>NC_086449.1:163934717-165134717 GCF_028390025.1 Pseudophryne corroboree
GTCGACACGGACCCAGACACAGACACTGACTCTAGTGTCGACGGTGAAGAAACAAACGTATTTTCCAGTAGGGCCACACGTTACATGATCACGGCAATGAAGGAGGTTTTGCACATCTCTGATACTGCAAGTACCACAAAAAGGGGTATTATGTGGGGTGTGAAAAAACTACCCGTAGTTTTTCCTAAATCAGATGAATTGAATGAAGTGTGTGATGAAGCGTGGGTTACCCCCGACAAAAAAACTGCTAATTTCTAAAAAATTATTGGCACTATATCCCTTCCCACCAGAGGTTAGGGCTCGTTGGGAAACACCCCCTAGGGTGGATAAGGCGCTCACACGCTTATCAAAACAAGTGGCGTTACCGTCTCCAGAAACGGCCGCCCTTAAGGAGCCAGCAGATAGGAGGCTGGAAAATATCCTTAAGTATATATACACATACTGGTGTTGTACTGCGACCAGCAATCGCCTCAGCCTGGATGTGCAGTGCTGGGGTGGCTTGGTCGGATTCCCTGACTGAAAATATTGATACCCTGGACAGGGACAATATATTACTGACTATAGAGCATTTAAAGGATGCATTCCTATAGATGCGAGATGCACAGAGAGACATTTGCACTCTGGCATCAAGAGTAAGTGCGATGTCCATTTCTGCCAGAAGAGGATTATGGACGCGACAGTGGTCAGGGGATGCGGATTCCAAACGGCATATGGAAGTATTGCCGTATAAAGGGGAGGAGTTATTTGGGGGCGGTCTATCGGACCTGGTGGCCACGGCAACGGCTGGGAAATCCACCTTTTTACCCCAAGTCACCTCGCAGCAGGAAAAGATACCGCCTTTTCAGGCTCAGTCCTTTCGTCCCCATAAGGGCAAGCGGGCAAAAGGCCACTCATATCTGCCCCGGGGCAGAGGAAGGGGAAAAAGACTGCAACAGACAGCTTCTTCCCACGACCAGAAGCCCTCCCCCGCTTCTGCCAAGTCCTCAGCATGACGCTGGGGCCTTACAAGCAGACTCAGGCACGGTGGGGGCCCGTCTCAAGAATTTCAGCGCGCAGTGGGCTCACTCGCAAGTGGACCCCTGGATCCTGCAGGTAGTATCTCAGGGGTACAAATTGGAATTCGAGACGTCTCCCCCTCGCCGGTTCCTGAAGTCTGCATTACCAACGTCTACCCCCGACAGGGAGGCGGTATTGGAAGCCATTCACAAGCTGTATTCCCAGCAAGTGATAATCAAGGTACCCCTCCTACAACAGGGAAAGGGGTATTACTCCACGCTGTTTGTGGTACCGAAGCCGGACGGCTCGGTGAGACCCATTTTAAATCTGAAAGCCTTGAATACTTACATAAAAAGGTTCAAGTTCAAGATGGAGTCACTCAGAGCAGTGATAGCGAACCTGGAAGAAGGGGACTACATGGTGTCTCTGGACATCAAGGATGCTTACCTCCATGTCCCAATTTGCCCTTCTCACCAAGGGTACCTCAGGTTTGTGGTACAGAACTGTCATTATCAGTTTCAGACGCTGCCGTTTGGATTGTCCACGGCACCCCGGGTCTTTACCAAGGTAATGGCCGAAATGATGATTCTTCTTCGAAGAAAAGGCGTCTTAATTATCCCTTACTTGGACGATCTCCTGATAAGGGCACGGTCCAGAGAACAGTTAGAGGTCGGAGTAGCACTATCTCAAATAGTACTACGACAGCACGGATGGATTCTAAATATTCCAAAATCGCAGCTGATTCCGACGACACGTCTGCTATTCCTAGGGATGATTCTGGACACAGTACAGAAAAAGGTGTTTCTCCCGGAAGAGAAAGCCAGGGAGTTATCCGACCTAGTCAGGAAACTCCTAAGACCAGGCCAGGTGTCAGTGCATCAGTGCACAAGGGTCCTGGGAAAGATGGTGGCTTCTTACGAAGCGATTCCATTCGGCAGATTCCACGCAAGAACTTTTCAGTTGGATCTGCTAGACAAATGGTCCGGATCGCATCTTCAAATGCATCAGCGGATAACCCTTTCTCCAAGGACAAGGGTGTCTCTCCTGTGGTGGTTACAGAGTGCTCATCTCCTAGAGGGCCGCAGATTCGGCATTCAGGATTGGGTCCTGGTGACCACGGATGCCAGCCTGAGAGGCTGGGGAGCAGTCACACAGCGAAAACATTTCCAGGGCTTGTGGTCAAGCATGGAAACGTCACTTCACATAAATATCCTGGAACTAAGGGCCATTTACAATGCCCTAAGTCAGACAAGGCCTCTGTTTCAGGGTCAGCCAGTATTGATCCAGTCGGACAACATCACGGCAGTCGCCCACGTAAACAGACAGGGCGGCACAAGAAGCAGGAGGGCAATGACGGAAGTGACAAGGATTCTTCGCTGGGCGGAAAATCATGTGATAGCACTGTCAGCAGTGTTCATTCCGGGAGTGGACAACTGGGAAGCAGACTTCCTCAGCAGACAGTGGACGCTCTGGTAACACCGTGGGTGTACCGGTCAGTGTATGTGTTCCCTCCTCTTCCTCTCATACCAAAAGTACTGAGAATCATAAGAAGGAGAGGAGTAAAGACTATACTCGTGGCTCCGGATTGGCCAAGAAGGACTTGGTACCCGGAAATTCAAGAGATGCTCACGGAAGACCCGTGGCCTCTACCTCTAAGACAGGACCTGCTCCAGCAGGGACCATGTCTGTTCCAAGACTTACCGCGGCTGCGTTTGACGGCATGGCGGTTGAACGCCGGATCCTGAAGGAAAAAGGCATTCCGGATGAAGTCATTCCTACCCTGATCAAAGCCAGGAAGGATGTAACCGTACAACATTATCACCGTATTTGGCGTAAATATGTTGCGTGGTGCGAGGCCAGGAAGGCCCCTACGGAGGAATTTCAACTGGGTCGATTACTGCATTTCCTGCAAACAGGACTGTCTATGGGCCTCAAATTAGGGTCCATTAAGGTTCAAATGTCGGCCCTGTCGATATTCTTCCAAAAAGAACTAGCTTCTGTTCCTGAAGTTCAGACGTTTGTTAAGGGAGTACTGCATATACAGCCTCCTTTTGTGCCTCCAGTGGCACCTTGTGATCTCAATGTAGTTTTGGGATTCCTAAAATCACATTGGTTTGAACCACTCACCACTGTGGACTTGAAATATCTCACATGGAAAGTGGTAATGCTGTTAGCCCTGGCTTCAGCCAGGCGTGTATCAGAATTGGCGGCTTTATCCTATAAAAGCCCTTACCTAATTTTTCATACGGACAGGGCAGAATTGAGGACTCGTCCTCAATTTCTCCCTAAGGTGGTTTCAGCATTTCACTTAAACCAACCTATTGTGGTGCCTGTGGCTACTAGGGACTTAGAGGATTCCAAGTTGCTGGACGTAGTCAGGGCCCTGAAAATATATGTTTCCAGGACGGCTGGAGTCAGAAAATCTGACTCGCTGTTTATCCTGTATGCACCCAACAAGCTGGGTGCTCCTGCTTCTAAGCAGACGATTGCTCGTTGGATTTGTAGTACAATTCAGCTTGCACATTCTGTGGCAGGCCTGCCACAGCCAAAATCTATAAAAGCCCATTCCACACGGAAAGTGGGCTCATCTTGGGCGGCTGCCCGAGGGGTCTCGGCTTTACAACTTTGCCGAGCTGCTACTTGGTCAGGGGCAAACACGTTTGCTAAATTCTACAAATTTGATACCCTGGCTGAGGAGGACCTGGAGTTCTCTCATTCGGTGCTGCAGAGTCATCCGCACTCTCCCGCCCGTTTGGGAGCTTTGGTATAATCCCCATGGTCCTTTCGGAGTCCCCAGCATCCACTAGGACGTTAGAGAAAATAAGAATTTACTTACCGATAATTCTATTTCTCATAGTCCGTAGTGGATGCTGGGCGCCCATCCCAAGTGCGGATTGTCTGCATTACTTGTACATAGTTATTGTTACAAAAATCGGGTTATTGTTGTTGTGAGCCATCTTTTCAGAGGCTCCTTCTGTTATCATGCTGTTAACTGGGTTCAGATCACAAGTTGTACGGTGTGATTGGTGTGGCTGGTATAAGTCTTACCCGGGATTCAAAATCCTTCCTTATTGTGTACGCTCGTCCGGGCACCGTATCCTAACTGAGGCTTGGAGGAGGGTCATGGGGGGAGGAGCCAGTGCACACCAGCTAGTCCTAAAGCTTTTACTTTGTGCCCAGTCTCCTGCGGAGCCGCTATTCCCCATGGTCCTTTCGGAGTCCCCAGCATCCACTACGGACTATGAGAAATAGAATTATCGGTAAGTAAATTCTCATTATTTATATATATATATATATATATAATATATATATATATATATATATATATATTATAATGTCAGATCTTTAAGAAGCAAAGCTTATAATCACCAGGGTTATGTGGATAAAGTACAATGGTAAATACACAGCCATCCCAATGGCCCGTTTCGGTAGTCACACCTTCAACATGGGGTCAGCTACAACACAATGCTCAAGTATAAGGTCTTATAAAGCAGTATAATTGATGTAAATAACAAACACCTGTCCATCCCAGCCCACAAGTGATGGAAAGCGCCTCAAAGCACATGTGACACACCTAAGTGGAACCCCAGTGTCCATCCGCTGTTACCAGCGGTGTGAACGCAGGTTCAGCCGTACCGGAAGTGACGTCGAGGGAACGCGATCATCAACTTCCGCCCGGCCAGGAACCGGCCTCATCTCATGGGCAGTGGAATTAACACTTGGGCTCAACACACAAGGCCAATCACGTGACGGGGAGAGGCCAACCAGCTAATAAACACAACATACATAACAAAATAGCAAAACAAAAACAAAACAAAATATATATATATGCGTGGAATTCCAACGCGTTTCGTCCTTCAGGACTTCATCAAGGGTAGTGTAGCATTGGAACAGTTCTCATATTTATACCTCTGTCAATTAGAAGACTGTGTGTGACATCACTTCCTCTCAAAGTGATGCTTAGGGAACGCAATGATGTTAGTATATTTCATATTTGAATGAAATCACTGTGTGCAATATAAAGGTCTATAACAAAGCTAATTATTGTGACCAAGTTGTAAAACGAGTGGTTTGGTAAGTGTAATGAAGTGTTTGTAAACGGAATGTACTGGCAGCAGGTACTTCCGCCCCACTTCCTGTGGTGTAGCGGGCTCGTTTGCGCTTGCTCCCGCGTCAGGAATCCGGTACCGGAAGCCGCGTCACTTTCGCCGGAAGTCACGTATACGTCATCTCGTCACGTGTGGGAACCAGGAAGTCGTGTATGCCGCGGAACGCACTCCGAAGTCAGAACTCCTTTCTTTCATGCCGCGCGTCACTTCCTTCCAGTGGGGACTCCATTCCACAGATAATGTCCGGAAATTGGTACAATCTTGGAACGCACATGAACCGCAAATAGTGTTTCTGACAACATTCTTTCAATAGTGAGCCCCAATGATAGATCACTATTCTTTACTCACACCTTTTCTTACAAGAGACACAAGAGATCTAGCACAGGCACTTTAATTGTAATTTTATTACTTTCCTAAGAAACTTTTTCAGCAATTTTTATTATCATTATTATATTTTGTTTCTCTAAGGACCAATCTGGATGATTGAATTGAAATTAATATACATGTTGTTTTAAATAGGCATTCATAAATATGTCCACGATTCTCTGGTAATGTATATATTTTTTCATTCCCTTCCTATGTCTTCCGGGGCAGAGACTATTCTTATATACCGTTCAAATGAAGAATTCATAGCTACCAATTACCGTCCAAACTCTAAAGCAGAGGTTCTCAAACTCGGTCCTCGGGAGCCCACACAGTGCATGTTTTGCAGGTAACCCAGCAGGTGCACAGGTGTATTAATTACTCACTGACACATTTTAAAAGGTCCACAGGTGGAGCTAATTATTTCACTTGCGATTCTGTGAGGAGACCTGCAAAACATGCACTGTGTGGGCCCCCGAGGACCGAGTTTGAGAACCTGTGCTCTAAAGAATAGTGATCTATCATTGGGGCTCACTATTGAAAGAATGTTGTCAGAAACACTATTTGCGGTTCATGTGCGTTTCAAGATTGTACTAATTTCCGGACATTATCTGTGGAATGGAGTCCCCACTGGAAGGAAGTGACGCGCGGCATGAAAGAAAGGAGTTATGACTTCGGAGTGCGTTCCACGGCATACACGACTTCCTGGTTCCCACACGTGACGAGATGACGTATACGTGACTTCCGGCGAAAGTGACGCGGCTTCCGGTACTGGATTCCTGGAGCGGGCGCAAGCGCAGACGAGCCCGCTACACCACAGGAAGTGGGGCGGAAGTACCTGCTGCCAGTACATTCCGTGAACAAACACTTCATTACACTTACCAAACCACTCGTTTTACAACTTGGTCACAATAATTAGCTTTGTTACAGACATTTATATTGCACACAGTGATTTCATTCAAATATGAAATATACTAACATCATTGCGTTCCCTAAGCATCACTTTGAGAGGAAGTGATGTCACACACAGTCTTCTAATTGACAGAGGTATAAATATGAGACCTGTCCCAATGCTACACTACCCTTGATGAAGTCCTGAAGGATGAAACGCGTTGTACATTCCATGACCTTTCTCAGACTTACCTCCTGTACCTAAGATAAGCACTTTACACACATATATCACAATTTGATGTGTACCTTGTACTTTTATTTATTTTTTTAGTCTCAATTTTCTCCATTTTTTATGAATTTTTATGCTTTAGTATTTCTCTTTTTTAACAAAAGCGGATTATTATTTCTTATATTTTGCAAAATAAATATGCATCTTTTATAAAAAAATCTTTTATGTTCCTTCACAACAGACACCATTGGTCGCTTGTGCCCATATTCCTGTTTTTTTATAACACTTTTGCAGCAGCTTACCACCGCTGTTTCTATTTAGGGGCCTGCTGACACCCTTTGTACGGGTGGTCTTCTGTATGCCGAATGTCGGGATCCCGACAACAGTATACCGGCGCCGGAATCCCGACAACTATTCTCCCTCGTGGGGTCCACGACCCCCCTGGAGGGAGAATAAAATAGTGTGGCCCCCGCAAGGGGCTCCTTTGCGCTCGCCACGCTGTCGGTATGCCGGCGGTCGGGCTCCCGGCGCCGGTATGCTGGGCGCCAGGAGCCCGAGCGCCGGCATACCGTACGACACCCCTTTGTGCCAAGGGAGTGTAATTTTGGACATATATTTATTATATACTTGCTTTGATGGGCAAATTACCACAAGTGGCGCTGTTTTTTCTTTTCTATTACATATATATATATATATATATATATATATATATATATATATATATATATATATATATATATATATATATATATACGTTATCATCTGCTTCTGTATAAAGCACATCAATATCTATGGATAATGTGATAAAGGAGCAATTATCACACAGTTAGATCAATAACTATGCACTAGAAGCTAAACAATATTAGCAAATACATAATCAAAAGGAATCGCTAATAGAAATGAAAAAAATACAGACAGATACAAAAGCATGAACGTCAAAATAAAGTCAGAAAAGCAAAAAATTCATATAGTATATATAATATGTATGTGTGTGTATATATATATATATATATATATATATATATATATATATATATATATTCTATTATAGTGTGTGTGTATGGGATGCACCTACATTGCTGGTGGTCAGGATACCGACTCCGGATTCTCGACCGCTGAAAATGCAGACAGATGTAATCACGACTAGCGAGCCTAGGGGCCTGCAAGGGGCTTTGTTGCGCTCGCTGGACACCCACAAGTGGGAATAGACCCTTGTTAGCTGGCATTCCGTCTGTCAGTATCCTGACTGCCGGCAATGCAATGGCATCCTTTCGGTGCCTATCCTTGCTATGTGCCATTGGGCAGCATCGCATCCCCCATACAAACCTATGGGGGATGTGGCTGCATGCAGCAATGGAGGGATCTCAGCAGGTATCTGAGATTCCTGCTGCGACCCCTCCCTCATACATTCCAGGGATACATAGCATTTGTCTCTAGCCCGTAAAAATGTGTGTTTTCTGGGACGTAGCCACAAATACTGTTTGATAGCTGGGCCCCTTAGTCCGGTGCTGGTGTGCAACTTATGTGTGAAGTCCCAGGATATTGTATATGTAAGTGGTTCCACTGCCCATCTTCGTGGTACTCGGGGTTGCTGTCCCTAACCACCCTCCCTCCCCACTCGGCCACATCCCCTTTTTGGCAGGGGTGCCATCTTGGCATCTCAGCACCCCTCCCCTGTCCCCAATCTAGAGTGAACACTACTGCTATTCACCCTTGCCCCCTTCTTACCCCTAGCATTTCCTGCCCCCCAGTACTACCCTAGCTGCTATCTAACATTAGTCACACACTACCCCCCAGCACTGCCTGCCTCTCGGCCCTTCCTTGCCCCTCAGCACTATCCCAACTGCTGTCTGGACTTATCCCCTTCCCTACCCCCAGCACTGCCTGCCCTTACCCCCTCTAACCCTAGCTCTATCCCAACTTCTCCCTGCCTCTACCTCCAGCTCTAACCAACTTCCCCCCACCTCTCCCCCCATAATATGGATGGAATCCAGAAACAGTGGAATAGGACCCCAATTTTTTAAAGTAATGGGTTCCAGGGACCCACAATTTTTTTTTTCTCACCGTGATTTCTGATATATGTACATATACTACTCCAGTTCAGTTTTATTGTCATAATAATTATCTGCATTGCCTGTATCTGCTGTGTGGTTTCACTTTCAGTGTTTCCCAGATATGTCTATCACTATATTCTGTATCCTAAGGGATGTAAATGCTGATTTACATACAGGACTAAAAGCAACACTTTAAAAAGACATTTCATACACTTTAAATGTAGCCGCTGCGGCCGCTATAATTAACCTTTCACCTTTATATTGTTCACAAACCTTACGTACACAAAGTCGCACAGTGTATGCACTCTGCGTACGTATGCCTGAAGTGCGTAGTAACTACACAGTTTGCGTACACAAGCCTATACGCTGTTAGCACAATGCAGCAGCCCGAGTGGCTGTAAATACACTTTAATACCTTAGCAGGGAAAGGAAAACACGACACCAGATTGTATTTAAAATGCCGGGTTCCGACACCACAACATATTATTACTGAAAGGGGGTTACAATAACAAAGCAATAACATACAAAAGAATAATGGCTACAGTCAATGGTACATACTTGTTTGTATTTCGCCGTGCTACCCAGTCTGGTCCTCGGTCATCTAGATAGATAACTTTTAGAGTCTTGTGTGACCAGGCCTGCAGCTGGCTCCTTTTATACAATCTTCCAAAACTTAACACAATGGATACTGTAATCTTTCTCCATTGGACACAGGGATGGTCATTTACAGTACAGGAGAGGTCATAGGTTGGTTTGAATAGGCGGGCGATGTCTGTTCAAGATGCACTTGTAGGTGGTCTCCTCTGGGTTCCCGCCGCATACCTAATGTACAGTAAATACAGTTTATATCTATATTCTGCTCCTGCACATAACTATTCGCAGGAACATGTGATCTTCTGCAAACCGACACCGGAATATTACCCTTAAAATACCCTACAGCTGGATACCAAACACCACCTTATAACCTTGTTCTGTCCCCTCCTATCCTGTAAAGGTGAATCCCTTTGTTCTGATACCATTTAAACTGTTGTAACTTGCTGATGTGGTGCAGGGAGACTATGTGTACATTGTGTACTATTTGGATTAAATATGTAATGTGTTTTGATAGCCTTTCCATGCGCTCACGAACTCTACTGTAAATACTCATACCACACGCTAATGCGCAGGACCACGGGAGCGACCATACGCAAATTGCGAATATGCGCACGCACAGCAGAACAAGTACACGCACAGAGGCCATCTGTGTGTAGTTTGTACGTGATGTGTGTACTGCAATATTTTGCGACTTTGACAGTCCACCCATTGGCAGTCACCAATAACTGCCACTACTTATTCAATAAACAGAAAAATATCTACAGAAGCTTGGATGGTTGGGGGAGAGTGGTAGGTAGTAAATATATGACCTAGTGGGATAATAAAAAGCATGTATGTATGAATCCATGTCTGGGGGGGGCATGTATCATTGTGCTGTATATGTTCTACATAAGCTTCGAGGTATTGCGAAGTATACATTAAATCCTTCTCATCCCGTATTAAGGGTCTGTAAATGGGCCAACAAACACTACCGAGCTCTTTTTGGCTTCTTGTTCCAACAAATGGGGTGCACATTTAGTTGATGATACATGGAGGGGGAAACGTATGTGAGTGCTAGTATATGTGGATATCACCTATCGACTGTGTGCCATTGGCTGGAGGTTGCAGAGATGAAGATAAGACACATATATAAATACATTCACATAAACATTTTGGATAGGGCTGATGTCTTTTCCGGATGGATGTATCTGGGCAGAGGGGGAGACAAAAGAAAAACGGGTGAAAGAAACAGGCCATGAAATTCATTTGCAATCCTTATCATAACACTGTCTCTATGGATGGGTCGTAAATTAAATCTGCTGCCATAACAGCCCCCTCGCTCCTTAGACTCATCGAATTTGTGCCGTGCTTGCGCCGCATTAGAATTTGAACACACCTAAATATCAAACCAATAATTATGACGACTCCCAGGATACACAGGAGAAACTTCCCCACACTCATAATGACATTCTGAGCCCACTCTCCTAAACCTGAGAACCATTTGCGCGGGTTCAACCATGAGACCCAGCTGGTCTGTTCATTACTCACAGTCGCTAAGGTAAGGTTGTGCTTCCTCCTGAACTCCCACTTCAACTGCAAGATATTGTCCATCTTTTGATCGATTATCTCCGTTGGGTCGTCAGTGCTGTTTGTAATATAAGTACAGCACTTCACACCATATTGAGTTGCCAGAGTAACACAGTACCCACCTGTCACGGCTGTGACATAATTAAGGAACATCCTGTGCTGAATCAGTTCCTTCTTGTTAACTTGTAACTCCCTTCCCGTATACCTGAAGGTGTCGTCATACATCTCAGTGATATTATCTATCAAGTTCGCTAGTGCATGGATATACCTATAATTCCTCTGGCAGTACGGGTAATGTCTAATGCGAGAAGGAACTGAATCCCGGTGGATTCGTGGACCAAATCAGAGGCTGCGTGCTCTGCCCTGTCTATGAGGTGTCTCTTGATGATGTGTTCATAGTGAGTATGAGTATAAGGAGCCTGAGCACTGCGGTGAACATCTTTAATTTTATCATGGGTTATGCTCATGACCTCTGGTAGTACTCTCCCAAATTTAACACAATCCCTCTGAGCTCGGGGTCAAACCACTTGTACGCCTTCTTCCCACATATGAAATAGGCATCATCTGGGAGAACATAGGGGATAAATATAACATCACCATATTACAGATTTTCCAAGTAAAGAAACCAGTCCCTAGTTCTCCCATCTGCTCAGTACAAGTATCGGGCTGGATGATATGATACTTTTCCAACCCACATGGTCTTGCTTCCACGAGTATACCTATACCGAAAATACCTCCCACTGTTGGCTATTTGGCGTACAAGTTCAGAGTCTATGGGTATCCTATCAGCTCAGTATGAAAAGGTCATTGTCTGGTTATTCCACGTCACTTCCCAATTTCCCGGTTTTCGGTAATTGGAAATATTAAAACACAATAAGGACCTGTCTACATGATACTGGTGGAGCTTCAAACTAGGGGGCCTAGAGATATTGAATTTCTTGTCCACCGGTCTCCCACCCCGCAATTCGAGTACCTCATCTATTGCTAAAGGGTATGGTACTAATCCTGACTTACTCTGACCTTGAGGTACTTGTGAGCACACCCAGCATTCTGTCTGGTTTAAGACCTTACCCACTAGTGAGTGGTAATCACTCAACGGATGGCGGTCCATGTCGATATTAAAGTTGGACTGGCATCTCTGGATGCACCCATCATCTACTATATTCACACAATTCCTACAAATACAATTTCTCTAACGTCCTAGTGGATGCTGGGGACTCCGAAAGGACCATGGGGAATAGCGGCTCCGCAGGAGACTGGGCACAAAAGTAAAAAGCTTTAGGACTACCTGGTGTGCACTGGCTCCTCCCCCTATGACCCTCCTCCAAGCCTCAGTTAGATTTTTGTGCCCGAACGAGACGGGTGCAGGCTAAGGGGCTCTCCTGAGCTGCTTAGTGTAAAAGTTTAAAGTAGGTTTTTTTATTTTCAGTGAGACCTGCTGGCAACAGGCTCACTGCACCGAGGGACTAAGGGGAGAAGAAGCGAACTCACCTGCGTGCAGAGTGGATTGGGCTTCTTAGGCTACTGGACATTAGCTCCAGAGGGACGATCACAGGCCCAGACATGGATGGGTCCCGGAGCCGCGCCGCCGGCCCCCTTACAGAGCCAGAAGAGTGAAGAGGTCCGGAAAATCGGCGGCAGAAGACGTCCTGTCTTCAATAAGGTAGCGCACAGCACCGCAGCTGTGCGCCATTGCTCTCAGCACACTTCACACTCCGGTCACTGAGGGTGCAGGGCGCTGGGGGGGGCGCCCTGAGACGCAATAAAACACCTTTTTTTGGCAAAAAATACATCACATATAGCTCCTGGGCTATATGGATGCATTTAACCCCTGCCAATTTTTCCTAAAAAAAGCGGGAGGCTCCGCCCCCTTCTCGGCGGCCTTTCTATCTCCTCAGCACACTGGCGCCATTTTTTCCCTCACAGCTCCGTTGGAGGAAGGCTCCCTGACTCTCCCCTGCAGTCCTGCACTACAGAAACAGGGTAACACAAGAGAGGGGGGGCACTAAATTGGCATATAAATATATACAGCAGCTATATTAGGGAAAAACACTTATATAAGGTTATCCCTATATATATATATATATATATATATATATATATATATATATATATATATATATATATATATATTTCTCTATCGTCCTAGTGGATGCTGGGGTTCCTGAAAGGACCATGGGGAATAGCGGCTCCGCAGGAGACAGGGCACAAAAAAGTAAAGCTTTAGGATCAGGTGGTGTGCACTGGCTCCTCCCCCTATGACCCTCCTCCAAGCCAGTTAGATTTTTGTGCCCGGCCGAGAAGGGTGCAATCTAGGTGGCTCTCCTAAAGAGCTGCTTAGGAAAGTTTAGCTTAGGTTTTTTATTTTACAGTGAGTCCTGCTGGCAACAGGATCACTGCAACGAGGGACTTAGGGGAGAAGAAGTGAACTCACCTGCGTGCAGGATGGATTGGCTTCTTGGCTACTGGACATCAGCTCCAGAGGGACGATCACAGGTACAGCCTGGATGGTCACCGGAGCCTTGCCGCCGGCCCCCTTGCAAATGCTGAAGTAAGAAGAGGTCCAGAATCGGCGGCAGAAGACTCCTCAGTCTTCTAAAGGTAGCGCACAGCACTGCAGCTGTGCGCCATTTTCCTCTCAGCACACTTCACACGGCAGTCACTGAGGGTGCAGGGCGCTGGGAGGGGGGCGCCCTGGGAGGCAAATGAATACCTATTTTGGCTAAAAATACCTCACATATAGCCTCCGGAGGCTATATGGAGATATTTAACCCCTGCCAGAATCCGTTAAGAGCGGGAGACGAGGCCGCCGAAAAAGGGGCGGGGCCTATCTCCTCAGCACACAGCGCCATTTTCCCTCACAGAAAGGCTGGAGGGAAGGCTCCCAGGCTCTCCCCTGCACTGCACTACAGAAACAGGGTTAAAACAGAGAGGGGGGGCACTAATTTGGCGATATGCTTATATATATATTAAGATGCTATAAGGGAAAACACTTATATAAGGTTGTCCCTATATAATTATAGCGTTTTTGGTGTGTGCTGGCAAACTCTCCCTCTGTCTCTCCAAAGGGCTAGTGGGTCCTGTCCTCTATCAGAGCATTCCCTGTGTGTGTGCTGTGTGTCGGTACGTGTGTGTCGACAGGTAGGAGGACGATGTTGGTGAGGAGGCGGAGCAATTGCCTGTAATGGTGATGTCACTCTCTAGGGAGTCGACACCGGAATGGATGGCTTATTTAGGAAATTACGTGATAATGTCAACACGCTGCAAGGTCGGTTGACGACATGAGACGGCCGACAAACAATTAGTACGGTCCAGACGTCTCAAAAACACCGTCAAGGGTTTTAAAACGCCCGTTTACTTTAGTCGGTCGACACAGACACAGACAGGGACACTGAATCCAGTGTCGACGGTGAATAAACAAACGTATTCCTTATTAGGGCCACACGTTAAAGGCAATGAAGGAGGTGTTACGTATTTCTGATACTACAAGTACCACAAAAGAGGGTATTATGTGGGATGTGAAAAAACTACCATAGTTTTTCCTGAATCAGATAAATTAAATAAAGTGTGTGATGATGCGTGGGTTCCCCCCGATAGAAAATTATGGGCGGTATACCCTTTCCCGCCAGAAGTTAGGGCGCGTTGGGAAACACCCCTTAAGGTGGATAAGGCGCTCACACGCTTATCAAAACAAGTGGCGGTACCGTCTATAGATAGGGCCGTCCTCAAGGACCAGCTGACAAGGCTGGAAAATATAATAAAAAGTATATACACACATACTGGTGTTATACTGCGGCCAGCGATCGCCTCAGCCTGGATGTGCAGAGCTAGGGTGGCTTGGTCGGATTCCCTGACTAAAAATATTGATACCCTTGACAGGGACAGTATTTTATTGACTATAGAGCATTTCTATATATGCGAGATGCACAGAGGGATATTTGCACTCTGGCATCATGAATAAACGCGATGTCCATAACTGCCAGAAGATGTTATGGACACGACAGTGGTCAGGTGATGCAGATTCCAAACGGCACAGTATGGCCGTATAAAGGAAGAGGACTTGTTTGGGGTCGGTCCTTCGGACCTGGTGGTCACGGCAACTGCTGGAAAATCCACCGTTTTTTACCCTAAGTCACATCTCTGCAGAAAAAGACACCGTCTTTTCAGCCTCAGTCCTCTCGTCCCTATAAGATCATATCTGCCCAGGGATAGAGGAAAGGGAAGAAGACTGCAGCAGGCAGCCTATTCCCAGGAACAGAAGCGTTTCACCGCGTCTGACAAGTTCTCAGCATGGCGCTGAGACCGTACAGGACCCCTGGATCCTACAAGTAGTATCCCGGGGGTACAGATGGGAATGTCGAGACGTTTCCCCTTCGCAGGCTCCTGAAGTCTGCTTTACCAAGTCTCCCTCCGACAAGGAGGTAGTATGGGAAAAAAATTCACAAGCTGTATTCCCAGCAGGTGACAATTAAATTACCCCTCCTACTACAGAAAAGGGGTATTATTCCACACTATATTGTGGTACTGAAGCCAGAAGGCTAGGTGAGACTTATTCTAAAAAATTTTTTTTGAACACTTACAAAGGTTCAAATTAAGATGAAGTCACTCAGAGCAGTGATAACGAACCAGGAAGAAGGGGACTATATAGTGTCCCGGGACATCAGGGATGCTTACCTCTATGTCCCAAATTTGCCCTTCTCACTAAGGGTACCTCAGGTTCGTGGTGCAGAACTGTCACTATCAGTTTCAGACGCTGCCGTTTGGATTGTCCACGGCACCCCGGGGTCTTTACCAAGGTAATGGCCGAATTGATGATTCTTCTTCGAAGAAAAGGCGTCTAAATTATCCCTTACTTGGACGATCTCCTGATAGGGGCATAGTCCAGGGAACAGTTGGAGGTCGGAGTAGCACTATCTCGGATACTGCTACAATCAGCACGGGTGGATTCTAAATATTCCAAAATCGCAGCTGATCCCGACGACACGTCTGCTGTGCCTAGGGATGATTCTGGACACAGTCCAGAAAAAGGTGTTTCTCCCGGAAGAGAAAGCCAGGGAGTTATCCGAGCAAGTCAGGAACCTCCTAAAAACAGTGCATCATTGCACAAGGGTCCTGGTAAAAATGGTGGCTTCCTACGAAGCAATTCCATTCGGCAGATTTCACGTAAGAACTTTTCAGTGGGATCTGCTGGACAAATGGTCCGGATCGCATCTTCAGATGCATCAGCGGATAACCCAATATCCAAGGACAAGGGTGTCTCTCCTGTGGTGGTTATAGAGTGCTCATCTTCTAGAGGGCCGCAGATTCGGCATTCAGGATTGGATGCTGGTAACCACGGAGCCCAGCCTGAGAGGCTGGGGAGCAGTCACACAAGGGAAAAATTTCCAGGGAGTGTGATCAAGTATGGAGACTTTTCTCCACATAAATATACTGGAGCTAAGGGTAAATTTATAATGCTCTAAGCTTAGCAAGACCTCTGCTTCAAGGTCAGCCGGTATTGATCCAGTGGGAAAAACATCACGGCAGTCGCCCACGTAAACAGACAGGGCGACACAAGAAGCAGGAGGGCAATGGCAGAAACTGCAAGGACTTTTCGCTGGGCGGAAAATCATGTGATAACACTGTCAGCAGTTTTTCATCCCGGGAATGGAAACTGGGAAGCAGACTTCCTCAGCACGACCTCCACCCGGGAGAGTGGAAACTTCATTGAGAAGTTTTTTCCACATGATTGTAAACCGTTGGGAAATACCAAAGGTGGACATGATGGCGTCCCGTCTGAACAAAAAACGGGACAGGTATTGCGCCAGGTCAAGAGACCCTCAGGCAATAGATGTGGACGTTCTGGTAACACCGTGGGTGTACCAGTCGGTGTATGTGTTCCCTCCTCTGCTTCTCATACCTAAGGTGCTGAGAATTATAAGACGTAGAGGAGTAAGAACTATACTCATGGCTCCGGATTGGCCAAGGAGGACTTGGTACCCGGAACTTCAAGAGATGCTTACAGAGGTCTTATGGCCTCTGCCGCTAAGAAGGGACTTGCTTCAGCAAGTACCATGTCTGTTCCAAGACTTACCGCAGCTGCGTTTGTCGGCATGGAGATGGAAAGCCGGATCCTAAGGGAAAAAAGGCATTCCGGAAGAGGTCATTCCTACCCTGGTCAAAGCCAGAAAGGAGGTGACCGCACAACATTATCACCACGTGTGGCGAAAATGTTGCGTGGTGTGAGGCCAGGAAGGCCCCACAAAGAAATTTCAACTCTGTCGTTTCCTGCATTTCCTGCAAACAGGAGTGTCTATGGGCCTCAAATTGGGGTCCATTAAGGTTCAAATTCGGCCCTGTAAATTTTCTTCCAGAAAGAATTGGCTTCAGTTCCTGAAGTCCAGAAGTTTGTCAAGGGAGTATTGCATATACAAAACCCTTTTTTGTGCCTCTAGTGGCACTGTGGGATCTCAACGTAGTTCTGGGATTCCTCAAATCACATTGGTTTAAAACCAGTCAAATATGTGGATTTGAAGCATCTCACATAAAAAGTGACCATGCTCTTGGCCCTGGCCTGGACCAGGCGAGTGTCAAATTGGTGGTTTTTTCTCAAAAAAGCCCATATCTGTTTGTCCATTCGGACAGGGCAGAGCTGCGGACTCGTCCCCAGTTCTCTCCCTAAGGTGGTGTCAGTGTTTCACCTGAACCAGCTTATTGTGGTGCCTTGCACCTACTAGGGACTTGGAGGACTCCAAGTTGCTAGAAGTTGTCAGGGCCCTGAAAATATGTTCCAGGACAGCTGGAGTCAGAAAATCTGACTCGCTGTTTATACTGTATGCACCCAACAAGTTGGGTGCGCCTGCTTCTAAGCAGTCGATTGCTCGTTGGATTTGTAACACAATTCAACTTGCACATTCTGAGGCAGGCCTGCCACAGTCTAAATCGGTTAAGGCCCATTCCACAAGGAAGGTGGGCTCCTCTTGGGCGGCTGCCCGAGAGGTCTCGGCATTACAACTCTGCCGAGCAGCTACGTGGTCAGGGGAGAACACGTTTGTAAATTTCTACAAATTTGATATCCTGGCAAAAGAGGACCTGGAGTTCTCTCATTCGGTGCTGCAGAGTCATCCGCACTCTCCCGCCCGTTTGGGAGCTTTGGTATAATCCCCATGGTCCTTTCAGGAACCCCAGCATCCACTAGGACGATAGAGAAAATAAGAATTTACTTACCGATAATTCTATTTCTCGGAGTCCGTAGTGGATGCTGGGCGCCCATCCCAAGTGCAGATTATCTGCAATACTTGTACATAGTTACAAAAATCGGGTTATTATTGTTGTGAGCCATCTTTTCAGAGGCTCCGCTGTTATCATACTGTTAACTGGGTTTAGATCACAAGTTGTACGGTGTGATTGGTGTGGCTGGTATGAGTCTTACCCGGGATTCAAAATTCCTCCCTTGTTGTGTACGCTCGTCCGGGCACAGTACCTAACTGGCTTGGAGGAGGGTCATAGGGGGAGGAGCCAGTGCACACCACCTGATCCTAAAGCTTTACTTTTTTGTGCCCTGTCTCCTGCGGAGCCGCTATTCCCCATGGTCCTTTCAGGAACCCCAGCATCCACTACGGACTCCGAGAAATAGAATTATCGGTAAGTAAATTCTTATTATATATATATATATATATATATATATATATATATATAATATATATATATATATAGCGCTCTGGTGTGTGCTGGCAAACTCTCCCTCTGTCTCCCCAAAGGGCTAGTGGGGTCCTGTCCTCTATCAGAGCATTCCCTGTGTGTGTGCTGTGTGTCGGTACGCTGTGTCGACATGTATGAGGAGGAAAATGGTGTGGAGGCGGAGCAATTGCCTGTGTTAGTGATGTCACCCCCTAGGGAGTCGACACCTGACTGGATGGTCTTATGGAAAGAATTAACGTGATAGTGTCGGCACTTTACAAAAGACTGTTGACGACATGAGACAGCCGGCAAATCAGTTAATACCTGTACAGGCGTCTCAAACACCGTCAGGGGCTATAAAACGTCCGTTACCTCAGGTCGATACAGACACTGACACGGACACTGACTCCAGTGTCGACGGTGAGGAAACAAACGTATTTTCCAGTAGGGCCACACGTTACATGATCACGGCAATGAAGGAGGTTTTGAACATTTCTGATACTACAAGTACCACAAAAAAGGGTATTATGTGGGGTGTGAAAAAACTACCCGTAGTTTTTCCTGAATCAGATGAATTAAATGAGGTGTGTGATGAAGCGTGGGTTTCCCCCGATAAAAAACTGCTAATTTCTAAAAAATTATTGGCATTATACCCTTTCCCGCCAGAGGTTAGGGCGCGTTGGGAAACACCCCCTAGAGTGGATAAGGCGCTCACACGCTTATCAAAACAAGTGGCGTTACCGTCTCCTGATACGGCCGCCCTCAAGGAACCAGCTGATAGGAAGCTGGAAAATATCCTAAAAAGTATATACACACATACTGGTATTATACTGCGACCAGCAATCGCCTCAGCCTGGATGTGCAGTGCTGGGGTGGCTTGGTCGGATTCCCTGACTGAAAATATTGATACCCTGGACAGGGACAATATATTATTGACTATAGAGCATTTAAAGGATGCATTTCTATATATGCGTGATGCACAGAGGGATATTTGCACTCTGGCATCAAGAGTAAGTGCGATGACCATTTCTGCCAGAAGAGGGTTATGGACGCGACAGTGGTCAGGTGATGCGGATTCCAAACGGCATATGGAAGTATTGCTGTATAAAGGGGAGGAGTTATTTGGGGTCGGTCTATCGGACCTGGTGGCAACGGCTGGGAAATCCACCTTTTTACCCCACGTCACCTCACAGCAGAAAAAGATACCGTCTTTTCAGGCTCAGTCCTTTCGTCCCCATAGGGGCAAGCGGGCAAAAGGCCACTCATATCTGCCCCGGGGCAGAGGAAGGGGAAAAAGACTGCAGCAGACAGCCTCTTCCCACGAACAGAAGCCCTCCCCCGCTTCTGCCAAGTCCTCAGCATGACGCTGGGGCCTTACAAGCGGTCTCAGGCACGGTGGGGGCCCGTCTCAAGAATTTCAGCGCGCAGTGGGCTCACTCGCAAGTGGACCCCTGGATCCTGCAGGTAGTATCTCAGGGGTACAAATTGGAATTCGAGACGTCTCCCCCTCGCCGGTTCCTGAAGTCTGCTTTACCAACGTCTCCCCCCGACAGGGAGGCGGTATTGGAAGCCATTCACAAGCTGTATTCCCAGCAAGTGATAATCAAGGTACCCCTCCTACAACAGGGAAAGGGGTATTATTCCACGCTGTTTGTGGTACCGAAGCCGGACGGCTCGGTGAGACCCATTTTAAATCTGAAATCCTTGAACACTTACATAAAAAGGTTCAAATTCAAGATGGAGTCACTCAGAGCAGTGATAGCGAACCTGGAAGAAGGGGACTATATGGTGTCTCTGGACATCAAGGATGCTTACCTCCATGTCCCAATTTGCCCTTCTCACCAAGGGTACCTCAGGTTTGTGGTACAGAACTGTCACTATCAGTTTCAGACGCTGCCGTTTGGATTGTCCACGGCACCCCGGGTCTTTACCAAGGTAATGGCCGAAATGATGATTCTTCTTCGAAGAAAAGGCGTCTTAATTATCCCTTACTTGGACGATCTCCTGATAAGGGCAAGGTCCAGAGAACAGTTAGAGGTCGGAGTAGCACTATCTCAAGTAGTACTACGACAGCACGGATGGATTCTAAATATTCCAAAATCGCAGCTGATTCCGACGACACGTCTGCTGTTCCTAGGAATGATTCTGGACACAGTACAGAAAATGGTGTTTCTCCCGGAAGAGAAAGCCAGGGAGTTATCCGACCTAGTCAGGAACCTCCTAAGACCAGGCCAAGTGTCAGTACATCAATGCACAAGGGTCCTGGGAAAGATGGTGGCTTCTTACGAAGCGATTCCATTCGGCAGATTCCACGCAAGAACTTTTCAGTGGGATCTGCTGGACAATTGGTCCGGATCGCATCTTCAAATGCATCAGCGGATAACCCTGTCTCCAAGGACAAGGGTGTCTCTCCTGTGGTGGTTACAGAGTGCTCATCTCCTAGAGGGCCACGGATTCGGCATTCAGGATTGGGTCCTGGTGACCACGGATGCCAGCCTGAGAGGCTGGGGAGCAGTCACACAGGGAAGAAATTTCCAGGGCTTGTGGTCAAGCATGGAAACGTCACTTCACATAAATATCCTGGAACTAAGGGCCATTTACAATGCCCTAAGTCAGGCAAGACCTCTGCTTCAGGGTCAGCCGGTGTTGATCCAGTCGGACAACATCACGGCAGTCGCCCACGTAAATAGACAGGGCGGCACAAGAAGCAGGAGGGCAATGACGGAAGTGGCAAGGATTCTTCGCTGGGCGGAAAATCATGTGATAGCACTGTCAGCAGTGTTCATTCCGGGAGTGGACAACTGGGAAGCAGACTTCCTCAGCAGACACGATCTTCACCCGGGGGAGTGGGGACTTCACCCAGAAGTCTTCCACATGATTGTGAACCGTTGGGAAAAACCAAAGGTGGACATGATGGCGTCCCGCCTCAACAAAAAACTGGACAGATATTGCGCCAGGTCAAGGGACCCTCAGGCAATAGCTGTGGACGCTCTGGTAACACCGTGGGTGTACCAGTCAGTGTATGTGTTCCCTCCTCTTCCTCTCATACCAAAAGTACTGAGAATCATAAGAAGGAGAGGAGTAAAGACTATACTCGTGGCTCCGGATTGGCCAAGAAGGACTTGGTACCCGGAAATTCAAGAGATGCTCACGGAGGACCCGTGGCCTCTACCTCTAAGAAAGGACCTGCTCCAGCAGGGACCATGTCTGTTCCAAGACTTACCGCGGCTGCGTTTGACGGCATGGCGGTTGAACGCCGGATCCTGAAGGAAAAAGGCATTCCGGATGAAGTCATCCCTACCCTGATCAAAGCCAGGAAGGATGTGACCGTGCAACATTATCACCGTATTTGGCGGAAATATGTTGCGTGGTGCGAGGCCAGGAAGGCCCCTACAGAGGAATTTCAACTGGGTCGATTCCTGCATTTCCTGCAAACAGGACTGTCTATGGGCCTAAAATTAGGGTCCATTAAGGTTCAAATTTCGGCCCTGTCAATATTCTTCCAAAAAGAACTAGCTTCTGTTCCTGAAGTTCAGACGTTTGTCAAGGGAGTACTGCATATACAGCCTCCTTTTGTGCCTCCAGTGGCACCTTGGGATCTCAATGTAGTTTTGGGATTCCTAAAATCACATTGGTTTGAACCACTCACCACTGTGGACTTAAAATATCTCACATGGAAAGTGGTAATGCTGTTAGCCCTGGCTTCAGCCAGGCGTGTTTCAGAATTGGCGGCTTTATCCTATAAAAGCCCTTACCTAATTTTTCATACGAACAGGGCAGAATTGAGGACTCGTCCTCAATTTCTCCCTAAGGTGGTTTCAGCATTTCACTTAAACCAGCCTATTGTGGTGCCTGCGGCTACTAGGGACTTGGATGATTCCAAGTTGCTGGACGTAGTCAGGGCCCTGAAAATATGTTTCCAGGACGGCTGGAGTCAGAAAATCTGACTCGCTGTTTATCCTGTATGCACCCAACAAGCTGGGTGCTCCTGCTTCTAAGCAGACGATTGCTCGTTGGATTTGTAGTACAATTCAGCTTGCACATTCTGTGGCAGGCCTGCCACAGCCAAAATCTGTAAAAGCCCATTCCACACGGAAAGTGGGCTCATCTTGGGCGGCTGCCCGAGGGGTCTCGGCTTTACAACTTTGCCGAGCAGCTACTTGGTCAGGGGCAAACACGTTTGCTAAATTCTACAAATTTGATACCCTGGCTGAGGAGGACCTGGAGTTCTCTCATTCGGTGCTGCAGAGTCATCCGCACTCTCCCGCCCGTTTGGGAGCTTTGGTATAATCCCCATGGTCCTTACGGAGTCCCCAGCATCCACTAGGACGTTAGAGAAAATAAAAATTTACTTACCGATAATTCTATTTCTCATAGTCCGTAGTGGATGCTGGGCGCCCATCCCAAGTGCGGATTGTCTGCATTACTTGTACATAGTTATTGTTACAAAAATCGGGTTATTGTTGTTGTGAGCCATCTTTTCAGAGGCTCCTTCTGTTATCATGCTGTTAACTGGGTTCAGATCACAAGTTGTACGGTGTGATTGGTGTGGCTGGTATGAGTCTTACCCGGGATTCAAAATCCTTCCTTATTGTGTACGCTCGTCCGGGCACAGTATCCTAACTGAGGCTTGGAGGAGGGTCATAGGGGGAGGAGCCAGTGCACACCAGGTAGTCCTAAAGCTTTTTACTTTTGTGCCCAGTCTCCTGCGGAGCCGCTATTCCCCATGGTCCTTTTGGAGTCCCCAGCATCCACTACGGACTATGAGAAATAGAATTATCGGTAAGTAAATTCTTATTATTCATCAGACAATAACCCCTCACAGTGCCTCCGAGCTCCTTGACTACCAGAGCGCTTACTGATGCCAGCCTTTACTAGAGTGATGTGCTGCTCCTGAGATCCTACAAATTCATACTCGCCATCAGAACCCATTCCAGATCCCTGCTCGACCTCTCTGGGACCCTCGCCAAAACAAACTGTCCTGATCAAAACCAGAATTACTAACAGAACCCGAAACGCAGTCTCTTGTGATCGATCCATTTCATTAGGGGAAAGGAGGAAAATAAGAAGGAGAAAAGAAAGGAAAATGCAGGGGGAGGTAAAAAAAGAAAATGGTACGACAACCGTTCTAGAACTTTGTTACTCTCTGTGCTCAGATGCCCTTCAACAGTCCTGCCTCTCAACTTTCCCGGAACAAACACTCCAGTGATACGAGATTCTCTACACTCTGCTCTTTGTCACGAGTTCTCTCCGGGTCAGCGACCTTCTTGCAGTGAGACGAGTGGACCCAAGTCTCTCTTTCGGCGACCTTCAATGCTGTCGTGCTGGTTAACAAGACTTGGTATGGTCCTTCCCACCTGGCTATGAAGCAACCTGAAAAGGTCCGTCTGTAGGAGGGATATGGGATGGCTCTGTTGGTATTGTCTTTCCAATATTCTTCCTCAAGCAAGTAAAACATGTCTCTCTTACCTGCATGAGAAGAGAATCCTGGCGCACACCAGTAGGCTCTCATCAGCCTGCACATACCCTCTTTGCCTAGATGAGTCAGACCATGTGCCACCTCAGCTAGACTTGGAAGATATGCTCTTGGGGCCACCGGCTTACCTTGTCCACCTGTCCACAGTCCTGAGGACTCCTGGCCATACCCCTTTGTCCTCCAGACTGCCTCTTCCTGCAGGGAACACACATTTTTCATTTTAATTTACTATCGTGTGTTATCAGTTGTGTGAAGTAAACCATCTCTGGATGAGAGGAGAGAGGGGAAAATTGTAAATAAAGAAAAGAAAAATGTCAGGTTTGGCATTCACCAACAGGCTGTCACACCATCATGCATATTCGTGTCTGTGCACAGTCTCCCTTCACCAGTATTCTCATTCTCCACCCATTGTGCATGACCAGGCACACTGCATTAATACTGGTGTCCTTATGTCCTTTTGCTGGTGAGATATACTGGATTTGGGCAGAGCTCTGAAAGACCGAGTAGGCATGTGGCGTTTGAACTGTAATCTGGTCCATTTGTTGTACCGTCCTGTCGGTGAACGTAAGAGATGAGGAGGAAACTTTGAAGAAAAATCACATAGAAGTTAGTAACATGTAAGTTTATAGAGGCAAAGAGGATTTTATAAAATTTTGACAACTGGATTGGGCACTATAGGGAAGTGATTTTCTACTGTCTATACCTCCTAAAACAAATTATTTGTGTCATATATCTACTGGGACTATCCCAGCCATCAATCCAGTGTCTTGTCCATCCTAAGTTCATAGGGAACCCGGTATCTGTGAGATAATTTCCTCTACCTGTGATGGACATGCATCTAGAACAATGAAATGCAATATTAGTCTTCGTGGGTATCCAACAGACTTTGTGCTTCCTGGGCGGGAGCACGCAATATGTATACCATCTCTAACAAAACTCCTGTTATGTTAATCAGGGGCTATTTCTGCTAGAGAAAGAAGCAAAAGTTTAGAGGCTTCTTCTTAACCCCAGCAAGTTCTGTCAAAAGGGTAAAGTTGCATTTATTCTGTTCTTCCCATTAACCGAATCTGTGTTTTCTATATGGCTCGTGATTCCTTACTATATGTCCCTTGATCCGTCTATGTGTTTAATACTGTGGCTTGTTTTCTCTGTCTAGGGGTCTATATTGACTCTGTTCCTATACCTACAATCTCTGGCAAAATGCTCTTCCTTCCTACAAGTGTAACATATTCTAGGTCTTTTCTTACTACCCGGGTTTTGGAGTTTAGGTTTATGAGACTTTGCTGCAAGAGCCTTTAGACTTATTGTCATCAGCTTCTCCTCCTGTTGTTTTCTACGCCTAGCAATATTCTTATGATGTTCAATTGCGCACGCTCTAAGACAAGCTACTGTGGCCCCTCTCCAATTTGGCAAAGATGCTTGTACCCTGTCCCTAACTGCCTTATTGAGTCCGTCCATTAGCACAGAGACAGCCACCTCCCTGTAATTCGCATTGTTCCCTGTATCTGATACCCCAATGTATTGTTTGCAGAGCCCGATGAAAATATTCAGATGCCATTTCATTTTCCCTCTGTTTTATGGAGAAAATTCTATTCCACTTAACAGTAATGGGGAAACACAACTCTAGTTGCCTATTAATTCGTTCTATATTCTCCTGATTGTTTTCGTCAGTCATAGGACTATCAGAGTCTAACCTACAATCAGTGATAAATTTTTGGGAGTCAATATTAGGGGGTAGGCACGCTTTTAAAAGTATCCGCCAATCTTTATTAGCTGGTTCATAAGCATTACCCAGATCTCTGATAAACTTTTGACATCTGGCTAAATACTCCCGGGGATCGGGGAATTCTGAAATGATTGACCGCAGCTCAGCTCTGGACCACGGGCAATACATTGCATTATTCCTGGTGAGGATTACTCCCTGACTATCGGTTCCCCTATTGGGAGTTACTATTTCCAAGACAGGATGTAATCCTACCATTCCGTTTCTAATCTGTTTACTGTAGGGTGTTGTTGTCTCTGTGCAATGACCTGTCTCACACTTACCAGTAGCTGTAACCTCACCAGTTCTTTCAGTGGGGAACACTGTTACTGCTCTAACTGGATGGACAGGCCCCACCTGAGTTTCCTGCAACGCGACTGCCTGAATGAGAGCTGCGATTTGGCTGGATCCTTCATCTTCCTGTGACCTATAACCTTGAATAGACTTCAAAACAGGATACATCTTGCAAAAATTATGGTTAATACATTCCTCTTGCATTATACTATCATTCATAGATATACCATTGACTGTAGCCATCTGTTCCCTCTCGACCTGCGTCGATAATGGTGTGTTTGTGTCCTTATTCCTGCTAGGTTTGGAACCTGCTTTGCGAGTTTGTTCCCTTTGCAGCTCCCCCCTCTTGTTGCCATAAATTTAAACAATCGTTATGTCTAATCCTTTGTTTTCTGGATTTAAGAAGACCTATTTTACTGCTTACATTTTGCAGTACCTCGGGTTCAAAGCTGCCCACCTTAGGGAATGGTACCCTATCTTTGTCAGTCATACATACCCATTCAGACAAAAAGTCTTCAGCGTGTGGACCACACATAATACTTTTTCCTTTAAACCTCGCTGACCCCTTGGGCCGCGGCTCTTCAGCCTGAACCCTGGCTAAACGTCCCTCACTTGAGCAACTGGCTCCCATAATTGTGGGCCTTTTCCCTCAAACACCAAAATACTCAATATAAGGCGACGGTGAAAGTTCTCTGAGCGCTTTCACCCACTCTCGCCCACGCTGGCCAGTACTACCATACACTGTTGATAGCGAAGGCAATGTACCCAACTTAGGGCCCCTATTGACCTATATTTTACTGGAAGTTTTTAGGAATAATTTACCCTTTCCATTAAAGTATCTGCCGTTGGAGATTTTCCTGAGAGAGACCAGCAAAAACATCCTATGCACTTTTTTTTTATAAACAAATCACGCTTGCGTATGCTGTATACAGCGCTAATGATACCGCGATTTTACACAAAAGCACGTAAAAGGGATATCAAGTTGCGCTATATATCGCGCCCACAAACGCGCGGTCCAATCGCACAGCGTATAGGTACTTGTTACTTATCTGCCGTACGACCAACGGAATCGATCACAAGCTGCAAAACCTCAGCCGGAGCATATCAAAAAACTATATGGGTCACAATTCCCTACCATGCTCCTGTGTAAGTCTCCTCTCGACTTACGTATTAAACCTTATACTAACGTGAGTCAGCCGCCTCACGCCACCAAGCCTCCACTCACTTTGTGTACCGAACGACGGGATACCGCATTCCGGGGTTCGAATCCACTCACTCCTACGTTCGCTCACTCAAATACTCTTTGGTTTTTCTGTACAGAAAATTTTTATTCATTCAGATAGGCAGCTTTACCCCCAGAGGCAATACAGTTTAAACAAAAGTTTTATACTAATCTGCTTTAGAAACCGAGTAGTTTTGTGCTATTGTAGCATGGCTACTGTCTCACCTTTTAACTAAATGACACTATTGTGTAATTTGTACTTAACGCCCGCACTCTTACGCACTTTGCGTAAACACACGACCGTGCGTGTCTCTTACACTGCGTGTGCAGTCCTGTACTTTGTCCGAGACACGTGTACAAAACCCTGCGTCCGCAATAAAACAAATCCCACAACTTCTATAAATGTGAGCAATACGAACTATAATCGCTCACTTAACACAACACCGTTTTTTTTTTCTGTATAAACTTTTACAACCAGGCCAGATCTGCGTTTGTGTCTTTACACTTCCTTAAACACTGTTATTTTAATTTTTACCTATATAGCCACAAATGTATCCGGTTTCACACAGATCTAAATGAATCTAATAATCTATAATTTAAATGATATGATTCAGATTGGATAGCTATCTTGCAGAACATACACGAATATAAATATACACATAATTATAATTATATATATATATATATATATGTATATGTATATGTACCATTCACTGGTATCTTATGAGACACCTTACCTCTTATTTGCATATCAAAGCTATTTGGTTTTCACTGCTAAGAAAAAGCAGTTACACAGGTTAATTTGCATTTCAGTGGCTATCCTATAGCAAACAGAGTTAACTAAATCCTGGGAAAGAGGAAGAAAAAAAAGTATTTCTTTATTTTTTATTTTTTTATTTTTTTTTGCAATTTCTTACACCAAGCCAAGCATTTATCTCACCATTTACTCTCACTAGGCCCAATTGAAACTATTTGTAATTGACTATTTCATGGGTTAAATAAATGCATTAATGCATTGGTAACTCATAAATGGTGAGATGTTTCCAAGGAAACTGATTGGTCTGAGCATACTGAAAATCAGCTATTTAGAAAATGACCTTCCCAATATGGCCACTGCTCCTCCCCTTTCCACATCCATGAGGTTTACACAAAATGGTGGACAGGCCATGTGGCTAGCCCAAAATGGAGGACAGACCACACAAAAATCACACACTATACAAGCACCAGAAGTTATTTTAGGCCTGAGTTAAAAAAAACTATATCAAGGCTATGCAGCAACTTTTAAATGTACTTTTAAACCTATTTAACAGATAAACAATCCAATCTGAATCAAACACAATATGACCTATTTGAACTTTGTTTTGCAACAATGTGAGAGGGTATGCAAAGTATCGGTGCACTTTTGTGTACGCTTTTTTTCGCCAAAATTCACAGATTTTTAAATAGCTTTTTTTCTGAGTTTTACGGGTTCTACCAGCACCTCTGCAGACCATACAGAGCAGACGTCATCTAATCAGCACACAAGTAGGGTTTTCAGTGTATCAATCGACCAAGAAAAGGTTACGTAGGAAACTTTCTGTCCGCCCTTTGCTGATAGATTAAGTCTGCTATGACCGGTTAGGCTGTGAGTATGTGGAAAATCGGATGAGCCCCCAATTGTAAACGCTGATTTACATACAGGACTAAAAGCAACTCTTTAATAAGACATTTCATACACTTTAAATGGAGCCGCTGCGGCCACTATAATTAACCTTTCACCTTTTATATTATTCACAAACCTTACGTACACAGTCGCACAGTGTACGCACTCTGCGTACGTACGCCTAAAGGGCGTAGTAACTACACAGTTTGCGTACACAAGCCTATACGCTGTTAGCACAATGCAGCAGCCCGAGTGGCTGTAAATACACTTTAATACCTTAGCAGGGAAAGGAAAACACGACACCAGATTGTATTTAAAGTGCCGGGTTCTGACACCACAACATATTATTACTGAAAGGGGGTTATAATAACAAAGCAATAACCTACAAAAGAATAATGGCTACAGTCAATGGTACATACTTGTTTGGATTTCGCCGCGCTACCCAGTCTGGTCCTCGGTCATCTAGATAACTTTTAGAGTCTTGTGTGACCAGGCCTGCAGCTGGCTCCTTTTATACAATCTTCCAAAACTTAACACAATGGATACTGTAATCTCTTTGTCCATTGGACACTTGGATGGTCATTTACAGTACAGGAGAGGTCATAGGTTAATTTGAATAGGTGGGCGATGTCTGTTCAAGATGCACTTGTGGGTGGTCTCCTCTAGGTTCCCGCCGCAAACCTAATATACAGTAAATACAGTTTATATCTATATTCTGCTCCTGCACATAACTATTCGCAGGAACATGCGATCTTCTGCAAACCAACACCAGAATATTACCCTTAAAATACCCTACTGCTGGATACCAAACACCACCTTATAAGCTTGTTCTGTCCCCTCCTATCCGGTAAAGGTGAATCCCTTTGTTCTGATACTATTTAAACTGTTGTAACTTGCTGATGTGGTGCAGGGTAGTCCTATGTGTACATTGTGCACTATTTGGATTAAATATGTAATGTGTTTTGATAGCTTTTCCATGCGCTCACGAACTCTACCGTAAATACTCATACACGTGCTAATGCGCAGGACCGCGGGAGGGACCATACGCAAATTGCGAATATGCGCACGCACAGCAGAACAAGTACACGCACAGAGGCCATCTGTGTGTAGTTTGTACATGATGTGTGTACTGCAATATTTTTCGACTTTGACAGGGACTAGGCGCGTCAGGATCATATAGTGCGTCACAGTATTTACCTATTACGTGTATTCTACTGTGTACTCAGTCACATAATACCAGATTAATTCGCTGGTGTTGTGTACCGTGTCTACAGTCACATACTAACGGGTATTGTACTCTGTTTGTTTTTTTCGTACTAATTTGCTCTTGTTGCATTTGTGTGTAATGTCTAACAAGAATGGCAGTAAGTCTATGGATGCTCCTGCATCATGCAGAGCATGCGCCAAAGATTTACCAGAGGGGGTAGCTGTGTATGATGGTCTACGTACTGTGTATCCTGTAACCAATCTGGAGCCACCCTGGGCAGCGTTTACAAACCTATTTGGTACTCTGGTGGAACGCCTTACACCCCCTATGGGACCACCTGTGCCATTACAACCACAAATTGTCCCTATGGTTAATCCGCTTTGTGCGGAAAATTTGTCTAACCAGTTGCAGCAATTAAATCATTCCTTGGTCAGTCAAAAATCTACTCCAGGTCACTGTAATGTCTCTTGGTCATCTAAGCGGGCTGCTTCCTCCTCACAATCCACAAATCTGTCAGATGTTTCATCTGAAGAGGAGGGGGAGCATACTGCCCTTTCACACACTGCATCAGGTGTTTCTGACGAGGATTCTCCATTGCAAATTTATATCTCTGCTCTTGTGGTTGCTATTAAGCTAATCCTACAAACCACTTATGAGGATTCCACTACTGTGACTAAGACAACTGCTATGTTTAAACGGCAGAAGGTGGTTAAAAATATATTACCCCATTCTGACCATTTGGTGGACATCAGGCAGGAGCCTTGGTCTAATCCAAAGAAGAACTCCTCTGTCTAAACGGGCCTTGGCTCGCTATCCTCTTCCTGCAGAGTTATGTAACAAGTGGGAAAATTCACAGCTGGTGGATTCTCATGTTACCCGCCTAGTGGTGTCGTCCACTCTACCTGTCACCACTGTCACTTCACTGGAGGAACCGACAGATATGAGTGTGGAGGGATGCCTGAGATCTATTTACTCCCTGTAAATAGACCCACTATTGCAGCCTTTTCGACTGCAAAAGGAATTTAAGCATGGGTTCGGGCATTAGAGGAAGAACTGCCCTAGGATATATCTGACAATGCCAAACAATATCGGTCTCGCATTACTACTGCCGCCTATTACAGGAGGCGTCCTCTGAGGCGGGTGTGTTTGCAGCCAAGGCGACGACTACGTCTGTTCTGGATCGCTGTATTCTGTGGTTGCGGTCATGGAAGGTGGACCTAGACTCCAAAAAGACCTTGGAGGTACTCCCCTTTAAGGGGAACATTTTGTTTGGGGAAGACCTAAAAAAAATTGTGTATGAATTGGCGGCTGCTAAGACTGCCTTTCTCCCAAATACTAATCCTTCTGCACAGAATGCTAAAGATACCACTTTTCATTCCTTTCGGCCTCAATGGAAAGCAAAAGGTCAGACATACCCAAGCCAATCTCATGCTCCCAAAACCACTAAGCCCAAGGCAAAGCAGTCCTGGGCGGCCCGTCAGCCTGCTTCTAAATAAAGCAAGCCTGCCGCATGACTGGGCGGGCCTTCCCCTGGGGGACCCCAAGGTGTGCGGCCGACTTCTTCAGTTCACCCAGGTCTGGTTAATGACCACTTCAGACGCATGGGTGCAAGAAGTTGTTTCTCACGAGTACACAGTCTCCTTCAAGAGCTGTCCCCCTCACCAGTTTTGCCCCATGGTTATATCTTCGGATCCGTTAAAGGCGCAAGCTTTGCAAAAGGTTGTGAGTTCTCTCCTGAATACAGGAGTGGTAGTGCTGGTTCCTCTGGCCCAGAGAGGCAGAGGTTACTACTCGACCCTGTTTCTAGTTCCGAAACCCAATGGGTCTTTCTGGCCTATACTCAACCTCAAATCACTGAACAAGTTTGTGAGAATATCCAAGTTCTGTATGGAAACACTGCACTCAATTACACTGGCAATGGAACCCGGAGACTATATGCTATCCTTGGATATGCAGGATGCGTACCTGCGTATACCTATTGCCATGTCGCATCGGCAGTATCTGCGGTTTGCTATGGGCAACCTCCACTATCCGTTCCAGGCTCTGCCATTTGGACTGGATACGGCTCCTCTGATCTTCACCAAGGTCATGGCCATAATGACGGGCCATCTCCGACATCAGGTAGTTAGGGTCCTGCCATATCTGGACGACTTGTTGATTCTAGAAAACTCCCACAATGTCCTCCTCAGTCATCTACAACTGACTGTAATCTTCCTACAAGCCCACGGGTGGCTCATCAGTTGGAAGAAATCCTCGCTGGTCCCAGCTCAGCATGGTGCACCTGGGGTTACTCCTAAACACAAACAGTCAACAACTGTTTCTGTCTCCAGAAAAAGTCCTGAGACTTAAAGACAGGATAAGATGCTTCCTTTGTCGCCCCAGAGTGTCGATACACTCGACAATGCAAGTACTTAGCCTGATGGTGTCGGCATTCGACATGGTAGAGTACGCTCAATTCCATTCTCGCCCTCTGCAGAGGTTAATCCTTTCCAAGTGGGACGGCCTACCTCATCGGATCTGCTGTCACATGATCAGTTTGACTCCAGAGGTGCGTCAGTCGCTGACGTGGTGGCTACAGGACCAGCAATTAAGCAAGGGCCGTCCCTTCTGGATCTCCGACTGGGTCCTGCTGACAATGAATGCCAGTCTGAGGGGATGGGGTGCGGTGTTGGAACAACACTCTTTTCATGGTCGTACGTACTTTTTACACCATTAGCGTACAAGCCCCATACCGTGTACGTACTTTGCGTACAAGCGCTGCGCTGGCCGTACAAAGTACACTCAGTGTGTACACACCCAAAGATACTCCGTGAGCACTTAGCAGCTACACATGTGACTGTAATACACTTATATCCTTAGCAGGGAAAGGAGACACGACACCAGATTGTATTTAAAATGCTTGGTTCCGACACACCAACATATAATTACTGAAAGGGGGTTACAATAACAATAAAATACAATACAATAGAATAATGGCTACAATCAATGGTACATACGTTTTTGGTTTCGCCTGCGCTTCCCGGCCGGTCCTCAGTCATCAAGGGAGATGACCTTCAGAGTCTGTGTGTGACCGGGCATGTAGGTGGCTCTTTTATACAATAGTCCAAAACCTAACACAATGGATGCTGTAATCTCTTTGTCCATTGGACACAGGGATGGTCATTTACAGTACAGGAGAGGTCATAGGTCGGTTTGAATAGGTGGGCGATGTCTGTTCCAGGTGCACTTGCAGGTGGTCTCCTCTGGGTTCCCGCCGCATACCAAATGTACAGTAAATACAGTTAATATTTATATTCTACTCCTGCGCATAACTATTCGCAGGAGCATGCGATCTTCTGCAAACCAACACTGGAATATTGCCCTTAAAATACCCTACAGCTGGATACCAAACACCACCTTATAACCTAATTCTGTCCCCTCCTATCCTGTAAAGGTGAATCCCTTTGTTCTGATACCATTTAAACTATTGTAACTTACTGGTGTGATGCAGGGAGACTGTGTGTACATTGTGCACTATTTGGATTAAATATGTAATGTGTTTTTATGGCTTTTCCATGCGATCACTAACTCTACCGTAATTACCCATACCATGCACTAATACGCAGGACCGTGGGAGCGACCATACGCAAATTGCGAATATGTGCATGCACGGCAGAACAAGTACGCGCACGGAGGCCATCTGTGTGTAGTTTGTACGTGATGTGTGTACTGCAATATTTTTCGACTTCGACACCGCATGCACAGGCGCACAATGGCGCCGGCGGGACCCGTTCGCTCTGCTGTGTGAAAACGCAGCGAGCGAACGGGTCGGAATGACCCCCTATGATGGTAGTGTCAAAAATCCTTTGTTGGGCGGAACACCATCTGCCAGCAATATCGTCGGTGTTCCTTCCGGGCGTCCTAAACTGGGAAACGGACTTCCCTGGTTGCCAGGACGTGCACGCCGGAGAGTGGAATCTTCATCCAGAAGTCTTTCAACTCCTAGTGGACAACTGGGGCCTACCAGACGTAGACATGATAGCGTCTCGACACAATCACAAGGTTCCGGTCTTTGGATCAAGGACCAGAGATCCTCAAGCAGTGTTCGTGGATGCACTGGCATTTCCATGGAACTTTCGGCTGCTCTACGTGTTGCCTCCAATGTCACCCCTTCCCAGGGTCCTGCGGAAGATCACACAAGGAGGATTTCTACTTCTAATTGCTCCAGTGTGGCCCAGACGGCATTGGTTCTTAGACCTGCAGGGTCTATTGACAGTGTCCTCTTCTACTTCCTCAGCTCCCAGACCACCTCGTACAGGCCCTTGTCTTTATCCGGACTTGGCTAGGCTGGCTTTGACGGTGTGGCTCTTGAGGCATCATTCCTGGGTGCCAAAGGATTTTCTGAGACGGTCATCCAAACTATATTAAAAGCCCACAAACCGACATCTGCTCGGATTTATTACAGTGTCTGGAATTCTTACTTCACCTGGTGTGCTGATAAGAATTATGAGGCGTACAAATTCAGATCTTCCAGAATTCTGGCGTTTCTGCAAAGAGGCCTGGACTTTAGGCCTTCGTCTGGCCTCCCTCAAGGTTCACATATCTGCCTTGTCTGTATGGTTTCAGAGAAAGATTGCTATATCTGACGTTCATACATTCACTCAGGGTGTCTAACGGATTCAGCCTCTCTATGGGGGTCATTCAGAGTTGATCGCTAGCTGCCGTTGTTCGCAGCACAGCGATCAGTCTAAAAATCGGCATTTCTGCACTTGCGTATGCATCGCAATGCGCAGGCGCGTCGTACAGGTACAATGAGCATCGTGGGTTTGCACAGTGTCTAACATTCCTGTCGCACGGCCAAACGCAGGAAGATTGACATGAAGTGGGCATTTCTGGGTGGCAACTGACCGTTTTCAGGGAGTGTTTGGAAAAACGCAGGCGTGACTGGGCGTTCGCTGGGTGGGTGTGTGATGTAAAAAGCCGTCCCTCCGTCGTTGGAATCAACGCACATGAAGAGTAACTACAGGGCTGGTCTTGTTTTGCACAAATAGATTTTGCAGGCGCTCTGATGCACAAGCGTTTGCACTTCTGCAAAGCCAAAATACTCTCCCCCGTGGGCGTCGGCATTGCATTTGCACGGCTGCTAAAAACTGCTAGCGAGCGATCAACTCGGAATGACCCCCTCTGTCCCTCCCCTGGCTCCATGTGATCTGTCTGTTGTCCTGAATGCCCTGCAAGAGTCTCCATTTGAACCTCTTGAGATGGTGGACCTTAAATGGCTTACAGCCATGGTCTTGTTTTTACTGGCTATTGCCTCTGCAAGAAGGGTGTCAGACTTCAGGGTTAATTCGGACCCGATCGCTAGCTTTTTTTTTTACAGCGGTGCGATCAGGTTTGAGCTGCGCATGTGTATGCACCGCAATGCGCAGGCCTGTTGGTTGCCGGCGACTGGCATCGCTGCATAGCAACGGATTTTACGAAGTAAGCGATCGCCGCCAAGAAGATTGACAGGAAGAGGCTGTTTGTGGGTGTCAACTGACCGTTACTAGGGAGTGGCCGGAAAATCGCAGGCGTGCCCAGCTGTTTGGAGGGAGTATTCCTGACATCAGCTCCTGGCCGGATCATCGCAGCGGCTGAGTAAGTCCTGAGCTGTGCAGAGACTGCAAAAACTTTTGTTTGTGCAGCTCTCTGCACAATCGTTTGCACCCCTTCACATGAACTACTCTCTCCCCCTGTAGGCGGCAACTACCTGATCGCAGCACTGCAAAAAAAAAAAAAGTCTGCGTCCGATCAGGTCTGAATCACCCCCTTAGGCGCATTTTTCTGTCGTCCGCCCTTTTTCTAATATTTCAACGTGACCGGGCAGTTCTTAGCACACGCCCAGGTTATTTACCAAAGGTGGTGCCATCTTTTCACCTTAACCAAGAGATAGTGGTTCCGGCCTTTGGGGCTAATTCAGACCTAATCACTAGGGTGCGTTTTTTTCATCACTGCAATCAGGTAGTCGCCGCCTACAGGAGGAGGGGGCAATTGCTGTGCAGCGGTGCGATCGCATGTGCAGGAGAGCTGCACAAACAGGAGTTGCACATCCCAAGATTTACTCTTCCGGTGCGATGATCGGGGCTGGAGTTGACGTCAGAAACACTCCCTCCAAACGCTTGGTCCCTCCTGCGTTTTTCTGGTGACTCCTCTAAAACGGTCAGTTGCCACCCACAAATGGCCTCTTCCTGTCAGTCACCTTGCGATCGCCTGTGCAATCGTTTTTTTCACACCATACTGTCGCTCCCCGTCGTTGCGCCTGCGCATTGCTGTGCATACACATGCACAGTTCATTTGTTTTTTTATTTGTCCTCCAAAGAGCGGTCTTTGGAAGTGGTACGGGCTCTTTGTATAAGTGTATATATGTGCCTCTGTCAGGAGGTCAGATTCCCTTTTTGTCTTGTTTTGGTTTTCACATATGTGGCTGGCCTGCGGGCAAACCTTGGCCAGATGGATTAGAATGGTGATTGAACAAGCTTATGTGCAGGCTGGTCTCCCAGCTCCTGCTGCTATTAATGTCCATTCTACTTGGTCTGTTGTATCTTCTTAAGCGGCCCGCCTTGGCACGTCCGCAAAACAGTTGTGCAAGGCAGGTACGTGGTCCTCTGTGAACACGTTTATTAGGTTCTATGCCTTTGATACTTCTGCCTCCCAGGATGCTTCCTTTGGACGCCAGGTTCTCATACCCGCTAAGGGGCGTTTCCTCCCTTGAGGAACTGCTTTAGGACATCTCCGATGTCCTAAAGCAGAAAAGGACAGTTTTGGTAGACTTACCATTGTTAACTCTTTCTGCAAGGTACATTGGGTTCCACAGAGCGCCCACCCTGACGCACCTAGCTTATATGAGTTTGCATGGCATTAGGCGCTGGTCCCTTCTCCTGTTGTGAGAATGTGGTTCTATGTGACTAACATCTACCTTCTCTCTTACCTGCTCCTGCATTGGACTGGTTAACGAAACTGAGCTCACACTGCCTGGAGGCGGGGTTATAGAGGAGGCCCCAATGCATCCTGGGACAGCCTAAAGCTTAAGCCTGTTGGTGCCTCTGGATCAAAATCCACTCTACACCCCGATGTTTCCCTGTGGAACCCAATGTACCTCGCTTAAAGAGTTAACAATGGTAAGTCTACCATAACTCTCCTTTTTCACTGGTCAACTTTTCGGGTTGTCATCATCATTTGGCCTGATAATGGGGTTACTCACCCTGAAACACGCCATCTTCTGTAGTACTACATATGGGTTGAGTTTCCCCCTAGGAGGGCCCCCGAGCAAGTCATGATTGAAGCTAATTGCAGAGTGCCAGACATACTATTTTTATATATATATATATATATATATATATATATATATATATATATATATATATATATATATATATATATATATAGCAAGTGTGGACCGGCACTCCTCCTTGTGGCTGAACGTGACCCTGGTGCCTCCTGGTAACGATCATGCAATATCCCAAAATAGATGACAGCGGCACTCAAGGATTTGAAAAAATGGAAAACTGTATTCAAGAGTGAATGAACAAGCCTTGTTCATTCACTCTTGAATGCAGTTTTCCATTTTTTCAAATCCTTGAGTGCCGCTGTCATCTATTTTGGGATATTATATATATATATATATATATATATATATATATATATATATATATATAACTGTGTGTGTGTACTTTCATAAATAGAAGTGTTCGTAGTTTTTCTCATACGTCCTAGAGGATGCTGGGGATGCTTCAAGAACCATGGGGTATAGACGGGATCCGCAGGAGACATGGGCACACTATAAGACTTTGAATGGGTGTGAACTGGCTACTCTCTCTATGCCCCTCCTCCAGACTCCAGTTAGATTCTGTGCCCAGTGAGACTGGATGCACACTGAGGAGCTATCCAGAGTTTCTCAGAAAAAGACTTTTATTAGGTTTGTTATTTTCAGGGAGACCTGCTGGCAACAGGGCTGGATTAACAATGGGGCGGATGGAGCTGCAGCTCCAGGCCCCCCACTGGAAATAGGCCCACAGATCCCCTGTAGTTCAGATAGTGTTGACAGGAAAAAAAAACTTTTCTCCTGTCATCACCAATAGCATTCCCTCACTCGACTCCTGTCACGGAGAGACAGAACTCTGCCTATCCCCTCTGAAGCTGCCAGCAGCTGTCACTGCCCAATGAAGCACATACCCAGGATCGAAATAAGCTCCTCCCCCAGATCGCGATACGCTCCGCCTCCTGGTGCATCTACAGCTGTGCCCACGATTGCTCAAAGTTCTTCTCACTTGCCATTCCAAGCTGTGTCTCTGTGGGACCTTTATAAACTTACTCTGCCCCCTGGTTCTTCCACTGCTGAGCCCTGGCCCCTGTTGCCTGAAGCCACACCCCCGGGCCGTTCTAAGCCCCGCCCACTGGACAGTACACTGCAGTGTAGTGCTCCCCGCCTGTGTGACCTGTGAGGTGTTCTGCAGCTGCGGTTTGAGGTACAAAGGAGTATATTAGTGTTCATTCTAGCACCCTGCACCTTTCAAATCCTGTGCAGTTTCTTGTTCCTGCCTGGGGTGTCGCTCTCTGTTTTGGTTCTTCACAGCACACACAGGTATATATCACAGCACTGAGTAACAGATCAGAGTATGCTGAGAAGCACCACAGCAGAGAGCGACACCCCAGGCAGGAAAGAGGAACTGCACAAATTTTGAAAGGTGCAGGGTGCTAGAATGAACACTAGTATATGCTGTGTAGCCCTATGCCCAGGACTTTCTCACACTTAAAGTTATGTGTGCATGTTCTGTGACCTTAATGGCATACTGTTATAATTTATCATGCATGATAATCAATTGAATTCCGGCCAGTGTGTATACGGACACTACCTTGCGGTGTAATGTAACTATCGGACGCTGCCGTGCGGTGTAATGTAACTATCGGACACTACCGTGCGGTGTAATGTAACTATCGGACGCTGCCGTGTAGTGTAATGTGACTAGGACACTACCTTGCGGTGTAATGTGGCTATCGGACGCTGCCGTTCGGTGTAATGTAACTATCGGACGCTGCTGTGCGGTGTAATGTAACTATCGGACGCTGCCGTGTAGTATAATGTGACTAGGACACTACTGAGCGGTGTAATGTGACTATCGGACGCTGCCGTGCGGTGTAATGTGACTATCGGACGCTCCTGTGCGGTGTAATGTGGCTATCGGACGCTGCTGTGTAGTGTAATGTGACTAGGACACTACTGTGCGGTGTAATGTGACTATCGGACGCTGCCGTGCGGTGTAATGCAACTATTGTACGCTGCCGAGCGGTGTAATGTAACTATCGGACGCTGCCGTGCGGTGTAATGGGACTATCGGACGCTGCCGTGCGGTGTAATGGGACTATCGGACGCTCCTGTGCGGTGTAATGTGACTAGGACGCTGCCGTGTGGTGTAATGTAACTATCGGACGCTGCCGTGTGGTGTATTGTAACTATCGGACGCTGCTGTGCGGTGTAATGTAACTATTGGACGCTGACTTGCGGTGTAATGTGATTTGGACACTACTGTCAGTGTAATGTAACTATCGGATGCTGCTGTGCGGTGTAATGTAACTATCAGACGCTGCTGAGCAGTGTAATGTAACTATCAGCGCTGCCTTGCGGTGTAATGTGACTTGGACACTACTGTGCAGTGTAATGTGACTCGGACACTAGTGTACGGTGTAATGTAAATATCGGACGCTGCCATGCGGTGTAATGTGACTAGGTCACTACTGAGCAGTGTAATGTACAGTAACTATCGGATGCTGCAGTTCGGTGTAATGTAATTATTGGATGCTGCCGTGCGGTGTAACGTGACTCGGACACTACTGTGCGGTGTAATGTAACTATCGGACGGTGCTGTGCGGTGTAATGTAACTATCGGACGGTGCTGTGCGGTGTATTGTAACTCAGACACTACTATGCCGTGTAATGTGATTCGGACACTACTGTGCGGGGTAATGTGACTCGGACACTACTGTGCGGTGTAATGTAACTATCTGACGTTACTGTGCGGTGTAACGTGTCTCGGACACTACCGTGCGGTGTAATGTAACTAGCAGACGCTACCGTGCGGTGTAATGTAACTATCAGATGCTGCTGTGCGGTGTCATGTGACTCGGACACTACTGTGCGGTGTAATATAACTATCAGACACTGCTGTGCGGTGTAACGTGTCTCGGACACTACTGTGCGGTGTAATGTAACTAACGGGCGCTGAGGCATATCCCCTGCTCCCCTCTCCTTAATCCAATCTGCTGCAGCGGTACACAATAGGCCTTTCCTATATTTCAGCTCCAGGCCCATGTGCACATTAATCTGGCACTGCCTGCATCGTGGGACTGAGGGGAGAGAAGCAGACCTACTTCTTCTGAGTTCAAGGGCTCTGCTTCTTAGGCTACTGGACACCATTAGCTCCAGAGGGTTCGATCACTTGGTACGCCTAGCTGCTTGTTCCCGGAGCCGCGCCGGCACCCCCCTCGCAGAGCCAGAAGACAGAAGCCGGGTGAGTATGAGAAGATCAGAAGACTTTAGTGACTGCAGAAGATTGCGTTTGAGGTCCGCGCAGCGGCCGCACTGCGCGCCATGCTCCCACGCATAACACGGCACTGCAGGGCGCAAGGGGGACGCCCTGGGCAGCATGGGGACCTCAAACAGCACTGGCATAAGTTATAATAGTGCCCAGGCACTAGTTAAGGGACCCCCTCCAGTATAAAGATAATTTTAAGCGGGACTGAAGCGCGCCATGTAGTGGGCGGGGCTTAGCCCACACAGCTCTGACCAGCGCCATTTTCTCTTCACAGAAGCTGCAGAGATGCTGGCCCTGACCTCCACACTGCTGACAAGTTACAGGGTGCAAAACAGGGGGCACAAGTGATTTGGTGCTAAATTATATATATATATATATATATATATATATATATATATATATATATATATATAAAAAGCGCTAACAGGTCTGGACAGTCTTGTTACTTGCTTCAGTACCGGGATAGGCGCTGGGTGTGAGCTGGCAGAACTCTCTCTCTGTGTCTCTCTTGCAGGCTTTATTGTTGGTCTGTCTGCTATAGCCACAGTGTGGTTGTGGGTGTCGGTACGTGTGTGTCGACATGTCTGAGGCTGAATGCTCTTCCCAGGAGGAGGCTGGAGTGGGGACAGAAAATTCTGTGAGTGGCGCCGTGTCGGCACTGCCGACGGATGATCGGGTGAATATGTTGAGTGTTTTAAACGCAAATGTGACTAGGTTGACTAAGAGATTTGATCAATCTGAGTCTCAGTCAGAGATATGAACGATCTCGTTAATAAATGAACGAGATACCGTTCATATCTTTGAGTGTGGAGGCTCCAGCGATGAATGATGCGCGGCCCCGCGCTCGTTCATCGCTGGTCAGCTGTACATGCATGCCAATATGGACGATCTCGTCCATATTTGCCTGCACTTCAATGCAGCTGGGTGACGGGGGGAGTGAAAAAACTTCACTCCCCCCGTCACTGCCCCTCCGCCGCCGGGTCGGCCGTATCCGCCGTCGGGCAGCTCGGCGGCTGATCGGCCAATGTGTAGGGCCCTTAAGAACCAGACATGAAGGAAATCCATGGAAGATGCTTTGTCACAGGCCCAGACCCCTTCGGGGTCACAGAAACGTGCATTTACCCAGATAGCAGATACAGATACCGACACGGACTCTGATTCCAGTGTCGACTATAGCGATGCCAGATTACATCCAAAACTGGCTAAGAGTATTCAGTACATGATTGTGGCGATAAAAGAAGTATTACATATCACTGAGGACCCTGCTGTTCCTGATACTAGGGTCTGTATGTTTAAAGGAAAGAAACCTGAGGTAACGTTTCCTCCCTCTCATGAACTAAACGCACTTTTTGAAAAAGCTTGGGAAAATCCTGACAAAAAGATACATGTTCCCAAAAGAATTCCAGTGTCATATCCGTTCCACACTGGGGACAGGGAAAGGTGGGAGTCAATCCCCACGGTAGACAAAGCTTTATCGCGTCTATCCAAAAAGGAGATGCTTCCGTCCCCTGACACGGCAGCCCTAAAGGATCCTATGGATCGTAAGCAGGAAAATACACTAAAATCCATTTAGGTCGCTACTCAGGCCTGCCGTTGCTTCGGCATGGGTGAGTAGCGCTATTGAAAAGTGGGCAGATAACTTGTCATCTGAGATAGATACCCTAGACAGGGATAGTGTGCTTTTGACTCTGGGTCACATCAGGGCGCTGCAGCATATTTAAAAGAAGCTGTAAGGGATATTGGCCTTTTGGAATCGAGGGCCAATGCCATGGCAGTCTCAGCAAGGAGAGCATTGTGGATTCATCAATGGAATGCTGACGCTGACTCTAAGAAGGCGATGGAGTCTCTATCGTTTAACGGTAGGGTCTTGTTTGGTGACGGCCTCACTGACCTGGTGTCTACGGCTACCGCGGGTAAGTCTTCATTTTTACCTTATGTTCCTGCACAGCAGAAGAAATCGCCTCACTATCAGATGCAGCCCTTTCAGCCCAATAAATTCAAAAAAGGACGTGGATCCTCCTTCCTTGCTGCGAGTGGGAGAGGACGGGGAAAAAGGTCACAGGCTGTGGCAAGTTCCCAAGAGTAGAAGTCCTCTCCGGCTTCTACCAGATCCACCGCATGACGCTGGGGCTCCTCTGCGGGAGTCCGCACCAGTGGGGGCACGTCTCCAACTCTTCAGTCAGGTCTGGGTGCACTCGGACTTGGATAGTAGACATAGTAACCCAAGGGTACAAGTTAGAGTTTCAAGACGTGCCCCCTCACCGATTTTTCAAATCGGCCTTGCCAGCTTCTCTTCTAGAAAGGGAGATAGTAAGCGCTGCGATACTAAAGTTGTGTCAAAATCAAGTAATTGTCACGGGATGGCTTTTATTCGAGCCTGTTCGTGGTCCCAAAGCCGGATGGCTCAGTCAGACCGATTCTGAACCTCAAATCTCTCAATTTCTATCTGAAAAAATGCAAATTCAAGATGGAATCTCTCCGAGCAGTGAACTCCAGTCTGGAAGAGGGGTATTTTATGGTCGGGCGACATAAAAGATGCCTACTTACATGTCCCCATATATCCTCCACATCAGGCTTACCTGAGATTTGCTGTGCAGGATTGTCATTACCAATTTGAGACTGTCCGTTTGGTCTGTCTACGGCTCCAAGGATTTTCACCAAAGTAATGGTGGAAATGATGGTTCTCCTGCGCAAGCAGGGAATCACAATTATCCCGTACTTGGACGATCTCCTCATAAAGGCGATGTCCAAGGAGCAATTGTTGAAGAATGTTGCCCTTTCACTGACGATTCTGCAACAACACAGTTGGCTCCTAAAATTGTCAAGATCACAGTTGGATCCGACGACACGGCTGTCGTTCCTGGGTATGATTCTGGATACAGAATTGCAGAGAGTTTTTCTTCCAGTGGAAAAAACTGTGGAAATACAGAACATGGTAAAACAGATTCTGAAACCGGCCAAGGTGTCAGTTCTTCAATGCGCTCGGTTGCTGGGGAAGATGGTGGCGGCCTACGAGGCCATCCCGTATGGCAGGTTCCATGCGAGGGTGTTTCAGTGGAACCTGTTGGATCAGTGGTCCGGGTCTCACCTGGACATGCACCGGAAAATAATTATATCTCCCAGGACCAGAATTTCCCTTCTGTGGTGGCTGCACAGTTCTCACCTTCTGGAGGGACGCAGGTTCGGGATTCAGGATTGGATCCTGGTGACCACAGATGCAAGCCTCCGAGGCTGGGGAGCAGTCACACAGGGAAGAAACTTTCAGGGAAAGTGGTCGAGCCAGGAAGCTTGTCTACACATAAACATTCTGGAATTAAGGGCCATTTACAACGGCATACTGCAAGCAGAACATCTTCTCCGCGGTCTGCCTGTCTTGATTCAGTTAGACAACGTGACAGCAGTGGCGTACATAAACCGCCAAGGCGGAACAAAGAGTATAGCAGCGATGGCCGAGGCCACGAAGATTCTTCGCTGGGTGGAAAGACATGCCAGCACTCTGTCAGCAGTCTTTCCATTCCAGGAGTGGACAACTGGGATGCAGACTTCCTCAGCAGACACTATCTCCATCCAGGAGAGTGGGGTCTTCATAAAGAGGTCTTTGCAGAAGTGACAAGTCGTTGGGTAGTTCCTCAATTAGACATGATGGCGTCCCGCCTCAACAAGAAACTTCAGAGATATTGTTCCAGGTCGAGGGACCCTCAAGCAATGGTGGTGGACGCCCTAGTGACACCATGGGTGTTTCTGTCGGTATATGTGTTCCCTACACTTCCACTCATTCCAAAGGTGATAAAAATTATAAGAAGAACAAGGGTTCAGGCGATCCTCATTGTTCCGGATTGGCCAAAAAGGGCCTGGTATCCAGATCTTCAGGAGTTGCTCATAGAAGATCCCTAGCCTCTTACCGCGGCTGCGTTTGACGGCATGGCGGTTGAACGCCAAATCCTAGCCCGAAAGGGTATTCCCAGTGAAGTCATTCCCACACTTCTTCGGGCTAGAAAAGAAGTAACGGCAAAGCATTAACACCGTATTTGGAGAAAATATGTGTCTTGGTGTGAATCCAAGAAGGCTCCTACGGAAGAATTTCACCTTTGGCATTTGCTCCTTTTCCTACAAGCAGGTGTGGATGCGGACCTAAAGTTAGGCTCTATTAAAGTACAGATTTCGGCCTTGTCGATTTTTTTTCAGAAAGAATTGGCTTCTCTTCCAGAAGTTCAGACCTTCGTAAAAGGCGTGCTGCACATCCAACCTCTATTTGTGCCTCCTGTGGCACCGTGGGATCTTAATGTGGTGTTGCAATTTTTGCAATCACATTGGTTTGAACCTTTGCGAAAGGTTGAGTTAAAATTCCTTACTTGGAAAGTGGTCATGTTGTTGGTCTTGGCGTCAGCAAGGCGAGTGTCTGAACTGGCGGCTTTGTGTCACAAAAGCCCCTATTGGATTTTCCATGCGGATAGAGCAGAGTTGAGTACTCGTCAACAATTTCTGCCAAAAGTGGTTTCATCTTTTCACGTAAACCAGCCTATTGTGGTGCCAGTGGCTACTGAGTCCTTGGTGGAGTCAAAGTCTCTCGATGTGGTCAGAGCTTTGAAGATCTATGTCGCCAGAACGGCGCAGATTAGGAAAACAGAGGCTCTGTTTGTCCTGTGGGCTCCCAACAAGATTGGGGCTCCTGCTTCTAAGCAGACTATTGCGCGCTGGATCTGTAATACGATTCAGCAGGCTCATTCTACGGCAGGATTGCCGTTACCGAAATCGGTGAAAGCCCATTCTTGCAGAAAGGTGGGCTCATCCTGGGCGGCTGCCCGGGGAGTCTCGGCGTTACAATTTTGCCGAGCTGCTACTTGGTCGGGATCAAACACCTTTGCGAAATTTTACAAGTTTGATACCCTGGCTGAGGAGGACCTCTTGTTTGGTCAATCGGTGCTGCAGAGTCATATGCACTCTCCCGCCCGTTCTAGAGCTTTGGTATAAACCCCATGGTTCTTTAAGCATCCCTAGCATCCTCCAGGACGTATGAGAAAATAGGATTTTAATACCTACCGGTAAATCCTTTTCTCTTAGTCCATAGAGGATGCTGGGCGCCCGTCCCAGTGCGGGCTGTATCTGCAGTTTTGTTATAGTTACGCTCATTTTGCGTTGAGTTCAGTCAACTCTGTGACTGCTGTTGGTCATGCCATTGCATGCGTTGTTGTTGAATGCGATGTTGTACGGCGTGTTGGAGGTGTGAGCTGGTGTGTATCCCACCTTAGTTTAATTTATTAAATAAATCCTTTTCCTCGAAATGTCAGTCTCCCTGGGCACAGTTCTCTAACTGAAGTCTGGAGGAGGGGCATAGAGGGAGGAGCCAGTTCACACCCATTCAAAGTCTTATAGTGTGCTCATGTATCCTGCGGATCCCGTCTATACCCCATGGTTCTTGAAGCATCCCCAGCATCCTCTAAGGATAGAGAAAAGGATTTACCGGTAGGTATTAAAATCCTATTTTTTTTATCAATTAAGCAATTTCAAAGTGAATGAACAGAAGAAAGGTGGTGTGACCACACTTTGACTTCAAAACAGCATAAATTCTTCTAGGGGGGATGGTATCGGGATGCCGGCAGTCAAAATATCGACAGTGACATCTAGACGCTCAGGATCCTGACACCAAGGTGGTAAGTAGACTAGCCCTAATCCCCAGTGCTTCTAACCCTCCTTACCTGCAGCCTAACCCTCCCTGATTGTGCCAAACCCTAACCCCTTTCTGGTGGTGTCTAACTCCTAACCGCCCATCCCCCTTATCACCCGTAGCCTAACCCAAAAATTTAAATCCATGTCTGGATGCTGGCAGTGGTATTCTGACTGCTGGACATCTTCTGATTTCAAAGGAAAGTAAGCAAGAAGTGTCTTGGCTGAAAACTGCATCTGTGGTCCTCAATGTTGCCCGTTTTGTTTGTTCTTCAGTTTTGAGAAATATAATCAGGTACTTATCCATCATGCAATACCATCAGGTAGGCCTCTGATTGGCTCCAAATTAACTCTGCAGCCGAACAATGACCCCAAACGTACAGCCAATGTTATTAAAAAGCATCTTCAGCTAGATCAAAGAGTACTGGAAGTGATGATATGGCTGCCACAGTGCCCAGATCTCATCATTGAGTCTTTCTGGGAGTACATGAAGAGACAGAAGGATTTGAACAAGCCTACACATTCACAGAAGATCTGTGGTTAGTTCTCTAAAGATATTTGGAACAACCTCCCTGCCGAGTTCCTTCAAAAACTGTGCAAGTATACCTAGAAGAATTGATGCTGTTTTGAAGGCAAAGGGTGGTAACACCAAATATTGATTTGATTTAGTTTTATCTTCTGTTCATTCACTTTGCATTTTAATTGATAAAAATATACTATTAAAACTTCTTTTTTTTCAGCCATCAACCATAACATTAAAAGCGTGATTCTCCAGGAAGTCAACATAAGGTCCCGTGCATCACACACATTTAATTTTTTTTTTCCTTTTAACCACTTAACTGAGGATTTTTTTCCTCAAATACCACTTTGACTTTTTTTTTTATAAGTGAATTAGGTGAAGAACATTAACCTTATCCAAAATGATTTTAGTTAAATAAATAAAAATAAATATTTATTTATTTTTTTAATTTAAATTTTTGTTTTATTTCAAATATATTTTCTCTCTCCAATCATCAGTCGGGAACATCGCGACCATCGCGGCTTTCATTTTGAAAGCCGTGACAGCCTCCAGGTACACAGGGGGGGAGGGGGTTCATTTACACTCCCTAGAGGCTGCTATTGTCTGCAGCCGCTGGAGGGGGGTCCTACCACGCTAACCAATCGGTAGTGATCGGCAGCACCGCAATCAGTAGGGGAGAGTGCAGGGAGGCAGAGGGACCTTCCGGTCTCTCTGACTGCAGCAGTGGAGGGAAGTTTCCCTTCCCTGCCGCTGCTAACACTGTTTATCTGATGCAACCATTTCAGATAAGACACTTGCAGGTATGGTCACATCTGATACGACCATGCCAGGCAAGTGGTTAAACTTGTCTGTTAAGAAATTGTTGTTATATGAAAACTTAATTGCTTAGTAGAGATCCCTTACCATGTAACTTAAGACCCACTAAAATATTGGTATTTTGGAGACGTATGTAGTTTGAATTTGTGTAGCTGTCCCGTACAGCACAGAGAATTGCCCATTACCACCAGCCATATGTTGTGTAGGTGCCCCTCTTGCTGACAAAGTTCTGACCCGTCGAGGCTTGGCCTTCACAAGACCTCTGAAGGTGTTCTGTGGTATCTGGCATCATCAGGGAGATGTGATGGTGGTCTTCAGGGGTTATTGGCTGTGGTGGTACCAGACTTGAGTGCAGGGGTCAGCTGTCCAGTTGTTTCTACTTTGCCGATGGAGCTCTAGCAGTGGCAGTCTGAACATGCTGCTGAAAGTCAGAGCCTGAAGGCCGAGCTGGGAAGTGCAGCAAGCAGAAGTGCGAGTTAAAGTCTGGGGAAGCCATGGACACAGGTGCCGGCAGCTAGCTCAAGCCAGGGCCTTGTGCTGTTGAGAGTCAGTGGCTGTGGAGATGTTAGGCAGCCAGCAGGAAGTGCAATGAGAGCAGCACCTGCAGTACAGGTGCGCTCTCTAGATTATACACAACTTCAGACCATCACAGAAGTTATCAGCTGGCAAGTGGAAGTGTATCCTTACTAGCCCAGCCTGCCTAATGAGCGGGAGGAGGTGGCTAGATTTACTGCAATAGTCTCCTCGCTCACCCTACTGAAAGGGTCAGAGTTAGAGCTGGATATACCCAGTCCCTAACCTTAACCAGAAGGGTAACGCACTGTGCTAAGTCTAGCCATCAGGCAGCCTGTAGTTAAAAAAATAAAAAAAATAAATGAAAGCCGCAGCACATGGTACATTCCAACACTCTGAAGGCGGACTGTTTGGACGCTGTTAAGCTCCATCTCTTGGCAACTATACATGGCTGGTATGCGAGAGGAACTGTAGTCTTCCAGAACACCAGCTGCCAACATCCTGAAGGTCAGTATTAAGGGGGAGTTGGGATTAGGTACTAGAGAGGGGATTAGCAGTACCGGAGTCTTCCCCAGAGTCTTAGCCATTGCCACCACCCCTTGTGACTTGGCCCTATCCGCATCCCCCACTATTAGCCCTAGCCGCCACCCCATGTGGATTATTGTAGTAGACAGGGGATGGGTTATATAATTACCCCGTTACCTGTCCGCATTGTAATTGTCGAGGTGCTGTTGTCTGTATCCCGGCCCCATGTATCACACCCATACTGAACCATCGTTTTTAGGGATTCTGGTCCAGAAGAGAATTTAGGCGGTAATCTAGGCTTCCAATCAGTGAGCTGGAGTGAAGAGCAGTTCTAAGCACACTGAAGCAAGAACATTCTCTTATTCATGGAAGGCCTGTAACGAAGTCTTACATCAGTGGTGGGTAATACATTTGTAGGATTATCAAAGAGATAACATGCAGAAATAGGACTAACAGTCAACCGTTTATTTATGGGACATGTCATCAGTTCTGAGTTTAATAGTAATTGTAATCAGGATCATAGCTATGTGTGTGAGCTTGGTTCCTGCTTTAAAAGCTAGTGTATGTGATTTGTTTCCTGAAAAACTAGACAGCTGTAAGAAGTGCTGCTACAGTTAGGCTTGCTATTATATACCATTTAATCCGGGACTCCTATGATTTACACAGGTTTTGTGTCTGATTAAACCAGGTGAAATGCAGGCTGAATGTAGTCGGACATAGAACCTGTGTAAATCATAGGAGTCCAGGACTAAAAGGATACTATGGCAATCTAAGCATAGTGGACTACGGGGAGAACAAACTTTATCCACTTTGCCTTGTGGTTTCTGTCACATTTGAATTGCATTTGCAGAGAATTTAAAATATGAGATGTACATATTACATTCCCGCTGCAGGAGCTTCGGGTGATATTTCCCGATGTTTTATTCATGTTTTTTCACCTGGGAACAAACCATCCTTTCCCCCTGGAAACACGCAGGTTTAGCGAAGCCTGTGTTTTTTTTTCGGTATAAGCAGCCCCATTTTCGGGTATTTTGCTTCACGTGCCGGAGGCAGGTGGAACAAATCCCTGTAAAGCAGTTTATCGGGGCTAATTTAATAGCCCCACCGGTGATACTTTTACACCAGTCACTCAGTGCGGGTAATTGAATATTCCCCACAGTATTTTATTTATTTATTTATTAGCAGTTTCTTATATAGCGCAGCATATTCCGTTGCGCTTTACAATTAGAACAACAATTATAGAACAAAACTGGGCAAAGACAGACAGAGGTAGGAAGGCCCTGCTCGCAAACTTACAATCTATAGAAGTTAAGTTACCATTTATACTCCATGCATGTTAGTGGGCGTGCAGGCAGGTTTGAGGCCTAAATTTTACATTGTGAATATTTTCATACATTCCTCTGTTATGTCTTTCCGCAGTCTGGATACTTCTCCAGTATGTTCTGTGGGTCGTGGAAAGAATCCAGCATGAATGTTATAGAACTGGAGATACCTGACCACAATATTGATGCAGAAGGTATGACTCTCTTTAGTATTTTGTTACTCTTCTCCTTGCCTGATCACCTTTTCCAGAGCTGGATAAATGGAAAATTATCCTATAAACCTAGTCCCTCCACCACCACCACATCCACACTCCATACCTAAAGCTTAATTAGTTAGCTACAGATGTCACCCACTCTACTGGTACGCTGGGCCTAGTGCAGTCACCCACTTTGCTTATAACCTGAGCATCCATATGATGAGTCATATAAATGCCTTTCTGCTGCGGAGTACGCTGGGCTCCACAGGGATTAACATCGGGGGTGTAGAGTAGGATCTTGATCCGAGGCACCAACAGGCTCAAAGCTTTGACTCTTCCCAAGATGCATAGCGCCGCCTCCGTGCACAGGAGCTCAGTTTTGTAGTTGGTGCCATGCAGTAAGCAGGCATACAACAGGTGGGCTGCTCCAGCAGTCCTGAGAATAGCTTTTTTATGCGAAGATAGAAGACTTCAAGGGCTGCAGCAGTGATAGATGTCAGTCTGACATCTCCTGCTGCAACTCCATCACCTCCCCCAGCGGCGCTGTATTCTCCCGCGCCCTGGTTGCCAGGTACTTACAGCAGAGGCTCCGGTTTGCTCCCCGTTAGTCACACACTCGCAGAAGTTTTCCTGGATCGTGTGGGCGCGCACTCAGGAAAAAGGTAAATGGGTCCCGCTGAAATCGTGACGCGGACGGTGGGAGGCGGGCTGCGCGCGCTGGCGTGGACACTGTGGTCAGGCAGGGACTCCACTAAACCACCAGGGCAAGGGCACAGGTCGAGTTTTTACCTCATAAAAAAACGTTTTTAATACAGCCCATAGTACCAGTGGTGAGGTCCAGCAGGAGGATAAGGCTTTGACCTGTAGCCCCTCCCCCAGCCCCAGGGCGCCATTTACAGTAATGTTCCCGCCCTGGAGCTGCATATATCTCTCTCCATCACTCCCAGTCAGTGTTTGGGCGCCATTACACAGAGCAACTCTGTTCCTGGGACTGTTTGGGCAAATCCTCCTTTGTAAAGCTGCCTGCATGTCAGCGCTGTGTATTTTACAAGACACTTAAGTATTCTACATGTCTGTTGACAGTGTGAGTTAAGAAACAGTGCATTTAGTCAGGGTTATATAGTACAAGTACCCTGTGATATACATCCAGTCTTTACTGTGCATTGATATATCTACTAATTAAGTATAAGAATACTTTATTGTCATTTACAAGACAAGACAAATTAAATGTTAATGAAATTTTCTAATAAACATTATTATATAGGTTATATACATTCCAATAATTATATAGCTATACTGAGTATTACTTTGTATTGCTAGTCCAGTGCAGTTTTATTGCATGTCATACTTTCTGCATTGTACATTGTGACTATGTGTTTGCATGTAGCTGCTGTGTGACCTCCATTTCATTCATGTCTCTCACTCAGATTGCTGTCCCTATGTTCTATGACCTGAGGGGGGCTCAGTGTGTCAGGTTTATTATCTGATATAGGTGTCTCACAAGATATACTCATTGTGTAGTTTTCTTTGTGATTTTTAGTCACCATATACCTCTTGAATTCCCTGTTTGCGGAGTACATAAGCTGCACAGGGGGTGCTTGTCAGGTATATTGCTGCTGATATTGTACTGTGCTGCCTGAGATTGTGCTTTTAGCTATGTCAGCTACAGGGGGCAACAAAGCTGGAGCTGATCCCACAGTGTGTGGAGGTGACGCTGCAGGCATGTTTGAGGAAAACTTGGCAGCAGAGAGTTCAGGTTCTGGCGGTTCCCTACCCCCCAGTGGAATCAACCTCAAGTCTTTGAACAAATTTGTCAGGGTTTCTAAGTTTCGTATGGAAACCCTTTGCTCTATTGTTCTGGCCTTGGAACCTGGGGATTATATGGTCTCCCTGGACATACAGGATGCTTACCTACATATTCCCATTGCACTGTCGCATCAGCAGTACCTGAGGTTTGTAGTGGGCAACCTCCATTACCAATTTCGGGCGTTACCTTTTGGCTTGACCACGGCTCCGCGTGTTTTCACCAAGGTCATGGTGGTAATGACGGCTGTCCTCCGCCGTCAAGGGGTCAGGATCCTACCGTATCTGGACGACTTGTTGATCCTGGCGAATTTCACAGAAGTTCTCCTACACCATCTGGATCTGACCATCCAGTTTTTGCAAACCCACAGGTGGCTCATCAACTGGAAGAAATCTTCCCTGGTCCCTGCACAGAGCATGGTGCACCTGGGAGCGTTGTTGGACACCGGCAACCAGCGGTTGTTCCTGTCTCAGGAGAAGGTCCTGAAGCTTCAGGACAAGATTCGATACTTCCTATCTCGTCCGCAAGTGTCGATACATTCGGCAATGCAAGTGCTAGGTCTCATGGTGTCGGTTTTCGACATGGTGGAGTACGCTCAATTCCATTCCCGCCCCCTGCAGAAACTGATTCTTTCCAATTGGGATGGCCTGCCTCACCGGATCAGGTCTCCAATGATCTCCTTGTCTCCGGAGGTCCGTCAGTCACTAAACTGGTGGCTGCAGGACCGACATTTGAGCGGGGGTTGTCCCTTCTGGATCTCCAACTGGATCCTTCTGACGACGGATGCCAGTCTGAGAGCAACACACGCCCTTCAGGGTCGGTGGACCAAGGAGGAATCTCGCCTCCCAATAAACATTCTGGAACTGCGGGCGGTGTTTAATGCGCTGAACCTGGCCCAGCATCTAATTCAGAACAGACCTGTTCAGGTACAGTCGGACAATGCCACCACAGTGGCGTACATAAATCAAGGCGGCACTCGAAGCCGCATGGCAATGAGGGAAGTATCGAGGATTCTTCAATGGGCGGAACGCTATCTGCCTGCCATATCGGCGGTGTTCATTCCGGGGTTCCTCAACTGGGAAGCGGACTTTCTCAGTCGTCAGGACATGCACGCCGGGGAGTGGAGCCTCCATCCAGAAGTATTTCAACTCCTCGTGGATAAGTGGGGCACTCCAGATGTAGACCTGATGGCGTCTCAACACAACCACCAGGTTCCGGTCTTTGGAGCAAGAACAAGGGATCCTCAAACAGCGTTCGTGGACGCACTGGCAATCCCGTGGAACTTTCGGTTGCCATATGTTTTCCCTCCGGTGTCTCTACTGCCCAGAGTGATAAGGAAGTTCAAGCAAGAAGGAGGCATGCTACTTCTGATTGCTCCAGAGTGGCCCAGACTGCATTGTGTCAAAGTCAGAAAAATATCCCCATACACGTTGCCATATTTGCACCGCACACTGGTCCGTGCTGCGCATGCGTACGCTCTCCCGTGAAGGCGCATACCCGCAATAGCGTGCACTCGCAGGCGCGGTATGCGTATTTACGGTAGAGTTTATGTAGTCGTAGCGTGCGACTCATTCGTTACATATTTTCACAATTAATGTAGTTTATAGATCATGATCCCTTTGATAGTTTCTGAAAGTTTGGTTAATATAGAAGGTCCCTGTTTAAAGTAATCCCTCTTTGTATTGTACGAAGGGTCTAACAGGAATCATACAGCAGTGTTTGGTACCCATCGGAAGAGTATTTAATTAGCAATATTCCGGTGTTGGTTTGGAGCGTATTAATCGCTCGTGCGAATAGTTATGGACATAAGAAGTTTATGTCCATTTCTACTATTTACTCATACTCAGGTATGCGGCGGGAAACTTAGTTCCCCACCCACCTGAGCTGTTTGAAATCGTCACAGCCCACCTGTATGAATCAACCTATGACCTTTTGTTGTGATACAGGGTCGAATTCCTTCATCCAATGGACAATGGGATTGTAGGGACTATGAGATTGCATTGTGTGTGGGGCATAAATAGGCAGGCCGACCACATCCAGCTCTCACTCTTCAACGGTTCTCATTGCTGAAAATCGGGTGCTGGATGTCCAGGCGCATGCGATCGTTTACCCTTGTGCGTAAGTTTCTCTCCGTAATCATTGTCTTTCTGTGAGCCAATTTCTCTCATCTCTCTCCGTCTCTCTCTCTCTCTCTCTTTCCCTTCTCTTTCTCTCGTATCTCCCCTAGACTAGTATTGTATTGTATTAGATAGTATTGTATTTTGGTTAGGAAGTCTTTGTTATATTGTAGTGTATCATTTGTACTGTTATCCCCTTTTTACAAGTATACTAGATATAATACAGTTAATAGGCTTTGGACCCTAAACCAGTATCTGTGTATTTCCTATAGTGTTAAGTGTTCACTTGAGCGTCGGTGACGCTCAAGCAGCTTTGTAGTTAGTCAGGTTACACAAGGTTGCACTTACACCCTGTATTCACATTAAGGTATTCCGTGTATTTCATTGGTATAAGGTTTAGACATAAAGGTATAGCGTTGTGAGCGTCTGCGCCGCTGGTGATCTCCTCGTGGTCTCGAGCGTCCGCTACGCCATAGCGAATCATTACTCTAGTCATAGCCAATAACGTGTCCTGTGATCACTGGGCCGTGAGCGAACGTGACGCTTGAGCGTCTCGCCTACGGCTGAGCGATCGTTACGCAACTAGCGTACCATTACGGTACTTCTTAAGCAAACAGCGTACAGTGTTCTTAGACTTCATAAAGGGTTGTTTATACGACAAGGGAATTTAGCATTGTCAATTGGGGGCTCGTCCTATCCTTCTCATATCTGCACTAGGTAGATCAGCAGACATTATCCCCCCAGCAAAGGGTGGGAGGTTGTCTCGCAGTGCTGACGGGATAAGCGTCTGCTTCGCTTAGATAAAGAGTGCTGAAGGAATCCGGGAACCGGAAGTAAGAACAAAACGCTTGTGTCTTTTAAAACTGTTTTATTTCTCTTCTGTCTTGCGTATACACGCACGCATACATTTATCTGCATTTCTTTTTCAAATTTCGTATATCACTATTCCTGTTTGCCAAGTTTTATAGTTGATAGAAAGTGCTAAAAGAGATTTGCTGTTATTCCATAGTAGAGGTAATAGTTAAAATATAGACCAACACACGGCTTGTCTGGGAGATAAGGCAGTCAGTGTGGGGTGCGGTAGATGATCAGGGATCATCTACATTGATAAAGGTAGAAATTGTGTTACGGTGGATCTTTGTTTTGCGTACACGTGTCCCTAACAAAAGACTTGCGTACGCAATCCAAACGGCAGACGCACGCAGCGTACATTACGCAACGTAGCGTCTGGTTACGCCCACGTAGCTCAAGTCACGAAAAGTTGAATTAGCGCAAAGCGATAATTAGCGCAAAGGCGATAAGTAACGCACAGCGGTAAATAACGCGACGCGGTAAATAACGCAAATCTATTTTTGGAAAAATCTGAAATTTAGTTTAACAGATCCTGCTCCTAATTGGTAACACTGTTGGACTGAAGACAATTTCTGCGCAGAAATAGATATAGAAACAAAGTGTACATGTGTTGAGTGAGTGTGTTTTTATTACATAAGTTTATATAACTTAAGAGGTTGAACCAAAAGGAAAGTCGGGTACTCGTCAAGGGACACACGTGTAAGTGACATATACGGTGGCTAGGGAGGCATCCTTGGTTAAATAATATTTGAGCATTAGAGTATAGCGGACCATAAGGTAACAGACCAGGAGGTCATAAGGTAACAGACCAGGAGGTCATAAGGTAACAGACCAGGAGGTCATTAACAGACGGTAACAGACCAGGAGGTCATAAGGTAACAGGTAAAATAGACAAAGAGGTCCGCTATAAAGGTACAAGAGGCACAACGCCTGGGGTGTTGGTGCAGAACCCATATAGGCCATAAGCTCTTGCTGAAGGAATCGCGGCCGGAAACATCGATTCCATTGATCTTTCAGTACATGACAAGTAGTGCTTATGTACTGAACGATTGGACCGCACGTAATTGTGTGCAGTAGTTAGTAATCTGACCTAATACCATTAGAGTAAAGTGGTCACAAACGCTATCTGTACATTCTGACGTGATTTGTGTAATTTTTTATTTTTAAAGGGAAGTTCGCTGGTCACTCAGGAACTATCTAACAACCCCAACTTTACTGGAAAGAGTAAGTGTCCTTCGGGTAACCCTCATATGTTCCAGTAAACAGAAGGTTCACAGGGGCCCTGGGTTGGGTACAGCAGCTCTAGTTACAGTTATTGCAGTACTGGCCAACGTGGGCGAGAAGTAAGTGGGGTACTTGGTAAACCGCCACCGCCGGCCTGCCCAGGACATCTTGGTTTGTTTGTAAGGGTTCGCTGAAAACCTTGATATAAAGATCCAAGGAGGAATAAGCAACACCTGCAGAATTATGGGGGCCAGTTGTTCAGGTAGGGGGCGATCAACCTCGGTTCGGGTTGATTCAGAGAACCGACCCGTTGGGTCGGCAAGGTACATCATGTGTGAAAAATACGGAAGTCACACAGAATCTTTATGTGATGAATGGGAGAGAATGACTGTACAAGACAGGGACAAATTCCCAAGAATAGGTAGCTTCAGTCCAGACGTGTTACAAAATTTAAGGAGGAGGATATGTCTCATTGAACCAACAAAGAGACGAAGTAAACATTATGATTATGTGCAGTTAGGGCAACAGGAAGGTGAATTACAAAGAGAGTCAATTGACTTTTCTGAATCTTATCTTGAGAGGAGAGACATGGCATCGGGGAGGATTATGGTTGCGGAGAAAAGCACAAGGTTGAACAATAAAAACGCTCTTAGCAACTGTAGTATAGATTATAAGAATAAGTGTAATAACTGTAACAATGATTATTGTAATACTGTTGAATGTACAACTATTAACCTATGCAAGTTGCACCCCATGTCAAACTTCCCTCAGGAATACAAACAAGAAAGTGAGCCCAGAATGATGTCAGCACCTCTTCCAGCAACCATCACAAAAGCCATCCAGGTGGACGCGACCAAATTGGTAAAGGCAATAATCGAACCCCCTAACGGAGGGTCAGGTGAGGTCGTGTCCACAGGTACGTACAATGTTTCATATCATGCACAAACAGATATACCCCAAAATATAAGACCAACACAAGATGATGTAACTGAGCTCGATCTGGCCAGGGTGATCTCAGTCCCCAATGGGAAGACTGACGATCAGGGAATCATTCCCGTCAAGGACAGTGCAATGCGCTGTCTCTGGTCCCGGACCGAATTGAGATCAATTGTGTCTGAATTTCCTGATCCTAGGAAAAATCTAGTCAAATGTCAAAAGTTTATTAAAGAACTAGGAAACGCCACAGAACCCACCAACAAAGAATGGCGGACAGTGCTGAGGGCATGTTTGCCCTCCAGTGTTGACCCTGCAAAATTCATTGCTGATTGTAAACTAGACACGGAGGTACCTTGTATGGAAGAACACAATCAGGAATGTATTAGGCAGATTAACCGACAGTTAGGAATATATTTCCCAGCTGCTGTCAAGTGGAATGACATTCTCTCCATAAGGCAAAACGAAAGGGAAAATGTTTCTAATTATTTCAATCGAGCACTACAAATAATGGCTAGAAACACTGGGATCGCAGACATCAAGACAAATGCACAACATAAAGGAATAGCGGTTAAGGTATTAATGAATGGTTTAAAAGATGAATTAAAAACAAGGGTACAGACCACCAACCCAAACTGGAGAGATATCTCGGTGACCGCACTAAGAGAGGCCGTCATCAATCATGATCAGAATATCACCAGATACAGAGAGTCACAAAGAGATGAGTTAATGGCAGCAAATATACAGGCCCAAAACACAAGACCACCCCAACAAAAGCCCCACACCCCTGTGAGAAATCCAGATATGGAAGTCTGTTACAATTGTCATAAAAAGGGACACTTTGCAAGAGATTGTAGATCAAGAGAAAGACAACACCATAATCATAAAATCCAAGGAATCAGGGAAGTACAGGGGAAACGATTGATGATGATGAGCATCCGAGCGTTTGAGGAGGCATCAAATCAACCAAAACCTCAGGTCATTGACACGTGGAGGAAGCCCAGGATTTGTTATCATTGTAGGAGAGAAGGGCATTATGCTAGCAACTGTAATAACCCACATAAAGTTAGACCCCCTAGACCAAGAAATGAGCAAAATTACAATACACACCATTATAATCAGGGATCACATAGGCAGGAAAGGTGATTATTAGGAATGGAGGCAAGCCTGAGGTAACGGTTAATAAAGTGGGAGGTCATTCACTGAAAGACACAGGAATGACCAGGTGAAACGTCGTAAATGTATTTGTGAAAAATGTTTTTTTTTCTCTCTCTCTTTCTATCCCCATCTCTGACTAGTATTGGTAAGAATTCACACATTGCATATCCACTTGGTCCTTGCAGAAGTCTACCAAACCCCAGCATGACCTCCGCCACAATGTATTTCTGGCCAGATACAGACAGTGGAGTAATGCAGGTGCTGGTGGGAAGGGACTGCTCAAGGAGACCATTAGACACATAGATATGACAGCCTAATAAGTCTGACAATGTTTTTCTAATGCTAACAATGTTTTCTCAATGTTGACAATGTTTAAAAATGTTTTGTTTCTCTTTTCTTATTGATGGTTATTGTCGAGTTAGGTAATGTATATATGCACATGAATTGTTCTCTATCTCTTTTGTTTTTTTTTGTTGTCTATCTCTTCCCACTCATGTTTCCATGGTTTAAAAATGGTATGTCACCCCTCAGTTGGACCAATGGTAATGCCAGATTTTTGCTCCTTACAGAAAGATCGTCGGTTGGGAATGAACATTGCATCACCAGAATGTTCGTTTGGAAGACTGAGAGACAGCACCTTTGAGAAGACAGCAGAACAAGAAGAACAACAAGACGAGAGAACTTATTATCGTAGCAAGTTCTCTCCCCCCCCCCCCCTCAAACTGTTTTCTTATACCCCCTTTACAAATTTCTTCTTTTCTCCTCCTGTAAGATGGACTTGCCCCAAGAGACTGCAATATGGATTTTCCCGTTAACCAGGATGTTGACCAGAGCAGTCTGTTTCGGTGAGAGTACCAGTGCGGTCGAGAAAGGATCCAGAAAGGTTCTAATGACTGAGACGGAGGTGTAAATTTCCAATAGCAACCCAATCACCAAGCAAAGGCGAGTATCAGAAAACGATCCGATAGAAGAAATTGTGATGGATTGTTAGCTGAAGAAAATTGTATCTGTAGGCTCTGTGATAATCTGATTGAAGATGGATGCATAAAGAAATGCCAATCCAGTTTTAATATCCATATTGACCGGCATCCATTGAGTGACTATCACTCTTTAGTGGGTAACGTGTTAAACCAAACAGATTGTTGGGTATGCTCTCAAGTACCTCAGGGTCATAGCAAATCAGGGCTAGTACCATTTCCTTTAACGTTAGGGGAGGTACTTGAGCTAAGTGGTGGGAGACCGGTGGACCGGAGATTTAACATCTCCAGCCCTCCTAGTTTGAAGCTCCACCAATACCATGTGGATAGGTCCCTCTTATGTTTTAATATCTCCAACCCCCGTAAGCCGGGAAATTGGGAAGTGTCATGGAGCAACCTTACCATGACCTTTTCACACAGAGCAGATAGAATGCCTACAGATATAGAGCTTGTACGCCACATAGCCAGTAGAGGAAAATCTTTCCGGTATCGATATACCTTAGGAAATAGGATTACTAGAGTTGGAGAGGTATCACCAGGATACTGTGCACATATCGTACAAACTGATACGTGCATTAAGCAGATGGAAGAATTAGGGTCAGGAGATTTCACCTGGAAGGTTTGTAACATGGTCATGTCCTTCTCCGTCCCATATGTTCTCCCCGATGACGCATATTTCATATGCGGGAGAAAGGCGTACAAGTGGCTTGCCCCAAACTCTGAAGGATTGTGTTATATTGGAAAAGTATTGCCTGAAGTGATGACTGTAACACATGACAAAATGAAAGACATACACCGTGGTGCCCAAGCTCCTTATACTCACACTCATTACGAGCACCGAGTTAAAAGACAACTGTCAGAAAGGTTAGAGCATCCGGCCTCTGATCTTATCCATGAATCCACCGGGATTCAGGTTCTGGTAGCGTTAGATTTCACTCGCACCGCTCGAGGAGTGATGAATTATAGATACATTTCCGCACTCGCCAATTTGTTAGATAATATCACTGAAATGTATGATGACACGTTTAGATACACTGGAAGAGAACTTCAAGCTTATCAAACAGAACTAGTTCAGCATAGGATGGTTCTTAATTATCTTACAGCAGTAACAGGCGGATATTGTGTTACATTGGCAACACAGTACGGCATAAAGTGTTGCACTTATATCACCAATAGCACCGAGGATCCGGTAGAGGTCATAGACCAAAAGATGGACGATATTCTGCAATTAAAGTGGGAATTTCGTCGAAAACACAATCTCACCCTTGCTGCTGTAGGTAATGAGCTGACTGGTTGGGTGTCATGGTTGAACCCGCGAAATTGGTTCTCCGGTTTAGGAGACTGGGCTCAAGGAGTCATAATGGATGTTGGAAAGTTTCTACTATGTATCTTGGGTGTCGTTATATCGATTGGATTGATATTTAGATGCGGGCAGGCTTTAATGAGGTGCAAACAAAGTACAAAAGTGATGAGCGTGAGGAGTGAGGAAACTGTAATTAACCTGGATTTGATTTATGACCCAATAATAGAAACCCGAATGTGATGAAAATGCGATTATACGGTCCGTTTCTTTCACCTGTTTTTCTGCTTTTCTCCAAGATACAAAGACCCCCTTGGACGAGGAAGTTGACGAGACGCTATACAGACAACAGACAAGCACCAAAGATGAAGTTTTGACCACTTGAGAAATGGACACTTGATGAACTTTGCCATGGATCCCCAGTTTCCCTAGTACATTTAAACTCACGCTAGCCCAACATTTTTTTGTAAATCCGATGGCTCTGACAAAGCTATTTGCTCATGCCCAAGGAGCAATACAGCGCAAAGAAGACGACTCTCAACAGATACCGAACACAACTTCGACGACAGATGTACATTTCCCTGACATAGAATATCATTGCATTTTCCATAAGTGTTCTTTATCTTCATCTCTACAACCCTCAGGTAATGACACACATAGACGATAGGGAATACAGGCACAGATATCAGCAACCACATACCTCCCCCATTCATGTATCATCAACTAAAATGTGCTCCCCATTTTGTTCAAAATCCGAAAAGAGCTCGGTAAAGTTTGACAGCCCATCCACAGACCTGTACCACAGGATAAGAAGGAATTCAAATGTATACTTCGCAATACCTCGAAGCTTGATTTACAACACGTACGGCACGATGATACATGACCCTCCAAACATGGACTCGTACACACATGCTTCTGCTATCACACTAGGTCATACCCTCTTCACACCTACTCCTCTCTCCTCCCTCACCCAACCATGGAAATGAATTAACCCCTGACATATATTTTTCTCCTTTTGAAATGTTTTAGAAGGTGGCAGTTATTATTGACTGCCAAAGGGTGGACTGTCAAAGTCAGAAAAATATCCCCATACACGTTGCCATATTTGCACCGCACACTGGTCCGTGCTGCGCATGCGTACGCTCTCCCGTGAAGGCGCATACCCGCAATAGCGTGCACTCGCAGGCGCGGTATGCGTATTTACGGTAGAGTTTATGTAGTCGTAGCGTGCGACTCATTCGTTACATATTTTCACAATTAATGTAGTTTATAGATCATGATCCCTTTGATAGTTTCTGAAAGTTTGGTTAATATAGAAGGTCCCTGTTTAAAGTAATCCCTCTTTGTATTGTACGAAGGGTCTAACAGGAATCATACAGCAGTGTTTGGTACCCATCGGAAGAGTATTTAATTAGCAATATTCCGGTGTTGGTTTGGAGCGTATTAATCGCTCGTGCGAATAGTTATGGACATAAGAAGTTTATGTCCATTTCTACTATTTACTCATACTCAGGTATGCGGCGGGAAACTTAGTTCCCCACCCACCTGAGCTGTTTGAAATCGTCACAGCCCACCTGTATGAATCAACCTATGACCTTTTGTTGTGATACAGGGTCGAATTCCTTCATCCAATGGACAATGGGATTGTAGGGACTATGAGATTGCATTGTGTGTGGGGCATAAATAGGCAGGCCGACCACATCCAGCTCTCACTCTTCAACGGTTCTCATTGCTGAAAATCGGGTGCTGGATGTCCAGGCGCATGCGATCGTTTACCCTTGTGCGTAAGTTTCTCTCCGTAATCATTGTCTTTCTGTGAGCCAATTTCTCTCATCTCTCTCCGTCTCTCTCTCTCTCTCTCTTTCCCTTCTCTTTCTCTCGTATCTCCCCTAGACTAGTATTGTATTGTATTAGATAGTATTGTATTTTGGTTAGGAAGTCTTTGTTATATTGTAGTGTATCATTTGTACTGTTATCCCCTTTTTACAAGTATACTAGATATAATACAGTTAATAGGCTTTGGACCCTAAACCAGTATCTGTGTATTTCCTATAGTGTTAAGTGTTCACTTGAGCGTCGGTGACGCTCAAGCAGCTTTGTAGTTAGTCAGGTTACACAAGGTTGCACTTACACCCTGTATTCACATTAAGGTATTCCGTGTATTTCATTGGTATAAGGTTTAGACATAAAGGTATAGCGTTGTGAGCGTCTGCGCCGCTGGTGATCTCCTCGTGGTCTCGAGCGTCCGCTACGCCATAGCGAATCATTACTCTAGTCATAGCCAATAACGTGTCCTGTGATCACTGGGCCGTGAGCGAACGTGACGCTTGAGCGTCTCGCCTACGGCTGAGCGATCGTTACGCAACTAGCGTACCATTACGGTACTTCTTAAGCAAACAGCGTACAGTGTTCTTAGACTTCATAAAGGGTTGTTTATACGACAAGGGAATTTAGCATTGTCAATTGGTTCTCAGACCTCCACGGCCTCTCGCTAGAGTGTCCCCTTCTACTTCTTCCACAACGACCAGACCTCCTCGTTCAGGGCCCTTGTGTCTACCAGGATCTGGCCCGACTGGCTTTGACAGCGTGGCTCTTGAAGCTTCCGTACTGAGGGCCAAAGGTTTTTCTGAGGCGGTCATTCAAACTATGTTGAAGGCCCGTAAGCCGGCTTCTGCTCGGATTTTATCATAGGGTCTGGAATTCTTACTTTGGTGCGCAAATAACAATCATGACGCTTACAAGTTTAGTACAGCCAAACTTTTGGCTTTTCTACAGCAAGGCCTGGACTTAGGTCTTCATCTGGCCTCCCTCAAGGTTCATATTTCTGCCTGGTCGGTATGGTTTCAGAGAAAAATTGCGTCTCTGCCTGATGTTCATACCTTCACTCGGTGTGATGCGCCCACCCTGATGCACTTAGCTTCTTTGGGGTGGTATGGAATTAGCCGTTGACACCCTCTCCTGTCGTGAATGTGTGGTGTATGTGGCTACTCACGATTGTCATCTTTTACCTGCTACTGCATTGGACTGGTTAACAAAAACTGAGCTCCTTTGCACGGAGGCGGGGTTATAGTGGAGGCGGCGCTATGCATCTTGGGAACAGTCAAAGCTTTGAGCCTATTGGTGCCTCGGATCAAGATCCTACTCTACACCGCCGATGTTCTTCCCTGTGGAGCCCAGTGTACCTCGCAGAAAGATTTAACAACGGTAACTTCTTACCATAAATCTCATTTTTTGATCTCCCCATTGCCCCCATTTACTGTTTACTACCCTGCACCCAGCAATACCTGTTTTTCCTCCCTGAGTGTGTTTATATGACCTGTGCTGTGCAGTGATGCCATAGGTTGCTTGGGATTGTGTGTGTGTGTGTGTGTCTCTGTCTCTCTCTCTGTCCCTGAGTGTGTGTCTGATATTACCCGTGCTGTGCCGTAGATTGATTGCTTGGGATAGTCTCTCTCACTTTTGTCCAGAGTGAGAGGTCTGTAGTTTAGTGCAATCTATCCTTATCTATGGGATGCAGTCAATTTACCGGCTTTCAGGATCCCGGCGTTCAGAAGACCAATGCCAAAATCCTGACACCTGCCTTGTTTTCCTACTGGATTGGTGGGTCTACGCCACCAACAGAATGGGAATAGAACCTGTGGCGAGCGCAGCGAGGGGGACTCACTGCGAGGGATTCCGGTAGACGGATTTCCATTGTCGGCATAGTGACAGCCGGCATCCTGTATGTATCCCTCTATATGGTGAAGCAATGAATGTGAGAACTCTTCTTGATATTTAATAATCTCATTGTTCATCTGTTAACCACACCTGCTTTACCACAATAAGTGGGTGAAGCAGGTCCAGACAAACAAACTTTAAGCACACAATCATACATCTGCCCTAGAATGTCAAGACACCAAATTGGGTTGCAAAATCCAGTTTTGAGGTCCTTGGATTGTCATATATGCAGCACATTTTTTGGGAACCTCCTGTTTTTGGATCCCAAAACAAGGTCAAAAAAGAAAACTAATCTGCCTCTCTTCTACAGGAAAGTTAATTTGTACTTATTCACTTAGCAGCATTTAAAAACTTACCTAGCTGTCTGAAACCTACCGGCTTAATAACGGAAACAAACTAAAGGTCCCCATACACTACAGCAACATCTCTGAGGGGAGAAGTTGCATACGTCTCCTTTGAACTGCCCGAAAGCTTCTCGGACGGCAGGATCACCTATCCTACATCATGTGCAGTCCTTTTGCATACTATGTATCGTATGTGATCCCAGCCAAGGATGCCAGATCCGAGAAATCTATAGTGTAGCCTTTGCGGTCTTCCGGCTCCAATCCAATGAACATGGGACTGTGCATCGGATCAGATTCGCATGCGATTTGCTACTATTCATCCGATTTCTCGCCCCGATGCGTCGGAATCGGATGAAAAGGGACCAAATCGCACTAGTGTATGATCACCTTTCACTTCTGGGATTGTATTTGCACTACAGGCAGTCACAGAACAGGTCAGAGTAAAGCATTGTCACTGTGTTACTTGATTGCTTCTGGTTTTCTTTTTGGCATAGTGTCAGTCTTGCCAGTCATCCTTGGATATTGTAAAATGAAACATTACCGCAGTGTTATTTACTGTGTGCAGTTTCATACCAGGATATCCGAAGCAGGGTACTGAGTGATGGTGGAACCCATGGTCAACCGTTTAGGCAAAGTAGCTTTGATGTTCACCCTGAAGACCCTTCCCTGCTGTGCTGCCAGTTTCTTTAATTCAAATGACAAAATGTTTCTGATCTTGAACAAACACTATTTATGTTAAAATTCATTATTCTATAAAAATTTAAATACTAAGTACTGTAATACAGTTACAGAACCTGCTCAGTTGCGGTTAATCAAAGCTTTGTTTTAACAACTCAAAGTTCTCTCCAAATATGAAGGGGTATTACAACTGCGTAGGACATGTTTGATTTACATTTTTTTTTCTTTAATAATTAGAATAAGAAATGTAACGCTTTGCCTAATTACACAGCAGTTGGTGGGGCCTGCTGATGCTATTTCTCTTATGGTCCATCCCTCTACTGATTGATGACGTAAAGCAGTGAACATAGGGCCTTATTCAGGTTTGTTAGCAAACCAAAAAAGCACACTAATGGGCAAAACCATGTGCACTGCAGGTGCATCTGTAGAGTAGCCCTCTGCCTACGCAGCCTAGCTGCAAAGCCAGTCGGCTACCTGCCATGTTTAGGGTTGCAGCGGCTGCATGTGACATCACGCAGCTGCGACGGCCCACCCCGCAAATGGTCTGGACACACCTGCATTGTCCGGACCGCACCCCCTCCTGCCCCGCAACTGACAGGCAGAGGCGATCGCACAAGTGAGATGCCATCTCAAATTTAACACTCTCTGCACATGTCTTATTTGCCCCACCTGCAGTGCACGTGGTTTTGTCCATTAGAGAAAGATTTTGCTTTTGCGATCAACCCTGAATTTGGCTATTAATCCTTGGATCTCTGCAGCATTTGACACCGTGGAATATGGAATTCTAGTTAAGTGCCTGAAGAATTTGTGTTTACTGGATGGCAAAGCCCTTAGCAGGTTCAAATAAATTCTCACTGCCAGGTCACAGAGCGTTTCGTCTGGAGTATACTCATCACCACCAGTGCCTTTGACTGGTAGTATTCTGCAGGGTTCTCTACAGTCTCCCATGCTTTTTGCAGTATACATGCTATTTCTGCTACCATAATCAGATGTCATGACCTGTTATTCCATTTCTATGGAGATGATGCACAACTGTACCTGTTCTTTGTCCAGGTACTGATAACCAAGTTATAACCCTAAACGGCTGTCTAGCTGAGTTCCAGGAGTGGATGAGTGCCAGTTGGCAGCAACTGAACCCTGATAAAACAGAAGTCCTTATGATAGCTACAGGACAAGAATGCAGCATAGCCATCCTACAGGACTTGGGGGTTCAGAACTACAAAACACTGAACATGTGCAGAATCTTGGTGTTGTCTTGGATAGTGGTTTGACACTTAAATATCAGGTATCAGCCACAACCAAATCCTCATTCTTTCATCTGAGGAACATAGCTATAATCAAACGCTTAATTCTCTCAGAAGATCTGCATAACATCATACATGTATTTGTAGTACCATGCCTAGACTACTGCAATGCCCTCTACCTTGGTCTCCCAGCAAGAGAACTGCACCGCTTGCAGATGGTACAAACTGCAGCTGCCAGACTATTAACCAACCAGCCCTGTTCCAACCACATAACACCCATTCTCTAAACCCTTCACTGGCTACTTGTAAGATGGTGAATAATTTTCAAGACAGGCTTACTCCCTTTCAAAGCACTACATGACCAGGGCCCAATGTACTTGAAGCAGCTTCTGATTCCTTACTGTCCTACTTGTTTACTACGATCTGTAGATGAAGGACTACTAACAGTACCTAGACTCTCCCTGAATTCATCTGGGTGTCGAGGTTTTCAGCTTTGTTGCTGCGACTCTATGGAACTCTCTTCCCCGCACAGTTCAAGAAGCCTCCACTAGACTATTTCAAAAATAGACTCAAGAAATACCCATTTACTCACATTTCACTAATATCTACTGTTAAGCTTGTTTTGTATTAAGGTAAAGCACTTTGAATCCTTATAGGAGAAAGTGCTATACAAAGAACTGATCTCCTTGAATCCAGTAATTAGTACACCATACAATGTAAACCATAATGTATTACAGTGGAATGTACCGCTAATTAATTCTTTTCCTGATTTGAACATTAATGTATTGTTTTCAGAACAGAGACTAAACAGCTGTGCTGGTCTTTCTGTTTTTTTTCCCTTTGTCATCAGCCCTTAATTGTCTTTCTTCTACTTCAGTTTAGCATTTTGTTTTCTGTAAGATAACGATCAGGCTCGTGCTCTGTGACGTATGAGACTGTTCTAGAGGAGTACCTGGGAAATAAGGAATGATTAGTCATTGACTCTTGTAAATGCGTTAATGTCGCACTGATTTTTAGATAACCTGCAGCCCGATCTCGCTCTGGAGGTGTGGATTGTTGTACGCAGCCCTATAGTGCTACAGGCAAACATCTGTGATTATGGCGGCACCGCCTTACTCGCAGGCCTGACAAATTTGCTCCTTATTAAATTAATTCCTATAAGTTTTTATTTTGAACGCTCCAACCATTCTTGCTTCCAACTCCACATTATGAATCTAGATACTTGTTGTTGACACCCAAGGGTGCTGCGGATCCCTTGTGGCACCATATAACTAAAGGATAATAATAATTATCCACTCTGCATGTGTTAAGATCGGGGGGTTTTATCGCCCTATTTTTATTTTTCTTGAAATAGTCTTTACTCATGTGACTGACTTTTTATCATTATATCTTGTAACTTTCTTTTCTGTAACATAAGCTTTTGAAGTGTTATACTTAAATTAAATAATCTAATTTTAGTTCTGGATTTGTGTTGTGTGTCCAACCCAACTCTCTGAAAGAGGCGTTACCAAAATATTAATAATTCTGGGTGCAGGAAAAAGCCATAAGTTTGCCTTGGGTCATACCCTAAACGTTTGTGCTTTGGCTGGTAGCAGTGACCATGTTAAAATTAACGCATGTGCTCAGGTATCCAGCAACAGTGTCACGTGGCAGGGATTGCTGTATCTGGGGAATCGCCGTGCCTAGGATCTTGGCAAACTGGTACGATCCTAGGCACAGCGATTCCCCAGATACGCCAATCTGCGAATCCCTGCCGCGGGAGCAGTGCAGCGGCTAGGCAGCTGGAGTAAGAGGCTCTTGCTGTCATGTATATACACAGGGGGAATGGGAGACACACTGGGGATGGGTAGTGGCAGGCTAAGCACCCGCGATCATTAGCATATGAAAGCAGCCATGGCGGTGCGCATTCCAACAATGCATTAGTGTCGCAGAGACTCCAATTCATGGCTGTAAATAATGCAAAGATGTGTGAGGACACTTCTGTATAGCTTGCACATAGCCGGTGCTTAAAAACTGAAGGAAAGACATCTGACACTTAATAGAACTACAGAGGAACTTCTTTGCAACTTCATATATATGTACTTATCTATCACTCTGCAATCCTCACTCTGTGAATACTATGCAACCAATTTATGCTTAGCAACATTTATAATATGATTTCCATGCAGATATAAATACTTGTACTTCAAATTTTGCTCAGTGAGGCATGATTAATGAAGGCGTACTGGGCTGGTGTTTGCATAGTCAAATTCATTATAATGATGTATCACCTTTCATCAGCTAAACATTTGCCTCACTGGTAGCCTGTATTAATTAGCCATAATATTCCTTTAGATGCAATCTAGGGTCAGCTGTGCTGGTCAGTGTGTGTTTACATTTACAAATTGTTCATAACACTAATAGTGCATTGACATGGTGCGATTTTACTACCGATATGGACTATATAGTCCATATCGGTAGTAAACACTGCATATTGCACAGTGTGTATACAGCTTGCGATGCTGATGCGCGCTCCTGCCGGATCGGCATCACAAGTAAAAATAGACTCTACAAGCAGGTCAATTTTGACTATAAAGTGTACAGTTGTATAGTCAAAATTGACCATAGCAAAAATCGCACATAGCCAAAATTGCACCCTGTGTATAGTCCATATCGGTAGATTCTGGCTCTGGGGTGACCAAGGGAAATCACATAGTGCAAATCTGGCTATAAGTATTTGAAAATTAACAACTGAACAATATCAGTAAACAGGTATTTGAATGTTTAACTTTAACAATTGCAACTTCATTACGCTCTAATCCTAAATACATTTATTTTTATTTCAAACACGCCATTTACCACAGAATGCTTTTTCTCTGACGTCCTAGTGGATGCTGGGAACTCCGTAAGGACCATGGGGAATAGCGGGCTCCGAAGGAGGCTGGGCACTCTAGAAAGATTTTAGACTACCTGGTGTGCACTGGCTCCTCCCACTATGACCCTCCTCCAAGCCTCAGTTAGAATTCGTGCCCGGCCGAGGTTTGATGCACACTAGGGGCTCTACTGAGCTCTTAGAAAGAATAGACTTAGGTTTTTTATTTTTAGTGAGACCTGCTGGCAACAGGCTCACTGCAGCGAGGGACTAAGGGGAGAAGAAGCGAACTCGCCTGCTTGCAGCCGGATTGGGCTTCTTAGGCTACTGGACACCATTAGCTCCAGAGGGATCGACCGCAGGCCCAGTCCTTGGTGTTCGGTCCCGGAGCCGCGCCGCCGTCCCCCTTACAGAGCCAGAAGCAAGAAGATGGTCCGGAAAATCGGCGGCATGAAGACTCTGTCTTCACCAAGGTAGCGCACAGCACTGCAGCTGTGCGCCATTGCTCCTCTCACACACTTCACACTCCGGTCACTGAGGGTGCAGGGCGCTGGGGGGGGGGGGGGGGGGCGCCCTGAGGCAGCAATAAAAACACCTTGGCTGGCTAAAATACCTCAATATATAGCCCCAGGGGCTATATATGAGGAAAATACCCCTGCCAGAATTCCATAAAAAGCGGGAGAATAGGCCGCGAAAAAGGGGCGGAGCCTATCTCCTCAGCACACTGGCGCCATTTTTCCCTCACAGCTCGGCTGGAAGGAAGCTCCCTGGCTCTTCCCTGCAATCTACAGTACAGTAAGAGGGAAAAGAGAGGGGGGGGGGGGGGCATTAAATTTGGCAGTATATATACATATATTATATGAAAAGCAGCTATTAGGGACATAACTCAGTTAGTCCCTGTATATATATAGCGCTCTGGTGTGTGCTGGCATAATCTCACTCTGTCCCCCCAAAGGGCTTTTGTGGGTCCTGTCCTCGTTTAGAGCATTCCCTGTGTGTCTGCGGTGTGTCGGTACGGCTGTGTCGACATGTTGAATGAGGAGGCTTATATGGTGACGGAGCAGAGGCCGATATATGTGATGTAGCCCCCTGTGGGGCCGACACCAGAGTGGATGGATAGGTGAAAGGTATTAACCGACAGTGTCAACTCCTTACATAAAAGGGTGGATGACGTAACAGCTGTGGGACAGCCGGCTTCTCAGCCCGCGCCTGCCCAGGCGTCTCAAAGGCCATCAGGGGCTCAAAAACGCCCGCTCTTTCAGATGGCAGACACAGATGTCGACACGGAGTCTGACTCCAGTGTCGCCAAGGTTGAGACATATACACAATCCACTAGGAACATCCGTGACTTGATCCCGGCAATAAAAAATGTGTTACACATTTCTGACATTAACCCAAGCACCTCTAAAAATGGGTTTTTAGGTTGGGGAGAAAAAACAGGCAGTGTTTTGTTCCCCCCATCAGATGAATAAATGAAGTGTGTGAAAAGCGTGGGTTCCCCCGTTTAGAAACTGGTAATTTCTAAAGAGTTACTGATGGCGTACCCTTTCCCGCCAGGAGGATAAGTTACGCTGGGAGATATCCCCTAGGGTGGATAAGGCGCTTACACGGTTGTCAAAAAAGGTGGCACTGCCGTTTTAGGAACGGCCACTTTGAAGGTACCTGTTGATAAAAAGCAGGAGGCTATCCTGAAGTCTGTATTTACACACTCAGGTACTAGACGGAGACCTGCAGATCGTGCTGCTGCAGCGTGGTCGGTGACCCTGTCAAACATGAGAACATATTAAAGACGTCGTCTTATATATGAGGGATGCACAGAGGGATATTTTGCCGGCTGGCATCCAAAATGAATGTAATGTCCATTCTGTCAGTAGGGTATTAGAGACCTGTCATGGGACAGGTGATGCTGACTTTAAAAAGATTCTGCCTTATAAGGGTGAGGAATTATTTGGGGATGGTCTCTGGGACCTCGTATCCACAGCCACAGCTGGGAAGAAATATTTTTACCTCAAGTTTCCTCACGGACTAAGAAAGCACTGTATTATCAGGTACAGTCCTTTCGGCTTCAGAAAAGCAAGCGGGTCAAAGGCGTTTCCCTTCTGTACAGAGACAAGGGAAGAGGGAAAAAGCTGCACCTGTCAGCATGCTCCCAGAATCAACATTCTTCTCTCGTTTCCTCTGAGCCCACAGCATGACGCGGGGGCTCCACAGGTGTAGCCAGGTACGGTGGGGGGCCGTCTCCAAAATTTCAGCGATCAGTGGGCTCGCTCACAGGTGGATCCCTGTTTCTTTCAAATAGTATGTCAGGGGTACAAGCTGGAATTCGAGATATCTCCCCCCAGCCGTTTCCTAGATTATGGCTTGCCGACAACTCCCTCAGGCAGGGAGGCTGTACTAGAGGCAATTAATAAGCAGTATTCCCAAAGGTAATACTCAAGTGCCCCTACTTCAACAAGGACGGGGTTACTATTCTACACGGGTTGGGGTACCGAAACCGCATGGTTCGGTGTGACCCATTTATATTAAAATCCTTGAACACATACATAAAAAAATTCAAGTTCAAGATGGAATCGCTCGGGGCGGTTATTGCAAGCCTGGATGAGGGGGATTACATGGTATCCCGGGACATCAAGGATGCTTACCTGCATGTCCCCATTTACCATCCTCGCCAGGAGTACCTCAGATTTGTGGTACAGGATTACCATTACCAAGTCCAGATAGCACTGTACAAGGCACCGAGGGTGTTTACCGGGATAATGGCCGAAATGATGATACTCCTTCGAAAAAAGGGAGTTTTAATTATCCCGTACTTGGACAATCTCCTTATAAAGGCGAGGTCCAAGGAGCAGTTGCTAGTCGGGGTAGCACTATTTTGGAAAGTGCTACAACAGCAGGGTTGGATTCTAAACAGTCCAAAGTCACAGCTGGTCCCTATGACACGTCTACTGTTCCTGGGGATGGTTCTGGACACAGACCAGAAATAACTGTTTCTCCGGGAGGAGAAAGCCAAGGAGCTGTCATCTCTAGTCAGAGACCTCCTGAAGCCAAAACAGGTATCGGTGCATCATTGCACGCGAATCCTGGGAAAAATGGTAGCTTCCTACGAAGCAATCCCATTCGGCAGGTTCCATGCAAGAACTTTTCAGTGGGACCTGTTGGACATGTGGTCCGGATCGCATCTTCAAATGCATCGGCTGATAACCCTGTCTCCAAGGACCAGGGTATCTCTAAAATGGTGGCTGCAGAGTGCCCATCTTAAGGAGGGCCGCAGGTTCGACATACTGGACTAGGTCCTAGTGACCATGGAGGCCAGCCTTTGAGGCTGGGGGCAGTCACACAGGGAAGAAACTTCTAAGGACTTTGGTCAAGTCAGGTGACTTCTCTACACAAAATATTCTGGAACTGAGGGCCAGTTACAATGCCCTGGGTCAGGCAAGGCCTCTGCTTCAAAACCAGCCGGTACTGATCCAATCAGACAACATCACGGCGGTCGCCCATGTAAACCAACAGGGCGACACAAGAAGCAGGATGGCGATGGCAGAAGCCACAAGGATTCTCCGATGGGCGGAAAATCATGTGTTAGCACTGTCAGCAGTGTTCATTCCCGGAGTGGACAACTGGGAAGCAGATCTTCTCCGCAGACACGATCTCCACCCGGGAGAGTGGGGACTTCATCCAGAAGTCTTCTAAAGGATTGTACACCTTTGGGAAAGGCCACAGGTGGACATGATGGCGTCCCGCCTCAACAAAAAGCTATAAAAGATATTGCGCCAGGTCAAGGGACCCTCAGGCGATAGTTGTGGACGCACTGGTAACACCGTGGGTGTACCAGTCGGTTTATGTGTTCCCTCCTCTGCCCCTCATACCAAAGGTATTGAGAATAATAATAAGAAGGCGAGGAGTAAGAACGATACTCGTGGTTCCGGTTTGGCCAAGAAGAGCTTGGTACCCAGAACTTCAAGAAATGATCTCAGAGGACCCATGGCCTCTGCCGCTCAGACAGGACCTGCGGCAGCAGGGGCCCTGTCTGTTCCAAAACTTACCGCGGCTGCGTTTGACGGCATGGCGGTTGAACGCCGGATCCTGAAGGAAAAGGGCATTCCGGGGGAAGTCATTCCTACGCTTATTAAAGCTAGGAAAGAGGTTACAGCAAATCATTATCACCGCATATGGCGGAAGTATGTTGCATGGTGTGAGGCCGAAAAGGCCCCAACAGAGGAATTTCAACTAGGTCGATTTCTGCATTTCCTGCAAGCAGGAGTGAATATGGGCCTAAAACTGGGCTCCATTAAGGTACAGATCTCGGCTCTGTCAATTTTCTTTCAAAAAGAACTAGCTTCAGTACCTGAAGTTCAGACATTTGTAAAGGGAGTGCTGCATATTCAGCCCCCGTTTGTGCCCCCTGTGGCACCTTGGGATCTCAACGTGGTGTTGAGTTTCTTAAAATCACATTGGTTTGAACCACTAAAACTGTGGATCTGAAATATCTCACGTGGAAGGTGGTCGTGTTGTTGGCCTTGGCTTCGGCCAGGCGAGTATCAGAATTGGCGGCTTTGTCCTGTAAAAGCCCTTATCTGATTTTCCATATGGATAGGGCAGCATTGAGGACTTGTTCCCAGTTTCTCCCTAAGGTGGTGTCAGCGTTTCACCTGAACCAGCCTATTGTGGTGCCTGCGGCTACTAGGGACTTGGAGGACTCCAAGTTGTTAGACGTGGTCAGGGCCCTGAAAATATATGTTTCCAGGACGGCTGGAGTCAGAAAATCTGACTCGCTGTTTATCCTATATGCACCCAACAAGCTGGGTGCTCCTGCTTCTAAGCAGACTATTGCTCGTTGGATTTGTAGTACAATTCAACTTGCACATTCTGTGGCAGGCCTGCCACAGCCAAAATCTGTCAATGCCCATTCCACAAGGAAGGTGGGCTCATCTTGGGCGGCTGCCCGAGGGGTCTCGGCTTTACAACTTTGCCGAGCTGCTACTTGGTCAGGGGCAAACACGTTTGCAAAATTCTATAAATTTGATACCCTGGCTGAGGAGGACCTGGAGTTCTCTCATTCGGTGTTGCAGAGTCATCCGCACTCTCCTGCCCGTTTGGGAGCTTTGGTATAATCCCCATGGTCCTTACGGAGTTCCCAGCATCCACTAGGACGTCAGAGAAAATAAGAATTTACTCACCGGTAATTCTATTTCTCGTAGTCCGTAGTGGATGCTGGGCGCCTATCCCAAGTGCGGTTTATCTGCAATACTTGTACATAGTTATTGTTAACTAAATCGGGTTATTGTTGAGCCATCTGTTGAGAGGCTCAGTTGTTTCATACTGTTAACTGGGTTTCATATCACGAGTTGTACGGTGTGATTGGTGTGGCTGGTATGAGTCTTACCCGGGATTCGAAATCCTTCCTTATTGTGTACGCTCGTCCGGGCACAGTATCCTAACTGAGGCATGGAGGAGGGTCATAGTGGGAGGAGCCAGTGCACACCAGGTAGTCTAAAATCTTTCTAGAGTGCCCAGCCTCCTTCGGAGCCCGCTATTCCCCATGGTCCTTACGGAGTGCCCAGCATCCACTACGGACTACGAGAAATAGAATTACCGGTGAGTAAATTCTTATTTTTTCATTGCAGTCCATGGTATTCTCTCCAAAGCAATTACATCCTTTATTCTCCCTGCAACCTACCCCTCTATACACAATACCACCTCAATTATCCACTCCCTCTTATTAACACTCATGAGCTTTTTACTTTGACAATAACATCCACAACCTGTCACCATAAAAAAATATATTTTCCATCCTCCTACAAATATATCTCTCTTTCTTCTATTAGCTGCTGACATTTCACCAAATCCAGGCCCCAACCACTTGCCCCACTCCCATTCAACTGATTAGCAGTGATATATAAATCCAGCGAACCTCACATGTCTCCCATCACCCTCCAAATCACTAAAATCTGCTTTATGGAATGCACACTCTGTTTATAACAAATTAACATTCATACATGACATCTTCATAGCCAGCAGGTTGAAGTTGCTAGATAACACAGAAAAATTGCTCACACAATCAGACACGGTCTCCCCTGCACCACTGTCACAGTTGTCCCCAATTCACACCTACACCTCCAGGCCTGGTAAAGGAGGTGGGGTTGGATTATTACTATACCAGTCTTTCACGAACACAGTTCTACCACAGGTTTCATCACTCACATTCACATCATTTGAAGTACATTCTATCAGGATTTTACACTGCTTTCTCTCTGCGTGTTTCAGCTATATATTGCCCACCTGGGCAACCCAAACAATTTCTGGAAGATCTTTCTGCCTGGCTCCCTACTTCCTATCCTCTGACATCTCCACCATCATCATGGGAGATTTCATTATTGGACTCACTTCAATCAGGCTTTCGTTCCCAACATTCCACAGAGATGGCACTAACTAAAGTAGTGAATGATCTGGTCACTATTAATTCTAGATGTAGATCTTTCTACGGCTTCTGACCACTCTATTCTCATACCAACACAACAATCCCTAGGTCTTCAGGACACAGCCCTTTCTTGGTTCTCGTCCTACCCATCTAATTGCTCTTTCAGTGTCTGCTTCTGTCGCTATCAGTTGGAGTACTGCAAGGCTCAGTCTTGCGTCCCCTGCTTTTCTCAATCTATACCTCATCTCTTGACAAACTAATAAGCTCTTTTGGATTTCCATATCATCTGTACGCAGATGATACTCAAATCTACCTATCCTTCCCAGATCTGTCACCAGTCTGATATCTCTATCACTGTTGTACTCTAAAAGCTCGCTGCCTAGGTGTCATCCTTGACTCTGGACTGTCCTTTGTTCCCCGTATTCAATCTATCTCAAAATCATCTTGCATGCATCTAAAAAAACATGTCCAAAATACAACAATACCTTACACAAGACACTACCAAAACTAATCCATACTCTCATTATCTCCCGTGTTGATTATTGCAATAGTCTTCTGACTAGTCCATTCTGAATGCAGCTGTGAGGCTAATCATCCTTGCTAAATGTTAATCGTCTGTGGATCCGCGCTCTCTGTTCCTCCTTTGATTACCTGTATTCTACCATATTCAATATAAAATACTTTCTCTGACGTCCTAGTGGATGCTGGGAACTCCGTAAGGACCATGGGGAATAGCGGCTCCGCAGGAGACTGGGCACAACTAAAGAAAGCTTTAGGACTACCTGGTGTGCACTGGCTCCTCCCTCTATGACCCTCCTCCAGACCTCGGTTAGAATTTTGTGCCCGGCCGAGCTGGATGCACACTAGGGGCTCTCCTGAGCTCTTCAAAAAGAAAGTTATATTTAGGTTTTTTATTTTCAGTGAGATCTGCTGGCAACAGACTCACTTCTACGAGGGACTTAGGGGAGAGAAGCGGACCTACCTGCTTGCAGCTAGCTTGGGCTTCTTAGGCTACTGGACACCATTAGCTCCAGAGGGATCGAACACAGGCCCAGCCTCGGTCGTCCGGTCCCGGAGCCGCGCCGCCGTCCCCCTTACAGAGCCAGAAGCAAGAAGATGTTCCTGAAAATCGGCGGCAGAATACTTCGGTCTTCATTAAGGTAGCGCACAGCACTGCAGCTGTGCGCCATTGCTCCCCATGCACACCACACACTCCGGTCACTGATGGGTGCAGGGCGCTGGGGGGAGGGCGCCCTGGGGCTGCAATAAGAGTACCTTACTGGCAAAATAACACATAATATAGTCATTAAGACTATATGTGTAAAATCCCCTGCCATATATTCCATAAAAAAGCGGGAGAAGCCCGCCGAAAAAGGGGCGGGGCTATCTCCCTCAGCACACTGGCACCATTTCCTCTCACAGCTCCGCTGGAAGGACGCTCCCCAGGCTCTCCCCTGCAGTTTCCAGACTTCATAAGGTAAAAAAGAGAGGGGGGGCACTATATTTAGGCGCAGTATCTGTATATTAATAGCAGCTATAAGGGAAAAATCACTGTATGTATAGTGTGAATCCCTTCATTATATATAGCGCTCTGGTGTGTGCTGGCATACTCTCTCTCTGTCTCCCCAAAGGACTTTGTGGGGTCCTGTCCTCAGTCAGAGCATTCCCTGTGTGTGTGCAGTGCGTCGGTACGGCTGTGTCGACATGATTGATGAGGAGGCTTATGTGGAGGCGGAGCAGGTGCCGATAAATGTGATGTCACCCCCTGCGGGGTCGACACCTGAGTGGATGGTTATGTGGAAGGAATTACGCGACAGTGTCAACTCCTTACATAAAAGGTTTGACGACATAGCAGATGTGAGACATCCGGCTTCTCAGCATGTGCCTGCCCAGACGTCTCAAAAGCCATCACGGGCTCTAAAACGCCCGCTACCTCAGATGGCAGACACAGATGTCGACACGGATACTGACTCCAGTGTCGACGATGATGAGACTAGTGTACATTCCAATAGAGCCACCCGTTACATGATTACGGCAATGAAAAATGTGTTGCATATTTCTGATATTACCCCAGGCACCACAAAAAAGGGTATTATGTTTGGAGAGAAAAAACTACCAGTGGTTTTTCCCCCTTCTGATGAATTAAATGAAGTGTGTGAAGAAGCGTGGGCTTCCCCCGATAAGAAACTGGTAATTTCTAAAAAGTTACTAATGGCGTACCCTTTCCCGCCAGAGGACAGGTCACGTTGGGAGACATCCCCTAGGGTGGATAAAGCGCTCACACGTCTGTCAAAGAAGGTGGCACTACCGTCTCCGGACACGGCCGCCTTAAAGGAACCTGCAGATAGAAAGCAGGAGGCTATCCTGAAGTCTGTATATACACACTCAGGCATTATACTGAGACCAGCTATTGCTTCAGCATGGATGTTCAGTGCTGCAGCTGCGTGGTCAGACTCCCTGTCAGATAACATTGATACCTTAGACAGGGAGACTATATTGCTAACCGTTGAGCACATTAAAGACGCAGTCTTATACATGAGAGATGCACAGAGGGATATTTGCCGGCTGGCATCTAAAATAAACGCAATGTCCATTTCTGCCAGGAGAGGATTGTGGACTCGGCAGTGGACAGGTGATGCTGATTCTAAAAGGCACATGGAAGTTTTGCCTTACAAGGGTGAGGAGTTGTTTGGGGATGGTCTCTCGGACCTCGTTTCCACGGCTACAGCTGGGAAATCAGCATTTTTACCCCACGTTCCCTCACAGCCAAAGAAAGCACCGTATTATTTGGTACAGTCCTTTCGGCCCCAGAAAGGCAAGCGGGTTAGAGGTGCGTCCTTTCTGCCCAGAGGCAGAGGTAGGGGGAAAAAGCTGCAGCATACAGCCAGTTCCCAGGAAAAAAAGTCCTCCCCCGCTTCCTCTAAGTCCACCGCATGAAGCTGGGGCTCCACAGGCGGAGCCAGGTACGGTGGGGGCCCGTCTCAAGAACTTCAGCGACCAGTGGGTTCGCTCACGGGTGGATCCCTGGATTCTACAGGTAGTATCTCAGGGGTACAAGCTGGAATTCGAGACGTCTCCTCCTCGCCGTTTCCTCAAATCTGCCTTGCCGAAGGAAGCAATTCACAAGCTGTATTCGCAGCAGGTGATAGTCAAGGTACCCCTCCTTCAACAGGGACGGGGTTACTATTCCACAATGTTTGTGGTACCGAAACCGGACGGTTCGGTGAGACCCATCTTAAATTTGAAATCCTTGAACACTTATATACGAAGGTTCAAGTTCAAAATGGAATCGCTCAGGGCGAATCACTGGACATCAAGGATGCTTACCTGCATGTCCCCATTTACCCCCCTCACCAGGAGTACCTCAGATTTGTGGTACAGGACTGTCATTACCAATTCCAGACGTTGCCGTTTGGTCTGTCCACGGCACCGAGGGTATTTACCAAGGTAATGGCAGAGATGATGATACTCCTTCGAAAAAAGGGAGTTATAATTATCCCGTACTTGGACGATCTCCTTATAAAGGCGAGGTCCAGGGAACAGTTGCTGATCGGAGTAGTACTAGCTCGGGCAGTGCTACAACAGCACGGCTGGATCCTGAACTTTCCAAAGTCGCAGCTGCTTCCTACAATGCGTCTACTGTTCCTGGGGATGGTTCTCGACACAGAACAGAAAAAAGTGTTTCTCCCGGAGGAGAAGGCCAAGGAGTTGTCATCTCTAGTCAGAGACCTCCTAAAACCAAAACAGGTGTCTGTGCACCACTGCACGCGAGTCCTGGGAAAGATGGTGGCTTCTTACGAAGCAATTCCATTCGGAAGGTTCCATGCAAGGATCTTTCAGTGGGATCTGTTGGACAAGTGGTCCGGATCGCATCTTCAGATGCATCGGCTGATAACCCTGTCTCCGAGGGCCAGGGTGCCGCTGCTGTGGTGGCTGCAAAGTGCTCATCTTCTAGAGGGCTGCAGATTCGGCATACAGGACTGGGTCCTGGTGACCACGGATGCCAGCCTTCGGGGTTGGGGGGCAGTCACACAGGGAAGAAATTTCCAAGGACAATGAACAAGTCAGGAGACTTCCCTACACATAAATATTCTGGAACTAAGGGCCATTTACAATGCCCTAAGTCAGGCATGACCCCTGCTTCAACACCAGCCGGTACTGATCCAGTCAGACAACATCACGGCGGTCGCCCATGTAAACCGACAGGGCGGCACAAGAAGCAGGATAGCGATGGCAGAAGCCACAAGGATTCTCCGATGGGCGGAAAATCATGTGTTAGCACTGTCCGCAGTGTTCATTCCCGGAGTGGACAACTGGGAAGCAGACTTTCTCAGCAGACACGACCTCCACCCGGGAGAGTGGGGACTTCATCCAGAAGTCTTCCAAATGATTGTACAACATTGGGAAAGACCACAGGTGGACATGATGGCGTCCCGCCTCAACAAAAAGCTAAAAAGATATTGCACCAGGTCAAGGGACCCTCAGGCGATAGCTGTGGACGCTCTGGTAACACCGTGGGTGTACCAGTCGGTTTATGTGTTCCCTCCTCTGCCTCTCATACCCAAGGTACTGAGAATAATAAGGAGAGGAGTAAGAACTATACTCATTGTTCCGGATTGGCCAAGAAGAGCTTGGTATCCGGAACTTCAAGAAATGATCTCAGAGGACCCATGGCCTCTGCCGCTCAGACAGGACCTGCTGCAGCAGGGGCCCTGTCTGTTCCAAGACTTGCTGCGTTTGACGGCATGGCGGTTGAACGCCGGATCCTGAAGGAAAAGGGCATTCCGGAGGAAGTTATCCCTACGCTATTTAAAGCTAGGAAAGAAGTGACCGCAAACCATTATCACCGCATATGGCGGAAATATGTTGCGTGGTGTGAGGCCAGGAAGGCCCCAACGGAGGAATTTCAGCTAGGTCGATTTCTGCACTTCCTACAGTCAGGGGTGACTATGGGCCTAAAATTGGGTTCCATTAAGGTCCAGATTTCGTCTCTATCGATTTTCTTCCAAAAAGAACTGGCTTCACTACCTGAAGTTCAGACATTTGTTAAGGGAGTGCTGCATATTCAGCCCCCTTTTGTGCCCCCAGTGGCACCTTGGGATCTCAACGTGGTGTTGGATTTCCTAAAGTCGCATTGGTTTGAACCACTTTAAACCGTGGACCTAAAATATCTCCCGTGGAAAGTGGTCATGCTGTTGGCCTTGGCTTCGGCCAGGCGTGTGTCAGAATTGGCGGCTTTGTCTTGTAAAAGCTCTTATCTGATTTTCCATATGGATAGGGCGGAATTGAGGACTCGTCCCCAATTTCTCCCAAAGGTGGTTTCAGCGTTTCATTTGAACCAGCCTATTGTGGTGCCTGCGGCTACTCGTGACTTGGAGGACTCCAAGTTGCTGGACATAGTCCGGGCCCTGAAAATCTATGTTTCCAGGACAGCTGGAGTCAGAAAGACTGACTCGCTATTTATCCTGCATGCGCCCAACAAGTTGGGTGCGCCTGCTTCAAAACAGACTATTGCTCGCTGGATCTGTAGCACGATTCAACTTGCACATTCTGCGGCTGGACTGCCGCATCCTAAATCTGTAAAGGCCCATTCCACGAGGAAGGTGGGCTCTTCTTGGGCGGCTGCCCGAGGGGTCTCGGCTTTACAACTTTGCCGAGCAGCTACTTGGTCGGGGTCAAACACGTTTGCTAAATTCTACAAGTTTGATACCCTGGCTGAGGAGGACCTAGAGTTCGCTCATTCGGTGCTGCAGAGTCATCCGCACTCTCCCGCCCGTTTGGGAGCTTTGGTATAATCCCCATGGTCCTTACGGAGTTCCCAGCATCCACTAGGACGTCAGAGAAAATAAGATTTTACTCACCGGTAAATCTATTTCTCGTAGTCCGTAGTGGATGCTGGGCGCCCGTCCCAAGTGCGGACTCTCTGCAATACATGTATATAGTTATTGTTTAACTAAAGGGTTATTGTTGAGCCATCTGTTGTGAGGCTCGGTTATATGTCATACTGTTAACTGGGTATAGTATCACGAGTTATACGGTGTGATTGGTGTGGCTGGTATGAGTCTTACCCGGGATTCAAAATCCTTCCTTATTGTGTCAGCTCTTCCGGGCACAGTATCCTAACTGAGGTCTGGAGGAGGGTCATAGAGGGAGGAGCCAGTGCACACCAGGTAGTCCTAAAGCTTTCTTTAGTTGTGCCCAGTCTCCTGCGGAGTCGCTATTCCCCATGGTCCTTACGGAGTTCCCAGCATCCACTACGGACTACGAGAAATAGATTTACCGGTGAGTAAAATCTTATTTTTACTCACACACAAGGCCATTAACCAAACTACACCAACATACATCTCTTTGCTAATCTTAAAATATCTCCCAGTCTGACCTCTTTGCTCTTTCTTAAGACCTGCGTGTCTCATCTATGCTCATTATTTGCTCCCATTCACGATTGCAGGACTTTCTTCGGACTGCACACATTCTGTAGAATGCCCTGCCACGCACAATAAGACTCAGCTCTAGTCTACAAACCTTCAAGCGTTTCCTGAAAACACACCTCTTCTGGCAAGCTTATAAAATTCTGGAACAGTCTACATAACTTTCATAAACTGTCCTATCCGATTACATCCCAACTGTATAGTCAACACATATCCTCACATATTTTCTTGTTCTTCCCTTTACCATCCTCCTGAGTCCAGGCCAACATTGCTGTGTGACCACATCATATAGCCCACCAAGAACCTTTGCAATCTGGTGGACTATGATGCAATAGACAACACCTGCCCTTGTGTATCAGTGCCTACTTCCCTATAGATTGTAGGCTTGTGAGCAGGGCCTTCCTACCTATATAACGGTCTGTTTATTAATTTATTTTGTTTTATCACTCTTGTTTCCAATTGTTTTTGTTTTATTTTATCACTGTTTCCAATTGTAATGCGCAACGGAATTTGCTGTGCTATATAAGAAACTTCTAAAAATATAAGAAACTGTTATGTGTTTGAGCATAGTGACAGTGCTTACGTTTAAGAACTAAGGGCCTAATTCAGATCTGATCGCAACAGCAAATTTGTTAGCTAATGGGCAAAACCATGTGCACTGCAGGTGGGGCAGATATAACGTGCAGCGAGAACTAGATTTGGGTGGGTTATATTGTTTCTGTGCAGATTAAATACTGTCTGCCTTATTTTTACACTGCAATTTGGATTTCAGTTTGAACACCCCCCACCCAAATCTAACTCTCTCTGCACATGTTATATCTGCCCCCCCCAGTGCACATGGTTTTGCCCATTGCCTAATAAATTTGCTGCGCTATCAGATCTAACTTAGGCCCTAAGTGTTGATCCTTGTTTCAGTGCGGTTTTCAGACATATGACTGGTGTGAGCAAGCCCTTAAGGTGGAGATTACTTTAAAGCCGCAGCTAAGGTTCCTTGGTGTGCACTTTAATTCAGCTGACCAGTTTCTTATTGCCTCCCATTCTGGCTTCTTAGGCCGCAGGATGCGTTGTTTTTTCCAAATCCAGACCTGCCATGCTCCTTTATTGCACCTTTCTGCGACAGTTGAGTCTATAATACAATGAAAGTCAAGGTTGTTTTTTTTTTTTTTTTTTACATTTTGGCTTACATTCTCTATTACTGGCCCGGAAAGTTTATGCTTGTTCTTTACAGTACATTTATTCATTTGTCAAATGTAAACTTTGAGTACTGGCACCAGTCAAATGATTTTGGTTTAACAATGGTCCACTAGATGGCAGTAGTGCCAATGTATTGTGTGTAATCTTTACCGTTCTAAAAGAATGTTCAGTGGGTAATTACATGTACAGATGTGTCCTTATGTATCTTTTGCTGCAGTCACGACAAACAGCCCCTCTTGACACTCCAGGTAGTGTGAAAATTTCCTAGCTTTGGGTTTCTTTTTTACAGACAATGCGTCTTAATCATAATGCAATGCAACTTGGACGCACAAGGAGACTGTGCTGAGTAAATTTGAGATGACACTTGTATATATGTGTGCAACAGAGTCTTTGAATCTGTACACAAAGTGCTACAATGTAGCAGCTGCAGCTTTTTTCCCAATACAGGTTTAATTCTGCTCCGTATATACCCTGTCACACACAATATACTGTGTCCTATATCAAATGAATCCGTAGTCTCCTCGTGTCCTTTTATTTTTTTTCAGTTAACCCTCATAGAAAGATTAATGTGTATTCTATGAATTTGAAATTTCAGGTCCCCCACTAGAGATATAAGAGGTCAATGTAGGTGAAAAACAACCAATTTCAAAGTGCTTTAATAAAATAGTAGACAAGATAGAAAAATAGTTATGTGACAAAAATGTTGTTTGGAATGTGCTAAAAATGGTTTTTATCCTATCTTTCTATGACTTTTCTGAGTGGAGATATTGCATTTACCCCAAATGTCTGCAACATTAAAAAAATGTCATACGCTATGATACAAAAATAGCCACCATCTTCATATGAAGGTAAATAAAATTAAAGTAATGGTGGTTTCTTACTACAGGTTTAGTATCCCTTATCCAAAATGCTTGGGACCAGAGGTATTTTGGATATGGGATTTTTCCGTATTTTGGAATAATTGCATACCATAATGAGATATCATGGTGATGGGACCTAAATCTAAGCACAAAATGCATTTATGTTTCATATACACCTTATACACACAGCATGAGGGTAATTTTAGCCAATGTTTTTTATAACTTTGTGCATTAAACAAAGTGTGTGTACATTCACACAATTCATTTGTTTCCTATACACCTTATACCCAAAGCCTGAAGGACATTTAATACAATATTTTTAATCACTTTGTGTATTAAACAAAGTTTGTGTACATTGCGCCATCAAAAAACAAAGATTTCACTATCTCACTCTCACTCAAAAATGTCCGTATTTCGGAATATTCCGTATTTCGGAATATTTGGATATGGGATACTCAACCTGTACTAACTTACAGGGGTCAACACACACAAAAACGAAACATTTAAAAAAAAAATGGTCAAGCAAACAGTGCTGGACCACTCCACATGGATTGACGCGCAATTGTTAATAATCCTTCTACGCCAAAATTCGGAGTCAAGCCATGTCACAGCTGCTAGAAACCTGTTTACACAGCAGGCTGGACCTGGGTTATTGTCGAGGCTTCTCTTTTGGCTCTTAAAGAAGTCTTCATCTCTAAGCGCTGTCACCAGAGCTTAGAGATGAAGACTTCTTTAAATGCTGGTTCTCTATAGGGTGTTAAGGGGACTTGGGTCGGATGACCCAGATCTGCCATTCACACTGTCCCTTTATACTAGGCACTTCCCTAGATCAACCCTGCTCGCGACCTGGGTTCGATTCCTGAGTCACTGGACCTGTTTTTTTTTTTTTGGGGGGGGGGGGGGGGGCCCTTACACACTAAGACGCAACACAGGTTAACCTAGCATTAATTTGTGACAGGGCAGTTACTTTTGGAATATGTTGGCAGAAGCAGGGTCTGTTTTATTTTTGCACTTTTATGCTTTGCTGTGATTTATGTTTCTTAAACCACTGGCCTTACACATTGTGTCCTTAAAGCTCTACAGGTAGCGTTTGGCTCGCTGTACAGAGATGATGTCTTACTAAAGCCCAGCCGTGTTATAGCCATTTTAGCAGCTGCCTGCATGCTACAGCTGGTAAGTATTCATGTCCTGTGTTCCCACTCTGCCGATGTTAAATGTAGTCTGTTTTTATTAAGAGAGAAGATGTAATAAGAGGATTCGGCACAGGCAGTATAGTTGCTTTTATATTAGCTGGAACCAGCAGTGTGACATCTGCACAGCATGTGCCATGATTTGTCTCCCATTAGTTATGCTTGTGTGCTACAAGTTTGTCCGCTTGATTTGATTTTAGCTATTCGGATCTGCGCACTGTATAATATTAGGAAGCTGTTTTCCATCAGTTCATCGGGATTTCATGTGACGTATAGATTTATTTTCTCTACTTTGTTTAAATCATTCAGTATCGCCTTTGATTTCCCCTCGATAAACCCTTACATTTATTATTATCGTGTGTGATTTGAGGTTGGGCAAATCACAAGAGGAGTGAGATTGGGCTGATACTTTAGACCGCGCCAGAATACACACACTCTACTGCCATTCTGTTTTCCACCAGATGACACAAGCAACAGCTTCAACTGCCATTAAATTATAGCCATAATGCAGTACTGTCTTTCCTATGCAAGAAACATCTATGTAATAAGAGCATTAAGGAATATTGGGGTAACCCAGATAGTTATGTTTTGAAAGTCTGTGTGCAGTGTTTCAGGTAAATTCCATTAATCTACTACGTAGTGGGGGTGATTCAGTTAGTGCAAGGTCCTGAGGATGTCTAGTGCAGTGCAGGGAATGCAGTGAGGTAAATTGCTCAGGAGGCACTGGCTAGTACCAGAGCCAGATTTACACAATATATGAGCCAAAGGGTTCATGTGGGCATTATGCAAAGGTACAGCAGTATAAGCTCTTGGATATTTGGTGAGTGTTGATCAGTGATGTGTGGAAAAAGTAGCCACAGCCTCACCTGCCATAGACTTTTTGCTCCACAGTTTTATCCTAGAGGATACTGGAGTCCACATTAGCACCATGGGGTATAGACTGGTCCACTAGGAGCCATGGGCACTTTAAGAATTTGATAGTGTGGGCTGTCTCCTCCCTCTATGCCCCTCCTACCAGACTCAGTTTAGAAAATGTGCCCGGAGGAGCCGGTCACGCATTGGAAGCTCCTGAAGCGTTTTCTGCATTTATTTTCTATTTCTCTGACGTCCTAGTGGATGCTGGGATCTCCGTAAGGACCATGGGGAATAGACGGGCTCCGCAGGAGACTGGGCACTCTAAGAAAGAATTAGGACTACTGGTGTGCACTGGCTCCTCCCTCTATGCCCCTCCTCCAGACCTCAGTTAGAATCTGTGCCCGGCTCGAGCTGGTTGCACACTAGGGGCTCTCCTGAGCTTCTAGTAAAGAAAGTATTATATTAGGTTTTTTATTTTCAGTGAGATCTGCTAGCAACAGACTCACTGCTAAGAGGGACTTAGGGGAGAGAAGCGAACCTACCTGCTTGCAGCTAGCTTGGGCTTCTAGGCTACTGGACACCATTAGCTCCAGAGGGATCGAACACAGGCCCAGCCTCAGTCGTCCGGTCCCGGAGCCGCGCCGCCGTCCCCCTTGCAGAGCCAGAAGCAAGAAGAACGTCCTGGAAATCGGCGGCTGAAGACTCCGGTCTTCATTAAGGTAGCGCACAGCACTGCAGCTGTGCGCCATTGCTCCCTATGCACACCACATACTCCGGTCACTGATGGGGGGGGGGGGGGGGGGGCTGGCCTGCAATTAGAGTACCTTACATGGCGAACAGCACATAATATAGTCTAATAAACTATATATGTGCAAAAATCCCCCGCCATAATATAAATATAAAGAGCGGGATAAGCCCGCCGAGAAGGGGGCGGGGCTATCTCCCTCAGCACAATGGCGCCATTTCCTCTTCACAGCTCCGCTGGAAGACAGCTCCCCAGGCTCTCCCCTGCAGTTTCCAGGTCTAAAGGGTAAAAAAGAGAGGGGGGCACTAAATTTAGGCGCAAAACTGTATTGTATAGCTGCTATAGGGAAAATCACTTTCTGTAATAGTGTAAATCCCTGTTTATATAGCGCTGTGGTGTGTGCTGGCATACTCTCTCTCTGTCTCCCCAAAGGACTTTGTGGGGTCCTGTCCTCAGTCAGAGCATTCCCTGTGTGTGTGCGGTGTGTCGGTACGGCTGTGTCGAAATGTTTGATGAGGAGGCTTATGTGGAGGCGGAGCAGATGCCGATAAATGTGATGTCACCCCCTGCGGGGTCGACACCTGAGTGGATGGATATGTGGAAGGTTTTAACCGACAGTGTCAACTCCTTACATAAAAGGTTCGATGACATAACAGCTGTGGGACAGCCGGCTTCTCAGCCAGTGCCTGCCCAGGCGTCTCAAAGGCCATCAGGGGCTCAAAAACGCCCGCTACCTCAGATGGCAGACACAGATGTCGACAAGGAGTCTGACTCCAGTGTCGGCGAGGACGAGACTAATGTACATTCCACTAGAGCCATCCGTTGCATGATTACGGCAATGAAAAATGTGTTGCACATTTCTGACATTTACCCAAGTACCACTAAAAAGGGCATTATGTTTGGGTAAAAAAAGCAACCAGTGGTTTTTCCCCCATCAGATGAGTTGAATGAAGTGTGTGAAGAAGCGTGGGCTTCCCCTGATAAGAAACTAGTAATTTCTAAAAAGTTACTGATGGCGTACCCTTTCCCGCCAGAGGACAGGTTACGTTGGGAGACATCCCCGAGGGTGGATAAAGCGCTCACACGCTTGTCAAAAAAGGTGGCACTGCCGTCTCAGGATACGGCCGCCTTAAAGGAACCTGCGGATAGAAAGCAGGAGGCTATCCTGAAGTCTGTATATACACACTCAGGTACTATACTGAGACCTGCTAGTGCTTCAGCATGGATGTGCAGTGTTGCAGCAGCGTGGTCTGATTCCCTGTCTGATAACATTGATTCCCTTGACAGGGACACTATATTGCTAACCATAGAGCATATTAAACGTAGTATTATATATGAGAGATGCACAGAGGGATATTTGCCGGCATCTAGAATTAATGCAATGTCCATTTCTGCCAGGAGAGTATTATGGACTCGGCAGTGGACAGGTGATGCGGATTCTAAAAGGCACATGGAGGTTTTGCCTTACAAGGGTGAGGAATTGTTTGGGGATGGTCTCTTGGACCTCGTTTCCACAGCAACAGCTGGGAAGTCGACATTTTTACCTCAGGTTCCCTCACAGCCTAAGAAAGCACCGTATTATCAGGTACAGTCCTTTCGGCCCCAGAAAGGCAAGCGGGTTAAAGGCGCGTCCTTTCTGCCCAGAGGCAGGGGTAGAGGGAAAAAGCTGCACCATACAGCCAGTTCCCAAGAACAAAAATCCTCCCCTGCTTCCACTAAATCCACCGCATGACGTTGGGGCTCTACTGGTGGAGCCAGGTGCGGTGGGGGCCCGTCTCCGGAACTTCAGCGACCGGTAGGTTCGCTCACAGGTGGATCCCTGGGTTCTACAAGTGGTATCTCAGGGATACAAGCTGGAATTCGAGACGTCTCCCCCTCGCCGTTACCTCAAATTAGCCTTGCCAGCTACTCCCCAGGACAGGGAGGTAGTGCTGGCAGCAATTCACAAGCTGTACCTCCAGCAGGTGATAATAAAAGTTCCCCTCCTTCAACAGGGACGGGGTTACTATTCCACAATGTTTGTGGTACCGAAACCAGACGGTTCGGTGAGACCCATTCTAAATTTGAAATCCTTGAACACTTATATAAGGAAGTTCAAGTTCAAAATGGAATCGCTCAGGGCGGTTATTGCAAGCCTGGAAGAGGGGGATTACATGGTATCACTGGACATCAAGGATGCTTACCTACATGTCCCCATTTACCCACCTCACCAGGTGTACCTCCGTTTTGTGGTACAGGACTGCCATTACCAATTCCAGACGTTGCCGTTTGGTCTGTCCACGGCACCGAGGGTATTTACCAAAGTAATGGCTGAAATGATGATACTCCTTCGAATGAAGGGTGTTATAATTATCCCGTACTTGGACGATCTCCTTATAAAGGCGAGGTCCAGGGAGCAGTTGTTGGTCGGAGTAGCACTATCTCAGGAAGTGCTACAACAGCACGGCTGGATTCAAAATATTCCGAAGTCGCAGCTGGTTCCTACGACGCGTCTGCTGTTCCTGGTTATGATTCTGGACACAGAACAGAAGAAGGTGTTTCTCCCGGAGGAGAAGGCCAAGGAGTTGTCATCTCTGGTCAGAGACCTCCTGAAACCAAAACAGGTGTCTGTGTGCATCACTGCACGCGAGTCCTGGGAAAGATGGTAGCTTCTTACGAGGCAATTCCATTCGGCAGGTTCCATGCAAGGATCTTTCAGTGGGATCTGTTAGACAAGTGGTCCGGATCGCATCTTCAGATGCATCGGCTGATCACCCTGTCCCCGAGGGCCAGGGTGTCTCTGCTGTGGTGGCTGCAGAATGCTCATCTTCTCGAGGGCCGCAGATTCGGCATACAGGACTGGGTCCTGGTGACCACGGATGCAAGCCTCCGAGGTTGGGGGGCAGTCACTCAGGGAAGAAACTTCCAAGGACAATGGTCGAGTCAGGAGGCTTCCCTACACATAAATATTCTGGAACTAAGGGCCATTTACAATGCCCTAAGTCAGGCAAAACCCCTGCTTCAAAACCAGCCGGTGCTGATTCAGTCAGACAACATCACGGTGGTCGCCCATGTAAACCGACAGGGCGGCACAAGAAGCAGGATGGCGATGGCAGAAGCCTCAAGGATTCTCCGATGGGCGGAAAATCACGTGATAGCACTGTCAGCAGTGTTCATTCCGGGAGTGGACAACTGGGAAGCAGACTTCCTCAGCAGGCACGACCTCCACCCGGGAGAGTGGGGACTTAATCCAGAAGTCTTCCAGCTGATTGTAAATCGTTGGGAAAGGCCACAGGTGGACATGATGGCGTCCCGCCTCAACAAAAAGATAAAAAGATATTGCGCCAGGTCAAGGGACCCTCAGGCGATAGCTGTGGACGCTCTAGTGACACCGTGGGTGTACCAGTCGGTTTATGTGTTCCCTCCTCTTCCTCTCATACCAAAGGTGCTGAGGATAATAAGAAAGAGAGGAGTAAGAACTATACTCATCGTTCCGTATTGGCCAAGAAGGTCTTGGTACCCGGAACTACAAGAAATTATCTCAGAGGACCCTTGGCCTCTGCCTCTCAGACAGGACCTGCTACAGCAGGGGCCCTGTCTGTTCCAAGACTTACCGCGGCTGCGTTTGACGGCATGGCGGTTGAACGCCGGATCTTGATGGAAAAGGGCTTTCCGGTTGAAGTCATTCCTACTCTGATAAAAGCTAGGAAGGATGTGACAGCAAAACATTATCACCGCATATGGCAAAAATATGTTGCTTGGTGTAAAGCTATGAAGGCACCCACAGAAGAATTTCAGCTGGGTCGATTTCTGCACTTCCTACAGTCAGGAGTGACTATGGGCCTAAAATTGGGATCCATTAAAGTCCAGATTTCGGCCCTGTCTATTTTCTTTCAAAAAGAACTGGTTTCACTGCCTGAAGTTCAGACGTTTGTTAAGGGAGTGCTGCACATTCAGCCCCCTTTTGTGCCCCCAGTGGCGCCTTGGGATCTCAACGTTGTGTTGGATTTCCTAAAATCACATTGGTTTGAGCCACTTCAGACCGTGGAATTAAAATATCTCACGTGGAAAGTGGTCATGCTTTTGGCCTTGGCTTCGGCTAGGCGGGTGTCAGAATTGGCGGCTTTGTCCTGTAAAAGCCCCTATCTGATCTTCCATATGGACAGAGCATAATTGAGGACTCGTCCCCAATTTCTCCCTAAGGTGGTATCAGCGTTTCATTTGAACCAACCTATTGTGGTGCCTGCGGCTACTCGGGACTTGGAGGCTTCCAAGTTGCTAGACGTAGTCCTGGCCCTGAAAATCTATGTTTCCAGGACAGCTGGAGTCAGAAAGACTGACTCGCTATTTATCCTGCATGCGCCCAACAAGTTGGGTGCGCCTGCTTCAAAACAGACTATTGCTCGCTGGATCTGTAGCACGATTCAACTTGCACATTCTGCGGCTGGACTGCCGCATCCTAAATCTGTAAAGGCCCATTCCACGAGGAAGGTGGGCTCTTCTTGGGCGGCTGCCCGAGGGGTCTCGGCTTTACAACTTTGCCGAGCTGCTACCTGGTCGGGATCAAACACGTTAGCAAAATTCTACAAGTTTGATACCCTGGCTGAGGAGGACCTTGAGTTCTCTCATTCGGTGCTGCAGAGTCATCCGCACTCTCCCGCCCGTTTGGGAGCTTTGGTATAATCCCCATGGTCCTTACGGAGTTCCCAGCATCCACTAGGACGTCAGAGAAAATAAGAATTTACTCACCGGTAATTCTATTTCTCGTAGTCCGTAGTGGATGCTGGGCGCCCGTCCCAAGTGCGGATTGTCTGCAATACTTGTATATAGTTATTGCTTAACTAAAGGGTTATTGTTATGAGCCATCTGTTCAGTGAGGCTCAGTTGTTATTCATACTGTTAACTGGGTATGGTTATCACAAGTTGTACGGTGTGATTGGTGTGGCTGGTATGAGTCTTACCCGGGATTCCAAATCCTTTCCTTGTAGTGTCAGCTCTTCCGGGCACAGTTTCCCTAACTGAGGTCTGGAGGAGGGGCATAGAGGGAGGAGCCAGTGCACACCAGTAGTCGTCCTAATTCTTTCTTAGAGTGCCCAGTCTCCTGCGGAGCCCGTTTATTCCCCATGGTCCTTACGGAGTTCCCAGCATCCACTACGGACTACGAGAAATAGAATTACCGGTGAGTAAATTCTTATTTTTTTATTTTCAGGCAGGTCTGGTTGGCACCAGACTGCCTGCTTCGTGGGATTTGGGGGGGCGCTCCAAACTCCCTAGGGTTAATGCAAGAAAATGGTCAACAATACACCTGTATGAAAAAGCGCTTTCAAGCAGCAGGGGAATGGTAATCCAAAAAAGGGGTGTTACCCTCACCCCAAACAAGTTATACAAATACTAAAAAGAATTTGGATCTCCTATCCACTGCGCTCTCCCACTGTATAAATTCGTAAAGAAAGGAATAAACCATTACTTATCTGAGGAGGTTGGTATTTTTTCATGCGTCCCACCTTCTTCTCGTTAGAATATATTACGAGTATTAGTAGATGGTATTATTCCAATGGTCCAAAAAAAAAACATGTAAGAAAAAATAAAACACAATCTAGTGTAATACCGTCACATAAATCCCCTCATTGAATAAAAATACAACATGGATCCATATATTCAAATCTATAATCAATATGATCCACACATATATATAAAATACAGTTTTTTAATACTAAAAAGATTCCAATCATAAAGTGTGCTTCAGTCACATTGATACATGACACATGTCCACTTTTACATCCAATAATATGTGAGGGTGGCTTCCTACCAGATTTGGGAATTTTGAAGTGCTTATAAAAAAGCTGTGCAGATGTTTCAGCAGTCCCAGGGATAATCAGCTTCAGTGGTCAGCACCCCGTCCTCTCCTCGTCTGGTATGTCCGTCACAAGTCCTCACCATCAGCCAACGCGTTTCGATCAAATTCGCTGATCTTTGTTAAGGCATATCCTGGTGGCCTCCTCCTCCAGCTCTTTATACCCTCATGAATTGATGTTCCTAATTACTGGGAGGAGCCACTCTCACTCACAATTAACAGAGTTTTTACATTCATTAATTGTCAAATCCTAGTCTAACATCCAAACACTACTCTATGAGATAATGTAATATCCCTTTAATTCATATCCAAAGATAAAAACCCAAATAAGAATGACTTAAGAACATAAAATACAAATTATCGATGACCGGAAGTGCCCTGTGTAAACAGGAACAACTTCCGTCTATACTCTTGCAAAGGTTCCACATAGCAGGAAGACGGGATCCGGTCCGTCCGCCTTCGCGTCACATCCTATCACGTGATCGTTTCGTCACGTGATCGCGGCCGTCCGCATTAGTATAGCCTGAGTCCCGTCTGAAAATACATCCGGTCACATGATACTCCTATGGCCGGAAGTTCCGCGGAGGCCATTTTTGAAACTCCCAGAAAGGATTTAACAGCTTATCACCTCATCACTATAATCATGCCAGTATAGAAGGGCGGAAATGTCTATATCGCCATATTGCTTCCTGGAAAAAACGGGAATTTAGCTTTAGTCTCAACCAATAGTCACATATAATAAAGAGATCTTCCTTATAGAGAATTCCAATTCCCACACTTCACATCCCCCCAATTAGTATGGAAAAAATGGTCTGGAAAAAAAATCGATTGATATTCTGACACAATACCCTTTACTCAGGATTAACCTTCGTTAAGGAACCATTTGACCTCAAAATCCTTGTTCAGGCCACCCGGGATTAGAGTTTTCAATGAATATATATACTGCATTTCAGTTTTTGCTAGAACTGCAGCTATATTATTACATCTCCAATTCCCCTTTATTTGTTTTAATGCTCCAAATACCTTTAACTGTTTGATATCCTGACCATGAATGTTCTTAAAATGGGATGAAAGTGCATGTGTTTCAACACCATTTTTTATGTTGCGTAGATGCTCTGTAAGTCTTGTTTTTAAATTTCTGCTAGTCCTACCAATGTAAAATAAGTCACAGCTACACCCCAAGTAATAAATCACATTTCTTGAGGTGCAAGTTATGAACTCATTAATTTTATTAATTTGTCCATTTATTTCAATTTCCGTACACTTTGCTGCACCCCTAACCTCTTTACACATACAGCAAACCCCACACCTGAAAAAACCTTTTGATAGAGTGCGAGTATTTACTTTCGGAGGTGACATAGCACTCCTGACCAATTTATCTTTAATATTTTTGGCTTTCCGATAAATGAATTTAGGTTTATCAGGCAACAGTTTTTCTAATAAAGGGTCACCCTTCAAGATCATCCAGTGATCCCTGAATATCTTTTCTATTTGTTTGTGTTGGGTATTATAACTCGTGATAAATGCCAAGGAATGGTTCTTATTTCCATCCGATGCCAGTGTTTTCCTTGATGGAAGTAATAAATCCTTTCTATCAATACTTTCACATTTAGTGACCGCTTTTTCAATGCTTTTATTGCTATAGCCACTATTCTTAAATTTCTTAATCATTACATCGGCTTGTTCCCTATAAACCTCATTGTCCGTGCAGTTCCTCTTCAATCTCTGTAGCGGACTATGAGGTATAGATTCCAGCCAATTGGCATGGTGGCAACTGTTAGTGTGGATATATGTTCCCGAATCAGTCGATTTTGTATAATTACGGGTTTTTAGTTGTCCATTTTCCACATAAACATTTAGATCCAGGAAATTTACACTGGTATCACTAACTTCAAATGTCAATGAGATGATATAATTATTCTCATTCAACTGATCACAGAAGGCAGTCAAAATTTCTCTGTCACCCCTCCAAACAAAAATGATGTCATCTATGTACCTAGACCAGGATACCAGGTTCGCCCCAAACTGATGGTTTTGCCATACATGCTGGTCCTCCCACATGCCCATAAACATGTTGGCATAGCTCGGGGCGAACCTGGTACCCATGGCCGTCCCCACTTTCTGCAGGTAGAAACTATCCTTAAAGTGGAAATAATTATTCCGCAAGATGAAGTCAACACCCTTTACTAAGAAGTCACATAATTCTGACTCATAATTACTGTCTGATAAATGTGACCACTGCCTCTATTCCTAGATCATGATTAATAATCGTATACAGCGAAGTGACATCTGCTGTAACTATATAGCAATTCTCGTCCCATTGTATACTTTTAATTAGTGATGGGCGGATTCGGTTTTACTCGGTTCTCAAAACCGAATCTTATTGGCTATCCAAAACACGTGACATCAGTGAGCCAATAAGATTCGGTTTTGAGAACCGAGTAAAACCGAGTAAAACCGAATCCGCTCATCACTACTTTTAATGACATTTAATGCATCTCTTGTGTCCTTTAAATGCGAACGATTTTTTTGCACTAGAGGCTGGAGGTGGAAATCTATAAACTCCGACATATTAGCCGTAACCGAATTAATTCCCGACACTATCGGTCTGCCGGGCGGGTTCTGCAGGTCCTTATGGACTTTTGGCAGAATGTAAATAACAGGAATACTTGGTTCTGTGGGTATCAAGAATTGACCCTCTGCCTCACTGACGGTACCATTCTCCACATAGGTTTTAACCAGTGTCGTAAAGCCGGTCAAAATCCTTCTAGTTGGATCACCTCTCAATTTTTTGTAGGTATGTCCGTCACTAAGTTGTCTTAGCACCTCGTTCTCATATTTGTCCATATCCATTATTACGACCCCTCCACCCTTATCCGTAGGTTTTATAATAATATTTTTATTCGATTTTAGTTCCTTTAAAGCTTCATTCTCTTTTCTTGTTAAATTATAGTGAATTTTCGGTGATGTAAGTGCTTCAATATCCTTATTTACTAATGAGAAGAAGGTTTCAACATAGTTTCCCCTCATATAGATCGGGTTAAAGATGGACTTGGGTCTGAACACTTTTCTGGGGGGATACTCTTCCGTCAGATCCTCCTCTGGTTGCTGTTTACTAGCAAAAAACCTCTTTAGTGATAATTTCCTTACATATTTTTGGAGATCCACATAGACCTCAAATTTATTGAGCTTTGCTATCGGGGCGAATTTCAGTCCTTTTTCAAGTAATGAAATCTCAGACTCCCCTAATATATGTTTACTCAAATTGAAAATCTTTACCTTATTTTCTACTTTTGAGGTCTCAGTCTCTTGTGGTTCCGTACTCCCTATCCCAGACTTCTTCCTTTTCTCCCTTCTATTTTTTCCATTATTCCTTCTTCTTATCTTTTTTCCTTTCTTTCCCCCCCCCTTTTTCCTCTCTGTTTCCTACCTACTATGTGTGCATTCGTGCCCTCATCCCATCCTCTAAAAAAATATCGTCATTTTGAAGCCGATTGAACCGGTTCTGACGGTACGGGGAACTATTCAAATCCTTTCTTTCCCTTCCATAGTAGGTGGGTAAATCTTCCCTCCTCCAGTTGTTGGACCTATATCCACTATAGTCCCTTCTGGTGGGATAACGATCTTGTCGATCTCGTGGTACATCGTTATACACATTCCTAGAGGGAATCCTCCCCCTACCCCTCCTCCATCCTTGTTGTACCTCCTCTCTATTATGGAATTTCCTCCTATCTCCAGATTGGGCAGTATGATAACTTTTCTGTTCTCTCCTATAATCATTTCTACCCCTAACTGGGGGAGCGGGTTTGATAGGTTCTTTGAGGACCTCCTCCACCCCTTTCTTATCCCTAGTAAATTTCCTGGATTTTTTTGCCATTAATTCTTTTTCATTCCTCTGTAGTCTAGATGTAATATTCCTTTCAAGCTCTTTATATTCGGACTGTTTGGAAAAAGGTGCAATTAATGTTCTTAATAAATCAATTTCCTCTTCCACAGACCTCAGATCTCCTTTCTTTTCCTGTATTATTAACTCCATCAATCGGAATGAACACCCATCAATTATTTTCTCCCATTCTCTCTTGAATTCCTCAGTGGAGTCAGAGAAACTGGAGGTTTTATTTATTTTCAAACCTCCAGGAAATTTACTAGGGATAAAAAAGGGGTGGAGGAGGTCCTCAAAGAACCTATCAAACCCGCTCCCCCAGTTAGGGGTAGAAATGATTATAGGAGAGAACAGAAAAGTTATCATACTGCCCAATCTGGAGATAGGAGGAAATTCCATAATAGAGAGGAGGTACAACAAGGATGGAGGAGGGGTAGGGGGAGGATTCCCTCTAGGAATGTGTATAATGATGTACCACGAGATCGACAAGATCGTTATCCCACCAGAAGGGACTATAGTGGATATAGGTCCAACAACTGGAGGAGGAAAGATTTACCCACCTACTATGGAAGGGAAAGAAAGGATTTGAATAGTTCCCCGTACCGTCAGAACCGGTTCAATCGGCTTCAAAATGACGATATTTTTTTAGAGGATGGGATGAGGGCACAAATGCACACATAGTAGGTAGGAAACAGAGAGGAAAAAGGGGGGGGGGAAGAAAGGAAAAAAAGATAAGAAGAAGGAATAATGGAAAAAATAGAAGGGAGAAAAGGAAGAAGTCTGGGATAGGGAGTACGGAACCACAAGAGACTGAGACCTCAAAAGTAGAAAATAAGGTAAAGATTTTCAATTTGAGTAAACATATATTAGGGGAGTCTGAGATTTCATTACTTGAAAAAGGACTGAAATTCGCCCCGATAGCAAAGCTCAATAAATTTGAGGTCTATGTGGATCTCCAAAAATATGTAAGGAAATTATCACTAAAGAGGTTTTTTGCTAGTAAACAGCAACCAGAGGAGGATCTGACGGAAGAGTATCCCCCCCAGAAAAGTGTTCAGACCCAAGTCCATCTTTAACCCGATCTATATGAGGGGAAACTATGTTGAAACCTTCTTCTCATTAGTAAATAAGGATATTGAAGCACTTACATCACCGAAAATTCACTATAATTTAACAAGAAAAGAGAATGAAGCTTTAAAGGAACTAAAATCGAATAAAAATATTATAATAAAACCTACGGATAAGGGTGGAGGGGTCGTAATAATGGATATGGACAAATATGAGAACGAGGTGCTAAGACAACTTAGTGACGGACATACCTACAAAAAATTGAGAGGTGATCCAACTAGAAGGATTTTGACCGGCTTTACGACACTGGTTAAAACCTATGTGGAGAATGGTACCGTCAGTGAGGCAGAGGGTCAATTCTTGATACCCACAGAACCAAGTATTCCTGTTATTTACATTCGCCAAAAGTCCATAAGGACCTGCAGAACCCGCCCGGCAGACCGATAGTGTCGGGAATTAATTCGGTTACGGCTAATATGTCGGAGTTTATAGATTTCCACCTCCAGCCTCTAGTGCAAAAAAATCGTTCGCATTTAAAGGACACAAGAGATGCATTAAATGTCATTAAAAGTATACAATGGGACGAGAATTGCTATATAGTTACAGCAGATGTCACTTCGCTGTATACGATTATTAATCACGATCTAGGAATAGAGGCAGTGGTCACATATTTATCAGACAGTAATTATGAGTCAGAATTATGTGACTTCTTAGTAAAGGGTGTTGACTTCATCTTGCGGAATAATTATTTCCACTTCAAGGATAGTTTCTACCTGCAGAAAGTGGGGACGGCCATGGGTACCAGGTTCGCCCCGAGCTATGCCAACATGTTTATGGGCATGTGGGAGGACCAGCATGTATGGCAAAACCATCAGTTTGGGGCGAACCTGGTATCCTGGTCTAGGTACATAGATGACATCATTTTTGTTTGGAGGGGTGACAGAGAAATTTTGACTGCCTTCTGTGATCAGTTGAATGAGAATAATTATAATATCTCATTGACATTTGAAGTTAGTGATACCAGTGTAAATTTCCTGGATCTAAATGTTTATGTGGAAAATGTATAACTAAAAACCCGTAATTATACAAAATCGACTGATTCGGGAACATATATCCACACTAACAGTTGCCACCATGCCAATTGGCTGGAATCTATACCTCATAGTCAGCTACAGAGATTGAAGAGGAACTGCACGGACAATGAGGTTTATAGGGAACAAGCCGATGTAATGATTAAGAAATTTAAGAATAGTGGCTATAGCAATAAAAGCATTGAAAAAGCGGTCACTGGGGGCGTGGCCTGGAGGCTGAACGGGCAGGCAGTGCTATACATGAGCTCCCAGGAATCTGGGGGTATTACAGCAATAAAACATCCCTTCCACAACTATTGCCCACTGCAAAAACCCTGTCCTGCCACATTACGGAGGGGGGATAGCAGTGAGCTGGGCTGCAGAGTCGGGGAGCCGGTTTCCTGGCTCCTGCGGATTGCGGCCTACTCACTGCCCCGAAGCCGGGGCCTCGATTTACCCTCGTTCCCCCGCCGTGACAAGAGACCCCCGGGACGCGACATTATTGAACCTGGGCCCTGCACCTACCTTGCCCTTGCCTTGGGCGTGGACTGATAGGTGCTGCAGTCCCCGCTGCACGGTGAAGAGACGACCCGGGACCCGCCTGGAGCCAGGCTGTGAGCTCCGGAGTTGCTGCGGCGGCCATATTGCTCACTGGCAGCTGAGGGGAGAGAGGACGGAGACTCGGCGGCGCACAGAGGTGCATCCCCAGCCGCGCCGTCCTAACTGGAGGGACCGCTCTCCCCCCCTCCTCTCACCCTCACGATCCCTGCACAGAGGTGCGCATCTCACTGCTGTGGGAGGACTGACCCTCCCTGAATACATAAAGCAGTGCTGCACACCTGGGGACTCTCCCTACTGCCTCCCGACTCCTGCAGCAGCCCAAACGATTTCTCCCTGGTAAAAACCCATCTTATTGTTTTAAGCTACCATTCCGGGTACTGATAGCATTATACTCGGACCAGTGCGGTCCGGATTTACGGGAACCCTGCTACCTTCCCCCGTGCTAAATCGGGGGTCCTACTGGGGTCACAACATCCCCCCCCCCCCCCAGAGGAGAGATAATTAGGAAGCTTGCTCCCGCTTCCATTCACCAACACTCTCCACGTCCGTAGAGACCCTCTAGCCCAGTGTTTCCCAACCACGGTCCTCAAGGCACACTAACAGTCCTGGTTTTAGTGATATCCAGGCTTGAACACAGGTGACTTAATTAGTACCTCAGTTATTTGATATAACCATCTGTGCTGAAGCCTGGATATCACTAAAACCTGCACTGTTGGTGTGCCTTGAGGACCGCGGTTGGGAATGCCTGCTCTAGCCTCTAGATTTCTCCTCCTTGCTGATTGGCGCCTAACATCGCCATGCATTGCCCTGGACTCTTGTTCTCTACTACTCTACCCGAGGCCACCTGATGGCCATCTGAGACCAGGCCACGGGGGGTGACCGCTCCTTAGGAGCCATGTTGCCGTATGTATTCTGCTGATCCTGACACATCTTGAACTACTTGCAAACATCCTCTTCACTGTCCCCTTCCGGAATATGCGACGTGCCTTGAAATCCTCTAGACGGAGCAAAAACAACCAACCTCGAAAAGTCACGAGGTCCCAAGCGGACCTGAGGCCTTTCCTTCATCCCACGACCTCCCCGCAGATGGAGAACCGTTCCTCCCCCCGCTCCCCGACCTCCCCCTCTGCTTCCTCGACCTCGAACCCAGCTGATGAGATGGCTGACCCTACGTCAGCTGACGGTCGCGAGCTCCGGGAAATTCTAACCTTCATGAGGTCCCTTCCCACAAAGCAAGACCTTCAAGACACTATTAGGAACGAGCTCGCCTCCATCAAAGGCGACATCTCACACCTGTCTAACCGGGTGGTAACTCTGGAGGATGACCAAGAAGCCAGCGCTTCCTGTATGTCCCAGCTGAGGGACTCTGTCCTTGCTCAGTCCAAGGAAATCCGGGCATTACAGTCCAGAATGACGGATATTGACAACAGGGGCAGACGGAATAACATCCGAGTCCGTGGTCTCCCAGAGGAAGTTCCCCAATCTGGGTTAGTGGACGCTCTGTCCAAGATATTCAACGAACTCTTGGGAAAGAATTCGGATAACGTCATCACTTTCGACAGAGCCCACAGAGCCCTTAGACCGAGAGGCCTCGCCACTGACCGGCCTCGTGACGTCATTTGCCGGCTCCATTACTTCGCCCAGAAGGAGGAGATCATGTTCAAGGCCAGGCGACTTGATGGGATCGACTTCAATGGCTGCACTATAAGCCTCTATCAAGATCTTTCTTGGTACACACTCCAACAGCGGAAATCCTTGAAGCCCCTGACGGACGAACTGCGGAAACGTCAACTCCGCTACCGTTGGGGTTTTCCTTTTAACCTCCAAGCCTGTCTATCCGGGAAATGGTACACCCTATCTTCCCACGCAGGCCTCACCCCGTTCTGCACCTCACTAGGCCTACCTCTATTGTCCATTCCGGATTGGGAGTTTCCTCTTCAAGATATTCCTCCCCCTAAGCGGGCTCCTAACGCGCAACCATGGCAAAAGGTTCGAGGCACTGGGAGGAGACCCCAGTCAACTACATCTCCCTCCAAGACCGATTTGCTGTAATGGACCCATCTGATTGATATCGTTATCCCTGCTCCCCTTTTTTTTCCCCCTCCTACAGAAACTCTTGCTGCTAACGCAATGTTGGAGGGTATTTTTCTTTCTCGAAGGGTCCACACACATGTTAAATGTCACCTCCTAGCTGTTTACGGAGGTTATTGATAAATGGTTAATATCCTTGCTCATGCTGACCGGCGGGGGGAGGGGGCTGCGGACTTGCCCGTTGCCCTTCTCCCCCCTCTGGCCCCCTTTTTGTACTATAGGATCTTTTCCTCTCCTTTCTTCTGTGTCAGTTTACACATGTTATTGTTGTTATCATGGTTTCGGGGGCGGCTCACCCCCATTCCCCCATATAATACCCGCCTTTGGCTATATGCCGGTAGGGAGACTGACGGTGTTACGGTTCAGTCTCTTTCCTGCGGGTCTTTTGCTGATATTATTACATTGTTTTTGTACTCCTTTCTTTTTTATCTCTTTTTCCATGCTTGTTCTTCTTTCTCCCCCCTCCTCCTCCCTCCACTTTAAGGTTTTTAGGAACGTATTCTACTTCATTCCACCATGAGTGCCCCGGGGAAGATTAAAGTGCTGTCCCTCAATGCACGAGGTCTCAACTCGCCGGAGAAGAGATCTAGCTTTCTACGTCTGTTAAGATCTGAAAGAGTAGATGTTGCATTAGTACAGGAGACCCATTTTAAGGCTGGAATTCGCAACCCCTCTATTACCAATCACTACTTTCCCGTAGCGTTCTACTGTAACACCCCAGGTAGCAAATCCAAGGGAGTGGCTGTTGTTTTTTCCAGGGACTTACATGTATCGGACGTTGTCATACACAGGGTGGTACCGGGTAGGCTCCTTATTTTGAATTGCAAGATCTTTGAGCAAACGTTCACTTTTGCGGTGATTTATGCCCCGAACCAGGCCCAACTGTCTTTCTTTAATTCCTACCTCCCGAGGTTAGATTCTCTGGTACAAGGCGTCACGGTTTTAGGTGGTGATTTCAATTGGACATTAGACCCCAGTACTGACACCTCATCCCAAACCTCTAGATTTGTTGCATCTAAATATCGCCGTGTTAAACACCTACTTCACACACAACAACTAGCTGACTCCTGGAGAACCCTTAACCCCTCAGGACGTGACTACTCCTTTTATTCACACCCTCACTGGGTTTACTCCCGCATTGATTATTTATTCCTTAGCCATAGACATCTCCCGCTTTTTATAGATGCCACTATTGGCTCTATCACATGGTCTGATCATGCCCCGGTGACTCTGACTTTGGCCCTCCCTCACGGTTCCCATAAACAATGGACCTGGAGACTCAACGAGTCTCTTCTATATGACACACTCTGTAAAGATGCCTTAGACAAGACCCTAGCTGACTATATTGCCACGAATGTAACAGACGATGTCTCCCACCTCATCGTGTGGGAGGCACATAAATGTGTCCTTCGCGGTAAGTTGATACAACTGGGCACCCACAAAAAGAAACAGAGGCAGGCTCTGATCTCAGGACTTCTACTTAAAATTCACACCCTCGAGACATCCCACAAAGTATCACTGTCAGATGTGACCCTAGTAGAGCTGTCGGAAGCCCGCTCTCAGCTGAATAAACTCCTTTCTAACAATATAATCCATTCCATACGTAAATGTAAACAGAAATACTATCAATGGGGCAATAAGCCTGGCCGAGTCCTGGCTCATGCTATAGGAGCCCAACACTCGGCTTCATTTGTTGGCTCGGTGAAGGACGCCAGAGGGACCCCCAAATTTAAATCACCTGAGATTGGGGCTTGCTTCGCGCAATTCTACACCTTGCTTTATAATCTAGAGAATACTTCCCCTGCTGTAGACCCCCACCTCTCACTCCAAAAAATAAGGGATTATCTGAGGTCCATTGATTACCCTGTTCTCCCGCCCTCGAAGCTTAATATGTTAGAAGCCCCATTCACAACCCAAGAGATAGACCAGGCCATCTCCTCTATGCCGTCGGGGAAAAGTCCTGGCCCTGACGGTTTCACTATCGCATACTATAAGGTGTTTAAAGATAGATTGCTCCCTCTTCTCCTTCGTGCATTTAACTCAATTACATCTGGCTCGCACTTCTCTCGTGATTCACTGGAGGCCCACGTGTCGGTGATACCGAAACAGGGCAAAGACCCTTCGGTCTGCTCCAGCTACAGACCCATCTCCCTTCTCAACGTAGATCTTAAAATCTACGCGAAGATCTTGGCAAACAGACTAAGTGTGCTGATCCCTCTTCTGGTTCACAATGACCAGGTGGGTTTTGTGTTGGGCCGGGAGGCCAAAGACAACACCACCAAAATCCTCAATCTCATCCATTTAGCATCCCACAATACTACCCCTACTATTCTACTCTCTACCGACGCCGAAAAGGCATTTGATAGGGTCAGTTGGAAATTTATGGAATCCATCTTGGAGCATATAGGCTTAGGTCCTAATGCACTCACATGGATTATGGCCCTGTACGACTCCCCGACGGCAAGGGTCCGCGTAAACGGCACCCTGTTGGACCCATTCACCATAAACAACGGTACCAGGCAGGGCTGCCCATTATCTCCTTTGATCTTCGTGCTATGTATCGAGGCATTGGCCAGGTCTATTCGGGCCAATCAAGCCATTAAAGGTTTCACCGTGGGCGATGGTGAATATAAGCTAGCCCTGTTTGCCGACGACCTCCTGGCCATAGTATCGCACCCCACCGACTCCCTTCCGCACCTAATGAAAGAACTAGATCTATTTGGACACCTTTCCAACTTTAAAATTAATTATAATAAATCCAGTGCTCTTAACATATCCGCCCCTGTAGACTCCGTCACGGCCCTTAAACGCTCTTTCCCTTTTTCGTGGCAATCTTCCCACATAACATACCTCGGTGTTAAGTTAAGCGCTAACGAATCCCAGTTGTTCCCACTGAATTATTTGCCCCTATTGCAAACGATTCGGAATGACTACTCCAGATGGAATATGAAATTTTTATCCTGGTTCGGGAGGATAAACATAGTTAAGATGAACACCCTCCCTAAATTGATAATAAAGGGGTTAGGATATGTCCCTGCGCACAAATGCCGCCAACCCAAGGTCTATCCTAGTGTGTCACCTAACACTCTAAATGATGCTAGAAAAAGGGTATATTAGAATAATCCCTAGGTGGCGCAAATGGTAAAAAGTCCAAAGAAATTACCCGTGTGGGCTAAAGTCCGTTCCTTTTCATACAAGCGAGTTCATATGTAAATCCGTCGTCCAAAGATGGTGTATGAAAAAAAAAACACAATATATACACAAATGTTCAGTAACAGTCTCTGTGGGTATTCGAGGGATAAAATGTACACCCAGGTTCCTTCAACTATTCAGTACTTGGGATGTGCAGTTCTACTCGTAAGGTCCACCTCAGTGATTCGCATAAATGTACTGCTTACATGCGCTTACTTCTAAGACAATTGTATAAATCACATCAAGGTTTCTTTCACCCATACGAATGTAGTATCCAAAATAATCAAGCACCCACGAGTATATCTCTAGATATATAGGATGCTCACGTGTATGCTTACTTCAAGGTGCAGTGTACTTTCACATCAAAGGTTTCTTTCGATGTTTTCCGCTGTCTTCCTCCTCTATTCCTTCAATTTTACTTCATGCTCAGTGAAAAGCACAAAAAAAACGAAGGAATGTATGAGGGTACGAAAGATTTTTAATAAAATAATTTAAAACAGATATTCGTCACAATAAGTTCTTATAATTGGACAAATGACAATAATATCATGACCAGATAGTGCAACTCCTCAACGTGAGAAAAAAAAGATGGAAAACCCGGGTATTCTCACCGTTGTATCGTTGAATTCACTGGTAGAAAGTATTCAGCTTCCACATGCTCCACCACCAACGCGTTTCTACTGTATGTAAGTCTTTATCAAGGTGCATGTGGGAACTAATCTGGATGGTATTTAAACCCTGTGTCATTAATTGGCTCCGCCCCTTCCTGGGCGGGGATAGTGCAAATTATATAATAAATGATGACATAAATCAGGGTTGCATACTGTATATTGTACAGTATGCAACCCTGATTTATGTCATCATTTATTATATCATATCAAGCTTACATACAGTAGAAACGCGTTGGTGGTGGAGCATGTGGAAGCTGAATACTTTCTACCAGTGAATTCAACGATACAACGGTGAGAATACCCGGGTTTTCCATCTTTTTTTTCTCACGTTGAGGAGTTGCACTATCTGGTCATGATATTATTGTCATTTGTCCAATTATAAGAACTTATTGTGACGAATATCTGTTTTAAATTATTTTATTAAAAATCTTTCGTACCCTCATACATTCCTTCGTTTTTTTGTGCTTTTCACTGAGCATGAAGTAAAATTGAAGGAATAGAGGAGGAAGACAGCGGAAAACATCGAAAGAAACCTTTGATGTGAAAGTACACTGCACCTTGAAGTAAGCATACACGTGAGCATCCTATATATCTAGAGATATACTCGTGGGTGCTTGATTATTTTGGATACTACATTCGTATGGGTGAAAGAAACCTTGATGTGATTTATACAATTGTCTTAGAAGTAAGCGCATGTAAGCAGTACATTTATGCGAATCACTGAGGTGGACCTTACGAGTAGAACTGCACATCCCAAGTACTGAATAGTTGAAGGAACCTGGGTGTACATTTTATCCCTCGAATACCCACAGAGACTGTTACTGAACATTTGTGTATATATTGTGTTTTTTTTCATACACCATCTTTGGACGACGGATTTACATATGAACTCGCTTGTATGAAAAGGAACGGACTTTAGCCCACACAGGTAATTTCTTAGGACTTTTTACCATTTGCGCCACCTAGGGATTATTCTAATATACCCTTTTTCTACCCTCCCTAAATTATTATATTTAATGCAGACCCTCCCGATCCGCATCCCGGAGACCTGGTTCCGATCTATTTCACTCTTGATTCAGCAGTTTGTCTGGCAACGGAGGAGGCCTAGGATTAGTCGCTCCCTGTTGACAAAACCGATTGTGAGTTGCGGCCTTCAGCTTCCCGATATAAAAAATTACTACCATGCCATCCTATTGAGTAGAATTATAGACTGGACGAGAAGCCATGAGCTTAAACAATGGGTGAAGCTGGAAGGCCTGTACGTACAACAATTCCCAGAAATATTTCCTTGGCTACCCTCCCCCCCCAAACTGCTCCTCCCCCACCCTACCATAACTCCTACACTTGCTGCCTGGAAATCACTGCGCGCATTACCTCACATCTCTTCTAAATTCGGCCCCTTGACGTCCTTTCTGGCCAACCCTGAATTAGCTCTGGGTGTCAACCCTGCCCACTTCTCACACTGGGCATCAACAGGTTTGTTCAGGGTCGGCCAGATGGTGTCACCAACTGGAGTCAAACAGTTTTAAGACCTGAGAGCAAAGTGGGACATCCCCCAACAGGACTTTTGGAAATTCCTGCAAATAAGACACTTTTTGATAACTAGCTCTAGACTCCAGAACGCCGCCAGAGAGATGACCCTCTTTGAGAAACTCTGTGTTGCCGTTCTTGACCCGACCCACACTATTTCCACGCTTTACAAGATTGTCTGCCATTCCCAACCTACTGACACTCCATCCTTTGCTGCAGCGTGGGAGAGAGACCTGGGCATCTCTCTGTCGCGTAGAGACTGGGAAAAAATTTGCTTAAAAACCCATACAAGCTCTGTCTGTGTCCAGGTCAGAGAGACTCAATATAAGGTTGTGACAAGATGGTACAGGCATCCCTCTCTTCTCCATGCTATGTACCCCTCCTCACCGGCCCTCTGTTGGCGCTGCTCCTCCTCATCAGGCACCCTTCTACTTATTTGGTGGACATGTCCACTGATCCAACCCTTCTGGCGGGAAGTTATACGCATCTCTCAGATCATCCTTAAGACCCAAATCCCGCGTGACCCAGCATTCTGGCTTCTTAATCATTCCACAATCCCAATGTCCCAACACAAACACTCTCTATTGCGACATTTAAGCAACGCAGCACGTGCTGTGATCCCGGCCAGGTGGGGGTCCCACGTTCCTCCAACGAGTCGTACATGGTACACTAAACTGAATTACTTTATGAGAATGGAGGATCTGTTCCTCTCATCGATAGGCAAATCTCGTGAATTCGAGTCCACATGGTCCCCTGGTTGGAATACAAGACCTCCCGAACCTACTTGGTCACTCCCTTGGACGGTAACTGAAATTTTTACTTTCTGTATCCCATAAACTTGCTAAGTGGTACCTCCTACTTTTCCAACGCCCCCTCTCCTTTTCTTTCTCTCCCCCTTTCTTACCTCACACTTCTCTTTACTTCTATCTTATTGCCTTCCGGCGCTCCTATTCTTTTACTCTTTTACTCTTTTAATCTTTAGGTTTCTTAAGAGTGAGAACACTTTTACCTAACGCTGAACAACCCAATTTTCTACAACACTTGGTATATATTACCCCTAACGCACCCATTCGCTTCTGCAGGGTTGCTAACTCTCCTTTTGACGTCTGTATAATTTGATTTGATATGTGTTTATTGATCATACGGTGTTGGTATTGATGTTTTAGTACCAGTCATTGTATAGGTGTTTTCCTTTCTCTGTTCATGCCTTTAAAACCCTTAATAAAAACCTGATTACACAAAAAGAAAAAGCGGTCACTAAATGTGAAAGTATTGATAGAAAGGATTTATTACTTCCATCAAGGAAAACACTGGCATCGGATGGAAATAAGAACCATTCCTTGGCATTTATCACGAGTTATAATACCCAACACAAACAAATAGAAAAGATATTCAGGGATCACTGGATGATCTTGAAGGGTGACCCTTTATTAGAAAAACTGTTGCCTGATGAACCTAAATTCATTTATCGGAAAGCCAAAAATATTAAAGATAAATTGGTCAGGAGTGCTATGTCACCTCCGAAAGTAAATACTCGCACTCTATCAAAAGGTTTTTTCAGGTGTGGGGTTTGCTGTATGTGTAAAGAGGTTAGGGGTGCAGCAAAGTGTACGGAAATTGAAATAAATGGACAAATTAATAAAATTAATGAGTTCATAACTTGCACCTCAAGAAATGTGATTTATTACTTGGGGTGTAGCTGTGACTTATTTTACATTGGTAGGACTAGCAGAAATTTAAAAACAAGACTTACAGAGCATCTACGCAACATAAAAAATGGTGTTGAAACACATGCACTTTCATCCCATTTTAAGAACATTCATGGTCAGGATATCAAACAGTTAAAGGTATTTGGAGCATTAAAACAAATAAAGGGGAATTGGAGATGTAATAATATAGCTGCAGTTCTAGCAAAAACTGAAATGCAGTATATATATTCATTGAAAACTCTAATCCCGGGTGGCCTGAACAAGGATTTTGAGGTCAAATGGTTCCTTAACTAAATTTAATCCTGAGTAAAGGGTATTGTGTCAGAATATCAATCGATTTTTTTTCCAGACCATTTTTTCCATACTAATTGGGGGGATGTGAAGTGTGGGAATTGGAATTCTCTATAAGGAAGATCTCTTTATTATATGTGACTATTGGTTATGAGACTAAAGCTAAATTCCCGTTTTTTCCAGGAAGCAATATGGCGATATAGACATTTCCGCCCTTCTATACTGGCATGATTATAGTGATGAGGTGATAAGCTGTTAAATCCTTTCTGGGAGTTTCAAAAATGGCCGCCGCGGAACTTCCGGCCATAGGAGTATCATGTGACCGGATGTATTTTCAGACGGGACTCAGGCTATACTAATGCGGACGGCCGCGATCACGTGACGAAACGATCACGTGATAGGAAGTGACGCGAAGGCGGACGGACCGGATCCCGTCTTCCTGCTATGTGGAACCTTTGCAAGAGTATAGACGGAAGTTGTTCCTGTTTACACAGGGCACTTCCGGTCATCGATAATTTGTATTTTATGTTCTTAAGTCATTCTTATTTGGGTTTTTATCTTTGGATATGAATTAAAGGGATATTACATTATCTCATAGAGTAGTGTTTTGATGTTAGACTAGGATTTGACAATTAATGAATGTAAAAACTCTGTTAATTGTGAGTGAGAGTGGCTCCTCCCAGTAATTAGGAACATCAATTCATGAGGGTATAAAGAGCTGGAGGAGGAGGCCACCAGGATATGCCTTGACAAAGATCAGCGAATTTGATCGAAACGCGTTGGCTGATGGTGAGGACTTGTGACGGACATACCAGACGAGGAGAGGACGGGGTGCTGACCACTGAAGCTGATTCTCCCTGGGACTGCTGAAACATCTGCACAGCTTTTTTATAAGCACTTCAAAATTCCCAAATCTGGTAGGAAGCCACCCTCACATATTATTGGATGTAAAAGTGGACATGTGTCATGTGTCAATGTGACTGAAGCACACTTTATGATTGGAATCTGTCAAAGTCAGAAAAATATCCCCATACACACTGCCATATTTGCACCGCACACTGGTCCGCGCTGCGCATGCGTACGCTCTCCCGTGAAGGCGCATACCCGCAATAGCGTGCACCCGCGGGCGCACGGTATGCGTATTTACGGTAGAGTTTATGTAGTCGTAGCGTGCGACTCATTCGTTACATATTTTCACAATTAATGTAGTTTGTAGATCATGGTCCCTTTGATAGATTCTGAAAGTTTGGTTAATATAGAATGTCCCTGAGCTGAGGAATCCCTCTTTGTATCGTAGGAAGGGTCTAACAGGAGTCATGCAGTAGTGTTTGGTACCCATCGGAAGAGTATTTAAATAGCAATATTCCGGTGTTGGTTTGGAGCGTATTAATCGCTCGTGCGAATAGTTATGGACATAAGAAGTTTATGTCCATTTCTACTATTTACTCATACTCAGGTATGCGGCGGGAAACCTAGTTCCCCACCCACCTGAGCTGTTTGAAATCGTCACAGCCCACCTGTATGAATCAACCTATGACCTTTTGTTATGATGCAGGGCCGAATTCCGACGTCCAATGGACAATGGGATTGTAGGGACTGTAAGATTGCATTGTGTGTGGGGCATAAATAGGCAGGCCGACCACATCCAGCGCTCACTCTTCAACGGTTCTCATTGCTGAAAATCGGGTGCTGGATGTCCAGGCGCATGCGATCGTTTACCCTTGTGCGTAAGTTTCTCTCCGTAATCATTGTCTTTCTGTGAGCCATTTCTCTCATATATCTCTCTCTCTCTCTCTCTCTCTCTCTCTCTCTCTTCTCCTTCTCTCGTATCTCCCATTGACTAGTATTGTATTGTATTAGATCAGCATAGTATTGTATTGTATCTCTTGTATAGTTATTTGGTTAGGAAGTCTCTGTTATATTGTAGTGTATCATTTGTACTGTGATTCTTTTTGCAAGTATAATAGTTATAATACAGATAATAGGCTTTTGACCCTAAACCAGTATCTGTGTATTTTCTCATAGTTTTAAGTGTTCACTTGAGCGTCGGTGACGCTCAAGCAGCTTTGTAGTTAGTCAGGTTACACAAGGTTGCACTTACACCCTGTATTCACATTAAGGTATTCTGTGTATTTCATTAATAATAGGTTTAGACATAAAGGTATAGCGTTGTGAGCGTCTGCGCCGCTGGTGATCTCCTCGTGGTCTTGAGCGTCCGCTACGCCATAGCGAATCATTACGTTAGTCATAGCCAACAGAGTGCTTGTCTGTGATCTCTGGGCCGTGAGCGAACGTGACGCTTGAGCGTCTCGCCTACGGCTGAGCGATCGTTACGCAACTTGCGTACCCTTACGGTACTTCTTAAGTAAACAGCGTACAGTGTTCTTAGACCTCATAAAGGGTTGTATATACGATAAATATTCAGCTTTATCAATTGGCGGCTCGTCCTGTCCTTCACATATCTGCACTAGGTAGATCAGCAGACATTATCCCTCAGCAAAGGGCGGGAGGTTGTCTCGTAGTGCTGACGGGATAAGCGTCTGCTTCGCTTAGATAACGAGTGCTGAAGGAATCCGGGAACCGGAGGTAAGAACAAAACGCTTGTGTTTTTTTTAAAACTGTTTATTTTTCTTCTGTCTTGCGTATATACGCACGCATACATATATATATCTGCACTTCTTTTCCATCTGTGTATTTCATTTGTCGTATATCACCATCCTGTCTGCCAGTTTTTATAGTTGATAGAAAAGTGCTAAAAGTGACTTGCTGTTATTTCATAGTTTAAGAATAGAGGTAATAGTTAAAAGTGTAGACAAACACACAGGTTTGCCTGGGAGATAAGGCAAAGCCAGTGGGGTACGCGGTAGATGATCAGGGATCGTTTACATTGATAAAAGTATATTGTGTTACGGTGGATCTTTGTTTTGCGTACACGTGTCTCTAAAAAAGACTAGCGTACGCAATCCAAAGGCCGACGCACGCAGCGTTCATTACGCAACGTAGCGTCCGGTTACGCCCACGTAGCTCAAGTCACGATAAGTTGATTTTTAACGCAACGTGATAAGTAACGCACAGCGGTAAATAGCGCAACAGGCGGTAAATAACGCAAGTCTATTTTTGGAAATCCAAAAATTTAAATTAACAGATCCTGCTCCTAATTGGTAACACAGCTGGGCTGAAGAAAATTTTCTGCGCAGAAATAGAAATAGAAACAAAAGTGTACATGTGATGAGTGAGTGTTTTTACAATTTTAAAGGTTGAACCACAAGAAAAGTCGAGTACTCGTGAGGTACATGCGTGTAAGTGACGTGCACGGTGGCTAGGGAGGCATCTCTGGTTAAATACAATTTTGAGCATTAGAGTATAGCAGACCAGGAGGTCATACTGTAACAAGACCAGGAGGTCATACTGTAACAAGACCAGGAGGTCATAACAGACCAGGAGGTCCAGGTACAGCCGACAAGGAAGTCCGCTATACAGTTCACAGGCACAACACCGAAAAGGGTTGGTGCAACACCCATATAGGCCATATAAGCTCTGGCTGAAGGAATTCGCAGTCGTAAGTTTCGATTCCATTGGTCTTTCCGTACATAAGCTTAGTTGTTTGTGTACTGAACGACTGGACCGCACGTAAGTGTGTGCAGTAGTTAGTAATCTGACCTAATACCATTAGAGTAAAGGGGTCACAAACGCTATCTGTACACTCTAACGTGATTTGTGTAATTTTTTTTATTTTAAGGGAAGTTCGCTGCTCACTCAGGAACTATCCAGCAACCAATAGTTACTGGAAAGAGTAAGTGTTCTTCGGATAACCCTCACAGGTTCCAGTAAATAGAGGTTCAGGTTGCAGGGGCCCTAGGTCGAGTACGCCAGCACCATATCGGTGTGATCAGGTCGTATAGGTCGGCGTGGGCGAGTGAGTGGGGTACTCGGTAAACCGCCACCGTCAGCCTATTGTTGGCATTTGGTTTTTCGTAAAGGGTTGGCTAAATAAAGCAACACTTTCGAACTATGGGGGCCACTTGTTCAGGTAGGGGGCGATCAACCTCGGTTCGGGTTGATTCAGTGGTCCGGCCAATTGGGTCGGCCAGGTATATCATGTGTGAGAAATATGGAAGTCACACAGAAACTTTATGTGATGAATGACTGTGCATGACGGGGAGAAATTCCCAAGAATAGGGAGCTTCAGCTCAGAAGTGTTACAAAATTTAAGGAGGAGGATATGTCTCATAAAATCAACAAAGAGACGAATTCAGCATTATGATTATTTACAGTTGTGGCAACAGGAAGGTGAGATACAGAGAGGTTTGGCTCAGGCGGCGGGATCTGGCACTAACAGAAAATTAATTGCCACGGCCCCGCCGCCACCATATATATCAGGAGAGAAGTTGATTACGGAGAAAGACGCACTAAGGTGTAACACAAAATCACTTAGTAACGGTGTAAATGTTAATGATAATGTTAACCCATTAACCCATGCAAGTATTAACCCGTGCAAGTTGTACCCTGTTTTGAACTTTCCTCAGGAGTGTGATCAAGAGGACGAATCGGCAACGATTTCAGCGCTCTCTCTAGCAGCCACCATAGCAGAGACCACAGTAGGCACAGCTCCACCCACGAGATTAGTAAAGGTCCCTAGCGGAGGGATAGGTGAGGTCGTATCAACTGGTAAGTACGGCACCATGCATTATGCTGAAACTATTTCACCACAGCCTGTAGAATCTACACAGAATGAGGTTGTTAGAATCACACCTGTTAGAGTAATAGCAGTACCAAATGGGAAAACAGACGCATCAGGAGCCACTCCCATTAGGAACATCGCCATGTACACTCCATTTTCCCGAATGGAATTAAGGACCATAGTGTCTGAATTTCCTGACCCTAGAAAAGACTTAGTTGCCAGTCAAAAATACATCAGAGACTTAGGTAACACTGTAGAGCCCAACAACAAAGACTGGCAGATATTGCTGAGAGCGTGTTTACCCTCAAATGTCGACGCAACTCAATTTTTAGCTGATTGCGGACTAGATCATGATGTACCTCTTACAGATGTGTACAACCAAGATAATGTGAAAAGAATAAACTTGCAGCTAAAAGAGTATTTCCCAGCAGTAGCTAAATGGAATAAGATATTCTCCATTAAACAGAAGGAGTCAGAGACAGCTGCAGAGTATTTTCACAGAGCATTATTAGAAATGGCAAAATACACAGGTATAGAGGACATTAAAACAGACACAAACCATCGGGAAGTAGCAGTATCGGTACTGATGGATGGTTTAAAAGAGTCATTGAAGACTAGGGTACAGACCACGCAACCTTGTTGGCGAGGTCTGTCTGTGGCTACTTTGAGAGAGGCTGCTATTGATCACGACAGAAACATCACTAGACACAGGGAACAACAAGGTGACAAATTAATGTCAGTAAGTATACAGGCTCTGACCACAAGGCAGCCTTTGTTTGTATCACCAAATCCTGTGGGTAAGTCAAGTATGGTTACTTGTTATTCTTGTCACAAACAGGGACACATGGCACGAGATTGTAGAGTAAAGAATCCACGAAACCCATACCAAACCCCTAGACAACGACACGACACACGACATTGGGAGCAAGGTCCGCAGAAACGGAGTTATGAGCCACATACAGGGGAAACAAAAAGATATCCCCCAAACAGAGACTGGCATGCCTCTGGTAGTTCCCAACTATCTCCCTCACAAGTAGTTGCTGCCAGCGGGATTCAGGGAGGTCACCATACCCAATAGGGGTGTGGCCATACCTGTAATCTGCAGCCAGTAAAATTAATTGCCAACCTTGAAAGTGAACCCGAGGTCGCAATCAATGTAGCTGGTAAAACTTTAAACTTTCTTGTAGACACAGGGGCGGCCAAGTCAGTGATAAATTCGACAGTGGGCATGAGAACCACTGGTAGGACAATTCCAGCCATGGGAGTAACAGGAGTAGTCCAGCACTACCCTGTTAGCAAACCAGCCGAGATTACAATAGGGCCTTTGCATACCAAGCATTCCTTTTTGCTGGCTGCATCGGCACCAACCAATCTCCTGGGAAGAGACTTACTGTGTAAAATGGGGTGCGTCATTTATTGTACTCCTGAAGGTGTATTCTTGGACATACCTGAGAAACACGCTCAGGAAGTGCGAGACATGTTAGACTCCCCATCAAAATTAACGTCACATACCATTATGACAAATAGGAATCCATCCCAAATAGAAGAGATGACATCTCAGATACCAGAGTCACTTTGGACAAAAGACGGACAGGACACTGGATTAATGACAAACGTAGCTCCAGTAGTGGTACAAGTAAAAGATGGTAGGATAGCTCCAAAAATCCCACAATATCCTCTGAAGCCAGAGGTGGAGTTAGGAGTTTACCCAGTAATAGAGCGCTTGCTACAACAGGGCATTCTAGTAAGAACGTCCAGCACTGCCAATAGTCCCATCTTCCCTGTTAAGAAGAGTGGGGGGAGGGGTTACAGGCTAGTGCAGGATCTAAGGGGGATTAACAAAATAGTTGAGAGTCAGTTCCCCGTAGTGCCAAATCCAGCTGTCATCCTAATGCAAATCCCTCCCACTGCCAAATTTTTCACTGTTATTGACCTCTGCTCCGCTTTCTTTTCGGTACCTCTGCACCCTGACAGCCAATATTTGTTTGCATTCACATACAGAGGAGTCCAATACACATGGACTCGGTTGCCCCAAGGTTTCATAGATAGTCCAAGTATATTTTCTCAGGCTTTGCATGATTGTTTACAGTCTTTCCAACCAGACAGTGGATCAGTATTGATACAGTATGTGGACGATTTATTACTGTGTTCAGATTCACTGGAAGCATCTCTGAAGGATACGAAACAGCTCCTGTTTCATCTTTCAGACACCGGACACAAGGTGTCCAAAGACAAGTTGCAATTATGCCAAACTAAGGTAAAATATTTGGGACACTGTCTAACACAAGGACTGAGACACCTGACCGCTGATAGAATCCAAGCAATTAGAGACATGACACTGCCACAAACCCAGCAACAGATCAGGACGTTTTTAGGAATGTGTGGGTATTGCCGTAATTGGATCCCAGGGTTTTCCATATTGGCGTTACCTTTGCAGGAAATGGTCTCCTCAAACAAACCTGATAGGATCTCGCATACAGACGAATCCGAAACAGCATTTGAGAGACTCAAACAGTGCCTAACGCAGGCGCCAGCACTAGGTATGCCAGACTATGGGAAACCCTTTGAACTATACGGAACAGAAAGTGCTGGTTGCGCAGCAGGTGTACTAACCCAAAAACACGGTGATGCCAGCAGGCCAGTTGCATACTACAGCGCTCAGCTAGACACGGTAGCGCGATCCCTCCCCACATGCTTGCGAAGCGTTGCTGCGATAGCATTGCTAGTGACAAAAAGCGAAGACGTCGTGCTAGGCCACAACCTCACAATCCATACGCCACATGCAGTATCAGCCTTATTGAATTCTGCCCAAACCAGACACGTCTCATCAGCGAGGTTTACAAGATGGGAATTGGCACTAATGGCCCCCGTAAACATCACCATAAGGAGATGCAGTGCATTAAATCCTGCAACATATCTCCCAGGTGTGCCTGGTCAGGCACAAAGGGTGGAAGGTGAGAGTGCTGGGGAAGGAGGATTCAATACAAAGGAAGATACACATGATTGTATGGAATATTTGACCCAAAATTTTACCGCAAGGCCTGACATCAGTGACAACCCACTGGAAGATGCAGAACTCACGTTCTACACGGACGGTAGTTGTCACAGACAGTCAGACTCGGGAGACTTGTGTACTGGATACGCAGTCGTAGATGACCAAGACACCATAGAAGCGGAACCGCTAGGCCCACCTCACTCAGCCCAGGTTGCTGAACTGGTCGCCCTAACCAGAGCATGTGATTTGGCTAAGGGTAAGTCAGCCAATATCTACACCGATTCTAGATACGCATTCGGGGTAGTCCATGATTTCGGAGCCCTATGGCGTCTCAGAAACTTCATGACGGCCGCTGGTACACCGGTAGCGCATGCAACTCACATAAAAAGGCTTCTAACAGCGATACAGGAACCCGACAGAGTGGCTGTTATCAAATGTAAAGCACATACATATAGCCAAGACCCGGTATCACTTGGTAACAGCCGAGCAGACGAAGCTGCTAAGTTAGCAGCTGCTACCCCCATACAGACAGACACCACACAACTGATGGTATTTAATACCATCAACACACAGAAGTTGTGTGAGATGCAGAATTTGTGTTCCACACAGGAAAAGGCAGTCTGGAAGGCAAAGGGATATGGCCAGGAGTCCTCAGGGCTCTGGACGGATGGACATGGTAAACCAGTGGCCCCCAGGACATACCTTCCATGTCTGGCTGAAGCAGCTCACGGGCTGACTCATCTAGGCAAGGAGGGGATGTGCAAATTGGTAAGAGCATACTGGTGCGCCCCAGGATTCTCCTCTCATGCGGGTAAAAGAGCAATGTCATGCCTTACCTGTCTGAGAAAGAATATTGGAAAAGCAATACCTACAGAACCATCCCATATCCCACCTGCCGGCGGCCCTTTCCAGGTAATACAAATTGACTTCATTCAATTACCCCCATGTCGAAATTTGAAATATGTACTTGTTTGTATAGATGTTTTCTCGAATTGGGTCGAAGCATTTCCAGCAGCTACAAATACCGCTATGTTTACAGCTAAGAAAATTGTGCAGGAATTTGTATGTAGATATGGTATCCCTAGAATCATTGAAAGTGATAGGGGTACCCATTTTACCGGTGATGTCTTTCAAGGAATGTGTAAATTAATGGGTATTGATAGCAAGCTGCACACTCCGTACCGTCCACAGGCGAGTGCGAAGGTCGAAAGAGTGAACAGCACTATTAAAAATAAATTGAGTAAAGTGATGGCAGAGACAGGATTGACATGGCCAGAAGCTTTACCCATTGTATTGTACAGTATCAGAACCACTCCCAGGTCCCCTCTTAATCTGTCCCCTTTTGAAATCTTGTTTGGTCGACAACCGCATGTCATGATTAACCCTCAGGATGATTTGAAATGTAACAATGAAGTAACTGTAAAGTACTTGATTAACATGAGTAAACAGTTGAGGAATCAAAATGATAATCTGAAGTTGGTGATTCCTGATTTACCAGATAGTAATTGTCATGACATTGAACCTGGGGATTATGTAATGATACGAAATTTTCTACGCTCAGGTTGTCTTATTGATAGATGGGAAGGACCATACCAGGTCTTATTGACTAGCACCACAGCATTGAAGGTTGCTGAGAGAGAGACTTGGGTCCATTCATCCCACTGCAAAAAGGTTGCTGATCCAGAGAAGTCCCGTGATAAGGAACAGACGGTAGAGGTTGTATCACTGGAGTGTCTGTTCCAGGAGGACTGAGGCGGCACCTGAGCCTTGAAGACCGAAAGCAGTTGTTGACCCCCTTCTCCCTTTTATTGTTTTCTCCACTTCCCATCCCCCTCTCCCTTAAAAATTTCTTTTTCCCCCTTCTCATTCTTCTCTATTTCCTCCTCAAAGATGGACTTGCCCCAAGAGACTGTGATCCGGATTTTGATGTTAAGCATGATGTTGACCAGAGCAGTCTGTTCCGGCGAGAGTACCATAGAGGTCGAGAGAGGTTCTGGAATGGGTTCCGATTATGATGATGGAGGCGCAGTTTTCCAAGATCAACCAAGCCAACAAGCAAAGGCGAGTATCAGAAAACGATCCGATAGAAGAAATTGTGATGGATTGTTAGCTGAAGAAAACTGTATCTGTAGGCTCTGTGACAATTTGATTGAGGATGGGTGCATAAAGAAATGCCAATCCAGTTTTAATATCCATATGGACCGGCATCCATTGAGTGACTATCACTCCTTAGTGGGTAACGTATTAAACCAAACAGATTGTTGGGTATGCTCTCAAGTACCTCAGGGTCATAGCAAATCAGGGCTAGTGCCATTTCCTTTAACGTTAGGGGAGGTACTTGAGCTAAGTGGTGGGAGACCGGTGGACCGGAGGTTTAACATCTCCAGCCCTCCTAGTTTGAAGCTCCACCAATACCATGTGGATAGGTCCCTCTTATGTTTTAATATCTCCAATCCCCGTAAGCCGGGAAATTGGGAAGTGTCATGGAGCAACCTTACCATGACCTTTTCACACAGAGCAGATAGAATGCCTACAGATACAGAGCTTGTACGCCACATAGCCAGTAGAGGAAAATCTTTCCGGTATCGATATACCTTAGGAAATAGGATTACTAGAGTTGGAGAAGTATCACCAGGATACTGTGCACATATCGTACAAACCGATACGTGCATTAAGCAGATGGAAGAATTAGGGTCAGGAGAATTCACCTGGAAGGTGTGTAATATGGTAATGTCCTTCTCTGTCCCATATGTTCTCCCCGATGATGCATATTTCATATGCGGGAGAAAGGCGTACAAGTGGCTTGCCCCAAACTCTGAAGGATTGTGTTATATTGGAAAAGTATTGCCTGAAGTGATGACTGTTACACATGACAAAATGAAGGACATACACCGTGGTGCCCAAGCTCCTTATACTCACACTCATTACGAGCACCGAGTTAAAAGACAACTGTCAGAAAGGTTAGAGCACCCGGCCTCTGATCTTATCCATGAATCCACCGGGATTCAGGTTCTGGTAGCGTTAGATTTCACTCGCACCGCTTGAGGAGTGATGAATTATAGATACATTTCCACACTCGCCAATTTGTTAGATAATATCACTGAAATGTATGATGACACATTCAGATACACTGGAAGAGAACTTCAAGCTTATAAAACAGAACTAGTTCAGCATAGGATGGTTCTTAATTATCTTACAGCAGTAACAGGCGGATATTGTGTTACATTGGCAACACAGTACGGCATAAAGTGTTGCACGTATATCACCAATAGCACCGAGGATCCGGTAGAGGTCATAGACCAAAAGATGGACGATATTCTCCAATTGAAGTGGGAATTTCGTCGAAAACACAATCTCACCCTTGCTGCTGTAGGTAATGAGCTGACTGGTTGGGTGTCATGGTTGAACCCGCGAAATTGGTTCTCCGGTTTAGGAGACTGGGCTCAAGGAGTCATAATGGATGTTGGAAAGTTCCTCCTATGTATCTTAGGTGTTGTTATATCTATTGGATTGATATTTAGATGCGGGCAGGCTTTAATGAGGTGCAAACAAAGTACAAAAGTGATGAGCTTGAGGAGTGAGGAAACTGTAATTAACCTGGATTTGATTTATGACCCAATGATAGAAACCAGGATGTGATGAAAAATGCGATTATACGGTCCGTTTCTTTCACCTGTTTTTCTGCTTTTCTCCAAGATACAAAGACCCCCTTGGACGAAGAAGTTGACGAGACGCTATACAGACAACAGACAAGCACCAAAGATGAAGTTTTGACCACTTGAGAAATGGACATTTGATGAACTTTGCCATGGATCCCCAGTTTCCCTAGTATTTTTAAACTCACGCTAGCCCAACATTTTTTTTGTAAATCTGATGGCACTGACAAAGCTATTTGCTCATGCCCAAGGAGCAATACAGCGCAAAGAAGACGACTCTCAACAGATACCGAACAAAACTTCAACGACAGATGTACATTTACCTGACATAGAATATCATTGCATTCCCCATAAGTGTTCTTTATCTTCATCTCCACAACCCTCAGGTAATAACCCACATAGTAAAGGGAATGCAGGCACAGATATCAGCAATCACATATTCCCCCATTCATGTATCATCAACTAAAATGTGCTCCCCATTTTGTTCAAAATCCGAAAAGAGCTCGGTAAAGTTTGACAGCCCATCCACAGACCTGTACCACAGGATAAGAAGGAATTCAAATGTATACTTCGCAATACCTCGAAGCTTGATTTACAACACGTACGGCACGATGATACATGACCCCCCCCAAACATGGACTCATACACACATGCTTCTGCTATCACACTAGGTCATACCCTCTTCACACCTACTCCTCTCTCCTCCCTCACCCAACCATGGAAATGAATTAACCCCTGACATATATTTTTCTCCTTTTGAAATGTTTTAAGGAGGTGGCAGTTATTATTGACTGCCAAAGGGTGGACTGTCAAAGTCAGAAAAATATCCCCATACACACTGCCATATTTGCACCGCACACTGGTCCGCGCTGCACATGCGTACGCTCTCCCGTGAAGGCGCATACCCGCAATAGCGTGCGCCCGCGGGCGCACGGTATGCGTATTTACGGTAGAGTTTATGTAGTCGTAGCGTGCGACTCATTCGTTACATATTTTCACAATTAATGTAGTTTGTAGATCATGGTCCCTTTGATAGATTCTGAAAGTTTGGTTAATATAGAATGTCCCTGAGCTGAGGAATCCCTCTTTGTATCGTAGGAAGGGTCTAACAGGAGTCATGCAGTAGTGTTTGGTACCCATCGGAAGAGTATTTAAATAGCAATATTCCGGTGTTGGTTTGGAGCGTATTAATCGCTCGTGCGAATAGTTATGGACATAAGAAGTTTATGTCCATTTCTACTATTTACTCATACTCAGGTATACGGCGGGAAACCTAGTTCCCCACCCACCTGAGCTGTTTGAAATCGTCACAGCCCACCTGTATGAATCAACCTATGACCTTTTGTTATGATGCAGGGCCGAATTCCGACGTCCAATGGACAATGGGATTGTAGGGACTGTAAGATTGCATTGTGTGTGGGGCATAAATAGGCAGGCCGACCACATCCAGCGCTCACTCTTCAACGGTTCTCATTGCTGAAAATCGGGTGCTGGATGTCCAGGCGCATGCGATCGTTTACCCTTGTGCGTAAGTTTCTCTCCGTAATCATTGTCTTTCTGTGAGCCATTTCTCTCATATCTCTCTCTCTCTCTCTCTCTCTCTCTCTCTCTCTCTCTTCTCCTTCTCTCGTATCTCCCATTGACTAGTATTGTATTGTATTAGATCAGCATAGTATTGTATTGTATCTCTTGTATAGTTATTTGGTTAGGAAGTCTCTGTTATATTGTAGTGTATCATTTGTACTGTGATTCTTTTTGCAAGTATAATAGTTATAATACAGATAATAGGCTTTGGACCCTAAACCAGTATCTGTGTATTTTCTCATAGTTTTAAGTGTTCACTTGAGCGTCGGTGACGCTCAAGCAGCTTTGTAGTTAGTCAGGTTACACAAGGTTGCACTTACACCCTGTATTCACATTAAGGTATTCTGTGTATTTCATTAATAATAGGTTTAGACATAAAGGTATAGCGTTGTGAGCGTCTGCGCCGCTGGTGATCTCCTCGTGGTCTCGAGCGTCCGCTACGCCATAGCGAATCATTACGTTAGTCATAGCCAACAGAGTGCTTGTCTGTGATCTCTGGGCCGTGAGCGAACGTGACGCTTGAGCGTCTCGCCTACGGCTGAGCGATCGTTACGCAACTTGCGTACCCTTACGGTACTTCTTAAGTAAACAGCGTACAGTGTTCTTAGACCTCATAAAGGGTTGTATATACGATAAATATTCAGCTTTATCAAATCTTTTTAGTATTAAAAAACTGTATTTTATATATATGTGTGGATCATATTGATTATAGATTTGAATATATGGATCCATGTTGTATTTTTATTCAATGAGGGGATTTATGTGACGGTATTACACTAGATTGTGTTTTATTTTTTCTTACATGGTTTTTTTTTTGGACCATTGGAATAATACCATCTACTAATACTCGTAATATATTCTAACGAGAAGAAGGTGGGACGCATGAAAAAATACCAACCTCCTCAGATAAGTAGTGGTTTATTCCTTTCTTTACGAATTTATACAGTGGGAGAGCGCAGTGGATAGGAGATCCAAATTCTTTTTAGTATTTGTATCCCTAGGGTTAATGGTCACGTTCCCCGCTGACAGGACACTGAGCTCCTGAGGGTCCTATTCTCAAGCCCCACCACGGCGAGCGTACAGACCCGCAGCACGCCGCTTTCTCTAACAGAGCCAGAATAGAGGTGAGTAGGTGGCCAGCGTCCCGGTTAGCGGGTTGCCAGCTGTAATGGCGGCACAAGGGCACAGCGCTGACATGCAGGCTGCGCTCCAGGCTTCAGAGACACTGTGTGACCGCTGTGAGGGGCGAGCTGAAGCCACTAATGATACCCACATTGGCAGTACACTACAGGGGTTTTAACCCACTGTAGAACAGAATTTCTGCTGCTGGGTACACTGGGCTCCACATGTCTGGACAATGGGGTGTAGAGTAGGATCTTGATCCGAGGCACCAACAGACTCAAAGCTTTGACTGTTCCCAGAATGCACAGTGCCGCCTCCTATATCACCCTGCCTCCCAGCACAGGAGGTCAGTTTTGGGAAGACTTCAGGGCAGCAGCAGTGGTAAATGTCTAGTGACATTCTCTGCTGCGGCTCCAGCTCTTTCCAGCGGCGCTGTACACTCCCGAGCCGTGGTTGCCGGGTACCTACAGTGGAGGCTCCGGTTTACTTCACGTTAGGCACACACTGCTGGGGCTCTCCAGGATCGCGTGGCCGCGCTTCGGGAGGTGGTAAGTGGGTCCCGCTCGCGATCCGGCGCGGTCAGTGGGAGGCGGGCCGCGCGCTGGCGGTGGACACTGTGGATACAGGCGATCCCACTAGATCACCAGGGCATGGGCCAAAAACGATTTTAATATCGCCCACAGTACCCGGTGGTTTTGCCAGCAAGGGGAATAAGGCTAAGACCTGAAGCCCCTCCCCCAGCCCCAGGCCGCCATTTCCAGCAAGTGTTCCCGCCCTGGAGCTGCATATCTGTCTTTTCCTCACTCCCTGTCAGTGTCTGCGGCGCCATTACTCCTCAGTTCACTGTTCCTGGGACTGCTTGGGAAAATCCTCCTATGTAAAGCCGCCTGGTTGTCAGCGCTGTGCCTTTTACATGACACTTAAGTATTCTACCTGCCTTTTTAGACAGTGATAGTTAAGAAAGAGTGCATTTAGTCATGGGTTTATAGTACAATTACCCTGTGATATACATCCAGTTCTTACTGTGTAGTGTTATATCTATTGACTGTATAGCTGTGTAAGCTAGTCCAGTGCAGTATTATTGTCTGTAATAACCTCTGCATTGTACAAACTGTGACTATTTGTGTGTGCATTTGATAGCTGAGTGGTGTCCATTTCGTGTCTTTCACTCAACTTGCTATCTCTATATTCTATAACCTGAGGGGGCTTGGTGCGTCAGGTTTTATCTAATATAGGATTTTCACAAAGATATACTGTATTACGTATTTTTCTCTGTGATTTAGTCACCATATCTCTCCTTTATCTCTGCTGGTGCTGACTACACTGCGCAGGGGTTTGGGTTTAGGGATATAGTGCTGCTAATAATTGTACTGTGTTACCTCATACTGCAAGTTATATCATGTCTGCTTCTGAGGGTAACGGTTCTGGGGCTGAGCACACCGTCGGTGTTGCTGCAGTCACAGACCCATATGAGGAGAATATTTCAGCTGTGGGCTCTGGTTCTGGGGGCTCCTTGCCCCCCAGTGGGACTGTGGCAACGGAGGCACATACTGACCCTCCGTGGGCCGCTCTTTCCACGCTTCTACATACGCTAGTTCACTAACTAACACCCCCTATGGGACCCCTAAAGCCGGTACAGCCGTATGTGGTCCCTGCAGCTAACCCGCCGTGGGCGGATGATTTATCTGCTCAATTAAAGAAGTTGAACCAGCCCCTGACTACTAAAAAGTCTGACCAACGCTCGCCTAAGTCCAAGAGGTCCTCTTAGCGAGCGCTCGTCTCCTCCCAATCCACTGCTGTCACTGACACCTCGTCTGATGAAGACAGCACATACACTGACCCCACAGGTTCTGACTCAGATACGGCTGATGGGGAGGGTAGTTCACATGTGGATGTTCCTGATCTTTTGGAGGCTATTAAGTTAATTCTGCAGATTACGGATGATCCCGAGCCATCCGTTCCTCCTAAGAAACCAGATAGGTTCAAGCGTCAGATGGTGGTTAAGCAGGTTTTACCTCACTCTGTCCACCTAGTGGATATACGTCAGGAACCCTGGGAAAGCCCGGGTATGAAGTTTGTGCCTCAAAAGAAGATGCTGGCTCGCTATCCCCTCGCGCCAGAGCTGTCTAAGAATTGGGAAACACCTCCTCCAGTAGACTCACATGTGGCTAAGATGGTGGTTTCCTCAGCTCTACCTGTCACTACCGTCACGCCTCTAAAAGAACCTACGGATAAATGTGTCGAGGGTTGTCTGAAAGCGATTTACACCCTCACGGGTGCTGCACAAAGGCCCACCATTGCAGCTACATGGGCTGCAGAGGCTATTAAAGCATGGGCCTTGGAGTTAGAAGCTGAAATCTCCTCTGACCATGCTAGACAATGCTTGTCATATATTGTCACAGCTTCTCGCTATGTTAAAGAGGCGGCTTCTGATGCCGGTATTCTAGCAGCCAAGGCCTCTACTACGTCAGTCCTGGCTCGCTGGATATTGTGGCTGAGATCCTGGTCTGTGGATCTGGACTCTAGAAAAACCCTGGAGGCACTCCCTTTCAAGGGATATTCTGTTTGGGGAGGACTTAAATAAGATAGTGGCTGACTTGGCTACTGCCAAAACTGCCTGTCTGCCTAATACAGCTCCTTTGTGTTGAAGGCCAAAGGCACGTCCTTTCGCCCCTTTCGTCCTTCAGGTAAAGCAAAAGGTCAGGCGTACCATAAGCAGGCCCTCACTTCCAAACCTGGTAAGCCGAAGCCCAAAAGAGCCTGGGCTGCCCGTCAGTCAGCTGCCAAGACTAATAAGCCTGCCGCATGACGGGGCGGGGATCCCAGGGTGGGGGGCCGGCTTCTAGGGTATACACAGGAATGGTTGAAGACCACTTCAGATGCCTGGGTACGGGAAGTCGTCACTCGAGGTTACGCCATAGCCTTCAAAAATCGACGCCCTCATCGATTTTGCCAGACAGACGTCCCATCGCACCAGACAAAGGCAAACACTCTACATTCGGTGGTACAGATCCTCCTGGATACAGGAGTCGTAGTACAGGTGCCTCTTGCTCAGAGAGGCCGGGGGTAATATTCTCCCCTGGTTCTAGTCCGAAACCGAATGGGTCCTCCCGGCCCATTCTCAACTTGAAGGCACTGAACAGGTTTGTGAAGGTATCCAAGTTCCGTATGGAAACCCTTCGCTCTATAGTTCTGGCCTTGGAACCTGGGGACTACATGGTCTCCCTGGACATACAGGATACTTACCTGCATATTTCTATAGCAGTGTCACATCAACAATACCTGAGGTTCGCTATTGGCAACCTACATTACCATTTTCGGGCGTTACCTTTTGGTTTAACAACTGCTCCGCGAGTCTTCACCAAAGTTATGGCGGTGATGACGGTGGTACTCCGCCGTCAAGGGGTCAGGATACTGCCGTATCTGGACGACTTGTTAATCCTGGCAAATTCCCCAGATCTTCTCCTGCGTCATCTGGACATGACGGTCCAGTTTCTACAAGCCCACGGGTAGCTTTTCAACTGGAAGAAATCCTCCCTTTTCCCTGCTCAGAGCATGGCGCACCTGGTTGCGCTGTTGGACACTCGCAACCAGAAGTTGTTCTGGTCTCAGGAGAAAGTCCTGAGACTTCAGGACAGGACAGGATTCGTTGCTTCCTTTCTCGTCCGCAAGTGTCGATACATTCGGCAACGCAGGTGCTGGGCCTCATGGTCTCGGCATTCGACATGGTGGAGTATGCTCAATTCCATTCTCGCCCCCTCCAGAGGCTGATCTTAGCCAAGTGGGACGGCCTGCCTCACCGAATCAGGTCTCATATGATCTCATTGACTCCGGAGGTCCGTCTGTCGCTGCTCTGGTGGCTCCAGGACCAACAATTGTGCAGGGGCCGTCCCTTCTGGATATCCAACTGGGTCCTGTTGATGACAGATGCCAGTCTAAGAGGTTGGGGCGCGGTGCTGGAGCAACACTCCTTGCAGGGTCGGTGGACCAAGGAGGAATCTCTCCTCTCGATCAACATTCTGGAATTGCGGGAGGTCTTCAATGCGTTGAACCTAGCCCAGCATTTGATTCAGAACCGTCCTGTTCAAGTACAGTCGGACAACGCCACCACAGTGGCTTACATAAATCATCAAGGCGGCACTCTAAGCCATCTGGCAATGGAGGGAGTCTCACGGATTCTACGTTGGGCAGAACGCCATCTACCGGCAATATTCATTCCGGGAGTCCTGAATTGGGAAGCGGACTTTCTCAGTCGACACGATGTACATGCCGGCGAGTGGGGCCTCCACCCAGAAGTGTTTCAACTCCTCGTGGAAAGGTGGGGTCTTCCAGATGTGGATCTGATGGCGTCTCGACACAATCACAAGGTTCCTGTCTTCGGAGCAAGGACAAGGGATCCTCATCCAGCATTCGTGGATGCGCTGGCGGTGCCGTGGAGGTTTCGGCTGCCGTACGTGTTCCCTCCGGTGTCACTCCTGCCCAAGGTAATTCGGAAGTTCAAGCAAGAAAAAGGAAATCTGCTTCTCATAGCTCCGGCGTGGCCCAGACGGCACTGGTTCTCAGACCTGCAAGGCCTATCGTCAGAGCGTCCACTTCTACTTCCACAACGCCCAGACCTCCTCGTTCAGGGCCCTTGTGTCTACCAGGACCTAGCCCGGCTATCTTTGACGGCGTGGCTCTTGAGGCTTCCGTCTTGAGGGCTGAAGGTTTTTCTGAAGAGGTCATTAAAACTATGTTGCGGGCCCGGAAACCGGCTTCTACTCGGATTTACCATAGGGTCTGGCATTCATACTTTGTTTGATGCGCATCTAACCATTATGACGCTTCCAAGTTTAGTACAGCCAAACTGTTGGCTTTTCTGTAGCAGGGCCTAGATTCAGGCTTGCGTCTGGCCTCCCTCAAGGTTCATATTTCTGCCTTGTCGGTGTGGTTTCAGAGAAAAATTGCGACTTTACCTGATGTTCATACTTTCACTCAGGGTGTGTTGCGTATCCAACCTCCCTATGTCCCGCCTGTGGCTCCTTGGGACTTGTCGGTGGTTTTAGAGGCGTTGCAGGAGCCTCCATTCGAGCCTCTTGGTTCAACTGACCTTAAGTGGCTTTACCTTAAGGTGGTGTTCTTGCTGGCTATTGCCTCTGCTAGAAGGGTGTCGGATCTGGGTGCCTTGTCTTGTAGTTCCCCATATCTGATTTTTCACCGTGACCGGGCAGTTCTTAGGACTCGTCCCGGATATTTGCCTAAGGTGGTTTCTTCGTTCCACCTTAATCAGGAGATTGTGGTTCCAGCCTTTGTCTCTCCTGATTTGTCTCCCAAAGAGCGGTCTTTGGATGTGGTACGGGCTCTCCGTATCTATGTGAAGAGAACTGCTTCTATTCGAAAATCTGATTCTCTGTTTTGTTTGTATTTCACAAACGTGGCTGGGCTGCTCACAAGCAGACCCTGGCCAGATGGATTAGAATGGTGATTGCACATGCTTATGTGCAGGCTGGTCTGTCAGCTCCTGCTCACATTACGGCCCATTCTACTCGGTCTGTTGGACCTTCTTGGGCGGCCCAACGTGGTGCGACCCTTGAACAATTGTGCAAGGCGGCTACGTGGTCCTCCGGGAACACGTTCATAAGGTTCTATGCCTTTGATACTGCCGCTTTACAGGATGCTTCCTTTGGACGTTGGGTTCTTGTGCCCGCTACAGTGCGTCCCCTCCCATAAGGAACTGCTTTAGGACATCCCCATTGTCCAGACTTGTGGATCCCAGTGTACCCCGCAGCAGAAAACGAATTTAATGGTAAGAACTTACCTTTGTTAAAACTCTTTCTGCGAGGTACACTGGGCTCCACAAGGCGCCCACCCTGACGCACCTGGCTTCTTTGGGTTCATTTGGCATTAGTCGCTGACACTTCTCTTGTCGTGAGAGTGTGGTGTATGGTTCCTGCTACTGCATTGGGCTGCTCTGAGCTCCTGTGCTGGGAGGCGGGGTGATATAGGAGGCGGCGCTGTGCATTCTGGGAACAGTCAAAGCTTTGAGTCTGTTGGTGCCTCGGATCAAGATCCTACTCTACACCCCATTGTCCAGACTTGTGGAGCCCAGTGTACCTCGCAGAAAGAGTTTTAACAAAGGTAAGTTCTTACCATAAAACTCGTTATTTACTTCAGCCAGTATAAAAAACCCCGGGAAGACCGCGTGCCATTAAGAGGGCGGGGCTTCCCTAAGAGCGGATCCAGCAGTTCACCAGCACCATTTTCCCTCTGCAGCTATACACAGGCAGATTGGCAGGGAAGTGCAGCTCCTCCACAAGGACTCCAGAACACCTCAGCGGGACCAGGGGCTCATAGTGGGGGGACGACAATATTTGGTGTACTAAGCCCTATTAATGATACTTAGTTTGCAGCCCAGCTAAACTTATTCTGTAACTACAGGGGCGCTGTGTGACTGGCTCCATTATACTCTGTGTCTCCCTAGAAGGGCTCTGTGTGGGTTAACTGTGCTTTCTCTGACGTCCTAGTGGATGCTGGGGACTCCGAAAGGACCATGGGGAATAGCGGCTCCGCAGGAGACTGGGCACAAAAGTAAAAGCTTTAGGACTACCTGGTGTGCACTGGCTCCTCCCCCTATGACCCTCCTCCAAGCCTCAGTTAGATTTTTGTGCCCGAACGAGAAGGGTGCTCACTAGGTGGCTCTCCTGAGCTGCTTAGTAAAAAAAAGTTTAAGTATAGGTTTTTATTTTATTTTCAGTGAATCCTGCTGGCAACAGGTTCACTGCACCGAGGGACTAAGGGGAGAAGAAGCGAACTCACCTGCATGCAGAGTGGATTGGGCTTCTTAGGCTACTGGACATTAGCTCCAGAGGGACGATCACAGGCCCAGCCATGGATGGGTCCCAGAGCCGCGCCGCCGGCCCCCTTACAGAGCCAGAAGACTGAAGAGTTCCGGAAAATCGGCGGCAGAAGACGTCCTGTCTTCAATAAGGTAGCGCACAGCACCGCAGCTGTGCGCCATTGCTCTCAGCACACTTCACACTCCGGTCACTGAGGGTGCAGGGCGCTGGGGGGGGGGGGGGGGCGCCCTGAGACGCAATAAAAACACCTTTATATGGCAAAAAATACATCACATATAGCTCCTGGGCTATATGGATGCATTTAACCCCTGCCAATTTTTCCTTAAAAAAGCGGGAGAAAGGCCGCCGAGAAGGGGGCGGAGCCTATCTCCTCAGCACACTGGCGCCATTTTTCCTCACAGCTCCGTTGGAGGGAAGCTCCCTGACTCTCCCCTGCAGTCCTGCACTACAGAAACAGGGTAAAACAAGAGAGGGGGGGCACTAAATTGGCAGATAAATCTATACAGCAGCTATATAAGGGAAAAACACTTATATAAGGTTATCCCTGTATATATATATAGCGCTCTAGTGTGTGTTGGCAAACTCTCCCTCTGTCTCCCCAAAGGGCTAGTGGGGTCCTGTCCTCTATCAGAGCATTCCCTGTGTGGGTGCTGTGTGTCGGTACGTTGTGTCGACATGTATGAGGAGGAAAATGGTATGGAGGCGGAGCAATTGCCTGTAATAGTGATGTCACCCCCTAGGGAGTCGACACCTGACTGGATGGTCTTATGGAAGGTGTCAGCACTTTACAAAAGACTGTTGACATGAGACAGCCGGCAAATCAGTTATTACCTGTACAGGCGTCTCAAACACCGTCAGGGGCTCTAAAGCGCCCGTTACCTCAGATGGTCGACACAGACCCAGACACGGACACTGACTCCAGTGTCGACGGTGAGTAAACAAACGTATTTTCCAGTAGGGCCACACGTTACATGATCACGGCAATGAAGGAGGTTTTGAACATTTCTGATACTACAAGTACCACAAAAAAGGGTATTATGTGGGGTGTGAAAAAACTACCCGTAGTTTTTCCTGAATCAGATGAATTAAATGAGGTGTGTGATGAAGCGTGGGTTTCCCCCGATAAAAAACTGCTAATTTCTAAAAAATTATTGGCATTATACCCTTTCCCGCCAGAGGTTAGGGCGCGTTGGGAAACACCCCCTAGGGTAGATAAGGCGCTCACACGCTTATCAAAACAAGTGGCGTTACCGTCTCCTGATACGGCCGCCCTCAAGGAACCAGCTGATAGGAAGCTGGAAAATATCCTAAAAAGTATATACACACATACTGGTATTATACTGCGACCAGCAATCGCCTCAGCCTGGATGTGCAGTGCTGGGGTGGCTTGGTCGGATTCCCTGACTGAAAATATTGATACCCTGGACAGGGACAGTATATTATTGACTATAGAGCATTTAAAGGATGCATTTCTATATATGCGAGATGCACAGAGGGATATTTGCACTCTGGCATCAAGAGTAAGTGCGCTGTCCATTTCTGCCAGAAGAGGGTTATGGACGCGACAGTGGTCAGGTGATGCGGATTCCAAACGGCATATGGAAGTATTGCCGTATAAAGGGGAGGAGTTATTTGGGGTCGGTCTATCGGACCTGGTGGCCACGGCAACGGCTGGGAAATCCACCTTTTTACCCCAGGTCACCTCTCAGCAGAAAAAGACACCGTCTTTTCAGGCTCAGTCCTTTCGTCCCCATAAGGGCAAGCGGGCAAAAGGCCACTCATATCTGCCCCGGGGCAGAGGAAGGGGAAAAAGACTGCAGCAGGCAGCCTCTTCCCACGAACAGAAGCCCTCCCCCGCTTCTGCCAAGTCCTCAGCATGACGCTGGGGCCTTACAAGCGGACTCAGGCACGGTGGGGGCCCGTCTCAAGAATTTCAGCGCGCAGTGGGCTCACTCGCAAGTGGACCCCTGGATCCTGCAGGTAGTATCTCAGGGGTACAAATTGGAATTCGAGACGTCTCCCCCTCGCCGGTTCCTGAAGTCTGCTTTACCAACGTCTCCCCCCGACAGGGAGGCGGTATTGGAAGCCATTCACAAGCTGTATTCCCAGCAGGTGATAATCAAGGTACCCCTCCTACAACAGGGAAAGGGGTATTATTCCACGCTGTTTGTGGTACCGAAGCCGGACGGCTCGGTGAGACCCATTTTAAATCTGAAATCCTTGAACACTTACATAAAAAGGTTCAAGTTCAAGATGGAGTCACTCAGAGCAGTGATAGCGAACCTGGAAGAAGGGGACTATATGGTGTCTCTGGACATCAAGGATGCTTACCTCCATGTCCCAATTTGCCCTTCTCACCAAGGGTACCTTAGGTTTGTGGTACAGAACTGTCACTATCAGTTTCAGACGCTGCCGTTTGGATTGTCCACGGCACCCCGGGTCTTTACCAAGGTAATGGCCGAAATGATGATTCTTCTTCGAAGAAAAGGCGTCTTAATTATCCCTTACTTGGACGATCTCCTGATAAGGGCAAGGTCCAGAGAACAGTTAGAGGTCGGAGTAGCACTATCTCAAGTAGTACTACGACAGCACGGATGGATTCTAAATATTCCAAAATCGCAGCTGATTCCGACGACACGTCTGCTGTTCCTAGGGATGATTCTGGACACAGTACAGAAAAAGGTGTTTCTCCCGGAGGAGAAAGCCAAGGAGTTATCCGACCTAGTCAAGAACCTCCTAAGACCAGGCCAAGTGTCAGTACATCAATGCACAAGGGTCCTGGGAAAGATGGTGGCTTCTTACGAAGCGATTCCATTCGGCAGATTCCACGCAAGAACTTTTCAGTGGGATCTGCTGGACAAATGGTCCGGATCGCATCTTCAAATGCATCAGCGGATAACCCTGTCTCCAAGGACAAGGGTGTCTCTCCTGTGGTGGTTACAGAGTGCTCATCTCCTAGAGGGCCGCAGATTCGGCATTCAGGATTGGGTCCTGGTGACCACGGATGCCAGCCTGAGAGGCTGGGGAGCAGTCACACAGGGAAGAAATTTCCAGGGCTTGTGGTCAAGCATGGAAACGTCACTTCACATAAATATCCTGGAACTAAGGGCCATTTACAATGCCCTAAGTCAGGCAAGACCTCTGCTTCAGGGTCAGCCGGTGTTGATCCAGTCGGACAACATCACGGCAGTCGCCCACGTAAACAGACAGGGCGGCACAAGAAGCAGGAGGGCAATGATGGAAGTGGTAAGGATTCTTCGCTGGGCGGAGAATCATGTGATAGCACTGTCAGCAGTGTTCATTCCGGGAGTGGACAACTGGGAAGCAGACTTCCTCAGCAGACACGATCTTCACCCGGGGGAGTGGGGACTTCACCCAGAAGTCTTCCACATGATTGTGAACCGTTGGGAAAAACCAAAGGTGGACATGATGGCGTCCCGCCTCAACAAAAAACTGGACAGATACAGGTTGAGTATCCCATATCCAAATATTCCGAAATACGGAATATTCCGAAATACGGACTTTTTTGAGTGAGAGTGAGATAGTGAAACCTTTGTTTTTTGATGGCTCAATGTACACAAACTTTGTTTAATACACAGAGTTATTAAAAATATTGTATTAAATGACCTTCAGGCTGTGTGTATAAGGTGTATATGAAACATAAATGAATTGTGTGAATGTAGACACACTTTGTTTAATGCACAAAGTTATAAAAAATATTGGTTAAAATGACCTTCAGGCTGTGTGTATAAGGTGTATATGTAACATAAATGCATTCTGTGCTTAGATTTAGGTCCCATCACCATGATATCTGATTATGGTATGCAGTTATTCCAAAATACGGAAAAATCCCATATCCAAAATACCTCTGGTCCCAAGCATTTTGGATAAGGGAGACTCAACCTGTATTGCGTCAGGTCAAGGGACCCTCAGGCAATAGCTGTGGACGCTCTGGTAACACCGTGGGTGTACCAGTCAGTGTATGTGTTCCCTCCTCTGCCTCTCATACCCAAGGTACTAAGAATCATAAGAAGGAGAGGAGTAAGGACTATACTCGTGGCTCCGGATTGGCCAAGAAGGACTTGGTACCCGGAACTTCAAGAGATGCTCACGGAAGACCCGTGGCCTCTACATCTAAGAAAGGACCTGCTCCAGCAGGGACCCTGTCTGTTCCAAGACTTACCGCGGCTGCGTTTGACGGCATGGCGGTTGAACGCCGGATCCTGAAGGAAAAAGGCATTCCGGATGAAGTCATCCCTACCCTGATCAAAGCCAGGAAGGATGTAACTGTGCAACATTATCACCGTATTTGGCGTAAATATGTTGCGTGGTGTGAGGCCAGGAAGGCCCCTACAGAGGAATTTCAACTGGGTCGTTTCCTGCATTTCCTGCAAACAGGACTGTCTATGGGCCTAAAATTAGGGTCCATTAAGGTTCAAATTTCGGCCCTGTCGATATTCTTCCAAAAAGAACTAGCTTCAGTTCCTGAAGTTCAGACGTTTGTCAAGGGGGTACTGCATATACAGCCTCCTTTTGTGCCTCCAGTGGCACCTTGGGATCTCAATGTAGTTTTGGGGTTCCTAAAATCACATTGGTTTGAACCACTCACCACTGTGGACTTAAAATATCTCACATGGAAAGTGGTAATGCTGTTAGCCCTGGCTTCAGCCAGGCGTGTCTCAGAATTGGCGGCTTTATCCTATAAAAGCCCTTACCTAATTTTTCATACGGACAGGGCAGAATTGAGGACTCGTCCTCAATTTCTCCCTAAGGTGGTTTCAGCGTTTCACTTAAACCAGCCTATTGTGGTACCTGCGGCTACTAGGGACTTGGAGGATTCCAAGTTGCTGGACGTAGTCAGGGCCCTGAAAATATATGTTTCCAGGACGGCTGGAGTCAGAAAATCTGACTCGCTGTTTATCCTGTATGCACCCAACAAGCTGGGTGCTCCTGCTTCTAAGCAGACTATTGCTCGTTGGATTTGTAGTACAATTCAGCTTGCACATTCTGTGGCAGGCCTGCCACAGCCAAAATCTGTAAAAGCCCATTCCACACGGAAAGTGGGCTCATCTTGGGCGGCTGCCCGAGGGGTCTCGGCTTTACAACTTTGCCGAGCAGCTACTTGGTCAGGGGCAAACACGTTTGCTAAATTCTACAAATTTGATACCCTGGCTGAAGAGGACCTGGAGTTCTCTCATTCGTTGCTGCAGAGTCATCCGCACTCTCCCGCCCGTTTGGGAGCTTTGGTATAATCCCCATGGTCCTTTCGGAGTCCCCAGCATCCACTAGGACGTCAGAGAAAATAAGAATTTACTTACCGATAATTCTATTTCTCATAGTCCGTAGTGGATGCTGGGCGCCCATCCCAAGTGCGGATTGTCTGCAATACTTGTACATAGTTATTGTTACAAAAATCGGGTTATTATTGTTGTGAGCCATCTTTTCAGAGGCTCCTCTGTTATCATGCTGTTAACTGGGTTCAGATCACAAGTTGTACGGTGTGATTGGTGTGGCTGGTATGAGTCTTACCCGGGATTCAAAATCCTTCCTTATTGTGTACGCTCGTCCGGGCACAGTATCCTAACTGAGGCTTGGAGGAGGGTCATAGGGGGAGGAGCCAGTGCACACCAGGTAGTCCTAAAGCTTTTACTTTTGTGCCCAGTCTCCTGCGGAGCCGCTATTCCCCATGGTCCTTTCGGAGTCCCCAGCATCCACTACGGACTATGAGAAATAGAATTATCGGTAAGTAAATTCTTATTTTTAACCTATTTCCTGTTTGTGTGTGTTCTTTCACATTTACTATGTCATAGGAGTGTGTATCATGCACAGCAGAGTGTTTTTCTCAATCTGAGGGATCACTGCAGTGTACTCAGGATAGTACACATTCTCAGGCTAGTGGATCTGAACCAGTATGGTTAGATTCATTAAAAGGGATGATTTCAAATATTTTGAATAAATTATCCCAAAATTAGATGGAGACGCAATACTTTGGGCAATCTGTTGATGACCTCATGAATAGAGATTCATTGGTAATTTCAGCGTCTCAGACCCCTGCCATTTGTCCACAGAAGCGTACTCTGGCCCAAATCATGCAGGCGATACCGATGATGATGTATCAGACCCAGAGGAGAGTGAGGTAGACTCGGGAGGGGGGGGGGATACAGCTTCCTTGAACGATGCTGCAGACCGCAAGATTGAGACCACTCTCAAATCTCTGTACACAGCTGCAGGGGTGGTCCACAGACCCACTTTAGCTTGTGCATGGCTCTCTAGGGCCATTGTAAAATGGTCAGGTAATCTAATTGACGGGTTAGATTCCTTATCCAGGGGGAGATAATTTTACTCCTACAGGATTCTGCTAACTTTATGGTGGAGGCCATAAAGGAAATTGGTTTACTCAATGCACACACCACTACCATGGCAGTGTCAGCACCTAGGAGCTTGTGGCTATACCAGTGGACTGCGGACGCGGATTCTAGGAGATGAACTAGATATGTAGATATCCAAGGCTATGGCGGGTAAGTCTACATACCTACCTTCCGCAGCTCCCCCAGCTAGAAAATCCTACACTGCTCCAACTATGCAGTCCTTTCGGACAGCAAAGTTTAAAAACAAAACTAAAGGTTCTTCTACGGTCTTCAAAGGCAATAGAGGTAATCCCAGGAAACCAGCAACTGCAGGTTCACAGGAACAGAACCCCGGTTCTGCTTCCTCTAAGCCTTCAGCATGACGGTGAACTGCCCTGCCTGGAAGACAGGCAGTTGGGGATCAGTTTTAAGAAGGATCCCTGGGTCAAAGATCTTATAAGGGCTATAAGACTGGAGTCTTAGAAACTCCCACCTCGCAGATTCTTCAAATCGGGCTTACCAGCTTCTCCAGAAGCAAGTAAGACTTTATGGGCAGCAATTCAAAAACTGGTACAGACTCAGGTCATTGTTCCAGTTCCGCTTCAGCTGCAAAACCAGGGTTATTATTCCAACCTATTTGTAGTACCGAAACTGGATGGTTTGGTAAGGCCCATTTTAAATATCAAGTCGTTGAACCCGTACTTACAGGTGTTCAAGTTCAAGATGGAGTCTCTCTGAGAGCGGGGATCTCAGGTCTGGAGGAGGGGGAATTCTTGGTGTCTCTGGATATCAAGGATGCGTACCTTCATATTCCGATTTGGCCACTTCATCAGGCTTATCTAAGGTTTGCCTTACAGGACTGTCACTACCAGTTCCAGGCCCTGCATTTGGCCTCTCTACGACACCAAGGGTGTTCATCAAAGTAATGGCAGAGATGATGTTTCTCCTCTGCAAACAGGGAGTTAACATAATTCCGTACCTGGACGATCTGCTGATAAAAGCACCATTCAGGGAGAGGTTGTTAGACAACATTGCCCTCTCAACCCGACTACTCCAGGATCATGGGTGGATTCTGAACCTACCAAAATCTCATCTGGAACCAACACGGAGGATTCCGTTCCTGGGGATGATACTGGATATGGAGGCACAGAAGGTATTCCTTCAGTTGGAAAAGGCATTGGGGATCCAGTCGATGGTGCGGGATGTTCTGAAACCAACCTGGATATCTGTGCATCTAAGCATTCGCCTTCTGGGGAGGATGGTAGCCGCCTACGAGGCGCTACAGTACAGAAGGTTCCATGCAAGGCCCTTCCAACTGGATCTGTTGGACAAGTGGTCCAGATCGCATCTACACATGCACCAGAGGGTCTGTCTGTCCCCAAAAGCCAGGATTTCTCTTCTGTGGTGGCTTCAGACTTCTCACCTGACCGAGGGCTGAAGGTTCGGGATTCAAAATTGGATTCTGCTAACCACAGACGCAAGTCACCCAAGGGGAACAGTTCCAAGGAAAATGGTCAAGTCAGGAAGCCATTCTACCGATCAACATTCTGGAACTAAGCGCCATATACAACGCCCTTCTACAGGCATCGCATCTTCTTCAAGATCAAGCCATTCAAGTTCAGTCAGAAATATGACGGCAGTAACGTACATAAACCGACAAGGCAGAACGAAGAGCAGAGCAGCAATCTCGGAGGTAACAAGGATTCTCCTTTGGGCAGAAAGACGCACTGTGGCGTTGGCCGCAATCTTCAATTTGGGAGTAGACAACTGGGAAGCAGACTTCCTCCTCAGACACTACCTCCACCCAGGAGAGTGGGGCCTTCACTGGAGGTGATAGGGTGCGTGACACGTCTGTGGGGAGTTCCACAAATCGACATGATGGCCTCTTGTCTCAACAAGAAACTCAAGCGGAATTGTTCCAGGTCGAGGGACCCACAAGCGGTGGACACTCTGGTGACTCCATGGGTCTGCCAGATGGTGTACGTGTTTCCACCACTCCCATTGATCCCAAAGATTCTCAAAAGAATAAAAAGGGAAAAGGTTCAAGCAATTCTCATTGAAGGGCCAGTTATGCGGATCTACTGGAGATGCTCCTGGAGGACCCGTGGCCTCTACCTCTTCGCGAGGACCTTCTCCAACAGGGACCGTTCGTCAATCAAGACTTACCACGACTACATTTGACGGCATGGAGGTTGAACGTCAAATTCTAGCCCGGAAAGGGATCCCTAATAGGGTAATTCCAACCCTGATCCAAGCTGGAAAAGGGGTAACGTCTAAACATTACCACTGTATTTGGAAAAAATACGTCTCTTGGTGTCTTAACAGGAAATTTCCGGTATCCGGACTCCAGGTCGACAGCAATAAGGTCGACACACCTTAGGTCAACATGGACAAAAGGTCGACATGGAAAAAGGTCGACATGAGTTTTTCACGATTTTTTTCTTTTTTGGAACCTTTTCATACTTAACGATCCACGTGGACTACGATTGGAACGGTAATCTGTGCCGAGTGAAGCGGAGCGAAGGCACCATGCCTTGAAGCATGGCGAGCGAACGCGGTGCACTAATTGGGGTTCCCGGTCACTCTACGAATAAAACGACACCAAAAAAACATTAAAAACTCATGTCGACCTTTTTCCATGTCGACCTTGTTCCTGTCGACCTAAGGCGTGTCGACCAATTGGCGTCGACCTAATGTGTGTCGACCTTTTTGCTGTCGACCCTGAGTCCCAGACCCAAATTTCCTGCGGTGGAATTTCAACTGGGATGTTTTCTCCTTTCTCTGCAGTCAGATGTGAATGTGGGCCTACGTTTGGGCTCCATAAAAGTCCAGATTTTGGCCTTATCCATTTTCTTCCAGAAACAATTGGCTTCAGACATTTTTGAAGGAAGATCTGCACATCTAACCGCCCTTTGTGCCTCCTATGGCACCTTGGGATCTCAACGTGGTATTGCAGTTCCTGCAATCGGAATGGTTTGAGCCTTTACAGGATGTTGACGTCAAGTTTCTTACGTGGAAGGCCGTCACGCTGTTGGCATTGGCTTCTGCGAGGTGTGTGTTGGCGCTGGTGGCGTTGTCTCACAAGAGCCCCTATTTGATTTTTCATGAAGATAGGGCTGAACTCGTCAGCAATTTTTTCCAAAGGTGGTGTCTACGTTTCATATCAACCAACCTATTGTGGTTCCGGTGGTTACCGACACCTCTGCTACTTCAAAGTCCTTGGATGTTGTGAAGGCTTTGAAGATCTATGTGAAGCGGACAGCTAGTCACAGAAAATCTGACTTGCTGTTTGTTCTCTATGATCCCAATGAAATTGGGTGTCCTGCTTCAAAGCAGATAATTGCACGCTGGATCAGGCTTACTATCCAGCATGCTTACTCCATGGCAGGTTTGTCGTGTCCTAAATCTGTACTCTACAAGGTTGGTGGGTTCTTCCTGGGCAGCTGCCCGGGGTGTCTCGGCTTTACAGCCCTGCTGAGCAGCTACTTGGGCAGGTTCGAACATGTTTGCTAAGTTCTAAAAGTTCGATACTTTGGCCTCTGAGGACCTTCAGTTTGGTCAATCAGTTCTGCAGGAACCTCAGCACTCTCCCACCCGGTTTGGGAGCTTTGGTACATCCCCATGGTACTAATGTGGACCCCAGTATCCTCTAGGACTGAAGAGAAAATATGATTTTAATTACCTACCGCTAAATCCTTTTCTCGTAGTACGTAGAGGATGCTGGGCGCCCGCCCAGTGCTTTTTCTTCCTGCACTGTTACTTGGTTAAGTATTGTTGGTTCAACGGTTGCTGTTCTTGGTTTAAAGTTTGGTTAGCTTGGCTTTCCTCTTGCTTGTGTGTGCTGGTTCGGAATCTCACCACTATCCTTTTATATCCTTCTCTCAAAGTTTGTCCGTCTCCTCAGGCACAGTTTCCTAGACTGAGTCTGGTAGGAGGGTCATAGAGGAGGAGCCAGCCCACACTATCAAATTCTTAAAGTGCCCAAGGCTCCTAGTGGACCAGTCTATGCCCCATGGTACTAATGTGGACCCCAGTATCCTCTACGGACTATGAAAAAAGGATTTACTAGTAGGTAATTAAAATCCTATTTTTTAACATAATCTTTGCATTTTACATATACTTAATTTAATACAGTATTTACTCCTCACCTTCCTCACTCCACCACACGTCACTGGTGCAGCGATAGCATGATATAACAGATTCATACCTCCCAACATGACCCTCTCCAGGAGGGACAGAATACTCTGCTCCTGGACTTCCCTCTTAATTTATGATTGCCACCACCTGTGCTGAAACACCTTTCTTTATCCATTAACCTGGTCAAAACAGGTGCCTGCAATCATGAATTAAGAGAAAAGTCCAGAAGCAGAGCATTCTGTCCCTCCTGGAGAGGGTCATGTTGGGAGGTATGCAGATTGGTTATTCTGCATTATAGCTAAAACAAAGTTTGTCTTAGCCTAATACCTGGAAGTGTACCCAGCCCACATCGCCCTCACACATAATTCAGTCTGCCCCAGGATGTTTTACATACCAACATGTACTGAAAACAACTGATGAAGGTTATTTGTGAGCTATTAAAAGGGTTCTTTGAGATGGGTAAGAAAACAAAATATTTAACTTGTAATGATTAATGAAATGACAATACTCTACAAAAGTTTTAGGCAGGTGTGGAAAAAATGCTGCACAGTATTTTTGCACAGTACTATTTATTGACATTGTTCCTTATTTGTCTTAAATTTTCTTGTGAGCTGAACTATACAGTATATTTTTTAACCTTAACCTGAAACCACTGGAAAAGCAACTGCTACTGGTGCTGCAGGTAGTAATTTTAAAATAACACCTCACGCCCCATATGACACATGCCTGGGTACCTTACCTGACGTGATGTAGTCATGTGGGCAGTGGTTAAAAGCGCAGTAACAAAATCACAATAAGTGATACATGAATGGTTGTCTTGTATTGTTATCCGTGTTCCTTATTTAGGTGTTGCTTGAAGGACAGCTTAGGAACAAATGGTCTGCTGCGTTTTGTCAGTGTTTTTTTTCTTCTGGTCACTGAAGCAGTTGGAACCTCAAAAGCACTACAGTATTGCCTGTCTCACCAATCATAGCGCTCCTAGGTTATACCTCTGTCTGGTATCACTAGCTGCCTCCAAACTGATTTATTATTTCTTTGTTTTTAAATAAAGGATGGCTTAATTCAGCAGTGTGGAGAAACCATGAAAGAGACCATCAGCGTGCAAACTGTCTGTAGTTATTCCGCAGCAGCCGGTGTCTACGGGTTAGACTCTGTGAAGAAAAAGTAAGCAAACTGTATAATGTTAGTGTTTATTTGTGATCACATTTAGTGTTCACTCTAGTATTTTTTTAGGGCAGGGTGCTGAGCATTGAAGAGGGCACATTTTTATTTTGAAGGGCACATTTTTGATGTGACGCTTTGCGCACAAAGCATAGCGCATATGTTTATAGTTTTTGTACATACATTTTGCCCTTAGTAAATCTTATACCCATGCATACATATAAGACGCCTAACATCTGTACTGAGAAACATTCTGTATATGTCCAGTCTTCTTGAAAGATCGGCTGTAGCATATACATAAGTAGATAATTATAAATGTCTTTTCCAGTGCTGAAGTAGTTATAATCCGTATGTGTTATAAAACAGAAAAGTTTTAAACAATGGGTAAAAATATAGAGGAAAAAAAAATAAGTCTGTTCTACCTAGGGAAATACTGTAAGCAGTACATGCTCACTGCTTACCCTGTTCTTTCCCTCTTTATCAGAGTGCTGTTATTTACAGTGCCTCTGCCATTCAGTTGGCTAAAGGATAGAAATTTTGTTCCAATTTCAGAAGTGGGCAAGGAGTAGACGACAACATTGTAACATGCATTCTGACTGTTACATTCTGTATACAAGGGGGCGATTTATGGTCCTGCAGGGTACCCTGAAAAAGGGCAGGGTGCTTTATCACATTTAAAAAATGGGCAGGGTGCAGCACCCTGCTGAAACATCCTAGAAGGCACACTAACATTGATGCCTTTGTCCTTTTCCCGATTATGTTGTCATTTTAGTCATTCGAGATGCTCTTTTCAGTTTTTTCCTTTAATTTTTTTTTATATTAAAGTATAGTAACGATGCACAAGGGCGCAGTAATCCAGATGTATGTCATGAAAGTATGCTGCAATATAATTTAATCTCGCACATCAGAGCAGAAAATAGTATTGTACGGTATATGCAGCATCTTAGTGAAAATCAAGTATTCACAGCCTTTGCTCAATACTTTGTTAATGCACCTTTGGCAGCAATTACAGCCTCGAGTCTTTTTGAATATGATGCCACAATCTTGACACACCTATCTTTGGGCAGTTTTGCCCATTCCTCTTTGCAGCACCTCTCAAGCCCCATCAGGTTGGATGGGAAGCATTGGTGCACAGCCATTTTCAGATCTCTCCAGAGATGTTCAATCGGATTCAAGTCTGGGCTCTGGCTGGGCCACTCAAGGGCATTCACAGAGTTGTCCCTGAAGCCACTCCTTTCATACCTAGCTGTGTGCTTAGGATCGTTGTCCTGCTGAAAGATGAACAGTCAACCCAGTCTGAGGTCAAGAACGCTCTGGAGCAGGTTTTCATTTAGGCTGTCTCTGTACATTGCTGCATTTATCTATCCCTCTATCCTGACTAGTCTCCCAGTTCCTGCCACTGAAAAACATCCCCACAGCATGATGCTGCCACCACGCTTATTCACTGTAGGGATGGTATTGGTCTGGTGATGAGCGGTGCCTGGTTTCCTCCAAACATGATGCATGATATTCACGCCAAAGAGTTCAATCTTTGTCTCATCATACCAGAGAATTTTGTTTCTCATGGTCTGAGAGACCTTCAGGTGCATTTTGGTAAACTCCAGGCTGACTGCCATGCGCTTTTTTACTAAGGAGTGGCTTCCGTCTGGCCACTCTACCATACAGGCCTGATTGGTGGATTGCTGCAGAGATGTTGTCCTTCTGGAATGTTCTCCTCTCTCCACAGAGGAATGCTGTAGCTCTGACACAGTGACCAATGGATTCTTGATCACCTCACTGACTAGGGCCCTTCTCCCCCGATCACTGAGTTTAGATGACCAGCCAGCTCTAGGAAGAGTCCTGGTGGTTCCTAACTTCTTCCTTTTACGGATGACGGAGGCCACTGTGCTCATTGGGACCTTCAAACCAGCCGATATTTTTTCTGTACCCTTCCCCAGATTTGTACCTCAAGACAATCCTGTCTCGGTCTACAGACAATTCCTTTGACTCCATGCTTGGATTGTGCTCAGACATGCACTGTCAACTCTGGGACCTTATCTAGGGAGTAATTCAGACTGGATCGCTGCACTTTGTGTAGTGCACACGCGCACCCAGGGAGGCCCAGTGAGATGCTAACATCATCTCAGGACTGCAATTGCCTCTGCTTGATTAACAGGCAGAGGTGGTCGCTGGGCAGGAGGGGGCATGCCAATGGTGTTAGAACTCCATTGGTGGGGCGCGGACTGGACAATGCAGGCGTGTCCGGACCGTTGCATGGGCGAAGGCAGTAAGCTACTGAGCGGGTGCAAAAGAATCGCTGCTGTGTGATGCTTTTGCACCCTTGTGGGGTGTAGGGCCAGACATGCGGAGCGGACTAGCCCTGAACTGGGCGCCCCCCACATGTCAGAGTAACTGATCGTAGATGTGCTAAATTTAGCACATCTACAATCAGATCTGAATAACACCCATAGACAGGTGTGTGTAGGGTGGCCAATCCTGGGATCGGCAGGATCCCGGGATTAAGGTAAAAAAAACATCCGGGATTCAATCCCGGGATCGGTAGCTCCAATCCCGGGGATTGAGGAATCATGCGGTCCTTTGTGTTTTTAAAGCCTGGCATCATTGAGCGTCCCCAGGACGCTCAGATGCTGTCCGGCTCCCTCCTCTCGGCTCCCCCTGCGCAGAGCCCGAAGGATGAATCCCACCCCCGTCGTATGGTGAGTTATGTTTGAGGGGTAGACACATAATGAAAAGCCAATTTCAGGTATCCTGGGAATCCCTGGATTGACTATTTTTCAATTCGGATACCCAGGATTGGAAAAGTAGCCCGGGATTTGCCACCCTAGGTGTGTGCCTTTCCAAATCATGTCCAATCAACAGAATTTACCACAGATGGACTCCAATGAAGCTGTAGGAACATCTCAAGGATGATCAGTGGAAACAGGATGCACCTGAGCTCAATTTTGAGCTTCATGGCAAAGACTGTGAATACTTATGTACATGTGATGTCTTAGTTTTTTATTTTGAATAAATTTGCAGATATCACCAAAAAAATGTTTTCATGTTGTCATTGTGGGGTATTGTGTGTAGAATTTTTAGTTAAAAAAAATTATGTACGTATTCCATTTTGGAATAAGGCTGTAAAATAACAAAATGTGGAAAAAAGTGAATCGCTGTGAATACTTTGCGGATGCCATGTAAATACAAGTTGTCTAGCAGCATTTTCTGAGAATTGATTTCAGGGAGCAGTATCCTCCTTAGGTACATGTTTGATTCTACGGTAACTGTACTGCAATTTTAGAATGTAGGGACTCTAGCTATTCAGATGAGGAGACATTTTACATAGGGTGTGTCCACATTTAGGGCGTTATCCATCAAAGTTGCATGCAAATCCAGCAAGCCTGGGTAGTGAAAAATATAATAAACAGACTTGCCTCCATACAGGAGGTCACATCATATTTATTTATAGTATGGGCCCCCAGGAGGTGGCCCCCAGGGGCTGAGACCTCTGCATAGGACGAGAAAATAACCCAATAGTTGCTCTGCGTGATAAACCACATCAGGATAAAGAGCTACAAAATGGGACTAAATACCATGAAGTATGTAAAAGAGGACCATGAACACAACCTATGCTTTATATGTTAAGCACCCCAAAAAAACCCCTCTAGTGTGGTGGCCACTTGGAGGGTGCAGTAGGAAGAAGATGTGGATAAGTTAGATGGTATGGGTTGGGAGATGATGATGATGGAGGCACAGAGGCTTGTGCCCTATGTACCCATAGCAAATGACCCAGCTTTAATTGTTCCCATATTTATAGGGATCAATATTTTGCAGTCTCCTCATTCTCCAGCCAGCGTGCCATGTGGAATCACATTTTTTGAAGTGATCTGTGGCTGTCGGTGAGCTATCTTTCTCATTCGTGTAAGACTAGATTTTGGGGAGAATCTCCATGTATTCTCCCATTCTATTTTAATAATTCCTATTGTTCTATTGATTATTGAATTTTGTTTTTTAGCTATGCAGTCCACTTCTCTTATGGTTGGGGACCAGCTCCGATTCTGATTGTAAGGTTTAGCTATTACATATACAGTCCATATTCACAAATCTTTATATTGGTAACTCCTAATTGATAATGTATTGTACAGAATCATTTATGTTGTATGATGATGTTGGAAACTCCATTTTTCTCTAACGTCCTAGTGGATGCTGGGGACTCCGAAAGGACCATGGGGAACAGCGGCTCCGCAGGAGACTGGGCACAAAAGTAAAAGCTCTAGGACTACCTGGTGTGCACTGGCTCCTCCCCCCATGACCCTCCTCCAAGCCTCAGTTAGATTTTTGTGCCCGAACGAGAAGGGTGCATACTAAGGGGCTCTCCTGAGCTGCTTAGAGTAAAAGTTTTAAAGTAGGTTTTTTATTTTCAGTGAGACCTGCTGGCAACAGGCTCACTGCACCGAGGGACTAAGGGGAGAAGAAGCGAACTCACCTGCGTGCAGAGTGGATTGGGCTTCTTAGGCTACTGGACATTAGCTCCAAAGGGACGATCACAGGCCCAGCCATGGATGGGTCCCAGAGCCGCGCCGCCGGCCCCCTTACAGAGCCAGAAGACTGAAGAGTTCCGGAAAATCGGCGGCAGAAGACGTCCTGTCTTCAATAAGGTAGCGCACAGCACCGCAGCTGTGCGCCATTGCTCTCAGCACACTTCACACTCCGGTCACTGAGGGTGCAGGGCGCTGGGGGGGGGCGCCCTGAGACGCAATAAAAACACCTTTTTTGGCAAAAAATACATCACATATAGCTCCTGGGCTATATGGATGCATTTAACCCCTGCCAATTTTTCCATAAAAAAGCGGGGGAAAGGCCGCCGAGAAGGGGGCGGAGCCTATCTCCTCAGCACACTGGCGCCATTTTTTCCTCACAGCTCCGTTGGAGGAAGGCTCCCTGACTCTCCCCTGCAGTCCTGAACTACAGAAACAGGGTAAAACAAGAGAGGGGGGGCACTAATTTGGCAGATAAATATATACAGCAGCTATATCAGGGAAAAACACTTATATAAGGTTATCCCTATATATATATATATATATATAGCGCTCTGGTGTGTGCTGGCAAACTCTCCCTCTGTCTCCCCAAAGGGCTAGTGGGGTCCTGTCCTCTGTCAGAGCATTCCCTGTGTGTGTGCTGTGTCGGTACGTTGTGTCGACATATATGAGGAGGAAAATGGTGTGGAGGCGGAGCAATTGCCTGTGTTAGTGATGTCACCCCCTAGGGAGTCGACACCTGACTGGATGGTCTTATGGAAAGAATTACGTGATAGTGTCAGCACTTTACAAAAGACTGTTGACGACACGAGACAGCCGGCAAATCAGTTAATACCTGTACAGGCGTCTCAAACACCGTCAGGGGCTCTAAAACGCCCGTTACCTCAGGTCGATACAGACACTGACACGGACACTGACTCCAGTGTCGACGGTGAGGAAACAAACGTATTTTCCAGTAGGGCCACACGTTACATGATCACGGCAATGAAGGAGGTTTTGAACATTTCTGATACTACAAGTACCACAAAAAAGGGTATTATGTGGGGTGTGAAAAAACTACCCGTAGTTTTTCCTGAATCAGATGAATTAAATGAGGTGTGTGATGAAGCGTGGGTTTCCCCCGATAAAAAACTGCTAATTTCTAAAAAATTATTGGCATTATACCCTTTCCCGCCAGAGGTTAGGGCACGTTGGGAATCACCCCCTAGGGTAGATAAGGCGCTCACACGCTTATCAAAACAAGTGGCGTTACCGTCTCCTGATACGGCCGCCCTCAAGGAACCAGCTGATAGGAAGCTGGAAAATATCCTAAAAAGTATATACACACATACTGGTATTATACTGCGACCAGCAATCGCCTCAGCCTGGATGTGCAGTGCTGGGGTGGCTTGGTCGGATTCCCTGACTGAAAATATTGATACCCTGGACAGGGACAATATATTATTGACTATAGAGCATTTAAAGGATGCATTTCTATATATGCGAGATGCACAGAGGGATATTTGCACTCTGGCATCAAGAGTAAGTGCGATGTCCATTTCTGCCAGAAGAGGGTTATGGACGCGACAGTGGTCAGGTGATGCGGATTCCAAACGGCATATGGAAGTATTGCCGTATAAAGGGGAGGAGTTATTTGGGGTCGGTCTATCGGACCTGGTGGCCACGGCAACGGCTGGGAAATCCACCTTTTTACCCCAGGTCACCTCTCAGCAGAAAAAGATACCGTCTTTTCAGGCTCAGTCCTTTCGTCCCCATAAGGGCAAGCGGGCAAAAGGCCACTCATATCTGCCCCGGGGCAGAGGAAGGGGAAAAAGACTGCAGCAGACAGCCTCTTCCCACGAACAGAAGCCCTCCCCCGCTTCTGCCAAGTCCTCAGCATGACGCTGGGGCCTTACAAGCGGACTCAGGCACGGTGGGGGCCCGTCTCAAGAATTTCAGCGCGCAGTGGGCTCACTCGCAAGTGGACCCCTGGATCCTGCAGGTAGTATCTCAGGGGTACAAATTGGAGTTCGAGACGTCTCCCCCTCGCCGGTTCCTGAAGTCTGCTTTACCAACGTCTCCCCCCGACAGGGAGGCGGTATTGGAAGCCATTCACAAGCTGTATTCCCAGCAGGTGATAATCAAGGTACCCCTCCTACAACAGGGAAAGGGGTATTATTCCACGCTGTTTGTGGTACCGAAGCCGGACGGCTCGGTGAGACCCATTTTAAATCTGAAATCCTTGAACACTTACATAAAAAGGTTCAAGTTCAAGATGGAGTCACTCAGAGCAGTGATAGCGAACCTGGAAGAAGGGGACTATATGGTGTCTCTGGACATCAAGGATGCTTACCTCCATGTCCCAATTTGCCCTTCTCACCAAGGGTACCTCAGGTTTGTGGTACAGAACTGTCACTATCAGTTTCAGACGCTGCCGTTTGGATTGTCCACGGCACCCCGGGTCTTTACCAAGGTAATGGCCGAAATGATGATTCTTCTTCGAAGAAAAGGCGTCTTAATTATCCCTTGGACGATCTCCTGATAAGGGCAAGGTCCAGAGAACAGTTAGAGGTCGGAGTAGCACTATCTCAAGTAGTACTACGACAGCACGGATGGATTCTAAATATTCCAAAATCGCAGCTGATTCCGACGACACGTCTGCTGTTCCTAGGGATGATTCTGGACACAGTACAGAAAAAGGTGTTTCTCCCGGAGGAGAAAGCCAGGGAGTTATCCGACCTAGTCAGGAACCTCCTAAGACCAGGCCAAGTGTCAGTGCATCAATGCACAAGGGTCCTGGGAAAGATGGTGGCTTCTTACGAAGCGATTCCATTCGGCAGATTCCACGCAAGAACTTTTCAGTGGGATCTGCTGGACAAATGGTCCGGATCGCATCTTCAAATGCATCAGCGGATAACCCTGTCTCCAAGGACAAGGGTGTCTCTCCTGTGGTGGTTACAGAGTGCTCATCTCCTAGAGGGCCGCAGATTCGGCATTCAGGATTGGGTCCTGGTGACCACGGATGCCAGCCTGAGAGGCTGGGGAGCAGTCACACAGGGAAAAAATTTCCAGGGCTTGTGGTCAAGCATGGAAACGTCACTTCACATAAATATCCTGGAACTAAGGGCCATTTACAATGCCCTAAGTCAGGCAAGGCCTCTGCTTCAGGGTCAGCCGGTGTTGATCCAGTCGGACAACATCACGGCAGTCGCCCACGTAAACAGACAGGGCGGCACAAGAAGCAGGAGGGCAATGACGGAAGTTGCAAGGATTCTTCGCTGGGCGGAAAATCATGTGATAGCACTGTCAGCAGTGTTCATTCCGGAAGTGGACAACTGGGAAGCAGACTTCCTCAGCAGACACGATCTTCACCCGGGGGAGTGGGGACTTCACCCAGAAGTCTTCCACATGATTGTGAACCGTTGGGAAAAACCAAAGGTGGACATGATGGCGTCCCGCCTCAACAAAAAACTGGACAGATATTGCGCCAGGTCAAGGGACCCTCAGGCAATAGCTGTGGACGCTCTGGTAACACCGTGGGTGTACCAGTCAGTATATGTGTTCCCTCCTCTGCCTCTCATACCCAAGGTACTGAGAATCATAAGAAGGAGAGGTGTAAAGACTATACTCGTGGCTCCGGATTGGCCAAGAAGGACTTGGTACCCGGAAATTCAAGAGATGCTCACGGAAGACCCGTGGCCTCTACCTCTAAGAAAGGACCTGCTCCACCAGGGACCATGTCTGTTCCAAGACTTACCGCGGCTGCGTTTGACGGCATGGCGGTTGAACGCCGGATCCTGAAGGAAAAAGGCATTCCGGATGAAGTTATCCCTACCCTGATCAAAGCCAGGAAGGATGTAACTGTGCAACATTATCACCGTATTTGGCGTAAATATGTTGCGTGGTGTGAGGCCAGGAAGGCCCCTACAGAGGAATTTCAACTGGGTCGATTCCTGCATTTCCTGCAAACAGGACTGTCTATGGGCCTCAAATTAGGGTCCATTAAGGTTCAAATTTCGGCCCTGTCAATATTCTTCCAAAAAGAACTAGCTTCAGTTCCTGAAGTTCAGACGTTTGTCAAGGGGGTACTGCATATACAGCCTCCTTTTGTGCCTCCAGTGGCACCTTGGGATCTCAATGTAGTTTTGGGATTCCTAAAATCACATTGGTTTGAACCACTCACCACTGTGGACTTAAAATATCTCACATGGAAAGTGGTAATGCTGTTAGCCCTGGCTTCAGCCAGGCGTGTATCAGAATTGGCGGCTTTATCCTATAAAAGCCCTTACCTAATTTTTCATACGGACAGGGCAGAATTGAGGACTCGTCCTCAATTTCTCCCTAAGGTGGTTTCAGCATTTCACTTAAACCAGCCTATTGTGGTGCCTGCGGCTACTAGGGACTTGGAGGATTCCAAGTTGCTGGACGTAGTCAGGGCCCTGAAAATATATGTTTCCAGGACGGCTGGAGTCAGAAAATCTGACTCGCTGTTTATCCTGTATGCACTCAACTAGCTGGGTGCCCCTGCTTCTAAGCAGACGATTGCTCGTTGGATTTGTAGTACAATTCAGCTTGCACATTCTGTGGCAGGCCTGCCACAGCCAAAATCTGTAAAAGCCCATTCCACACGGAAAGTGGGCTCATCTTGGGCGGCTGCCCGAGGGGTCTCGGCTTTACAACTTTGCCGAGCAGCTACTTGGTCAGGGGCAAATACGTTTGCAAAATTCTACAAATTTGATACCCTGGCTGAGGAGGACCTGGAGTTCTCTCATTCGGTGCTGCAGAGTCATCCGCACTCTCCCGCCCGTTTGGGAGCTTTGGTATAATCCCCATGGTCCTTTCGGAGTCCCCAGCATCCACTAGGACGTTAGAGAAAATAAGAATTTACTTACCGATAATTCTATTTCTCGGAGTCCGTAGTGGATGCTGGGCGCCCATCCCAAGTGCGGATTGTCTGCAATACTTGTACATAGTTATTGTTACAAAAATCGGGTTATTATTGTTGTGAGCCATCTTTTCAGAGGCTCCTCTGTTATCATGCTGTTAACTGGGTTCAAATCACAAGTTGTACGGTGTGATTGGTGTGGCTGGTATGAGTCTTACCCGGGATTCAAAATCCTTCCTTATTGTGTACGCTCGTCCGGGCACAGTATCCTAACTGAGGCTTGGAGGAGGGTCATGGGGGGAGGAGCCAGTGCACACCAGGTAGTCCTAGAGCTTTTACTTTTGTGCCCAGTCTCCTGCGGAGCCGCTGTTCCCCATGGTCCTTTCGGAGTCCCCAGCATCCACTACGGACTATGAGAAATAGAATTATCGGTAAGTAAATTCTTATTTTTTACATTATTTTAAGATCCATATCTTACATTTAGTAATAGGAGTGTTGATTTAATTGAGGTGCCAGAAATGTGCGTCAGCTGGTACATTACTCATATTTTTGTAAGATGCATTTTGGTTCATCACTCCATTCTGGGCACTGGACCAGTGTCACGCAGAGAAGAAGGTGCCTGGGGCTGTTACACAGAAGTCACCACCCAGTTTGCATGACCTCCATTTTGGCAGCAAAGAAGAAAAAGAAAGTCTCTTTGTTGGGCACTCTTATAAATTGATTAAAAATGTATCCGTATTCCGAGGGTAAAAAGTTTGTAAGATTATTTAACACACAATTTGTGTATCACACGTAAACCTTATGGGTGTGTATCATGAACGATAAGCTAGGGTGAAAATATTATAAGTTATCACAATGGTGTAATCGGTCTTGATCTAATATTTCTAGATTCCTTAACCTACAGATTGGTTGTTACCATTTGGGTACTTGTTATGGTATGCATGGAGTGTACTCTACCACGGCAAAGAAGTTCTAGTGTAATCACTGGGTAGATACTGTATTCAAAATTCCTAGGCTAGTGTCTAAGGTTAAAACTTTGTTGCCTTAGTAGTTTTTAGTCACTATCTGCTCAGAAAACAACAGAAGTGTCAAAAATAGGCATTTTATTCAACAAAATGTTTTGAGCATGACATTTTCTGTTGCGATATATTCAATCTGGCAAATTGATGACAAATAACACTAGATGATCGACTCTGATAATATGGTAATATTGGTTTCAGGCCTCACAGGAACACTGTATAGCATTAACACATATCTAAACAGTTTTCATTAGAGGGGTGAGTTTGTTATTATCTGTACACCCAATCTGTGTTATGTATCACAGCCTCAAAGACAATGTTTGAAATTGTTCAGTATCAAATGACCACAATGCAATTTGAAGCTAGATCTTAGTTGAACATGAAAAATCATGCAAAGATTAAGGTCAACATTATCTGCATATCCAGCTTCCTTAACATATTACAGCATAAAACAGCACTGATTTGTGTTATTGAGTGTAATTGACAGGTCTATACAGCAGAAGCCAGGCCTGGTTACAACATAAAAGTCAAAATCAAGCAGAGATTATCATTATCTGCGTATCCAGCTCCCATAATTTATCATAAGTATATGAAAACCACTGATTCATACAGTATTATTTCCAGATCTATTATTATGCTTTGTTATGTCTCAGCTGTGTGCATCCCGTAGCAAAGAGCGAGGATAGTAAAAACTATTTTTAAGTAAAAGGGTTTGGAAATCCTCTGAAATAAGGTGTGGGACTTCTACTTCTGCTTTCCACCACGTAGGGGTTACTGCACCTGGTATTCTCAGAGGGTCTCCGACTCAGGTACTGACCAGGCCTAGCACTGATTTGCTTCCAAGATCACATGGGGTTTGGAGTGTCTGGCGGAGTATGGCAGTAATCTGCTGAATGTGGGAGATAAGAAATGTGCTTCTGCTTTCCAGAATTGGATTAGAGAGAACACAGAAATAGGACACACAGAGAGAGAAAAGTTAAAGACCCACACTGCTATTTCAAGTTACACATTAAGATCTATCAAAATGAAGTAAAGTGAATGAAAAGAGCATGCAGCGTGGAGTCTTTTTAAAAGAAGAAAAAGGAGGCAACAGGCACACCAGACACTGATAGTAACAATAATAGCAGTGGTGAACGAGCCTTAAAGGTGAAACGGACGTCTGAAAAACGGTACCAGGCAGTGCACAGCCCTGACTTGTGCCCAGGGAGCTTGATATCGTATGCACCCACTTGGGATTTTATATCTAGTCTTTTTTGTACTGCTTTTACCACTGCTATTATTATTGTTACTATCAGTGTCTGGTGTGCCTGTTGCACTCAATACTGCACACTAGAAGTATCACTGCACCTGCAGCATACACCTACTTAGGCTATGTAATTAAATAATATATGAACACTGACTGCTATATGTACCAATCTGGGTATCCCTGATAATGTTATTTGTTCTGATGATTATATTTTGACATTCTTTGCATCATATGTGGCATTCCTCTACGTCAAATCCTCTTCCCTCCTTTTTCTTCTTTTAAACACTCAATGCTGCATGCCTTTTTCATCCACTTTTATGTGGATATGATCTGTTCTGGGGAGCACCTCGGTGCATAAATTGGTATGACCTTCTACTGTATATGAAATGGGGAGCAGTATTAAATCAATGTTTCTGTTTTAAAAGTTCAATTCTGTGCGGACCACTAACCGTCCCCCTGTACAAATACCCCCTGAAACACAGTTAAGTCCATCATAAATAAGTGGAAAACATCTGGAACACCTGTGAATCTGACTAGAACAGGCAGCTCTCCAAACCGGAGTGTTACGGTGAGAAGAGCTGTACATAAGTGCTACGCTGAAAGAGTTAGTATTACATGATGGAGATAACTGTTTATGGGACAACAGTAGCACACACTTAATAAATCTTGGTGTCAAGAAGAAAGCCCTTGTTGAAACAAAGGAAATCAAAGCTCCGCTACAGTTTGCCCAAATAATCATGGGACACCTGACGATGTGGAAGAATATTCTAATCACTTGTCCGCAGCAACGGGGTTAATCAATCATTATAAATAATACTGTAGTAATTTATCACTGGGATTGTGTTTCTGTTTTGTTTCTGAATTTGAACAAGCCATTTCCAATTTTAACATTTGTCGCCCACCAGACTGCAGTATTGTAAATGTGCCAGTTTGGAGGTGAGAATCACAGCCAAGCACGATTCTCAGTCATTTTATCACAACATACTGTAAGCCTTCTGGAAAATAGAATCAGTAATGTTAGTGGAGGCTGCTTTAGCTGCTGCAGGTTCAGTTGTGGTATTGGCTGCCACAATCTGCTTCTTCATTTGGTTAAGCTACTGATACGTGCACATGTGTCTTGAATCTTCCCAAACTAATCTAGCAGCAGCAGGTGCACATATCCCATTGAAAATAAATTGTCCACCCATTTTCTAAATGTACAACTTCCACCACAGCATAACTTCGTTAGAAGCACAACATGGGCCCTCATTCCGAGTCGTTCGCTTGGTATTTTTCATCGCATCGCAATGAAAATCCGCTTAGTACGCATGCGCAATATTCGCACTGCGACTGCGCCAAGTAATTTAACAATGAAGATAGTATTTTTACTCACGGCTTTTTCATCGCTCCGGCGATCGTAATGTGATTGACAGGAAATGGGTGTTACTGGGCGGAAACACGGCGTTTTATGGGCGTGTGGTTGAAAACGCTACCGTTTCCGGAAAAAACGCAGGAGTGGCTGGAGAAACGGGGGAGTGTCTGGGCGAACGCTGGGTGTGTTTGTGACGTCAAACCAGGAACGACAAGCACTGAACTGATCGCACTGGCAGAGTAAGTCTGGAGCTACTCTGAAACTGCTAAGTAGTTTGTGATCGCAATATTGCGAATACATCGGTCGCAATTTTAAGATGCTAAGATACACTCCCAGTAGGCGGCGGCTTAGCGTGTGTAACTCTGCTAAATTCGCCTTGCGACCGATCAACTCGGAATGAGGGCCATGGTTAGGGATAGACTAGTGTAAGCAATGCACCAGATAGTGATAGCACAGTGCAGCACTATTATCTATTGCCATATCTGTCAAAGATGGGAACCCTTAATTAGCAGAGAAGCAGTAATGGGGGCACACACTGCCAATAATACCATGCTATTAACAGAGAACAGGTGCATGGGGTTAGTGAGCCAGCAGCTCTGCTAACATCGGGCTTCTTCCTTTGCCAAAATACATATTATTCGTGTCACTATATGAATAAGATGCACAAGCTGACTGAATAAAATTATATACGGCATGCCTATATTCTGTGTGTGACTGCGGCTGTATCTGCATATGAAATTCTATGTTACGGTGTTTTCCTAGAAACACTGCAATGTAGCATTTCGTATGCAGATACAGCCAAGGTCGTACACAGAATATAGGCATCCCGCATATAATTTGAATCCGCAGTCTGTTTGTGCGTCTTATGCACATAGCAACGCGAGTAATACGCACTTTTTGCAAAAAAATTAACAAAGATACTCCTGGCATTAGTAAACGCGTTCATGACTAGGCGTAACTAGAAGGGCTGTTTAACGTGACAGTGTAGAAGGACTCATCTGAGGGTTACTCAGATGTCCGATGGTCACGAAGTTGTTACAATGTTTGTTCCGCGGAAACAGCAGCGGTTCCCATAAGTCTGCAGTGGGTGGCTTTGAATTCAAGGCGTCTTACGGCTTTTCCATATTTTAGCACAGCCGCTGCATGCAAAGATGTAGCGGCGGTGCGGAGTCCATATCTGGATCAGACCTAGAGTGTAGATGGTAGGAGGTTTTCGTGAAACTTTTTAGGTCTTCTATCACACTATTTATTGAAATCTTTGAATCGTATAGCTGAAATGGGCAGTCGGTGGTCTCGTAGATGGAGCACTGCACAAAAATAAATCTACCTTCACTGTTTGTGATGGTGTAATTATGACTTAACTATTTTGGCAACAAATATTAAGACATCAGTTATTACAAAGAGTGGGTATTGCAGTACAGCCAACCAACCCAAGAGTGAATCATTGCCAGTATATATCATTCCTTGAAATGGGTCTCCATTAAGCAAGCATTTTTCAGTACTGAATCCTTTAACAATAGCTAGAACTAAAGTCCTATTTATCTTTTGGGCTATTCTCTGCACATTCCCGGTCAATAAGTTGCAACAAATCAACCATTGCTTATTTCTCTAACGTCCTAGTGGATGCTGGGGACTCCGTAAGGACCATGGGGAATAGCGGGCTCCGCAGGAGACTGGGCACTGTAAAGAAAGTTTTAGTACTATCTGGTGTGCACTGGCTCCTCCCTCTATGCCCGTCCTCCAGACCTCAGTTAGAATCTGTGCCCGGGCAGAGCTGGGTGCTTTTAGTGAGCTCTCCTGAGCTTGCTAATAAGAAAGTATTTTAGTTAGGTTTTTTTATTTTCAGAGCGCTTCTGCTGGCAACAGACTCTCTGCTACGTGGGACTGAGGGGAGAGAAGCAAACCTACTAACTGCGGCTAGGTTGCGCTTCTTAGGCTACTGGACACCATTAGCTCCAGAGGGATCGAACACAGGACCTGACCTTGTCGTCCGTTCCCGGAGCCGCGCCGCCGTCCCCCTCGCAGAGCCAGAAGACAGAAGCCGGCAGAAGCGGAGAAGACATCGAAATCGGCGGCAGAAGACTCCTGTCTTCACATGAGGTAGCGCACAGCACTGCAGCTGTGCGCCATTGCGCCCACACTAATCCACACACTCCGATCACTGTAGGGTGCAGGGGGGGGGGGGCGCCCTGGGCAGCAATTGATACCTCCTGGCGAAAACTGCATATAGACAGTGGGACACTGTTATATGTATGAGCCCCCGCCATTTATTTTACATAAAATCGCGGGACAGAAGCCCGCCGCTGAGGGGGCGGGGCCTTCGTCCTCAGCACTCACCAGCGCCATTTTCCTGCCACAGCTCCGCTGAGAGGAAGCTTCCCAGGCTCTTCCCTGCAGAATCACGGTAGAAGGGTGAAAAAGAGAGGGGGGGGCACATAAATTTAGGCGCATTAATCATAATGCAGCAGCTACTGGGTAAACACTAAAGTTACTGTGTAATCCCTGGGTTATATAGCGCTGGGGTGTGTGCTGGCATACTCTCTCTCTGTCTCTCCAAAAGGCCTTGTGGGGGTCCTGTCCTCATTTAGAGCTTCCCCTGTGTGTGTGGTGTGTCGGTACGCGTGTGTCGACATATTTGACGAAGAGGGCTATGTGGAGGCAGAGCAAGTACAGTTGACTGACGTGTCGCCGCCGATGGTGCCGACACCTGATTGGATGGATATGTGGAAGGTGTTAAATGATAATGTAAACTCCTTACATAACAGGTTGGATAAAGCTGATACCTCGGGCCAGTCAGGGTCTCAACCCATGCCTGATCCTACAGCGCAGAGGCCCTCAGGGTCTCAAAAGCGTCCACTATCCAAAATGGTTGACACAGATGTCGACACGGATTCTGACTCCAGTGTCGACGACGATGATGCAAAATTGCAACCGAAAATGACAAAAGCTATACGCTACATGATTATAGCGATGAAGGATGTTTTACACATATCAGAGGTAAACCCTGTCCCTGACAAGAGGGTTTATATGTATGGGGAGAAAAAGCAAGAGGTGACTTTTCCCCCTACACATGAGTTAAATGAGTTATGTGAAAGAGCGTGGGATTCCCCAGATAAGAAAGTCCTGATTTCCAAGAGGTTACTTATGGCGTACCCTTTCCCGCCAGAGGACAGGGTGCGCTGGGAATCCTCCCCTAGGGTAGATAAAGCTCTCACACGCTTATCTAAGAAGGTGGCCCTGCCGTCGCAGGATACGGCCACCCTAAAGGATCCTGCAGATAGAAAGCAGGAAAGTATCCTGAAATCTGTTTATACACATTCAGGGACTCTACTGAGGCCGGCAATTGCGTCGGCGTGGATGTGTAGTGCTGTAGCAGCGTGGACAGATAATCTGTCTGAGGAAATGGATACCTTGGACAGGGATACCATTATGCTGACCCTGGAGCATATAAAAGACACTGTCCTATATATGAGGGATGCCCAGAGGGACATTTGCCTACTGGGCTCTAGAATTAATGCAATGTCAATTTCTGCCAGGAGGGTCCTGTGGACTCGGCAGTGGACAGGTGATGCCGACTCCAAAAAACACATGGAGGTGTTACCTTACAAGGGTGAGGAATTGTTTGGGGACGGTCTCTCGGACCTGGTTTCCACAGCTACTGCTGGGAAGTCAAACTTTTTGCCATATATTCCCTCACAACCTAAGAAAGCACCGTATTACCAAATGCAGTCCATTCGCGCACAAAGAAGCAAGAAGGTCAGAGGTGCTTCCTTTCTTGCTAGAGGCAGGGGGAGAAGAAAAAAAGCTGCACCTTACAGCTAGTTCCCAGGAACAGAAGTCCTCCCCGGCTTCCACTAAATCCACCGCATGACGCTGGAGCTCCACGGGTGGAGCCAGGAGCGGTGGGGGCGCGTCTCCGACATTTCAGCCACCAGTGGGTTCGCTCACAGGTGGATCCCTGGGCTATACAGATTGTGTCTCAGGGATACAAGCTGGAATTCGAGGTGATGCCCCCTCAACGTTACCTAAAATCGGCCCTGCCAGCTTCCCCCATAGAAAGGGAAGTCGTGGTAGCGGCAATTCACAAGCTATTTTTCCAGCAGGTGGTGGTAAAGGTTCCCCTTCTTCAACAGGGAAAGGGATACTATTCCACAATGTTTGTGGTACCGAAACCGGACGGTTCGGTCAGACCTATATTAAATTTAAGGTCCCTGAACGTTTATCTGAAAAGATTCAAGTTCAAAATGGAATTGCTCAGAGCGGTCATTGCAAGCCTGGAAGAGGGGGATTTTATGGTGTCTCTGGACATCAAGGATGCTTACTTGCATGTCCCCATTTATCCGCCTCATCAGGAGTACCTCAGATTTGTGGTAGAGGACTGTCATTACCAATTCCAGACGTTGCCGTTTGGGCTCTCCACGGCACCGAGAATATTTACCAAGGTAATGGCAGAAATGATGGTGATCCTGAGAAAGCAAGGAGTCACAGTTATCCCATACTTGGACGATCTCCTCATAAAGGCGAGGTCAAGGGAGCAGTTGCAGATCAGCGTAGCGCACTCTCAGGAAGTGTTGCATGGCTGTATTCTAAATATCCCAAAGTCGCAGCTGATTCCTTCGACGCGTCTGCCCTTTCTGGGCATGATTCTGGACACAGACCAGAAGAAGATGTTTCTCCCGACGGAGAAGGCTCAAGAGCTTGTGACTCTAGTCAGAGGCCTCTTAAAACCGAAACAGGTGTCGGTGCATCACTGCACGCGAGTCCTGGGAAAGATGGTGGCATCGTACGAAGCCATTCCCTTCGGCATGTTCCATGCGAGGATCTTTCAATGGGATCTGTTGGACAAATGGTCCGGATCGCATCTTCAGATGCAGCGGCTGATCACCCTGTCCCCCAGGGCCAGGGTGTCTCTTCTGTGGTGGCTACAGAGTGCTCACCTTCTCGAGGGCCGCAGGTTCGGCATACAGGACTGGGTCCTGGTGACCACGGATGCGAGCCTCCGAGGGTGGGGGGCAGTCACTCAGGGAAGAAACTTCCAAGGGTTGTGGTCAAGTCAGGAGGCTTGTCTGCACATAAATACCCTGGAACTAAGGGCCATATTCAACGCCCTGAGTCAAGCGGAGCCCCTGCTTCGCAACCAACCGGTGCTGATTCAGTCAGACAAGATCACCGCGGTGGCTCATGTAAACCGCCAGGGCGGCACAAGAAGCAGAGTCGCGATGGCGGAAGCCACCAGGATTCTTCGGTGGGCGGAGAATCACGTGCAAGCACTGTCAGCAGTGTTCATTCCGGGGGTGGACAACTGGGAAGCAGACTTCCTCAGCAGGCACGACCTTCACCCGGGAGAGTGGGGACTTCATCACGAAGTCTTCATTCAGATTACAAATCGATGGGAACTACCACAGGTAGACATGATGGCGTCCCGTCTCAACAAAAAGCTACAACGGTATTGCGCCAGGTCAAGAGACCCTCAGGCGATAGCTTTGGACGCCCTGGTAACACCGTGGGTGTTCCAGTCGGTCTATGTGTTTCCTCCTCTTCCATTCATACCCAAGGTGCTGAGAATCGTAAGAAGAAGAGGAGTGAGAACAATACTCATTGTTCCGGATTGGCCAAGAAGGCCTTGGTACCCGGAACTGCAAGAAATGCTCACAGAGGACCCATGGCCTCTGCCTCTCAGACAGGACCTGTTGCAGCAGGGGCCCTGCCTGTTCCAAGACTTACTCCGGCTGCGTTTGACGGCATGGCGGTTGAACGCCGGATCCTAGCGGAAAAAGGCATTCCAGAGGAAGTTATTCCTACGCTGATAAAGGCTAGGAAGGACGCGACAGCCAAGCATTATTACCGCATATGGCGAAAATATGTTGCTTGGTGTGAGGCCAGGAAGGCCCCTACAGAGGAATTCCAACTGGGCAGATTTCTGCACTTTCTACAGTCTGGAGTGACTATGGGCTTGAAGTTGGGATCCATAAAGGTCCAGATTTCGGCCCTATCCATTTTCTTTCAAAAGGAACTGGCGTCTCTTCCTTAAGTTAAGACGTTTGTTAAGGGAGTGCTGCATATGCAGCCCCCTTTTGTGCCACCAGTGGCACCTTGGGATGTCAACGTTGTGTTGCGTTTCCTAAAATCCCACTGGTTTGAACCACTTAAGACCGTGGAGCTAAAGTATCTCACGTGGAAGGTGGTCATGCTGTTGGCCTTAGCTTCGGCTAGGCGTGTGTCAGAATTGGCGGCTTTGTCATGTAAAAGCCCCTATCTGGTTTTTCATATGGACAGGGCAGAATTGCGGACTCGTCCCCAATTTCTGCCAAAGGTGGTGTCATCTTTTCATTTGAACCAACCTATTGTGGTGCCTGCGGCTACTCGTGACTTGGAGGATTCCAGGTTACTAGATGTAGTCCGGGCTTTGAAGATTTATGTAGCCAGAACGGCTGGAGTCAGGAAAACTGACTCGCTGTTTATCCTATATGCCCCCAACAAGTTGGGGGCTCCTGCTTCAAAGCAAACCGTTGCCCGCTGGATCTGTAACACGATTCAGCAGGCTCATTCTGCGTCTGGATTGCCGCATCCAAAATCAGTGAAAGCCCATTCCACAAGGAAGGTGGTCTCTTCTTGGGCGGCTGCCCGAGGGGTCTCGGCTTTACAGCTTTGCCGTGCTGCTACTTGGTCGGGTTCAAACACATTTGCAAAATTCTACAAGTTTGATACCCTGGCTGAGGAGGACCTTGAGTTTGCCCATTCGGTGCTGCAGAGTCATCCGCACTCTCCCGCCCGTTTTGGAGCTTTGGTATAATCCCCATGGTCCTTACGGAGTCCCCAGCATCCACTAGGACATTAGAGAAAATAAGATTTTACTTACCAGTAAATCTATTTCTCATAGTCCGTAGTGGATGCTGGGCGCCCATCCCAAGTGCGGACTTTCTGCAATACGTGTACATAGTTATTGCTTAATAATGGGTTATGTTATGTTGGCATCCATTGTTGATGCCCTGTTGTTGTTCATACTGTTGACTGGATAAGTGTATCGTAAGTTATACGGTGTGATTGGTGTGGCTGGTATGAGTCTTACCCTGGATTCCAAAATCCTTTCCTTATAATGTCTGCTCTTCCGGGCACAGTTTTCTTAACTGAGGTCTGGAGGAGGGGCATAGAGGGAGGAGCCAGTGCACACCAGATAGTACTAAATCTTTCTTAACAGTGCCCAGTCTCCTGCGGAGCCCGCTATTCCCCATGGTCCTTACGGAGTCCCCAGCATCCACTACGGACTATGAGAAATAGATTTACCGGTAAGTAAAATCTTATTTTTACCTCTATGAACCAGGTACATACAGTAGGGCCTTCAGATATCAAGGATGCATGGCTGATAATTGACTGTTTTTCTCTATCAATAAAAAGGGAAATCTTGTATATCTACATTTATCCATAGACCACAATACAGATGTGTCCTCCGACATCCTTGCAGCAGTCACGTTAAACAGCCCATCTAGTCACGCCATGTCATGGCTTGACTTGGTAGTGTCGAATGTCTTTGTGTGACTGTTTCCATTTAAATATGTCTAAGTCACATTGCTATGCGAATAGAACGCACAAGCAACTTATGCTGATTAAGATGATATGCGGCATGCCTATGTTCTGTGTGTGACTGCAGCTGTTTCTGCATACAGAATTCTACTTTCTCTGACGTCCTAGTGGATGCTGGGTACTCCGTAAGGACTATGGGGATAGACAGGCTCCGCAGGAGACTGGGCACTCTAAAAGAAAGATTAGGTACTATCTGGTGTGCACTGGCTCCTCCCTCTATGCCCCTCCTCCAGACCTCAGTTAGAATCTGTGCCCGGCCCGAGCTGGTTGCACACTAGGGGCTCTCCTGAGCTTCTAGTAAAGAAAGTATTTGTTAGGTTTTTTATTTTCAGTGAGATCTGCTGGCAACAGACTCACTGCTACGAGGAACTAAGGGGAGAGAAGCGAACCTACCTGCTTGCAGCTAGCTTGGGCTTCTTAGGCTACTGGACACCATTAGCTCCAGAGGGATCGAACACAGGCCCAGCCTCGGTCGTCTGGTCCCGGAGCCGCGCCGCCGTCCCCCTTGCAGAGCCAGAAGCAAGAAGAACATCCTGAAAATCGGCGGCTGAAGACTCCGGTCTTCAATAAGGTAGCGCACAGCACTGCAGCTGTGCGCCATTGCTCCCTATGCACACCACATACTCCGGTCACTGATGGGTGCAGGGCGCTGGGGGGGGGGGGGGGGGGGGGCTGGGCTGCAATTAGAGTACCTTACATTGGCAAACAGCACATAATATAGTCTAAAAAACTATATATGTGCAAAAATCCCCCGCCATAATAGAAATATAAGAGCGGGAGAAGTCCGCCGAGAAAGGGGCGGGGCTATCTCCCTCAGCACACTGGCGCCATTTCCTCTTCACAGCTCCGCTGGAAGACAGCTCTCCAGGCTCTCCCCTGCAGTTTCCAGGCTCAAAGGGTAACAAAGAGAGGGGGGGGCACTAAATTTAGGCGCAAACTGTATATGTAAAGCAGCTATAGGGAAAAATCACTTTGTGTTAGTGAAAATCCCTGATTAAATAGCGCTGTGGTGTGTGCTGGCATACTCGCTCTCTCTGTCTCCCCAAAGGACTTTGTGGGGTCCTGTCCTCAGTCAGAGCATTCCCTGTGTGTGTGCGGTGTGTCGGTACGGCTGTGTCGATATGTTTGATGAGGAGGCTTATGTGGAGGCGGAGCAGGTGCCGATAAGTGTGATGTCACCCCCTGCGGGGTCGACACCAGAGTGGATGGATATGTGGAAGGTATTAACCGGCAGTGTCAACTCCTTACATAAAAGGCTGGATGACGTAACAGCCGTGGGACAGCCGGCTTCTCAGCCCGTGCCTGCCCAGGCGTCTCAAAGACCATCAGGGGCTCACAAACGCCCGCTACCTCAGATGGCAGACACAGATGTCGACACGGAGTATGACTCCAGTGTCGACGAGGATGAGACATATACACAATCCACAAGGGGCATCCGTTGCATGATTACGGCAATGAAAAATGTGTTACACATTTCTGACATTAACCCAGGTACCACTAAAAAGGGTATTATGTTTGGGGAGAAAAAGCAGCCAGTGTTTTTCCCCCCATCAGATGAGTTGAATGAAGTGTGTGAAGAAGCGTGGGCTTCCCCCGATAAGAAACTAGTGATTTCTAAAAAGTTACTGATGGCGTACCCTTTCCCGCCAGAGGACAGGTTACGTTGGGAGACATCCCCGAGGGTGGATAAGGCGCTCACACGCTTATCAAAAAAGGTGGCACTGCCGTCTCAGGATACGGCCGCCTTAAAGGAGCCTGCGGATAGAAAGCAGGAGGCTATCCTGAAGTCTGTATATACACACTCAGGTACTATACTGAGACCTGCTATTGCTTCAGCTTGGATGTGTAGTGCTGCAGCAGCTTGGTCCGATACCCTGTCAGAAAATATTGATTCCCTCGACAGGGATACGATTTTGCTAACCATAGAGCATATTAAAGACGTCGTCTTATATATGAGAGATGCACAGAGGGATATTTGCCGGCTGGCATCTAGAATTAATGCAATGTCCATTTCTGCCAGGAGAGTATTATGGACTCGGCAGTGGACAGGTGATGCGGATTCTAAAAGGCACATGGAGGTTTTGCCTTACAAGGGTGAGGAATTGTTTGGGGATGGTTTCTCGGACCTCATTTCCACAGCAACAGCTGGGAAGTCGACATTTTTACCTCAGGTTCCCTCACAGCCTAAGAAAGCACCGTATTATCAGGTACAGTCCTTTCGGCCCCAGAAAGGCAAGCGGGTTAAAGGCGCGTCCTTTCTGCCCAGAGGCAGGGGTAGAGGGAAAAAGCTGCACCATACAGCCAGTTCCCAAGAACAAAAATCCTCCCCTGCTTCCACTAAGTCCACCGCATGACGCTGGGGCTCCACTGGTGGAGCCAGGTGCGGTGGGGGCCCGTCTCCGGAACTTCAGCGACCAGTGGGTTCGCTCACAGGTGGATCTCTGGGTTCTACAAGTGGTATCTCAGGGATACAAGCTGGAATTCGAGACGTCTCCCCCTCGCCGTTACCTCAAATCAGCTTTGCCAGCTACTCCCCAGGACAGGGAGGTAGTACTGGCGGCAATTCACAAGCTGTACCTCCAGCAGGTGATAATAAAAGTTCCCCTCCTTCAACAGGGACGGGGTTACTATTCCACAATGTTTGTGGTACCGAAACCAGACGGTTCGGTGAGACCCATTCTAAATTTGAAATCCTTGAACACTTATATAAGGAAGTTCAAGTTCAAAATGGAATCGCTCAGGGCGGTTATTGCAAGCCTGGAAGAGGGGGATTACATGGTATCACTGGACATCAAGGATGCTTACTTGCATGTCCCCATTTACCCACCTCACCAGGTGTACCTCCGTTTTGTGGTACAGGACTGCCAATACCAATTCCAGACGTTGCCGTTTGGTCTGTCCACGGCACCGAGGGTATTCACCAAAGTTATGGCCGAAATGATGATACTCCTTCGAAAGAAGGGAGTTATAATTATCCCGTACTTGGACGATCTCCTTATAAAGGCGAGGTCCAGGGAGCAGTTGTTGGTCGGAGTAGCACTATCTCAGGAAGTACTACAACAGCACGGCTGGATTCTGAATATCCCGAAGTCGCAGCTGGTTCCTATGACGCGTCTGCTGTTCCAGGGTATGATTCTGGACACAGAACAGAAGAAGGTGTTTCTCCCAGAGGAGAAAGCCAAGGAGCTGTCATCTCTGGTCAGAGTCCTCCTAAAACCAAAACAGGTGTCGGTGCATCACTGCACGCGAGTCCTGGGAAAGATGGTAGCTTCTTACGAGGCAATTCCATTCGGCAGGTTCCATGCACGGATCTTTCAGTGGGATCTGTTAGACAAGTGGTCCGGATCGCATCTTCAGATGCATCAGCTGATCACCCTGTCCCCGAGGGCCAGGGTGTCTCTGCTGTGGTGGCTACAGAGTGCTCATCTTCTCGAGGGCCGCAGATTCGGCATACAGGACTGGATCCTGGTGACCACGGATGCAAGCCTCCGAGGTTGGGGGGCAGTCACTCAGGGAAGAAACTTCCAAGGACAATGGTCGAGTCAGGAAGCTTCCCTACACATAAATATTCTGGAACTAAGGGCCATTTACAATGCCCTAAGTCAGGCAAGACCCCTGCTTCAAAACCAGCCGGTGCTGATTCAGTCAGACAACATCACGGCGGTCGCCGATGTTAACCGACAGGGCGGCACAAGAAGCAGGATGGCGATGGCAGAAGCCGCAAGGATTCTCCGATGGGCGGAAAATCACGTGATAGCACTGTCAGCAGTGTTCATTCCGGGAGTGGACAACTGGGAAGCAGACTTCCTCAGCAGGCACGACCTCCACCCGGGAGAGTGGGGACTTCATCCAGAAGTCTTCCAGCTGATTGTAAATCGTTGGGAAGACCACAGGTGGACATGATGGCGTCCCGCCTCAACGAAAAGCTAAAAAGATATTGCGCCAGGTCAAGGGACCCTCAGGCGATAGCTGTGGACGCTCTAGTGACACCGTGGGTGTACCAGTCGGTCTATGTGTTCCCTCCTCTTCCTCTCATACCAAAGGTACTGAGGATAATAAGAAAGAGAGGAGTAAGAACTATACTCATCATTCCGGATTGGCCAAGAAGGACTTGGTACCCGGAACTACAAGAAATGATGTCAGAGGACCCTTGGCCTCTGCCTCTCAGACAGGACCTGCTACAACAGGGGCCCTGTCTGTTCCAAGACTTACCGCGGCTGCGTTTGACGGCATGGTGGTTGAACACCGGATCCTGATGGAAAAGGGCATTCCGGTTGAAGTCATTCCTACGCTGATAAAAGCTAGGAAGGATGTGACAGCAAAACATTTATCACCGCATATGGCGAAAATATGTTGCTTGGTGTGAGGCTATGAAGGCCCCAACAGAAGAATTTCAGCTGGGTCGATTTCTGCACTTCCTACAGTCAGGAGTGACTATGGGCCTAAAATTGGGATCCATTAAAGTCCAGATTTCGGCCCTGTCTATTTTCTTTCAAAAAGAACTGGCTTCACTGCCTGAAGTTCAGACGTTTGTTAAGGGAGTGCTGCATATTCAGCCCCCTTTTGTGCCCCCAGTGGCACCTTGGGATCTCAACGTTGTGTTGGATTTCCTAAAATCACATTGGTTTGAGCCACTTCAGACCGTGGAGTTGAAATATCTCACGTGGAAAGTGGTCATGCTTTTGGCCTTGGCTTCGGCTAGGCGTGTGTCGGAATTGGCGGCTTTGTCATGTAAAAGCCCCTATCTGATCTTCCATATGGACAGGGCAGAATTGAGGACTCGTCCCCAATTTCTCCCTAAGGTGGTATCAGCGTTTCATTTGAACCAACCTATTGTGGTGCCTGCGGCTACTCGGGACTTGGAGGCTTCCAAGTTGCTGGACGTAGTCCGGGCCCTGAAAATCTATGTTTCCAGGACGGCTAGTGTCAGAAAAACTGACTCGCTGTTTATCCTGCATGCACCCAACAAGCTGGGTGCTCCTGCTTCTAAGCAGACTATTGCTCGCTGGATCTGTTGCACGATTCAACTTGCACATTCTGCGGCTGGACTGCCGCATCCTAAATCAGTCAAAGCCCATTCCACGAGGAAGGTGGGCTATTCTTGGGCGGCTGCCCGAGGGGTCTCGGCTTTACAACTTTGCCGAGCTGCTACCTGGTCGGGATCAAACACGTTTGCAAAATTCTACAAGTTTGATACCCTGGCTGAGGAGGACCTTGAGTTTGCTCATTCGGTGCTGCAGAGTCATCCGCACTCTCCCGCCCGTTTGGGAGCTTTGGTATAATCCCTATGGTCCTTACGGAGTACCCAGCATCCACTAGGACGTCAGAGAAAATAAGAATTTCTCTGACGTCCTAGTGGATGCTGGGGACTCCGTCAGGACCATGGGGGAATAGCGGCTCCGCAGGAGACAGGGCACAAAAGTAAAAGCTTTAGGATCAGGTGGTGTGCACTGGCTCCTCCCCCTATGACCCTCCTCCAAGCCTCAGTTAGATTTTTGTGCCCGGCCGAGAAGGGTGCAATCTAGGTGGCTCTCCTAAAGAGCTGCTTAGAGTAAAAGTTTTGTTAGGTTTTTTATTTTCAGTGAGTCCTGCTGGCAACAGGCTCACTGCATCGAGGGACTTAGGGGAGAGAAGTGAACTCACCTGCGTGCAGGATGGATTGGCTTCTTAGGCTACTGGACACCATTAGCTCCAGAGGGAGTCGGAACACAGGTCTCACCCTGGGGTTCGTCCCGGAGCCGCGCCGCCGACCCCCTTGCAGATGCCGAAAAGTGAAGAGGTCCAGAAACCGGCGGCAGAAGACTTTTCAGTCTTCATAAGGTAGCGCACAGCACTGCAGCTGTGCGCCATTGTTGTCAGCACACTTCATAGCAGCGGTCACTGAGGGTGCAGGGCGCTGGGGGGGCGCCCTGGGCAGCAATGATAGTACCTTATTCTGGCTAAAAATACATCACATATAGCCCCTGGGAGCTATATGGATGTATTTAACCCCTGCCAGGTCTCAGAAAAACGGGAGAAGAAGCCCGCCGAAAAGGGGGCGGGGCCTATTCTCCTCAGCACACCGCCATTTTCCCTCACAAAAATGCTGGTGGGAAGGCTCCCAGGCTCTCCCCTGCACTGCACTACAGAAACAGGGTTAAAACAGAGAGGGGGGGCACTTATTTGGCGATATGACTATATATATTAAAATGCTATAAGGGAAAAACACTTATATAAAGGTTGTCCCTGTATAATTATAGCGTTTTTGGTGTGTGCTGGCAAACTCTCCCTCTGTCTCCCCAAAGGGCTAGTGGGGTCCTGTCCTCTATCAGAGCATTGCCTGTGTGTGTGCTGTGTGTCGGTACGTGTGTGTCGACATGTATGAGGACGATGTTGGTGAGGAGGCGGAGCAATTGCCTGTAATGGTGATGTCACTCTCTAGGGAGTCGACACCGGAATGGATGGCTTATTTAAGGAATTACGTGATAATGTCAACACGCTGCAAGGTCGGTTGACGACATGAGTCGGCCTGCAAACCAATTAGTATCTGTCCAGGCGTCTCAAACACCGTCAGGGGCGTTAAAACGTCCTTTTACCTCAGTCGGTCGACACAGACACGGACACTGACTCCAGTGTCGACGGTGAAGAAACAAACGTATTTTCCTTTAGGGCCACACGTTACTTGTTAAGGGCAATGAAGGAGGTGTTACATATTTCTGATACTACAAGTACCACAAAAAAGGGTATTATGTGGAGTGTGAAAAAACTACCTGTAGTTTTTCCTGAATCAGATAAATTAAATGAAGTGTGTGATGATGCGTGGGTTTCCCCCGATAGAAAATTATTGGCGGTATACCCTTTCCCGCCAGAAGTTAGGGCGCGTTGGGAAACACCCCTTAGGGTGGATAAGGCGCTCACACGCTTATCAAAACAAGTGGCGGTACCGTCTCCAGATAGGGCCGCCCTCAAGGAGCCAGCTGATAGGAGGCTGGAAAATATCCTAAAAAGTATATACACACATACTGGTGTTATACTGCGACCAGCGATCGCCTCAGCCTGGATGTGCAGCGCTGGGGTGGCTTGGTCGGATTCCCTGACTGAAAATATTGATACCCTTGACAGGGACAGTATTTTATTGACTATAGAGCATTTAAAGGATGCATTTCTATATATGCGAGATGCACAGAGGGATATTTGCACTCTGGCATCAAGAGTAAGTGCGATGTCCATATCTGCCAGAAGTTGTTTATGGACACGACAGTGGTCAGGTGATGCAGATTCCAAACGGCACATGGAAGTATTGCCGTATAAAGGAGAAAAAGACAACGTCTTTTCAGCCTCAGTCCTTTCGTCCCCATAAGGGCAAGCGGGCAAAAGGCCAGTCATATCTGCCATGGGATAGAGGAAAGGGAAGAAGACTGCAGCAGGCAGCCCATTCCCAGAAACAGAAGCCCTCCACCGCTTCTGCCAAGTCCTCAGCATGACGCTGGGGCCGTACAAGCGGACTCAGGTGCGGTGGGGGGGGGGGTCGTCTCAAGAGTTTCAGCACGCAGTGGGCTCACTCGCAAGTGGACCCCTGGATCCTACAAGTAGTATCCCAGGGGTACAGATTGGAAATTCGAGACGTCTCCCCCTCGCAGGTACCTGAAGTCTGCTTTACCAACGTCTCCCTCCGACAGGGAGGCAGTAGTGGAAACAATTCACAAGCTGTATTCCCAGCAGGTGATAATCAAAGTACCCCTCCTACAACAAGGAAAGGGGTATTATTCCACACTATATTGTGGTACTGAAGCCAGACGGCTCGGTGAGACCTATTCTAAATCTGAAATATTTGAACACTTACATAAAAAGGTTCAAATCAAGATGGAGTCACTCAGAGCAGTGATAGCGAACCAGGAAAAAGGGGACTATATGGTGTCCCGGGACAGATGCTTACCTCCATGTCCCAATTTGCCCTTCTCACCAAGGGTACCTCAGGTTCGTGGTACAGAACTGTCACTATCAGTTTCAGACGCTGCCGGTTGGATTGTCCACGGCACCCCGGGTCCTTACCAAGGTAATGGCCGAAATGATGATTCTTCTTCAAAGAAAATGGACAATCTCCTGATAAGGGCAAGGTCCAGAGAACAGTTGGAGGTCGGAGTAGCACTATCTCAAGTAGTTCTACGACAGCACGGGTGGATTCTAAATATTCCAAAACCGTAGCTGTTTCCGACGACACGTCTGCTGTTCCTAGGGATGATTCTGGACACAGTCCAGAAAAAGGTGTTTCTCCCGGAGAAGAAAGCCAGGGAGTTATCCGAGCTAGTCAGGAACCTCCTAAAACCAGGAAAAGTGTCAGTGCATCATTGCACAAGGGTCCTGGGAAAAATGGTGGCTTCTTACAAAGCGATTCCATTCGGTAGATTTCACGCAAGAACTTTTCAGTGGGATCTGCTGGAAAAATGGTCCGGATCGCATCTTCAGATGCATCAGCGGATAACCCTGTCTCCAAGGACAAGGGTGTTTCTTCTGCGGTGGCTGCAGAGTGCTCATCTACTAAAGGGCCGCAGATTCGGCATTCAGGACTGGGTCCTGGTGACCACGGATGCCAGCCTGAGAGAGAGTCACACAGGGAAAAAATTTCCAGGGAGTGTGATCAAGTCTGGAGACTTCTCTCCACATAAATATACTGGAGCTAAGGGCAATTTACAATGTTCTAAGCTTAGCAAGACCTCTGCTTCAAGGTCAGCCGGTATTGATCCAGTGGGACAACATCACGGCAGTCGCCCACGTAAACAGACAGGGCGGCACAAGAAGCAGGAGGGCAATGGCAGAAACTGCAAGGATTCTTCGCTGGGCGAAAAATCATGTGATAGCACTGTCAGCAGTGTTCATTCCGGGAGTGGACAACTGGGAAGCAGACTTCCTCAGCAGGCACGACCTCCACCCGGGAGAGTGGGGACTTCATCGGGAAGTATTCCACATGATTGTGAACCGTTGGGAAAGACCAAAGGTGGACATGATGGTGTCCCGCCTGAACAAAAAACTGGACAGGTATTGCGCCAGGTCAAGAGACCCTCAAGCAATATCTGTGGACGTTCTGGTAACACCGTGGGTGTACCAGTCGGTGTATGTGTTCCCTCCTCTGCTTCTCATAACCAAGGTACTGAGAATTATAAGACGTAGAGGAGTAAGAACTATACTCGTGGCTCCGGATTGGCCAAGAAGGACGTGGCACCCGGAACTTCAAGAAATGCTCACAGAGGACTCATGGCCTCTGCCGCTAAGAAGGGACTTGCTTCAGCAAGTACCAGGTCTGTTCCAAGACTTACCGCGGCTGCGTTTGACGGCATGGCGTTGGAACGCCAGATCCTAAGGGAAAAAGGCATTCCGGAAGAGGTCATTCCTACCCTGGTCAAAGCCAGGAAGGAGGTGACCGCAAAACATTATCACCACATGTGGCGAAAATATGTTGCGTGGTGTGAGGCCAGGAAGGCCCCACGAAGAAATTTCAACTCGGTCGATTCCTGCATTTCCTGCAAACAGGAGTGTCTATGGGCCTCAAATTGGGGTCCATTAAGGTTCAAATTTCGGCCCTGTCAATTTTCTTCCAGAAAGAATTGGCTTCAGTTCCTGAAGTCCAGAAGTTTGTCAAGGGAGTATTGCATATACAACCCCCTTTTTGTGCCTCCAGTGGCACTGTGGGATCTCAACGTAGTTCTGGGATTCCTCAAATCACATTTTAAACCGCTCAAATCTGTGGATTTGAAATATCTCACATGAAAAGTGACCATGCTGTTGGCCCTGGCCTCGGCCAGGCGAGTGTCAGAATTGGCGGCTTTGTCTCACAAAAGCCATATCTGATTGTCCATTCGGACAGGGCAGAGCTGCGGACTCGTCCCCAGTTTCTTCCTAAGGTGGTGTCAGCGTTTCACCTGAACCAGCTTATTGTGGTACCTGCGGCTACTAGGGACTTGGAGGACTCCAAGTTGCTAGATGTTGTCAGGGCCCTGAAAATATAGGTTTCCAGGACGGCTGGAGTCTGGAAAACTGACTCGCTGTTATCCTGTATGCACCCAACAAACTGGGTGCTCTTGCTTCTAAGCAGACGATTGCTCGTTGGATTTGTAGCACATTTCAACTTGCACATTCTGTGGCAGGCCTGCCACAGCCTAAATCTGTCAAGGCCCATTCCACAAGGAAGGTGGGCTCATCCTGGGCGGCTGCCCGAGGGGTCTCGGCATTACAACTCTGCCGAGCAGCTACGTGGTCGGGGGAGAACACGTTTGTAAAATTCTACAAATTTGATACCCTGGCTAAAGAGGACCTGGAGTTCTCTCATTCGGTGCTGCAGAGTCATCCGCACTCTCCCGCCCGTTTGGGAGCTTTGGTATAATCCCCATGGTCCTGACGGAGTCCCCAGCATCCACTAGGACGTCAGAGAAAATAAGATTTTACTTACCGATAAATCTATTTCTCGTAGTCCGTAGTGGATGCTGGGCGCCCATCCCAAGTGCGGATTGTCTGCAATACTTGTACATAGTTATTGTTACAAAAATCGGGTTATTATTGTTGTGAGCCATCTTTTCAGAGGCTCCGCTGTTATCATGCTGTTAACTGGGTTCAGATCACAGGTTGTACAGTGTGATTGGTGTGGCTGGTATGAGTCTTACCCGGGATTCAAAATCCTTCCTTATTGTGTACGCTCGTCCGGGCACAGTATCCTAACTGAGGCTTGGAGGAGGGTCATAGGGGGAGGAGCCAGTGCACACCACCTGATCCTAAAGCTTTTACTTTTGTGCCCTGTCTCCTGCGGAGCCGCTATTCCCCCATGGTCCTGACGGAGTCCCCAGCATCCACTACGGACTACGAGAAATAGATTTATCGGTAAGTAAAATCTTATTTTACTCACCGGTAATTCTATTTCTTGTAGTCCGTAGTGGATGCTGGGAGCCCGTCCCAAGTGCGGACTTTCTGCGATACGTGTATATAGTAATTGCTTAACTAAAGGGTTTTGTTATGAGCCATCTGTTTATGAGGCTCATTTGTTGTTTATACTGTTAACTGGGTATAGTTATCACAAGTTGTACGGTGTGATTGGTGTGGCTGGTATGAGTCTTACCCTGGATTCCAAATCCTTTCCTTGTAGTGTCATCTCTTCCGGGCACATTTTCCCTAACTGAGGTCTGGAGGAGGGGCATAGAGGGAGGAGCCAGTGCACACCAGATAGTACCTAATCTTTCTTTTAGAGTGCCCAGTCTCCTGCGGAGCCCGTCTATCCCCATGGTCCTTACGGAGTACCCAGCATCCACTACGGACTACGAGAAATAGAATTACCGGTGAGTAAATTCTTATTTTATAGTGTTTTCCTGGAAATCACTTTAACGTAGCATTTCATATGCAGATACAGCCACAATCGCGCACACAATATAGGCATGCCACATATCATCTTAATCAGCATTTTGCGCTTCCCAGTCACATAGCGATGCAAATAAGAGGCATTTTCAGCGAAAAAAGAGACACCCAGCATTAGCAGAGCTGCCAGCTGACTCACGCCAGGCATTTCCTGCTGCATGGCTTATTAAGACAAGATCTGTGAGGACACATCTGTAGATCCCAAAAATTAGGTCCAGATCCTCTGCAATTTTAATATAGGGGGTGATTCAGATCTGAGCTGCTAATTTTGCTCTCCTGCATTCAGATAGTTGCTGCCCCCAGGGGGAGTGTAAATTCGCTGTGCAAGTGTACGATCCCATGTGTACGCTTAGCTGCTAATATCCTGTGTGCACAGCCCAGGACTCACTCCTCCAATGTGATGAGAACAGGCTGATCGGGGCCGGAGCTGACGTCAGACCCTCTCCCTGGAAACACTTGGGCACACCTTCGTTTTTCCGGACACTACCTGAAAACTGTCAGTCACCACTTACAAATGGCCTCCTCCTGTCAATCACCTTGTGAATGCCTGTGCGAACTGATTTTTCGCACCACCCCATCGCTGACCGGAGATGCCCTTTGTTGTTGTCCGACGCGCCCGCGCATTGTGGTGTGTACGCAGGCGCCGTTAGTACATGATCGCCCATTGTGCAGAAACGCACAGCAGCGATCAGATCTGAATCACCCCCATAGTTGATTAGAGACTTGTGGACTGTTTTCCAGATATTTTCCACTGACATTGGCCGGTTTTGAGCTACTACGTCAGATTGCAGTTATTACAACTCGTGTCAGCAGCAGAATAATTAGTAATGTAGTAAAGGGGCTTTGTTTTCAAACTTTCTAGACAACTGGGCATGTTAGGGATGACCATTGTTCTAATATGACCTTTATTACATTTGGAATTATGTCCTCAGGAATTTTAAGTTGCTCTTCCTAAGTATTGGTTTGTGCTCTAATTTGTCTGCTCCAGCTTCTTTGCAGAGGTTAAATGCATGGTTTGTCTGTTATGTAATACCACTGATAATGAATTAGATAGCTGGCAGTGGGTGCATGGCATATATACTCTGTTACACATGCCAGTCTTTACTAAAACTTTCTGTTCCTGTTATGTTGTATATCACCTAGCTAATGGGCTTCTTTTCTCACAGGTGCCTTGAATGGCTTCTAAATAACTTAATGACTCATCAAAGCGTTGATCTGTTTAAAGAGTTAAGGTAAGTAAAATAAGCTTATTGTTTAAACTATTATCCAAACTTTCTCACAATTCTTTACACCTCAGGGTTTGATTTTAATCTGCCTGCCAACTTTTTATGCGCTTTGAATGCTTGCTACATATGGCCATTATGGGGGGAATAAAATTACTGCAGCTAATTGATCCCCCGAGGCCTATCCAATTAGCCTCGACATTGACTCTTATTGCAAATTTTGTTTTGGGACCTGATAAGTGACCTATTTTAATGGCCGTGATCTTGAAAATACATAGGTCCAGGAACTTTTCCCGAATTCTATGTGTTTCTTACCACAAAAACATAGGTAAAAAAATTGCGGTAAAGGATTCCCCCCCCCCCCCCCCTTACCTGAAAATTCCCCCCTATGATTTAGTGCATTATAAATGTTTTCCAGTTAACTCCCGGTCACTCTGGCGTCTGTGGTACCCGTCAAGTGAAGTTACCTTTCCATCAGGGATGCTAAAATTAATGTGTTTATTTTTAATAAAATTAATTTCTCATGTGTCATAAACCTGCACAATGCTTTCAGCATCTGTGTGTATCTTGTCAGTGCTTTTTGTTTTTGCTTTGTATACTTTACTACGTTTATCATTCTATCATATGAATTACTACTGTTTTACTGTTTCTTGTATTGAGTCTCCACAACAGTCCAGGTTTTAGGGTTTTCCATGCTTAAGCACAAGTGACTTAATTAGTATCTCAGCCGTTTTGATGTAATTATATCTGCTTAACCATGGATATCCTTTAATATATGGAGTTAAGGGTGCTTTAAGGATCAGTTTTGTTGAAAAGGGTTGGGTTGGGAATACCGCACAGGGTTAAATGGATTATCAAAAATAATAATAAATAAAATGTTGTCTCCGAGAAAAGCCGACGGTTTAGACAGTAGTCTAAAATTTATCACCTTCTACCGTGAGTTTAATATCTATGGGTAGACAAAATGGTCAGCGGTGCTCCCAAAGGTCCAAACGTATTTGAAAATAGAAAGAGAAAGCTAGAAAAAAGTGACCTTGGTTGGGAGCACTCACTCCCGGAGAGTAACCTGAAATTATTGGTATATATATGAGTGATGATGTAACAATGAAGTATTTAAAACGTAACTTTTAATAGTATGTCTATATAAGAAATGGGGTACACAAATTAAAATTGCAAAAAAATTGCATAAATAATAAATGAATGGCTCTAAACTTTATGAGCCACACTTAAAACTGAGTCTGCGAACATATTGATGGATTACTACTGTGGTAATTTGGTGTCTGGCAAGCATAAGCCCATCCTCCCGTGGAGTGAGCACAAGCCCCAATTAGGTACCATCAGTAACCTACAACACCTGGTATTCCTAAATGGTCTCCCACTAAAGTACTGACCAGGCCCAACACTGTATTGCCTCCAAGATCAGACGGAGTTGGGCATATCCAGTGTGGTATGGTAGTAGGTTACGTATGGAAAAGAGCAGCGAGTGCAGCTGTTATGTAACAGAATGAGAGATGTTTGTTATTGTGCCAGTTTTATAGAATGCATGTGTCTAACCCGTTGAGGATATTTAGTTGACCATCATTGCACCGATTGGCAGCCCAAACACATGGGTATGCGGAGGTTAAATCATATGGTCAACAGGGGTTAGTGACAACAAGCCTCTGTTTTTCCTGTGCATAGCGTGAGGCCGAACGAGGAAAATAGCCTATTATGATTTAAGGCATATATAACAAACAAACACAAAATCTGCAAAGAGGATATCTGTTATTGCAGACTGGATATATCTGTCAGAAAGACATTAATTGAATAATACTTTTTGATACATCGACATTAATAAAGATATTATCTGTGCTAGATGTCAAATGTGATGTTAGTTTGTATCAAAGGAAAAAACATGAAAAAGCTAGCAACAATAACAGGAAAATGAATAATTGAGTGTGTTTTTATAACATCCAATGTCCCAGATACAATTATAACCACCTTTAAAGTATATATCAAGAAAAAAAGGGGAATTTTTAGGGACACAGAATACTTGCTGCAATAGTAAACAGTCAAATACTGGCAGCCAGTGCATTAGATACAATTATTGCCATGAACTCTGCATAGGTTGATACAAAGAGGCCTATAACATCCAATGTCCCAGATACAATTATAACCACCTTCTAAGTATATATGAAGAAAAAAAGGGAAATTATAGGGACAAAGAATCCTTGCTGCAATAATAAACAGTCAAAATACTGGCAGCCAGTGTATTAGATACAATTGTTGCCATAAACTCTGTATAAGCTGATACAAAGAGGCCAGGCAAATTTAAGAGAAAAACACACAACATACAATGCTGCAACTTGAGGTGCCCTGCGGTGTACTATATGTATGTTCTCAATTTATACAATTAAACATAACAAAGAGCCTGGATAATTTTATACCAGAGTTGCGGCTGATTACCACGGGTAAAGATGCAGCAGATCATATAAAACACCTATAGTGAATGGTGCTTATATACATGCTGCTCACAACCAGCATCATAAATAGCCCATTTCGGCGTTGGCTTTAACATTAGAGGTGAGGACAAACTGGACAGGGAAGGGGGGAGGGATACTTATTCTACTGTGCGCCTCCCCGTCCCGTCAGGTGCCGCTAAACCGCTTGAGTCCGTGCGGTATGCAGGCTGGGCGTCTCGTCCGGTCTCCTCTCCTCTGCCGCTGGTCTGAGCCTGGTCACGTGAGAGCGACTCCACAGACTACACTCCCACTGGACCATCTATCAGTAACCCCAGAGGACATTGGCTGTTATAAAAACACACTCAATTATTCATTTTCCTGTTATTGTTGCTAGCTTTTTCATGTTTTTTCCTTTGATACAAACTAACATCACATTTGACATCTAGCACAGATAATATCTTTATTAATGTTGATGTATCAAAAAGTATTATTCAATTAATGTCTTTCTGACAGATATATCCAGTCTGCAATAACAGATATCCTCTTTGCAGATTTTGTGTTTGTTTGTTATATATGCCTTAAATCATAATAGGCTATTTTCCTCGTTCGGCCTCACGCTATGCACAGGAAAAACAGAGGCTTGTTGTCACTAACCCCTGTTGACCATATGATTTAACCTCCGCATACCCATGTGTTTGGGCTGCCAATCGGTGCAATGATGGTCAACTAAATATCCTCAACGGGTTAGACACATGCATTCTATAAAACTGGCACAATAACAAACATCTCTCATTCTGTTACATAACAGCTGCACTCGCTGCTCTTTTCCATACGTAACCTACTACCATACCACACTGGATATGCCCAACCCCGTCTGATCTTGGAGGCAATACAGTGTTGGGCCTGGTCAGTACTTTAGTGGGAGACCATTTAGGAATACCAGGTGTTGTAGGTTACTGATGGTACCTAATTGGGGCTTGTGCTGACTCCACGGGAGGATGGGCTTATGCTTGCCAGACACCGAATTACCACAGTAGTAATCCATCAATATGTTCGCAGACTCAGTTTTAAGTGTGGCTCATAAAGTTTAGAGCCATTCATTTATTATTTATGCAATTTTTTTGCAATTTTAATTTGTGTACCCCATTTCTTATATAGACATACTATTAAAAGTTACGTTTTAAATACTTCATTGTTACATCATCACTCATATATATACCAATAATTTCAAGTTACTCTCCGGGAGTGAGTGCTCCCAACCAAGGTCACTTTTTTCTAGCTTTCTCTTTCTATTTTCAGGATCAGTTTTGTGAAAGCTTTGTGTATAATGTGTATATCACACTCGGCATTGTAGATACATGCAGCACATAGGTACATTTTATGTATCTGTATGAGCGCTCAAAATTGAAACTTCATCCGAGAGATGCCTCTAGTGCAGACGTGTTTTCCCCATGACCACAAAAAAGGATTATGCAGTCCATAAATTGTCTCTTTCAGGTGTTGGCTTTGCCAGGAAACCATGCTCTCTCTTTCTCTCTTTATGGCTCATCTTGATTGTTAATGTTAACGATGGCATGTAGCGTACTATTGGGTAGGAAAATTGGGGGCAACATCAAGTGCACCACACATGGCAGTGCTTTCCTTCCCCCTTCTTTGGGTGGTATCCAATTTGGTGCGATGAAACATAGGGAGTGAAAAATTGGAGTTTGTTTGCACTTTTACCCGATGTATCATCTATATTTTGCAGCCCCGAAAAAAGTTGACTCTTATTGGGGATTTTGTTTCGCCTGCCTGAGGCAGGTAAAACAAAATCCTCTATAAGCCGTGGCGGCCCCTCCAGTCAGTGTCTTGTGCCCACTGCAGCAGCAGCAGCCGAGGACTGCAGGGAGGGCGCCTGGAAGCCAGGACACTCAGCCCCGTGTCCCACATCTGCCCCTCTTCCCCGCTTCGGGTGCCTGGGCCAGACAGGGGTCATGTGATGGGGGGGCGCACCCGGAAATGGAGAAGCGAGCCGGAGCACGGGAACAGCCCTGGGGAGCCAACAAGCCCTGAATCCCCAGTGATCGCAATAACGCGCTATGGCGCGTATTTTACCCTGTTTTGTAGACCAGTGACTCACTTTTCTAAAATGGGAGGGTCCCCATGGACACGCTCTGCTGCGGCCAATTACAGGCTGTCAATTCATTGATTGATGGATCCTTGCTTTAAAAAGGGAGGTGGAGCCTTGGCTCCTCTCCTGGTCATATGCAGCGGCTTCACAGGGTCCCAGGCTCCCAGCGTGATGGTGCAGCGTAGTGTGTGGGACTGCCAGGAAGGTCTGTCTTTAACGTGGCTGCAGGGTGACAGGTGTATGTATGTGTTACTGGGGTCAGCGGGTGTATGTGCTGCCGGGGCGAGACGGAGGTGAGCGGGTGTATGCTCCGGATGGGGGAGAAGGAGGTGAGCGGATGTATGCTGCGTAGGGGGCAGCAGAAGGTGAGCGGGTCACGGGTGTATGCTGCGGAGGGGGGAGAAGGAGGTGAGCGGGTGTAGGCTGCGAAGGGGGAAGACGGAGGTGAGCGGGTGTATGCTGCAGAGGGGGGAGAAGGAGTTGAGCGGGTGTATGCTGCAGAGGGGGGAGAAGGAGGTGAGCGGGTGTATGCTGCGAAGGGGGGAGAAGGAGGTGAGCGGGTGACTATGTCTGTCACTGATCTGCCCTATGCCCCCAGCGATATGTGTGCCTGCACTACAGCAGTCTGTGTGGGGTGGTGGATGGGCTTGCTGTAGGGGGTTACAGCACCTGCGGGAGACAACTTAGGGACTGAGGCTGCAATGTGTATAAGATACTCTACCTGGTGCAATATGTACATGTACCTTACCTGTGCACTGTGTATAGTGTCCTTTATCTGGTGCAATATGTATAATAAGCTCTGCCTGGCGTGAAGTGTATAACATGCTCTACCTGGTGCATTGTGTATAACGTGCTCTACCTGGTGCATTGTGTATACCGTGCTCTACCTGGTGCAATGTGTATAACATGCTCTACCTGGTGCATTCTACTTGGTGCAATGTGTATGACGTGCTCTACCTGGTGCAATGTGTATGACGTGCTCTACCTAGTGCAATGTGTATGATGTGCTCTACCTGGTGCATTGTGTATAACGTGCTCTACCTGGTGCATTGTATATAACGTGCTCTACCTGGTGCATTGTGTATAATGTGCTCTACCTGGTGCCTTGTGTATATAACGTGCTCTACCTGGTGCATTGTGTATAATGTGCTCTACCTGGTGCCTTGTGTATATAACGTGCTCTACCTGGTGCATTGTGTATAACGTGCTCTACCTGGTGCATTGTGTATATTGTCATCTACCTGGTGCAATATGTATAATATGCTCTGCCTGGTGCTAAGTGTATAACGTGCTCTACCTGGAGCAACGTGTATAACGTGCTCTACCTGGAGCAGTATGTATAACGTGCTCTACCTGGCGCAGTATGTATAACGTGCTCTACCTGGCGCAGTGTGTATAAGCGGCACTATTACGTGGCCACGCCCCTTCCCCATGAAGCTACACCCCTACATTTTTGCGCACTGCCTATAGTTTTAAATCTGGGAGGTGGAGCACCAGTTCACTTTCTTTCAGAGGGCACCAAAATGTCTAGTTACAGCTCTGGTGCAGGGGGTCCTGCATGCTTCACAGCCCAGCAGCACTGTCACCCCATCCCCCCACCTTGCAACATTTTCGTAGTGTCCAAATAAGATTAAAATTAATAAGAACCTTTTCTGGGTCCGATGAGACCCAGAAAAGGACCGGTAGGACCCCAATTTTTAAAAGTGAGAAGTCCCTGGGACCAACTTTTTTTTGGTCTCAGCGCGATCACTTGAGTCCCTTATAACCCCATGCAATAACTTTACCCGTGGTAATGTCCCCTGTGTAATTGGATGTCCCCCTCTGTGTTGTAATATTCTATATTTGTCAGTGGTAGCAGCCCCTATTAATACTGATCCTGATACTCGCATACATGATGTGGTGTGCACTTAAAAGATGACTGTTTCAATTAGAAATGACAATTTTCTGTAAACGCGGCAAGGTTGCATGACTTTTATACATGGGGAAAACATCCTGGACCCCCAAAAATGTGTAATTGAGATAGCAGGACCATATAGAAGACTGTTAGTGGACATAGGAAAGTACTGAAGGTTCTTAAAAGGAGTAAAATTTTTGCACGTTTTTTATTAATTGCTGGAAAATGATATCAAGCGTTTTTAATCAAATTAAAGGGGGATATTCAATTTGCCCCGAAGAGTTAAAACCCCTGATGTTTCTTCAGGTGCTGCGGTCGGGCTATTTAATTTGCTCGGCTGGTAACAAGTCTTCTTACACCCGAAAACACACAGGTTCAGTGAAACCTGTGTGTTTTCGGGTGAAATAGCACCGTTTTTGTATGAAAACGAGGCTGTTATCGGGCATTTTGCTTCGCCTGCCGGCGGCAGGTGAACCAAGACCCCCGATAAACCGCGGCACGCGCCGGCTTATCGAGGCCAATTAAATAGCCCCCGGCGCCGATACTTATCACCCGGCACCCCCGGGGCCAAATTGAATATTCCAGAAAGTCTTTCCAGCATTTTTAGTCTTATAGAAAGTTGGAATAAACACTTATCCCATCTGCAAGTTCAAACACCACCTATCAATGCAACACCTCCACGTATCTGTCCCACAGGATCTGGACTAATGGTGGACATACACTAGGTTGACATGTTCATATGGTGGACATATTTTTTAGGGGAGGTTTTTATGTTTTCTTTTTTACTTTTTTTTTACTTTTTCCTTCCTTGACTATACAGGTCACAACTCATTGCCTTTAGTAAGCTTGTGGCGAGCAAAGTGGAGCAAGACACCATACTCGATGTGTTGCGAACCTGCAAGGGCACGTAATTCAACAATCGGTGGTCCCAGATGTGCCCAGACAATCCACACTAACGCCAAAAATAGCATCAACCATTTATGCGTTGAGTTGTTAAGACCTATTGACCCTGTCGACCTTTCATATGTCTATTTTTTGTCCATGTCGACCTAGTACCTAATGACTGCAGACCTATGCATGTAGATCTTCTACACCACAGCCCTGTCCCACATCATTTAATCAGTTATTGTGCTTTATAGATACATTTATCTGAAAACCGATGTCTATTGGTCAGATTGTTATTTTAACCTTTCCAATTGCATGAGTATTTATTGGGAGGTGTGAACCAGAGGTTTTGCATTGTGGGGGCTATTCACACTCAATGGCTATTTTGCGTAAATGCAGATCAACTAGCTGCTCATGTGCTGAGTCCGCATCGCGTGTAGTTTCACGATGCGATCGCAATGTGATTTGACGGGGAATGGTGCAGGAAATACAGGCGTGTCATGGCCATTTTCAGGCAGTCGGATGATGCTGCTTGCGTTTCTTGTGATGGGAAACATGGCGGTGGTGCGACTCCATACGCAGCCTGAATGCACATGCAGGGGTCTACCTCTGTTTCACGATTTCTGCGATGCTACACATTTGGCCCCCAGCATGCAATTTTATCAGCAGTTTTACGTTTTTAGCAAAACTGCCACCGAGTTGGAATACCCCCCAGTGTCCTCACATTTGTCTTTAGAATAAAGATTTTTTCCCTACTTTTTTCACCTGCTCAAAATTTGCTCAGAAAAAGCAATGTAGGTTTGGAATTGGATTGCATATGAAATTTATGTTGCTAGATCGCTGTGACCATGCGTGCGCGGGCCCCAACTTGCACCTAAATTGACATCTTGGAGAGTTTGAGTGGTGGTGGGGGGGGGGAGCTAGACCAGTTAGACTTTACAGTTCAAATCTGGCCATGACATTTATAGTGAATGAATTGGTCGACTAAACAGGGTTTTTGTGTTTTCATTCTGGACTGTACAGCAAATATCAGAACCAACCTCTGCCTCCAAGAGAATGAACAAACCACTTGATTTTCTCACTGTTTCGGTTGAATAACGATACCCGTTCTTTCTCTCTCTTTTTTTCTTTTTTTTTTCTTTCTCTTTTTACAAGGGTTTATTAAGTTTTGTATTTGGATATATGTGTTTGACAATAGAGGAGATTTTGTGGTGAGAAGAACTCAGAATAAGACATGCTTTGTTTAGGAATAATGTTGAGCTCTGTGTATTATACAGCTGAGTAAAGAAATAATAAGAACTGTTTGTTGTCTTGTTGCTGTCAGCGCCTGAAGTATTATTCTTTATATTTGTTAAATTCAGCCTGAAACGTATCCTTTTTATGATACATTTTACTGCCAAAGTGAAGGATTTGTGCCCCTCTGTGAATATAAGCTTATTGCCAGCTCCTCTTATTATCTCCCATTGACAGAACGTTCTGTTTATAAACATTTTACCATGCTTTGATCTCAATGTTGCATTGTGTTGTACATTCAATCTCATCTGCTGTAACGTACTGGAGCCCTCTTGAGTAGGGCCACTGTGCCATGTTTTATATATGCAGAATATTTATATTTATGCAGCAAAAGGGGTCTGACAGCAGTCCTGTAATTTTATTGTTCCGGTGTCCTGCTGAGGCATACCCTAAAGGAACAGCAACACAGCTGCTTCTCCAGCATGATGGGGCCTAGTTTAATGTAGCCATGCACAGCGAAGAATAATGCTTCAGGGCTAACTGTGCACCATTGATGTACTGGGACGGCCCTCGGAGGACGTGCCTGAATATTGACAGGTGCAGAATCGAGGATAATATGCTACTGTTTTAAATGCAAGCAGAGCAACATGAAAAGTTGCGTGTATGCCATACTCTAACTCGTGAAGGCAGAAGCAAGACGTTTTATTAGATGACAAGGAGAATATGTTGCATTTTACAATGTTTAGTAGCTAGGTCTAAAACTCTTGTTTTTAAATACCCCTTAGATTTCATGGTAGCTTCACTTGAGTAAAATGTGCACATGTAGCAGTTTTCTCCTAAAGTACCCAGAAAATCAAACCATAAATACCGGTAGCCGCTAGATGGAGCTCAGTGTATCACCTAGACTTCAGAAGCTGTTATATAGTGACAAAAAGTTGCACTATGCTGTAGACTAGGTCACTCATGGCTCTACATGTGCTATGAAACTACATGTCCCAGCAGCTGACATTTGTAATTTCACAGCACTTAGAGAGCTACAGGTAAAAAGACATTTCAAAAATACATAAGTAAATAAAAATCATATAAAAAGCATGTACAGTCCCAAATGTATTAAGCCTTAAGAATTGATATAGTGGAGACTGATTTGGGGGGGATTTCAATTGTTTGTAAAGTCGGTTGGGCGTCTATTATTTCTTATCTAATAGACAGGAAATAACAGACACCCAACTGACTTTTCAAACAATTGAATACTGCCCAAGAGTGATAAATTACCAGCTAGTCAGCTCCTAACTGCCATGTTACAGGCTGTGTCTGAAAAATGACCGTTAGGAGCTGACTGACTGGTCGTTTATCAGTCTTTGGCCCAAGTGTATTAAGCTTAAACAAGAGCTTAAGTGGAGATGGATAAAGGGTGGAATTCAGTTGTTTGAAAAGTCAGTTGGGTGTCTGTTTTTTCCTGTCAGATAGGAAAAAAAACAGACTCCCAACTGACTTTTCAAATGATTGAATACCCCGCACCCCCCAAAGAGTGATAAAGTACCAGCCAAACAGCTCCTAGCTGTCAATCTACTACTAGATTGTGCTTGCATGCCGGCCAATCCAGAATCGGCGATAGCGACGCGCAGAGCGGTGCATCGTTATCGCTATAGGGCATACACACGACGAGATCTGTACTTAATTTTTAAGAAGTCTAGTCAGATTGCTTAGAAATTAAGCACAGATCTCTCCGTGTGTACCCCGTTTTAATACGTCTCCACTTTGTTACTTTTTATGGCTTTGCAGTGAATGAAGGCTTAGCAATTCTAGACTTCAGCCTGTAGTCTGCCTCCATGATCACTCCTGATAAGTTTTCATTATCCGTCTATAAAAAGCCTGTAATATACAGGTGAGCAATTGTTAGAAGCTTAATCACAAGTCCCACATAGGTGTGAAGAGTCAAAGGATCAAATGCAAATACCATTATACGTTTTGCCATTGCTTGACCTACTTTAAAATGTATAAAAGATGAGAAACGACATTGCTTTATCGTCTTTATTGCAGCCAACTGGTTCAGCCAAGAATTGGCTCACAGATTCAGTTAAAAAAAAAAGAATTCATTTTGCTGGGCTACTTCTAAGGCTGCAGTGATTTTTTTTTAGATCTCAGGTTGACATGGTTGTTCCTTACTAAGCAATTTATTTATAATGCTAATTTATTGATTCTCTGACTAGTTTTTCAGATATTTAAATTGTATAGCTATGGTTTTAAGCATGTGTACTTAGTTGGTTTCACTATGTGGCTGCACTGCCCCTGTACGTTCTATTGTATTTCTATTGGCACGTGTTTGCGCCAGTCGTACTTTGGGTTCAAGAAATCCATCTGAAACTTCCAGATCTATGTGTACCCTCACCTCTGCATAAGGGTGGATCAGCGGCTCTATGCTGTAATATAATGATGTGACCTTATATCTAAGGGAAGAAGAGTAACAGTGTGGAGGACAGTGTAGAGCATTGCTATATTTCTAGGATAAGTGTTAAGGGGGGTACACACGGAGAGATCCGTGCTTAAAATCTAAGCAATCTTGCTAGATTGCTTAGATTTTAAGCACGGATCTGCCGTGTGTATGCCCTCCAGCGATAGCGATGCGCGGCCCCGCGCATCGCTATCGCCGATGCTAGATTGAGCCTGCATGCAGGCTCAATCTAGCGGGTCGCTCACTTCACCGTTGTGTGAAGTGAGCGGCCCCCCGTCAGCTTTCCCCCTGCTCAGCACATCGCGCTGTGCTGAGCGGGGTGAGAGATGTGTGCTGAGCGGTCTGTGTTAAGATCGTTCAGCACACATCTCTCCCGTGAGTACCCCCCTTTAGCTGCACTATGGTAATCCTGTGTATTTAGCTTTATTTTATAATATTCATGTTGTGCCGTGTTGTGAACAAGAGTTGGGTACGAAATCCTTGCAGTTAGAAGACACAGTGAATCCTGGTAGTAAGTATTTTCACCCTAACCCAGGTACTTACCTTACCTCCTGTATCCATTGGGATTCTGACCATCAGGATCCCGTGGTGTGTCTTTTGACTGCTTGCCGGGACTTTGACTGCATCCTGTGAACAAAGAAACTCGGATTGCCTTATTGTGGTGTTCTAATACCTTATTAAATATTGCATGTTTTATCGATTGATATAGGTTTTATATTACCCCCCTTAATGTGTAATATTTGTGTGTTTCCAGCATCAACAGTATGAAGCAGCTGATCAGCTCTCCTGACTTGCTTGTAATGCAGGTAGAGATGGATGTGTACACAGCTTTAAAAAAGGTACAGAACTGCAAGGGGGATGTCTCATTGTAATATCAAGTCTCATTGTAATATCAAATCTTCTTAAAAATGCTCTTCCCCTTGAGTTGCTGGCCACAACAAATCCTGTGTTAGTCTGCCCGAGTTCCAGGGAATTCTGTAAAGTTCCACATTAATGGCTCTTTCCATGATATTTTACCAGAAGTAGAGGACATTTTGTTCATTTTGTGTCTATTTTTTATTTTTATTTTTTTATGTTTGCTGTAAATGTTCTTTGCTTTTTGCCTTCATAATACTATACTTGGCTTTTGCACAGTCAGGATAATTTTTAAAGTACTTTCACAAAAACCTCACAGCTGAAATGTGACTGCAGGTAGCTTTCAAATATATTAAATACATTATAGTAAAAAATAAATATATTACTATTCATTTTAAAGGAAAGAAAATGTTTTAGTATTTGTCTGTAGCTGAACACTCCATGCATAGTTCTTATAAGTAGCCCTGGAGCAGAGAATTTGTTTAATTATGTCTCTTTGAGCTGTGTTCTGCAGGGAAGGCTACATCCGCTATGGTCTATCAAGCGTGCTGGGAGCATAAGAGCGAAACATTTCTCACACTGGTGTGCCATCTAGTTTGCTGCTATATGCCCACATAAACATTGATGTGGTAACTGATGCTTGGTGTTTTTGGTTTGGTGGGTTGGGTTTTTGCCACTTCAGTAGCACAGCATCCTCAAACTCGATGTCCACCGATATCCCCTGCACACTGAATAAAATGTAAAATACTAAGGTTATCTCAATTTTAATTCATTTTGAACCATATATATTAATTGATATATAAAATAAACAATTCTTGTAGTGCGCTCAAGCAGAAAAAAAGCAGCTAGGTAGGTTCAATATTCCACTTAAAGATATCCTCACACCTTCACCAAATATGTGCCAAAAAAAGATTGAATAGCACTTATCCAGCACTACTGCATATGTCGGTCGTTCATGAATATACCACTTAACATTGGGTTATAGAGTGGATCTTGATCCAGAGGCACCAACAGGCTAAAGCTTTAGCTGTCCCAGGATGCATTCGGCCTCCTCTATAACCCTACCTCCAGGCACTGAGAGATCAGTTTTTGTGAGTTGGTGCCTGTAGCAGCAAGTCACCTAAGAGGAGGGCTGCACTGGGCAGCCCTGAAAGCTATTCTGTAGATTATTTCTTCATCTCTGGCTGGGCTGCCAGCGCTGTATGTCAGAGTGACATTCAGTGCTGCAGCTCTATCACCTCTCAAGCAACATCGTATTCTCCCGCGGCCTGATTCCCGGGTACTTGCGGCAGAGAAGTCACGGCTTAGGCACAGAGTCGCTGACCGCTCTCCTGGTTCGTTTGGCTGCTCCCAGACGGGACCAGCCATTAAATCGCGTTCCGTCCGCGATCTAGGGAAATGGGTCGCGGCGCTCGTGTGGACACTGTCACTGGGCTGGGACCCCTCTAGACCACCAGGACAATAGAGCAGAGATTGGGTGTACTAACACCCCATTTAATAAGGCTCACTAGTACTGGGGTAAAAGTCCAGGATAGGGGAGGCGGCGCTTGACCTGTAGCACCATCCCCAGCACAGGGTGCCATCTCACTGCAGATTTCCCGCCCTGGAGCTGCCTCACACGCTCTCTCATTCCCTGACTGAGACGCTGAGCGCCACCTTCTGAGCATAGCTGATGCTGGTCTCCGGGATTGCAGGGCAAGGTCTCCCTTGTAAAGCCGCCTGTACACAGCGCTGAGACTTTACAAACACTTAAGTATCCTACATTTCTTTATACAGACAGCTTTAGTTGAGAGAGTGTACCCTTATATATATTGTACGAGTAATCTGATATATTCTCCGGTCACTGATCGCGCTGTGAGATAGATGCCATCTAGCCATCTAGCCATCCATCCTTAGTGTTTCACAGATATAACTGTCGCTATATTCTGTACCCTGGGCTAAGTGCATTTTGGTAAAATAATATAGTATTAAACATACGTATATTCTACTGTGTTACAGTCGCATAATACCGGATTCTATTCGCAGGTATTGTAGTTTGTCTGTCTTTATCGTACTATATCGCCCTGTTGCATTTCTCTCAGTGGGGGATATTCAAATGTTTGAAAAGTCAGTTGGGAGTCTGTTTTTTCCTTTCTAATAGACAGACACCCAACCGACTTTTCAAACATTTGATTTCCACCCATATGGGGAGATTCAAATGTTTGAAAAGTTGGTTGGGTGTCTGTTTTTCCCTGTCTATTAGATAGGCAGCCCTAAGAAAAGCTTTTTTTGAAGAAAAAAGTGAAGACTTCAAGGGCAGCAGCAGTGGTAAATGTCAGAAGACATTCACTGCTGCAGCTCCAGCTCTCCCCAGCGGCGCTGTACACTCCCGAGCCCTGGTTGCCAGGTAACTACAGCAGGAGGCTCCGGTTTTCTTCACGTCAGGCACACACGACGGGGGCTCTCCGGGATTGCGTGGCCACGCTTCGGGAGGTGGTAAGTTGGTCCCGCTTGCGGGACCCGGTCTTTATCGCGATCCGGCGCTGTCAGCGGGAGGCGGGCCGCGCGCGCTGGCGGTAGACACTGTGGCAGTACAGGCGATCCCACTAGATCACCAGGGCATGGGTGCAGGTCAGGTTTTCTCTCTCAACCATTTTCAGTAGCCCACAGTACCCGGTGGTTTTGCCAGCAGGGGGATATGGCTTAGACCTGAAGCCCCTCCCCCAGCCCTAGGGCGCCATTTCCCGCAAATGTTCTCGCCCTGGAGCTGCATATCTGTCTCTCCCTCACTCCCTGTCAGTGTCTGGGTGCCATTATCTCTCAGCTTCACTGTTCCTGGGACTGCTTGGGCAAATCCTCCTGTGTAAAGCCGCCTGGTTGTCAGTGCTGTGACTTTACATGACATTTAAGTATTCTACCTGCCTTTTTAGACAGTGCTAGTTAAGAAAGAGTGCATTTAGTCAGGGTTTTCTAGTACAATTACCCTGTGATATACATCCAGTTCTTACTGTGTAGTGTTATATCTATTGACTATATAGCTATATATATATAAGCTAGTCCAGTGCAGTATTATTGTTAGTAATAATCTCTGCATTGTGCAAACTGCGACTATCTGTGTGTGCATTAGATAGCTGAGTGGTGTCCATTTCGTGTCTTTCACTCAACTTGCTATCCCTATATTCTATAACCTGAGGGGGCTTGGTGCGTCAGGTTTTATATTGATAAAGGATTTTCACAAAGATATACTTTAATACGTATATTTCTCTGTGATTTTAGTCACCATATCTCTCCTTTATCTCTGCTAGTGCTGACTACACTGCGCAGGGGTTTGGGTAAGAGGTATTGTGCTGCTGCCAATTGTACTGTGTTACCTGATACTGCAAGTTATATCATGTCTGCTTCTGAGGGTAACGGTTCTGGGGATGAACACACTACTGGTGTTGCTGAAGCCGCAGATCCCTATGAGGAGAATCTAGCAGCTCTCTGCTCTGGTTCTGGGGGCTCCTTGCCCCCCAGTGGGACTGTGGAAACGGAGGTACATAATGACCCACCGTGGGACGCTTTTTCCACGCTTTTACATACGCTAGTTAATAAACTAACACCCCCTATGGGACCCCCTATGCCGGTACAACCGTATGTGGTCCCTGCAGCTAACCCGCCGTGGGCGGACGATTTATCTGCCCAATTGAAGAAGTTGAACCAGTCCCTGAATACTAAGAAGTCTGACCATCGCTCACCTAAGTCCAAGGGGTCCTCTAAGCGAGCGCTTGTCTCCTCACAATCCACTGCTGTCACTGACACCTCGTCTGATGAAGACGGCACTTACACTGACCCCACAGGTTCTGACTCAGATACGGCTGATGGGGAGGATAGTTCACATGTGGATGTTCCTGATCTTTTGGAGGCTATTAAGTTAATTCTACAGATTACGGATGATCCCGAGCCATCCGTCTCTCCTAAGAAACCAGATAGGTTCAAGCGTCAGAAGGTGGTTAAACAAGTTTTACCTCACTCTGACCACCTAGTGGATATACGTCAGGAACCCTGGGAAAACCCGGGTACAAAGTTTGTGCCTCAAAAGAAGATGCTGGCTCGCTATCCCCTCGCACCAGAGCTGTCTAAGAATTGGGAAACGCCTCCTCCAGTAGACTCACATGTGGCTAGGATGGTGGTTTCCTCAGCTCTACCTGTCACTACCGTCACGTCTCTAAAGGACCCTACGTATAAACGTGTGGAGGGTTGTCTGAAAGCGATTTACACCCTCACGGGTGCTGCACAAAGGCCCACTATTGCAGCAACATGGGCTGCAGAGGCTATTGAAGCATGGGCCTTGGAGTTAGAAGCTGAAATCTCTTCTGACCATGCTAGACAATGCTTGTCATATATTGTCACAGCTTCTCGCTATGTTAAAGAGGCGGCTTCTGAAGCCGGTATCCTAGCAGCCAAGGCCTCTACTACGTCAGTCCTGGCTCGCCGGATATTGTGGCTGAGATCCTGGTCTGTGGATCTGAAATTGTCACAACTGAGGGCCTGAGCTGACGGGAGGCAGCCTCAGTTGTAGGGGCTGAGATGTACCGGAACCTGGGAGGTTGTATCAGACCCCTGGACATGTAAGTAACATGAATAATAACTGCCCGAAGGCGTGACCACGACAACTTGGATAAAAGTCAATGATGTTTATTATGACAACTCCGCAACACAGCAGCAGTAAAAGAAAACGTAAAAGTCAGCAAATAAAAAATACAGTTCCTGGGTACTACAGGATGGCAGGAGCCACAGGGCACTGGTAGTGTGAGATAGTTCTTATGATCTTCTAGATGGAAAGTCCTTACCAGGCCCGACTGTAGCAATGGAGATAACCCAGGATTGTGCCAGCTGGTGTTCCAGGAAAAGCTGGGTTGCTGAAGGTAAAACAGCTGCTGTGGATACTGGCTGGAACCAGACTGTTGTTAGCACGGAGTGGATACTGGCTGGAACCAGTTAAATAATAGATGAACTTGGGAGCGATGAAATATGAACTGAAATGTAGAACTTGAGAGCGGAGAAATAATAATACCGGTGGAGAGTGGTAAAGTGTAGAAAGGACACCGGCCCTTTAAGGGAAGCTGTACTCTGCTGAAAGCTGAGCTGGAAGCAGGTAATGTTGTAGCTGGAAACAGATGAATCCACAATGGATTGGAGAGTCAGGCTACACCGCAGGTGGAATGCTGGTGCGGGTCTCTATGGTGGAAGTCTTGAGACAGGAGCTGGAACCTGGAAGACAATCACAGGAGAGAGACAAACAGGAACTAGGTTTGACAACCAAAGCACTGACGCCTTCCTTGCTCAGGCACAGTGTATTTATACCTGCAGCAAGGAAGGGATTGGCTAGGCAATTATGCAGATTATCAATACTGAGAACAGATTGGTGGAAATGATCAGCTGACAGAATCCAAGATGGCTGCGCCCATGCAGACACTTGGAGGGAAGTTTGGTTTGTAATCCATGTGGTAATGAAAACAGTAATGGCGGCGCCGGCCACCGGAGACAGGAGGCGCCAGGCTGACAGATGCACATCCAACCACGCGGACACAGCGGAGGCCGCGGCTGACGTAATCGCCACTCAGACACTCTGCATGCAGAAGTTCAGGGACGGCGGCGGAGGCCGCGGGAGACGCCATGCCAGGTGTAATATGGCGTTTACTGTGACAGCGTCCCAGAGTGACAGGAGAGGATACAGGAATGTACACATCAGGATAACAGATGGGATCCGGTCCTGGAGCGCTGAGCCAGCCTTAGGAGGCATCTGATGGGTAAGAAATGGCGTCCAGATACCCGGATCGTGACAGAAATCTAGAAAAATGCTGGAGGTACTCCCTTTCAAGGGAGATATTCTGTTTGGGGAAGACTTAAATAAGATAGTGGCTGACTTGGCTACTGCCAAAACTGCCTGTCTGCCAAGTACCACTCCTACTGTGTCGAAGGCTAAAGGTACTTCCGTTCGCCCCTTTCGTCCTTCATGTAAAGCAAAAGGACATGCGTACAACAAGCAGGCCCGCACTTCCAAACCTGGTAAGCCAAAGCCCAAAAGAGCCTGGGCGGCCCGTAAGCCAGCTTCCAAGGCCGATAAGCCTGCCGCATGACGGGGCGGGCCTCCCCCTGGGGGATCCCAGGGTGGGGGGCCGGCTTCTAGGGTATACCCAGGAATGTTTGAAGACCACTTCAGATGCCTGGGTACGGGAAGTCGTCACTCGAGGTTACGCCATAGCCTTCAAAAACCGACCCCTCATCGATTTTGCCAGACAGACGTCTCGTTGGACCAGACAAAGTCAAACACTCTGCATTCGGTGGTACAGACCCTCCTGGATACAGGAGTCGTAGTACAGGTGCCTCTTGCGCAGAGGGGCCAGGGGTACTATTCTCCGCTGTTTCTAGTCCCGAAACCGAATGGGTCCTCCCGGCCCATTCTTAACCTCAAGGCATTGAACAGGTTTGTGACGGTTTCCAAGTTCCGTATGGAAACCCTTCGCTCTATAGTTCTGGCCTTGGAACCTGGGATCTACATGGTCTCCCTGGACATACAAGATGCTTACCTGCATATTCCTATAGCAGCGTCACATCAGCAATACCTGAGGTTTGCTATTGGCAACCTCCATTACCAGTTTCGGGCGTTACCTTTTGGTTTAACAACTACTCCCCGAGTCTTCACCAAAGTCATGGCGGTGATGACGGTGGTACTCCGCCGTCAAGGGGTCAGGATACTGCCGTATCTGGACGACTTGTTAATCCTGGCAAATTCCCCAGAACTTCTCCTACGTCATCTAGATATGACTGTCCGGTTTCTACAAGCCCACGGGTGGCTCATCAACTGGAAGAAATCCTCCCTGGTCCCTGCTCAGAGCATGGTGCATCTGGGAGCGCTATTGGACACTCACAACCAGAGGTTGTTCTTGTGTCAGGAGAAAGTCCTGAAGCTTCAGGAAAGGATTTGTTGCTTCCTTTTTCGACCGCAAGTGTCGATACATTCGGCGATGCAGGTGCTGGGCCTCATGGTGTCAGCATTCGACATGGTGTAGTATGCTCAATTCCATTCTCGCCCCCTCCAGAGGCTGTTTCTAGCCAAGTGGGACGGCCTGCCTCACCGGATCAGGTCTCAAATTATCTCATTGACTCCGGAGGTCCGTCTGTCGCTGCTTTGGTGGCTCAAGGACCAACAATTGTGCAGGGGTCGTCCCTTCTGGATATCCAGCTGGGTCCTGTTGATGACAGATGCCAGTCTAAGAGGTTGGGGCGCGGTGCTGGAGCAACACTCCCTTCAGGGTCGGTGGACCAATGAGGAGTCCCTCCTCTCGATCAACATTCTGGACTTGCGGGCGGTCTTCAATGCATTGAACCTAGCCCAGCATTTAATTCAGAACCGTCCTGTTCAAGTGCAGTCGGACAACGCCACCACAGTGGCTTACATAAATCATCAAGGCGGCACTCGAAGCCATCTGGCAATGAAGGAAGTCTCACGGATTCTACATTGGGCGGAACGCCATCTACCGGCCATATCGGCAATCTTCATTCCGGGAGTCCTGAATTGGGAAGCGGACTTTTTCAGTCGTCAGGACGTACATGCCAGCGAGTGGGGCCTCCATCCAGAAGTGTTTCAACTCCTAGTGGAAAAGTGGGGTCTTCCAGACGTAGATCTGATGGCGTCTCGACACAATCATAAGGTTCCGGTCTTCGGAGCAAGGATAAGGGATCCTCAAGCAGCATTTGTGGATGCGCTGGCGGTGCCGTGGAGGTTTTGGCCGCCGTACGCGTTCCCTCCGGTGTCACTCCTGCCCAGGGTAATTCGGAAGTTCAAGCAAGAAAGAGAAATTCTGCTTCTCATAGCTCCAGCGTGGCCCAGACGGCACTGGTTCTCAGACCTGCAAGGCCTATCGTCGGAGCGTCCAATTCTACTTCCACAACGCCCAGACCTCCTCGTTCAGGGCCCCTGTGTCTACCAGGACCTAGCCCGGCTGTCTTTGACGGCGTGGCTCTTGAAGCTTCCGTCTTAAGGGCTAAAGGGTTTTCTGAGGCGGTCATTCAAACTATGTTGCGGGCCCGGAAACCGGCTGCTGCTCGGATTTACTATAGGGTCTGGCATTCCTACTTTGGTGCGCATCTAACGATTATGACGCTTCCAAGTTTAGTATAGGCAATTTGTTTTTTTTTTTCAGCAGGGCCTGGACTTAGGCCTGCGTCTGGCCTCCCTCAAGGTTCAAATATCTGCCTTGTCGGTGTGGTTTCAGAGAAAGTTTGCGACCTTACCTGATGTGCATACCTTTACTCAGGGAGGTTGGATACACAACACACCCTATGTCCCGCATGTGGCTCCTTGGGACTTGTCGGTGGTTTTGGAGGCGTTACAAGGGGTGTGGTTCATCAAATCGACAGTATCTAGGTCGACCACTATAGGTCGACAGTCACTAGGTCGACATGGATGGAAGGTCGACAGGGTTTCTAGGTCGACATGTGCTAGGTCGACAGGTCTAAAGGTCGACATGAGGATTTTTTTTTTTTGGGCGTCGTTTTCTTCGTAGAGTGACCGGGATCCCAAATTAGTGCACCGCGTCCCCTCGCATGGCTCGCTTCGCTCGCCATGCTTCGGGCATGGTGCCTTCGCTTCGCTCTGCACAGATTACCGTTCCAATCGTAGTCCACATGGATCGTTAAGTATGAAAAAAAGAAAAAAAATGTGAAAAACTCATGTCGACCTTTAGACCTGTCGACCTAGCACATGTCGACCTTCCATCCATGTCGACCTTCCATCCATGTCGACCTAGTGCCTGTCGACCTATAGTGGTCGACCTAAACATTGTCGACCTAGATACTGTCTATCTTCAGACCAGATCCCGTTACAAGAGTCTCCGTTTGAACCTCTTGGTTCAGCTGATCTTAAGTGGCTTTCCCTTAAGGTGGTGTTTCTGCTGGCTACTGCTTCAGCTAGAAGAGTGTCAGATTTGGGTGCCTTGTCCTGTAGTTCCCCATATCTGATATTTCACCGTCCCCGGGCGGTTCTTAGGACTCGTCCCGGATAATTACCTAAGGTGGTTTCCTCGTTCCACCTTAACCAGGAGATTGTAGTTCCGGCACTTGTTTCTCCTGATCTGTCTCCCAAAGAGCGGTCTTTGGATGTGGTACGGGCTCTCCGTATTTATGTGAAGAGAACTGCTTCCATTAGGAAATCTGATTCTCTCTTTGTACTGTTTGGATTTCACAAACGGGGCTGATGGATTAGAATGATGATTGCACATGCTTATGTGAGGGCAGGTCAGTCAGCTCCTGCTCACGTTACGGCCCATTCTACTCGGTCTGTTGGACCTTCTTGGGCGGCCCGCCGTGGTGCACAATTGTGCAAGGCGGCTACGTGGTCCTCAGTGAAAACGTTCATAAGGTTCTATGCCTTCGATACTGCTGCTTCCCTTCCTTTGGACGCCCGGTTCTTGTGCCCGCTACAGTGCGTCCCCTCCCATAAGGAACTGCTTTAGGACATCCCCAATGTCTATCCTTGTGGAGCCCAGTGTACCCCGCAGCAGAAAACAAGGTTTATGGTAAGAGCTTACCTTTGTTAAATCTCTTTCTGCGAGGTACACTGGGCTCCACAAGGCGCCCACCCTGATGCACTTAGCTTCTTTGAGTTGGTATGGCTTTAGCCGCTGACACTTCTCCTGTCTTGAGAGTGTGGTGTATGTGGCTACTAACCGTTGTTGTTTCTTTTCCTGCTACTGCATTGGGCTGGTTGACTAAAAACTGAGCTCCTGTGCAGGGAGGCGGGGTTGTAGAGGAGGCGGCGCTGTGCGTTCTGGGAACAGTCAAAGCTTTGAGCCTGTTGGTGCCTCGGATCAAGATCCTACTCTACACCCCAATGTCTATCCTTGTGGAGCCCAGTGTACCTCGCAGAAAGAGATTTAACAAAGGTAAGTTCTTACCATAAATCTCGTTTTTCAAACATTTGAATCTCCCCCATAATGTCTAACACATAGGTCTGCAAACTCGGTCCTCATTACCCCCACACAGTGCATGTTTTGCAGGTAACCCAGCAGGTGCACAGGTATATTAATTACTCACAGACACATTTTAAAAGGTCTGCAGGTGGAGTTAATTATTTCACTTGTGATTCTGTGAGGAAACCTGCAAAACATGCACTGTGTAGGGTAATGAGGACCGAGTTTGCAGACCTATGGTCTAACACACAGGTTCTCAAACTTGGTCCTCAGGACCCCACACACTGCAGGTTTTGCAGGTCTCCTCACAAAATCACAAGTGAAATAATTAGCTCCACCTGTGGTGTCAGTGAGTAATTAATACACCTGAGCACTTGCTGGGTTACCTGCAAAACATGCACTGTGTGGGGTCCTGAGGACCGAATTTGAGAACCACTGGTCTAACAGAAAGGGCAGTAAATCAGTGGAAGCTCTTGCATCATGCAAAGCATGCTCCAAGGATTTACCAAAGGGGAGAGTGTTGTATGATGGTCTGTGTATTACTTGCCAAGCACCTGCAAGTCATACTTGCCTACCTGACCCTCTCCATGAGGGAGAAAATGCTCTGTTCCTTGGCTTTCCTGGTAATGTATGATTGCCATCACCTGTGGTGAAACACCTTTCTTATTAATTAACTAGCTCACCACAGGTGATGGCAATCATACGTTACCAGGAAAGTCCAGGAACAGAGCATTTTCTCCCTCATGGAGAGGGTCAGGTAGGCAAGTGTGCTGCAAGTCAGTCCGCAGCTCCTGCATCTACACAGGAGCTACCCTGAGATGCGTTCACCACCCTACTGGGTACTCTGGTGGAACGCCTAGCGCCCCCTATGGGACCACCGGTGCCACTACCACCACAAATTATCCCTATGGTTACTTCGCCTTGGGCGGAAAATTTGTCTAACCAACTGCAGCAATTAAATCAGTCTCTGGTTAGACAGAAACCTACACCAGGTCACTCCCGTGTCCCTGGGTCCTACTCGCAATCCACAAACCTCTCGGATGTTTCATCTGAAGAGGAGGGGGAGCATACGGTCCTGTCAGACACTGAATCCTGTGTTTCAGATAAGGATTCTCCCTTGCAGATCACTTATGATGAGGATTCCACTACTGTGGCAAAGAAAACTGATAAGTTTAAACAGCAAAAGTGGTTAAAACTAGATTTCCCCATTCTGATCATCTTGTGGACATCAGGCGGGAACCCTGGTCTAATCGAGGGAAGAAATTCACTCTGCCTAAGCGGACTTTGGCTCGCTATCCTCTCCCTGCAGAGTTATGTAACAAATGGGAGACTCCACCGCCACTGGATTCTCACGTCACCCGTCTCAGGGTGTCGTCCCCTTTGCCTGTCACCTCACTGAAGGAACCGACAGATAAGCATGTGGAGGTATGCCTGAAGTCTATATATTCCCTTACAGGGGCTATTCATATACCCACTATAGCTGCCTCCTGGGCTGCAAAAGGTATTGAGGCGTGAGTTTCGGCGTTAGAGGAAGAGCTGCCCGAGGATATATCTGACAATGCCAGACAATACCTGTCTCACATTACCACCACCGCCTATTACGTTCAGGAGGCGTCCTCTAAAGCGGGTGTATTTGCAGCCAAGGCGTCGACCACGTCCTGGCTCGCCGCATACTGTGGTTGAGGTCATGGAAAGTGGATCTAGACTCCAAAAAGACCTTGGAGTTACTCCCCTTCTCTAAGGGCATTTTGTTTGGGGAAGACCAAAATAAAATAGTGTCTGAATTAGCAGCCGCTAAGTCAGCTTTTATCCCCACTACTAATCCCTCTACACGGAAGGCAAAAGGTACCACTTTTCGTTCCTTTCGACCTCAAGGGAAAGCAAAAGGTCAGGCCAGACTGGCCCACAGGGGTTCAGGGGAAACCTACTGCCTAACCCCCCCCCCTCTAGGGAAGAGGTTCCAGACTGTGCACTTGAATTATACATTATGCATATGTTCCATTGTAAAGCACAGGGCTATGGTGTATTTTCTATCATGCATTGCTGTTATTAATCTGCTACATTATCATGCATGCACTAGCAATATTGACTGTACAGTGTATGTATATCAAGGGCCCCAGCCCATGCAGTCTCTAATGGTTATGTAAACCACTGTAGTGGCTGGCCACATCCCTGTGCATTGGCCCCTACTACTGTATTCCCTCGATAGACCCTTCATGCCCCAGTCCGACACTGGGTCAGGCATACCTGAGACAATCTCATGCTCCCAAAACCACCAAAGCCAAACAATCCTGGGCTGCACATCGGCCTGCTTCAAAACATGACAAGCCTGCTGCATGATGGGGATGAGTTCTCTACTACTGAGTGAGTACAGGAGTGGTTGTGCAGGTACCTCAGTCCCAGAGACACAGGTTACAACTCGACCCTGTTTCTGCTTTCGAAACCCAATGGGTCTTTCCGGCCTATACTAAACCTCAAATCTCTGAACAAGTTTTTGAGAGTGTCCAAGTTTCGTATGGAAACGCTGCGCTCAATTGTACTGGCTATGGAACCCGGAGACTATATGGTATCCCTGGATATACAGTATGCATATCTGCATTCCTATTGCCATGTTGCATCAGCAGTTCCTGCGGTTTGCTATTGGCAACCTTTACTACCAATTCTAGGATCTGCCATTTGGATTGGCTATGGATCCTCGGATCTTTCACTAAGGTCATCGCCATGATGACTGCACATCTTTGTCGCCAGGGAGTCAGAATCCTGCTGTATTTGGACGACCTGCTGATTCTGGTAAATTTCCACAAAGTTGTCCTCAGTCATCTGCAACTGACAGTGACCTTCCTACAAAACCATGGGTGTCTAATCAATTGGAAGAAGTCCTCGCTTGTTCTAGCTCAGAGCATGGTGCACCTAGGGGCACTCTTAGACGCGCACAGTCAAAGACTGTTTCTATCTCCAGACAAAGTCCTGAAGCTTCAGGATAATTTGCTTCCTTCGTCGACCCAGAGTGTCAATACACTCGGCGATGCAAGTACTTGGCCTGATGGGGTCGACCTTCGACATGGTAGAGTACGCTCAATTTCATTCCTGCCCTCTGCAGAGGTTAATCCTTTCCAATTTGGATGGCCTACCTCTTCGGATCAGATCTCAAATGATCTCTTTGAGTCCGGAGGTTTGTCTGACCCTGACCTGGTGGCTCCAGTACCAGCAATTAAGCAGTGGCCATCCCTTCTTGATCCCCGACTGGGTCCTGCTGACTACGGACCCCAGCCTGAGGGGATGGGGTGCGGTGTTGGAGCAACACTCTTTTCATGGTCGTTGGACGAAGGAGGAATCACTCTTTCCAGTAAATATTCTGGAGCTGAGGGCTGTATTCAATGCACTATCTCTTGCTCTGCCTCTGATATGGAACAGGCCTGTTCAAGTAAGGTCAGACAACGCCACCATGGTGGCATACATAAACCATCAAGGTGGCACTCGACGCCGCATGGCAATGTTGGAAGTGTCAAAAATCCGTGGTTGGGCGGCATCGTTCATTCCGAGCGTCCTGAACTGGGAAGAGTACTTCCTCAGTCGCCAGGACGTGCATGCCGGAGAGTGGAGTCTTCATCCAGAAGTCTTTCAACTCCTAGCGGTCAGGTGGGGCCTACCGGACGTAGACCTCATGGCGTCTCGACACAATCACAAGGTTCCGGACTTCGGATCTTGGACCAGGGATCCTCAAGCAGCATTCGTGAATGCACTGCTGGTTCCATGGAACTTTCGGCTGCTCTACATGTTCCCTCCTGTGTCACTCCTGCCCAGGTGCCTGCGGAAGTTCAAACAAGAAGGAGGAATACTACTTCTAGTCGCTCCAGCGTGGCCCAGACGGCATTGGTTCTCAGACGTGTAGGGTCTGTCGACAGGGCGTCCCCTTCTACTTCCTCAGCGACCAGACCTCCTCGTACAGGGCCCTTGTCTCTACCCAGACCTGGCCAGACTGGCTTTGACGGCGTGGCTCTTGAAGCAGCACTCCTGAGGGCCAAAGGATTTTCCGAGGAGGATTTTCAAAATATGTTGAAGGCTTGGATTTATTACAGGGTTTGGAATTTTTACTTCACCTGGTGTGCTGATAAGAATTATGATGCCTATAGATTCAGAACTTCTGGCTTTTCTGCAAAGAGGCCTGGACTTAGGCCTTCGTCTGGCATCCCTCAAGGTTCTCATATCTGCCTTGTAGGTATGGTTTCAGAGAAAAATTGCATCTATACCTGATGTTCATACGTTCACTCAGGGTGTCTTACGGATTCAGCCTCCCTATGTCCCTTCTGTGGCTCCATGGGATCTGTCTGTTGTGCTGAATGCCCTGCAAGAGTCTCCATTTTAAACCTCTTGAATCAGTGGACCTTAAATGTTTTACGGCCAAGGTCCTGTTCTTGCAGGCTATTGCCTCTGCAAGACTGGTGTCGGACTTAGGCACCTTGTCCTGTCGTCCACCCTTTCTTATATTTCACCATGACCGGGCGGTTCTACAAAGTCGACCAGATTATTAAGATGGTGTCATCTTTTCACCTTAACCAAGATATTGTGGTTTCGGCCTTCATCTCTTCGGACTTGTCTCCCAAAGAACGTTCTTTGGATGTGGTTAGGGCTCTACGTATCTATGTGGAGAGTACTGCCTCTATCAGGAGGTCAGATACCCTTTTTGTCCTGTTTGGTTTCCACAAACGTGGCTGGCCTGCGAATAAGCAAGCCTTGGTCAGATGGATTAGAATGGTGATTGCACAAGCTTATGCGCAAGCTGGATTCCCAGCTCCTGCAGCTATTAAAGCCCATTCTACTCGGTCTGTTGGACCTTCTTGGGCATCTATGTGGTCCTCTGTGAACACGTTTTCTCTGACGTCCTAGTGGATGCTGGGAACTCCGTAAGGACCATGGGGAATAGCGGCTCCGCAGGAGACTGGGCACAAAAGTAAAGCTTTAGGACTACCTGGTGTGCACTGGCTCCTCCCCCTATGACCCTCCTCCAAGCCTCAGTTAGATTTTTGTGCCCGGCCGAGAAGGGTGCACACTAGGGGCTCTCCTGAGCTTCTTAGTAAAAGTTTAGTTTTAGGTTTTTTTATTTTCAGTGAGACCTGCTGGCAACAGGCTCACTGCATCGAGGGACTAAGGGGAGAAGAAGCGAACTCACCTGAGTGCAGAGTGGATTGGGCTTCTTAGGCTACTGGACACCATTAGCTCCAGAGGGACCGAACACAGGCCCAGCCTCGGAGCTCGGTCCCAGAGCCGCGCCGCCGGCCCCCTTACAGAGCCAGAAGCAAGAAGAGGTCCGGAAAAATCGGCGGCAGAAGACATCCTGTCTTCACCAAGGTAGCGCACAGCACTGCAGCTGTGCGCCATTGCTCCTCAGCACACTTCACACTTCGGTCACTGAGGGTGCAGGGCGCTAGGGGGGGGCGCCCTGAGCAGCAATAAAAACACCTTGGCTGGCGAAAATACATCACATATAGCCCCCAGGGCTATATGGATGAATTTTAACCCCTGCCAGATTCCACAGAAAAACGGGAGAAAAGGCCGCCGAGAAGGGGGCGGAGCCTATCTCCTCAGCACACTGGCGCCATTTTCTCTCACAGCTCCGTTGGAGGGAAGCTCCCTGGCTCTCCCCTGCAGTTACTACACTACAGAAAGGGGTTAAAAAAGAGAGGGGGGCACTAATTAGGCGCAGTATAACAATACAGCAGCTATAAGGGGAAAAACACTTATATAAGGTTATCCCTGTATATATATATAGCGCTATGGTGTGTGCTGGCATACTCTCCCTCTGTCTCCCCAAAGGGCTAGTGGGGTCCTGTCCTCTATCAGAGCATTCCCTGTGTGTGTGCTGTGTGTCGGTACGTTGTGTCGACATGTATGAGGAGGAAAATGAGGTGGAGGCGGAGCAATTGCCTGTAACAGAGATGTCACCCCCTAGGGAGTCGACACCTGAGTGGATGAGCTTATGGAAGGAATTATGTGACAGTGTCAGCTTTTTACAAAAGATTGATGACATGAGACAGCCGGCGACTCAGCCTGTGCCTGTCCAGGTGTCTCAAAAGCCATCTGGGGCTCTAAAACGCCCGTTACCGCAGATGGCAGATACAGACGCCGACACGAATACTGACTCCAGTGTCGACGATGAAGAGACGAATGTGACTTCCAGTAGGGCCACACGTTACATGATTGAGGCTATGGAAAATGTTTTTACACATTTCTGATAATACCAGTACCACTAAAAAGGGTATTAGGTTGGGTGAGAAAAAACTGCCTGTAGTTTTTCCTGCATCTGAGGAATTAAATGAAGTGTGTGATGATGCGTGGGTTTCCCCCGATAAAAACTGTTAATTCCTAAAAAGTTATTAGCATCATACCCCTTCCCGCCAGAGGATAGGGCACGTTGGGAAACAACCCTTAAGGTGAATAAAGCGCTCACACGCTTGTTTAAACAGGTGGCACTACCGTCCCCGGATACGGCCGCCCTTAAGGAACCTGCTGACAGAAAGCAGTAAAATATCCTAAAATGTATATACACTCACACGGGTGTGATACTGCGACCAGCAATCGCCTCAGCCTGGATGTGCAGTGCTGGGGTGGCTTGGTCGGATTCCCTGACTGACAATATTGATACCCTAGATAGGAACAGTATATTACTAACTATAGAGCATTTAAAAGATGCATTTCTATATATGCGTGATGCACAGAGGGATATTTGCCGACTGGCATCAAGAGTAAGTGCGCTGTCCATTTCTGCCAGAAGAGGGTTATGGACAAGACAGTGGTCAGGTGATGATGATTCCAAAAGGCATATGGAAGTATCGCCTTATAAAAGGGAGGAGTTATTTGGGGTAGGTCTAACAGACCTGGTGGCCAAGAGGAAAAAGGCTGCAGCAAACAGCCAATTCCCAGGAACAAACGCCCTCTCCCGCCTCCGCAAAGTCCTCAGCATGACGCTGGGGCTTTACAAGCGGTCTCAGGCACGGTGGGGGCCCGTCTCAAGAAATTCGAGACATCTCCCCCTCGCCGTTTCATAAAGTCTGCTTTACCGACGTCTCCCTCAGACAGGGAGACAGTATTGCAAGCCATTCACAGGCTGTATTCCCAGCAGGTGATAATCAAGGTACCCCTCCTGCAACAGGGAAAGGGGTACTATTCCACACTATTTGTGGTACCGAAGCCGGACGGCTCGGTGAGACCATTTTTAAATCTAAAATCCTTGAACACTTACATACAAAGGTTCAAATTCAAGATGGAGTCACTCAGAGCAGTGATTGCAAACCTGGAAGAAGGGGACTATATGGTCTCTCTGGACATCAAAGATGCTTACCTACATGTCCCAATTTACCCTTCTCCAAGGGTACCTCAGGTTTGTGGTACAGAACTGTCACTATCAGTTTCAGACGCTGCCGATTGGATTGTCCACGGCACCCCGGGTCTTTACCAAGGTAATGGCCGAAATGATGATACTCCTTCGAAAGAAGGGAGTTTTAGTTATCCCTTACTTGGACGATCTCCTGATAAGGGCAAGATCCAGGGAACAGTTGGAAGTCGGGGTAGCACTATCTCAGATAGTGCTGCGGCAGCACGGTTGGATTCTCAATATTCCAAAATCGCAGCTGATCCCGACGACACGCCTTCTATTCCTAGGGATGATTCTGGACACAGTCCGGAAAAAGGTGTTTTCTCCCGGAGGAGAAAGCCAGGGAGTTATCCGAACTAGTCAGAAACCTCCTAAAACCAGGCCAAGTGTCAGTGCATCAGTACACAAGGGTCCTGGGAAAAATGGTGGCTTCCTACGAAGCAATTCCATTAGGCAGATTCCACGCAAGAACTTTCCAGTGGGACCTGCTGGACAAATGGTCCGGATCGTATCTTCAGATGCTTCAGCGGATAACCCTGTCACCAAAGACAAGGGTGTCTCTCCTGTGGTGGTTGCAGAGTGCTCATCTTCTAGAGGGCCGCAGATTCGGCATTCAGGACTGGGTCCTGGTGACCACGGATGCCAGCCTGAGAGGCTGGGGAGCAGTCACGCAGGAAAAAAAATAAAAATAAATAAATTTCCAGGGCTTGTGGTCAAGTCTGGAGACATCACTTCGCATAAATATTTTGGAGCTAAGGGCCATTTACAATGCCCTAAGCCAAGCAAGACCTCTGCTTCAAGGTCAGCCAGTGCTGATCCAGTCGGACAATATCACGGCAGTCGCCCACGTAAACAGACAGGGCGGCACAAGAAGCAGGAGGGCAATGGCAGAAGCTGCAAGGATTTTTCGCTGGGCGGAAAATCATGTGATAGCACTGTCAGCAGTGTTCATTCCGGGAGTGGACAACTGGGAAGCAGACTTCCTCAGCAGGCACGACCTCCACCCGGGAGAGTGGGGACTTCACCCAGAAGTCTTCCACATGATTGTAAACCATTGGGAAAAACCAAAGGTGGACATGATGGCGTCCCGCCTAAACAAAAAATTGGACAGGTATTGCGCCAGGTCAAGGGACCCTCAGGCAATAGCTGTGGACGCTCTGGTAACACCGTGGGTATACCAGTCAGTGTTTGTGTTCCCTCCTCTTCCTCTCATACCAAAAGTACTGAGATTTATAAGACGGAGGGGAGTAAGAACTATACTCGTGGCTCCGGATTGGCCAAGAAGGACTTGGTACCCGGAACTTCAAGAGATGCTCACGGAGGACCCGTGGCCTCTACCTCTAAGAAGGGACCTGCTCCAGCAAGGACCCTGTCTATTCAAGACTTACCGCGGCTGCGTTTGACGGCAGGGCGGTTGAACGCCGGATCCTGAAGGAAAAAGGCATTCCGGATGAAGTCATCCCTACCCTGGTCAAGCCACTAAGGATGTAACCGCAAAGCATTATCACCGCATTTGGCGAAAATATGTTGCGTGGTGCGAGGCCAGTAAGGCCCCGATGGAGGAATTTCAACTAGGTCGATTCCTGCATTTCCTGTAAACAGGAGTGTCTATGGGCCTAAAATTGGGGTCCATTAAGGTTCAAATTTCGGCCCTGTCAATTTTCTTCCAGAAAGAACTAGCTTCACTACCTGAAGTTCAGACGCCTGTAAAAGGGGTACTGCATATACAGCCTCCTTTTGTGCCTCCAGTGGCACTTTGGGATCTCAATGTAGTTTTGGGGTTCCTAAAGTCACATTGGTTTGAACCACTTGAATCTGTGGAGTTAAAATATCTCACATGGAAAGTGGTCATGTTGTTGGCCCTGGCCTCGGCCAGGCACGTGTCAGAATTGGCGGGCTTTGTCCTGTAAAAGCCCTTATCTGATCTTCCATTCAGACAGGGCGGAATTGAGGACTCGTCCTCATTTTCTCCCTAAGGTGGTTTCAGTGTTTCATCTGAACCAACCTATTGTGGTACCTACGGCTACTAGTGACTTGGAGGACTCCAAGTTGTTGGACGTAGTCAGGGCCTTGAAGATATATGTTTCCAGGACGGCTGGAGTCAGGAAATCTGACTCGCTGTTATCCTGTATGCACCCAACAAGCTGGGTGTTCCTGCTTCTAAGCAGACTATTGCTCGTTGGATTTGTAGTACAATTCAGCTTGCACATTCTGTGGCAGGCCTGCCACAACCAAAATCTGTAAAAGCCCATTCCACAAGGAAGGTGGGCTCATCTTGGGCGGCTGCCCGAGGGGTCTCGGCGTTACAACTTTGCCGAGCAGCTACTTGGTCAGGGGCAAACACGTTTGCTAAATTCTACAAATTTGATACCCTGGCTGAGGAGGACCTGGAGTTCTCTCATTCGGTGCTGCAGAGTCATCCGCACTCTCCCGCCCGTTTGGGAGCTTTGGTATAATCCCCATGGTCCTTACGGAGTTCCCAGCATCCACTAGGACGTCAGAGAAAATAAGAATTTACTTACCGATAATTCTATTTCTCGTAGTCCGTAGTGGATGCTGGGCGCCCATCCCAAGTGCGGATTGTCTGCAATACTTGTACATAGTTATTGTTTCAAAAATCGGGTTATTATTGTTGTGAGCCATCTTTTCAGAGGCTCCTCTGTTATCATGCTGTTAACTGGGTTCAGATCACAGGTTGTACGGTGTGATTGGTGTGGCTGGTATGAGTCTTACCCGGGATTCAAAATCCTTCCTTATTGTGTACGCTCGTCCGGGCACAGTATCCTAACTGAGGCTTGGAGGAGGGTCATAGGGGGAGGAGCCAGTGCACACCAGGTAGTCCTAAAGCTTTACTTTTGTGCCCAGTCTCCTGCGGAGCCGCTATTCCCCATGGTCCTTACGGAGTTCCCAGCATCCACTACGGACTACGAGAAATAGAATTATCGGTAAGTAAATTCTTATTTTTAAGTTCTATGCCTTTGATACCTTCGCCTCCCAGGATGCTTCCTTTGGACGCCGGATTCTCACATCCGCTGAAGCGCGTCCCCTCTCTTGAGGAACTGCTTTAGGATAGCCCCAATGTTTTCCCTGTGGAAACCAATGTAACCTATTGCAGAAAAGTAAAATTATGGTAGACTTACCATTGTTAACTCTTTCTGCGAGGTACATTGGGTTCCACAGGGCGCCCACCCTGACGCACCTAGCTTCTTTGGGTTTATAAGGCATTAGCCGCTGGTACCTTCTCCTGTCGTAGGAATGTGGTTCTATTTGACTAACATCTGCCTTCTCTCTTGCCTGCTCCTGCATTGGACTGGTTAACGAAACTGAGCTCTCAGTGCCTAGAGTCGGGGTTATAAAGGAGGCCCCAATGCATCCTGGGACAACTAAAGCTTTAGCCTGTTGGTGCCTCTGGATCAAGATCCACTCTACACCCCGATGTTTTCATTGTGGATCCTAATGTACCTCGCCGAAAGAGGGTTAACAATGGTAATTATTAGGCTCATTCAGATACATCCAAAATAGAAGGGATACTCGCTATATTTGCTTATCCCTTCTATTTTGGGTATATTTTAATGAGCCTGAAATTATACTGTGAGATATGACATCTGCTGTTTCCAAAGTGGTATATTCATGAACGACCTACATATGCAGTAGCGCTGGATAAGTTCTATTTAACCATTTTTTGCTTATAAATTGAGTCAGTAGGTCTTTAGTAACATTCATATAGTCTCAGCTTATTAGTAAATTTGTCTTGCATTGCTTTCTGAGTGTGTTGGTTCCAGACAGGCAGCGCATGACCATTACTAAGTATGTTGGGGGAGGGGATGGGTGGGGTATCTTCTGAAAGGCTATTATATTAAAAATAGTAATTCCCCCCTCTGGTCTCTGATTTGGTACTGCTCTTATCTGTTTATGTCATCCTTCTTTTCTCCACATGTCCAATAAGAGGAGCAATAACAGTGTCTCTTCAGCCGGGGCCACATCAGTCACATTTTCTGGTCTAAATGACACTCCAAGGCCCAGATGTATTAAGCCTTAAAAAGTGATAAAGAGGAGAGTGGTAAATGACCAACCAAACCAGCTCCTAACTGTCATTTTTCAAACGCATCCTGTAACATGGCAGTTAGGAAGCTGATTGACTGGTACTTTATCACTCTCCACGTTATCACTTTTTAAGGCTTAATACATTTGGGCCTAAATTCTCTGTGAGACTTGTGGAACATGGCCCTTCTGCCTACTTCACCTGCAGTTAGTGCTGCTGACCTGTCAGGGCGTAACATTTAAATGAGATCATGGCACGCATTGTTCAGCTGGTGCACTGCCCTTTCAACTTTTTCAGGAGGAAAATTTTCTTTGTTGCTCCTTGTAATTATCTGTTTATAATATTTACCCATTGGAGTAATTTTGGCCATCATTCCTGCCAACTTCCTGTGGATAACCTGCTTTGGGTTCAGTCCTTAGGCTGGTTACCTCTCTAGCAAGTTTCAGAATCAGAGGAATGCTGCTTTATTATAAGAGGTTGGGTATGATGTATTAAGATATGTGCGTCATACTCTAAAAGTTCAAGCTAGAATAACGTTTATTTCTTTTATGGCCTCTTCCCAATATAATGGTATTGCCAGTAAGCCTGCTCAACAACTGCTAAAACAATTTAAGATTATTGCTCTAAGATGGTTGGGGGATACGGTCATTAGGTCGACAGTCATTATGTCGACCACTATCTGTCGACATGCATTAGGTCGACAGGGGCACTAGGTCGACATGGTCATTTGGTCGACATGTACTAGGTCGACAGTTCAAAAGGTCGACATGAGTTTTTCACCATTTTTTTCAATTTTTGGACTTTTTCATACTTTACGATCCACGTGGACTACAATTTGGAACGGTAACCTGTGCCGAGCGCAGCGATGCACCTTGCCCGAAGCATGGCGAGCCATGCGAGGGGACACTGTGCACTAATTGGGTTCCCAGTCACTTTACGCTGAAAACAACACCTAAAATTTTTTTTTCTAAAAAACACCTCATGTCGACCTTTTGACCCGTCGACCTAGTACATGTCGACCTAATGGTCCTGTCGACCTAATGCATGTCGACCAATAGTGGTCGACCTAATGGCTGTCGACCTAAGTTATGTCAACCCAACGACCCAAACCTGGTGATTGCAGCTATTGTAAAGCTTTTTTTTTTTTTGTGTATTGATATAGATTGTAGCATGACAAACAGAATAAAAAAGATCAATTGACAAGGGTAGAAACCACCAAAACAATAACGCAAAAAGGAAATAACAGAACATTTCTCTATCGTCCTAGTGGATGCTGGGGTTCCTGAAAGGACCAGGGGGAATAGCGGCTCCGCAGGAGACAGGGCACAAAAGTAAAGCTTTCCGATCAGGTGGTGTGCACTGGCTCCTCCCCCTATGACCCTCCTCCAAGCCAGTTAGATTTTTGTGCCCGGCCGAGAAGGGTGCAATCTAGGTGGCTCTCCTAAAGAGCTGCTTAGAAAAGTTTAGCTTAGGTTTTTTATTTTACAGTGAGTCCTGCTGGCAACAGGATCACTGCAACGAGGGACTTAGGGGAGAAGAAGTGAACTCACCTGCGTGCAGGATGGATTGGCTTCTTGGCTACTGGACATCAGCTCCAGAGGGACGATCACAGGTACAGCCTGGATGGTCACCGGAGCCTTGCCGCCGGCCCCCTTGCAGATGCTGAAATAAGAAGAGGTCCAGAATCGGCGGCAGAAGACTCCTCAGTCTTCTAAAGGTAGCGCACAGCACTGCAGCTGTGCGCCATTTTCCTCTCAGCACACTTCACACGGCAGTCACTGAGGGTGCAGGGCGCTGGGAGGGGGGCGCCCTGGGAGGCAAATGAAAACCTATTTTGGCTAAAAATACCTCACATATAGCCTCCGGAGGCTATATGGAGATATTTAACCCCTGCCAGAATCCGTTAAGAGCGGGAGACGAGGCCGCCGAAAAAGGGGCGGGGCCTATCTCCTCAGCACACAGCGCCATTTTCCCTCACAGAAAGGCTGGAGGGAAGGCTCCCAGGCTCTCCCCTGCACTGCACTACAGAAACAGGGTTAAAACAGAGAGGGGGGGCACAAATTTGGCGTTAGAAATATATAAAAAAGATGCTATAAGGGAAAACACTTATATAAGGTTGTCCCTATATAATTATAGCGTTTTTGGTGTGTGCTGGCAAACTCTCCCTCTGTCTCTCCAAAGGGCTAGTGGGTCCTGTCCTCTATCAGAGCATTCCCTGTGTGTGTGCTGTGTGTCGGTACGTGTGTGTCGACATGTAGGAGGACGATGTTGGTGAGGAGGCGGAGCAATTGCCTGTAATGGTGATGTCACTCTCTAGGGAGTCGACACCGGAATGGATGGCTTATTTAGGGAATTACGTGATAATGTCAACACGCTGCAAGGTCGGTTGACGACATGAGACGGCCGACAAACAATTAGTACCGGTCCAGACGTCTCAAAAACACCGTCGGGGGTTTTAAAACGCCCGTTTACTTTAGTCGGTCGACACAGACACAGACAGGGACACTGAATCCAGTGTCGACGGTGAATAAACAAACGTATTCCTTATTAGGGCCACACGTTAAAGGCAATGAAGGAGGTGTTACATATTTCTGATACTACAAGTACCACAAAAGAGGGTATTATGTGGGATGTGAAAAAACTACCATAGTTTTTCCTGAATCAGATAAATTAAATAAAGTGTGTGATGATGCGTGGGTTCCCCCCGATAGAAAATTATGGGCGGTATACCCTTTCCCGCCAGAAGTTAGGGCGCGTTGGGAAACACCCCTTAGGGTGGATAAGGCGCTCACACGCTTATCAAAACAAGTGGCGGTACCGTCTATAGATAGGGCCGTCCTCAAGGACCAGCTGACAGGAGGCTGGAAAATATCATAAAAAGTATATACACACATACTGGTGTTATACTGCGACCAGCGATCGCCTCAGCCTGGATGTGCAGAGCTGGGGTGGCTTGGTCGGATTCCCTGACTAAAAATATTGATACCCTTGACAGGGACAGTAGTTTATTGACTATAGAGCATTTAAAGGATGCATTTCTATATATGCGAGATGCACAGAGGGATATTTGCACTCTGGCATCAAGAGTAAATGCGATGTCCATAACTGCCAGAAGATGTTATGGACACGACAGTGGTCAGGTGATGCAGATTCCAAACGGCACAAAGGTGTATTGCCGTATAAAGGAAGAGGAGTTATTTGGGGTCGGTCCATCGGACCTGGTGGCCACGGCAACTGCTGGAAAATCCACCGTTTTTACCCTAAGTCACATCTCTGCAGAAAAAGACACCGTCTTTTCAGCCTCAGTCCTTTCGTCCCTATAAGATCATATCTGCCCAGGGATAGAGGAAAGGGAAGAAGACTGCAGCAGGCAGCCCATTCCCAGGAACAGAAGCGTTCCACCGCTTCTGACAAGTTCTCAGCATGGCGCTGAGACCGTACAGGACCCCTGGATCCTACAAGTAGTATCCCAGGGATACAGATTGGAATGTCGAGACGTTTCCCCTTCGCAGGCTCCTGAAGTCTGCTTTACCAAGGTCTCCCTCCGACAAGGAGGCAGTATGGGAAAAAATTCACAAGCTGTATTCCCAGCAGGTGATAATTAAATTACCCCTCCTACTACAAGAAAAGGGGTATTATTCCACACTATATTGTGGTACTGAAGCCAGAAGGCTAGGTGAGACTTATTCTAAATCTAAAAAATTTTTGAACACTTACAAAGGTTCAAATCAAGATGGAGTCACTCAGAGCAGTGATAACGAACAGGAAGAAGGGGACTATATAGTGTCCCGGGACATCAGGGATGCTTACCTCTATGTCCCAAATTTGCCCTTCTCACTAAGGGTACCTCAGGTTCGTGGTGCAGAACTGTCACTATCAGTTTCAGACGCTGCCGTTTGGATTGTCCACGGCACCCCGGGTCTTTACTAAGGTAATGGCCGAAATGATGATTCTTCTTCGAAGAAAAGGCGTCTTAATTATCCCTTACTTGGACGATCTCCTGATAAGGGCATAGTCCAGGGAACAGTTGGAGGTAGGAGTAGCACTATCTCGGATACTGCTACAACAGCACGGGTGGATTCTAAATATTCCAAAATCGCAGCTGATCCCGACGACACGTCTGCTGTGCCTAGGGATGATTCTGGACACAGTCCAGAAAAAGGTGTTTCTCCCGAAAGAGAAAGCCAGGGAGTTATCCGAGCTAGTCAGGAACCTCCTAAAAACAGTGCATCATTGCACAAGGGTCCTGGTAGAAAATGGTGGCTTCCTACGAAGCAATTCCATTCGGCAGATTTCACGCAAGAACTTTTCAGTGGGATCTGCTGGACAAATGGTCCGGATCGCATCTTCAGATGCATCAGCGGATAACCCTATATCCAAGGACAAGGGTGTCTCTCCTGTGGTGGTTATAGAGTGCTCATCTTCTAGAGGGCCGCAGATTCGGCATTCAGGATTGGATGCTGGTGACCACGGAGCCCAGCCCGAGAGGCTGGGGAGCAGTCACACAAGGAAAAAATTTCCAGGGAGTGTGATCAAGTCTGGAGACTTTTCTCCACATAAATATACTGGAGCTAAGGGTAAATTTATAATGCTCTAAGCTTAGCAAGACCTCTGCTTCAAGGTCAGCCGGTATTGATCCAGTGGGAAAAACATCACGGCAGTCGCCCACGTAAACAGACAGGGCGACACAAGAAGCAGGAGGGCAATGGCAAAAACTGCAAGGACTTTTCGCTGGGCGGAAAATCATGTGATAGCACTGTCAGCAGTGTTTCATCCCGGGAATGGAAACTGGGAAGCAGACTTCCTCAGCAGGCACGACCTCCACCCGGGAGAGTGGAAACTTCATCGGGAAGTTTTTTCCACATGATTGTAAACCGTTGGGAAATACCAAAGGTGGACATGATGGCGTCCCGTCTGAACAAAAAACGGATAGGTATTGCGCCAGGTCAAGAGACCCTCAGGCAATAGCTGTGGACGTTCTGGTAACACCGTGGGTGTACCAGTCGGTGTATGTGTTCCCTCCTCTGCTTCTCATACCTAAGGTGCTGAGAATTATAAGACGTAGAGGAGTAAGAACTATACTCATGGCTCCGGATTGGCCAAGAAGGACTTGGTACCCGGAACTTCAAGAGATGTTTACAGAGGTCTTATGGCCTCTGCCGCTAAGAAGGGACTTGCTTCAGCAAGTACCATGTCTGTTCCAAGACTTACCGCAGCTGCGTTGGTTGGCATGGCGGTGGAACGCCGGATCCTAAGGGAAAAAGGCATTCCGGAAGAGGTCATTCCTACCCTGGTCAAAGCCAGAAAGGAGGTGACCGCACAACATTATCACCACATGTGGCGAAAATATGTTGCGTGGTGTGAGGCCAGGAAGGCCCCACAAAGAAATTTCAACTCGGTCGATTCCTGCATTTCCTGCAAACAGGAGTGTCTATGGGCCTCAAATTGGGGTCCATTAAGGTTCAAATTTCGGCCCTGTCAATTTTCTTCCAGAAAGAATTGGCTTCAGTTCCTGAAGTCCAGAACTTTGTCAAGGGAGTATTGCATATACAACCCTCTTTTGTGCCTCCAGTGGCACTGTGGGATCTCAACGTAGTTCTGGGTTTCTTCAAATCACATTGGTTTAAAACCAGTCAAATCTGTGGATTTGAAGCATCTCACATGAAAAGTGACCATGTTCTTGGCCCTGGCCTGGACCAGGCGAGTGTCAAATTGGTGGTTTTTTTCTCAAAAAAGCCCATATTTGTTTGTCCATTCGGACAGGGCAGAGATGCGGACTCGTCCCCAGTTCTCTCCCTAAGGTGGTGTCAGTGTTTCACCTGAACCAGCTTATTGTGGTGCCTTGCACCTACTAGGGACTTGGAGGACTCCAAGTTGCTAGATGTTGTCAGGGCCCTGAAAATATAGGTTCCAGGACGGCTGGAGTCAGGAAAACTGACTTGCTGTTATCCTGTATGCACCCAACAAACTGGGTGCTCTTGCTTTTAAGCAGACTATTGCTAGTTGGATGTGTAATACAATTCAGCTTGCACATTCTGTGGCAGGCCTGCCACAGCCAAAATATGTAAATGCCCATTCCACAAGGAAGGTGGGCTCATCTTGGGCGGCTGCCCGAGGGGTCTCGGCTTTACAACTTTGCCGAGCGGTTATTTAGTCAGGGGCAAACACGTTTGTAAAATCCTACAAATTTGATACCCTGGCTAAGGAGGACCTGGAGTTCTCTCATTCGGTGCTGCAGAGTCATCCGCACTCTCCCGCCCGTTTGGGAGCTTTGGTATAATCCCCATGGTCCTTTCAGGAACCCCAGCATCCACTAGGACGATAGAGAAAATAAGAATTTACTTACCGATAATTCTATTTCTCGGAGTCCGTAGTGGATGCTGGGCGCCCATCCCAAGTGCGGATTATCTGCAATACTTGTACATAGTTACAAAAATCGGGTTATTATTGTTGTGAGCCATCTTTTCAGAGGCTCCGCTGTTATCATACTGTTAACTGGGTTTAGATCACAAGTTGTACGGTGTGATTGGTGTGGCTGGTATGAGTCTTACCCGGGATTCAAAATTCCTCCCTTATTGTGTACGCTCGTCCGGGCACAGTACCTAACTGGCTTGGAGGAGGGTCATAGGGGGAGGAGCCAGTGCACACCACCTGATCGGAAAGCTTTACTTTTGTGCCCTGTCTCCTGCGGAGCCGCTATTCCCCCTGGTCCTTTCAGGAACCCCAGCATCCACTACGGACTCCGAGAAATAGAATTATCGGTAAGTAAATTCTTATTTTCTGAATGCATGGTGTGCCAAAAGGCATACAGGAAAATTAAAAATGAGAAAGAGGAGAGAGGGCAGGGTAAAAGGGATCCACAAACTGTCAAGAAGTGCAAGAGAAGAGAGGCACATGAGAAATACTTATTTACAAATCACAAAGGTTGTGCATTTGGAAAGCTTTTCAATACCCTTCTACTCTCTAATACATTCTCTCTAAAATCAAAGAGGTTGTGCACTTAGAGAGCTTTTCAATACCCCACTAAGTACTCTGATTATAATTAAATGCTTGTATTTTGAAAGGATGGATTGGATGGAAAGTGTGATGCTATTCTGATGCATTCTCGTGACTGCAGGAGGTTTCCTTAGACCTCTGTTCGTTACGGCTTGGGTTAAGAAGCGATTATGAATGGTATTAACATTGCATTCAATCTGAATTATTGATGTTACTTGTACATATTCAGGAAGCATCCAAATACATAGCATCGGCTGCTGACAAGGCAACTTTTATATCAGCTATATAGTATTATAGTAGTTAAACCTCTTTGGGGCAATATCACCAGCTCTAAAAAAAAACCTCCCACCTAAATAAATATACCCCTTTGGCTCAGATTGAGGGATACTGACATAGCATCAAAATAATCTCTGCAGGCCATTCCATTTTCTGGTGGTGGTCTGTTTGGCTCTGAAATAGAAAATAATATTTCTCTGAACACTGGAGGAGAGCGAGCCTTCCTCCATGCTAATGTGCCTAGGCCAAATCCTTTCCATTTAATATTTAGTCACTATGGGAAGGCTAGAGATTCTTTTTCCAGAGGTACATATTCTTCTTTCCACAGAATTAAGATATGCTTGGTCCGATAATTTTAAAAAGGTAACAAGTAAACAGGTTAGAGTCGAGCAGTCCGTTCTCTCACCTGGAGTTCCTGTGGTCAGCCCGATGTTCTTTTCAGGAACATATGGTTTTCTCCAATCATGGACATCTGGGGGAAAGTAATTTGGACCACTTAATGCCCCTGACACATTATGCCACACACCACAATGCCCATGATACATTATGCCCCACACCATAAGGCCTGATACATTATGCCAACTACTGCAGTGCCGGGATACATTACGCCACACCGTAATGCCCATTACACATTATGCCCCACAGTAAGGTGTCTAATTAATTTTACATTTCCTTGCTCGTTGTCAGCGGTCTCATGCTAATTGCCAGGGGGGGTGTCATGCTCATTGCCAGGGGTTTCATGCTCTGGGTGTCCTGCTTGTTGCCAGGGGTTTCATGCTCTGGGTGTCCTGCTTGTTGCCAGGGGTGTCATGCTCGTTGCCAGGAGTCTTGTTACCAGTGGTGTTATGCTCTGTGTGTCACGCTCGTTGCCAGGGATGTAATGCTCTGTGTGTCATGTTCGTTGCCAGGGGTCTTGTTGCCAAGAGTGTAATGCTGTGCCTGTCATGCTCGTTGCCAGGGGTGTAATGCTCTGCATGTCATGCTCTCGGTCAGGGGTCTAGTTGCCAGGGTGTAATGGAAGTGCCGGGAGTGACAGCGCTGAGTGCCACCGGTACTCCCGGTTATCTATAACACACACTGTGCTGCCTGACAGACGCTAGAGGTCAAGTATGAAGTTACGACCCGGATTGTGGCTGCGAGCTACCCATCTCTCGCGAGGGACGGTTTGGTGACTGCTGGTCTAGATTTGGAATCATGGGTGAGATTTATCAAACTTTTGTAGAGAGGTAAAGTGCAGAATTTGCTCTTAGCAAACAATCTGTTTTTCACTGTAACTTTTGTAGCACAGCCTGTAAAATGACAGTTAAACGTTGATTGATTGGTATGGGAAATCTCCACATTATCTCTCTAAGATTAGATAAATCCTTCCCTATGACTGTATTCAAAATTCTTCTTTTAGAAAAGACTGGCACTGGTCACACAGCCTTTCTTTTAGCAATCTTCACTGGTATGAGGGTTTCTGATTTGGTAACTCATCCCTGCAGATCTAGCTATATTATTTTGCATAATGACAGAACAGTTCTGAGTATGAAGCCCCTTTTATTTACATTCCATTTGAACCAGGAAGTAGTTATTCCAGAATTATTTTCTTAGGGGATTCTAGAACAGGAATCTTTTCTTCTGGATGTGGGTAGAGCGCTTAATAACTGCTGATATCTGTACACAGATAATCTTTTTGTTCTATGTGATGTTCTAAAAACTTTTGCAAAGTTTTATAGATCCGAAAATTTTGCATCCAGTGAGTACCTTGGTATCTCACCATTGTTTGTGTCCCCAAATGGATGCTGATCCTTTTGTTCTCTCCCATTGGGGTACATTGAGTGCCCACCCATGACCCTCTGGTAATGAGTAGATTTGACATGTTATTTCTGCAAAAATGTTTTTTCAAGCTAAGGGATGTACACTGGTAGAAACTGGTACCAGTTTCCCCCAAAGAAATAAGTACAAAAATCTAATTGTGTGCTCCTTAGCAAAATCACATAGACATTAACAGTTTGTGCTAAAAAAAGTAAATTTTTGCTGCAACAAACCCACGTATTCTCTTAGTGGGAGTGCCATTGACGTATCCCTCTTATTTCTTGTTAGTGGATGTTCCTGCAATTAGTGCCTTCTTGGAATGGGTCCCTAAAACAGTTGCTAACCGAAGCAGATGCCTGGTTCTCCAAATGCAGGAAAGGTTGGTAAATCATGTGTGACATAATGTAATAATTAATATCCCTTTTACTTATGTGCCCCCACAAAGGTTCTTTGTACAGTACACAAAGGATTTGATATACAGCAAATAGCATAGAGAAGAACTAATACAGACCAGGACAAAACAGAGTGGGATGTGATCATTGGCAGAACAAATTTGGTATTAGTGGGAATGAGGCTGGAGATGTACAGAGGAGAAGGGTTTAGGGACGCTCTTTTGCAATTCAGTTTAAGTGGTCATTGCTATTTGGTGCAAAGGGGTTGCAATGGATTTTTGTAGGCAAGTCCAGAGGTGCCCTAAGTGTGGTTTGTAGCTGCACTTATTCATGACACGAGAGGACTCGCAGTTAATAAAATTGAGCCCTAAATATCTGATTATTGTAGTTTGGTTGCTAATAGACTGAGAACCTGCACCTTGCTCTCCTGTTGAATATAATCAGTTGTCCTTCTGTTTTGTTCATTTAATACATATCCTGCCATGTGGGAAACAGGAGTAGACCGAATATCGTATTATAGGTCTTTTTGGTCCCCAAGAGTCATTTGGTACATTATGCGTGTGAACAGTTTGCTTTTGCAGCTCAACAGAGGAGCTTACTACCCAAACTGATAATCTGCAGTGCGTTCTATAGCATTCAAGTTAAACATAATAAATATAGAGATGTGTCCTTATACATCTTTGCTGCAGTCACTCCAAATAGCGTTGGGCATATATTTTGCTGAAAATGCATCTTAGTAGCAACACGATGTGAATCAGATGCACAAGGAGACTCTGCTGATTCATTTGATATAACTCTTGTTTACCTGTGTGCGACTGAGCCTCTGAATCTGTATATGAAGTGCTACAATGTAGCAGCCGCAGTTTTTTCCAGTACATGTTCAGTTCTGCTCTGTATACATACTCAGTCACACACAATATACAAGTGTCCTATATCAAATTAATCAGCAAAATATCCTTGTGAGTCATAGCCTCGTTGCTACGAAGAGGGATTTTCGTCAAAAAAATACGCCCAATATTAACAGTCGGACCGGGCGGCTCACTCACACCAGGCCTCACGTGGTGCTTGGCGTATTGAGGCTAGATGTATAAGGAAACCTCTGTATTATACGATTGCTAAAATATACAACCTCTTTCTCCCCCTTTTCCATGTTTTTATTTAATCTTTGTATTGTAATATTTGTTATCCTCAAAGTGTCACAAAACAATAAGGGTACAAGCAAACTGATAGTTGTACAACGAACTGTTGTGTTCTGGCCTGTGCAGTGTTCCTTGTAGCTCAGAACAGTACATCCATTGTATACCAGTATGAGCAGTGTTTTGTCTTTGCTCACCATGAATTCCACCTAAAATGTATAAATGTCCTTGACTATGTATACACTCATAAGATCAAACCTACGTTAAACACTTAATAATTTTTTTTTCTTACATCCTAGAGGATGCTGGGGACTCCGTAAGGACCAAGGGGATAGACGGGCTCCGCAGGAGACATGGGCACTTTAAGAAAGACTTTAGGTATGGGTGTGCACTGGCTCCTCCCTCTATGCCCCTCCTCCAGACCTCAGTTTACTACTGTGCCCAGAGGAGACTGGGTGCATTACAGGGAGCTCTCCTGAGTTTCCTGAAAGAAAGTATTTTGTTAGGTTTTTTATTTTCAGGGAGCCTGCTGGTAACAGACTCCCTGCATCGTGGGACTGAGAATAGAGAAGCAGACCTACTTCTGTGAGTTTCAAGGCTCTGCTTCTTAGGCTACTGGACACCATTAGCTCCAGAGGGAGTCGGAACACAGGTCTCACCCTGGAGTTCGTCCCAGAGCCGCGCTGCCATCCTCCTCACAGAGCCGGAAGATAGAAGCCAGGTGAGTATGAGAAGAAAGAAGACTTCAGAGGCGGCAGAAGACTTCAGATCTTCACTGAGGTAACGCACAGCAGTTAAGCTGTGCGCCATTGCTCCCGCACAGCACACACAAACGGCCACCACTGTAAGGGTGCAGGGCGCAGGGGGGGGGCGCCCTGGGCAGCAATATAACCTCATTTTCTGGCAAAAGTAGATATATACAGCTAGGCACTGTATATATAAAGAGCCCCGCCAGTTTTTTATATATTTTAGCGGGACAGAAGCCCGCCGCTGAGGGGGCGGGGCTTCTTCCTCAGCACTTACCAGCGCCATTTTCTCCACAGCACAGCGCTGAGAGGAAGCTCCTCGGACTCTCCCCTGCTTATCCACAGTGAAAGAGGGTTTTAAAGAAGGGGGGGGGGCGGCACATAATTTGGCGCAAAAATAAAGATTACAGCGCTATCTGGGTAAACATATTGTGTGTTTTTTTCCTGGGTCATATAGCGCTGGGTGTGTGCTGGCATACTCTCTCTCTCTGTCTCTCCAAAGGGCCTTGTGGGGGAACTGTCTTCAGATAAGAGGATTCCCTGAGTGTGTGGTGTGTCGGTACGCGTGTGTCGGCATGTCGGAGGTAAAAGGCTCTCATAGGGAGGAGGTGGAGTTAATGACTGTGGTGTCTCTGTCGGCAACACCGACACCTGACTGATTGGATATGTGGAATGTTTTAGTGCTAATGTGAATTTATTGCACTGAGTCTAGGGAATGTACAGGCGTCAAACTCTGCCTTTCCCCTATGTCACAGGGACCTCCGGGGTCTCAAAAGCGCCCACTATCCAAAATAGTAGACACTGACGCCGACACGGATTCTGACTCCAGTGTCGACTATGATGATGCAAAGTTACAGCCAGAATTGGCAAATAGTATTCAATATATGATTATTGTAATAAAAAATGTTTTGCATATCACAGAGAAACCCCCTGTCCCTGACACGAGGGTACACATGTATAGGGTAAAGAAACCTGAGGTAACCTTTCCCCCATCTCATGAACGAGTTATTGAAAAGGCTTGGGAATCTCCAGACAAGAAACTGCAGATTCCCAAAAGGATTCTTAGGGTGTATCCTTTCCCGACTAAGCATGGACACGCTTATCCAAAAGAGTAAAGCTGCCATCCCAAGATATGGCTACCCTCAGGGATCCTGCTGATCGCAAACAGCAGGCTACCTTAAAGTCCATTTACACACATTCTAGTACCTTACTCAGACCGGCAATAGTGTCGGCTGGAGTTTGTAGCGCTGTAGCAGCGTGGATAGGTACTTTATCGACGGAAATTTTTACCCTGGATAAGGGTACCATTTTATTGACCCGGGGTCATATTAACGATGCTGTCTTATATATGAGAGATGCTCAAAGAGACATTGGCCTACTGGGTTCTAGATTCAACGCTATGTCGATTTCTGCTAGATGAGTCCTATGGACCCGGCAATGGACAGGTTATGCAGACTCAAAGAGGCATATGGAGGTTTTACCTTACAAGGGTGAGGAATTGTTTGGGGAAGGTCTCTCTGACCTGGTCTCCACAGCTACAGCTGGTAAATCAAAATTTTTGCCTTATATTCCCTCAAAGCCTAAGAAAGCACCACATTATCAAATGCAGTCCTTTCGGTCACAAGAAACAAGAGAGTACGAGGTGCGTTCTTTCTTGCCAGAGGTAAGGGCAGAGGGAAAAAGCTGCACAACACAGCTAGTTCCTAGGAACAGAAGTCCTCCCTGGCCTCTACAAAATCCACCACATGACGCTTGTGCTCCGCTAAGGGAGTCCGCCCCAGTGTGGGCACGTCTTCGAATTTTCAGCCACATCTGGGTTCACTCACAGGTGGATCCCTGGGCAATAGAAATTGTTTCTCAGGGTTACAAGCTGGAATTCGAAGAGGTGCCTCCTCGCCGGTTTTTCAAATCGGCCCTGCTGACTTCTTCCCCAGAAAGGGAGATAGTGGTAAATGCAATTCACAAATTGTATCTTCAACAGGTGGTGGTCAAGGTTCTCCTACTTCAACAAGGGAGGGGATATTACTCAACCCTGTTTGTAGTCCCGAAACCAGACGGTTCGGTCAGACCCATTTTAAATTTAAAATCCCTGAACCTATACTTGAAAAGGTTCATGTTCAAGATGGAATCGCTCAGGGCGGTCATCGCCAGCCTGGAAGGGGGGGATTTTATGGTATCTCTGGACATAAAGGATGTGTACCTTCATGTTCCCATATATTCACCTCATCAGGCGTACCTGAGATTTGCGGTACAGGATTGTCATTACAGATTTCAGACGTTGGCGTTTGGGCTTTCCACGGCCCCGAGAATTTTCACCAAGGTAATGGCGGAAATTATGGTGCTCCTGCGCAAGCAGGGTGTCACAATTATCCCGTACTTGGACGATCTCCTCATAAAAGCGAGATCACGAGAGCAGTTACTGAACAGTGTGTCACTTTCACTGAAGGTGTTACAGCAACACGGCTGGATTCTCAATATCCCGAAGTCGCAGCTGGTTCCTACGACTCGTCTGATCTTCTTGGGCATGATTCTGGATACGTACCAGAAAAGGGTTTATCTTCCAACGGAAAAGGCTCAAGAACTCATGACTCTGGTCAGGAACCTATTGAAACCAAAACAGGTGTCAGTGCATCACTGCACTCGAGTTCTGGGAAAGATGGTGGCATCTTACGAGGCCATTCAGTTCGGCAGGTTCCATGCGAGGACCTTCCAATGGGACCTACTGGACAAGTGGTCCGGGTCACATCTACAGATGCATCAGTTGATCACACTGTCCCCCAGGGCCAGGGTATCCCTCCTGTGGTGGCTGCAGAGTGCTCACCTTCTAGAGGGCCGCAGGTTCGGCATTCAGGACTGGGGTCTGGAGACCACAGACGCGAGCCTCCGAGGTTGGGGAGCAGTCACACAAGGAAGAAACTTCCAGGGTCTTTGGTCAAGTCAAGAGACTTGTCTTCACATCAACGTCCTGGAGCTGAGGGCCATATACAATGCCCTTCGTCAAGCGGAGATCTTGCTTCGCGACTTACCAGTTCTGATCCAGTCAGACAACATCACCGCAGTGGCTCATGTAAACCGCCGGCGCGGCACAAGGAGCAGAATGGCAATGGCGAAAGCCACCAGGATTCTTCGCTGGGCGGAAAATCATGTAAGCGCACTGTCAGCAGTGTTTATTCCGGGAGTGAAAAACTGGGAAGCAGATTTCCTCAGCAGACACGACCTGCATCCAGGAGAGTGGGGACTTAATCAGGAAGTCTTCGCACAGATTGCAAGTCTGTGGGGACTGCCCAGATTTACATGATGGCGTCCCACCTCAACAAAAAGCTGTAGAGGTATTGCGCCAGGTCAAGAGACCCTCAGGCGGTAGCGTGGGACGCCCTAGTGACACCGTGGGTGTTCCAGTCGGTCTATGTGTTTCCTCCTCTTCCTCTCATCCCAAAGGTGTTGAGAATAATAAGAAAAAGAGGAGTACAGACAATTCTCATTGTTCCAGATTGGACACGAAGGGCCTGGTATCCGGATCTGCAGGAGTTGCTCACAGAAGATCCGTGGCCTCTTCCTCTAAGACAGGACCTGTTGCAACAGGGACTCTGTCTGTTCCAAGACTTACCGCGGCTGCGTTTGACGGCATGGCGGTTGAACGCCGGATCCTAGCGGAAAAGGGCATTCCGGATGAGGTCATTCCTACTCTGATAAAGGCTAGGAAGGACGTGACAGCTAAACATTATAACCGTATATGGCGAAAATATGTTTCTTGGTGTGAGGCCAGGAATGCTCCTACGGAAGAATTCCATCTGGGCTGTTTCCTTCACTTCCTACAAACTGGAGTGAAATTGGGCCTAAAATTAGGCTCCATTAAGGTTCAGATTTCGGCCTTATCCATTTTCTTTCAAAAAGAATTGGCTTCTCTCCCAGAAGTACAGACTTTTGTGAAGGGAGTGCTGCATATTCAGCCTCCTTTTGTCCCTCCGGTGGCGCCTTGGGACCTTAATGTGGTGTTGAGTTTCCTTAAGTCGCACTGGTTTGAACCACTTAAAGTGGAGTTAAAATATCTCACTTGGAAAGTGGTCATGTTGTTAGCCTTGGCTTCGGCTAGGCGAGTGTCGTAATTGGCGGCTTTGTCTCATAAAAGCCCCTATCTAGTTTTCCATATGGATAGAGCGGAATTGCGGACCCGTCCTCAACAAGGTTGGCGCTCCTGCTTCAAAGCAGACTATTGCTCGCTGGATCTGTAACACGATTCAGCAGGCACATGCGATGGCTGGATTGCCATTACCAAAATCAGTCAAGGCCCATTCCACTAGGAAGGTGGGCTCGTCTTGGGCGGCTGCCCGAGGGGTCTCGGCACTACAACTGTGCCGAGCTGCTACTTGGTCGGGTTCAAACACCTTTGCAAAGTTCTATAAGTTTGATACCCTGGCTGAGGAGGACCTCCTGTTTGCTCAATCGGTGCTGCAGAGTCATCCGCACTCTCCCGCCCGTTTGGGAGCTTTGGTATAATCCCCATGGTCCTTACGGAGTCCCCAGCATCCTCTAGGACGTAAGAGAAAATAAGATTTTAAACCTACCGGTAAATCTTTTTCTCCTAGTCCGTAGAGGATGCTGGGCGCCCGTCCCAAGTGCGGACTACTTCTGCAAGACTTGTATATAGTTTTGCTTACATAAGGGTTATGTTATAGTTTTCATCGGTCTCCGACTGATGCTATGTTGTTTTTTTCATACTGTTAACTGGTTAGTTTATACACAAGTTATACGGTGTGAATGGTGTGGGCTGGTATGAATCTTGCCCTTGGTTTAACAAAAATCCTTTCCTCGTACTGTCCGTCTCCTCTGGGCACAGTTTCTCTAACTGAGGTCTGGAGGAGGCGCATAGAGGGAGGAGCCAGTGCACACCTATACCTAAAGTCTTTCTTAAAGTGCCCATGTCTCCTGCGGAGCCCGTCTATCCCCTTGGTCCTTACGGAGTCCCCAGCATCCTCTACGGACTACGAGAAAAAGATTTACCGGTAGGTTTAAAATCTTATTTTTTCTTTTAAAAAATGTCCTTAAAAGTGTCAAACATTTTTATTTGTTTCTCATGTCAAGAACTTTTTATAAACTTCTTTACATATTTGAACGGAATGAAAAGCAATGCAACATATGTCCCCATGTTTACATTGTAATGTTAGCACCCACCCTGTAATGGGAATGTATTCGCATTGCCTCATTCTTCTAGGTCCCTGTTGAGGTTTCCCTTGCAGCGTTAAATTAATAAAAAGATGCATGCTTTCAAGGCGTATAAATCTGACGGGAAGGCGAAGTTATTGCAGTATTCCAGTACTACAAGGAATGTAAAAAATATGCAAAAAAGAAATCAGAGCAGCTAAATAGAACATGAAAGACAAATCACATAGGAGAGTAAAACAAACCCTAAAAAGTTTAAGTATATAAATGGAAAAAGGATTAAAAAAAAAGAGAATATAGGGCCACTAAAAGGTGAGTTGGGAGTCTTGATTAATGATGGCAAAGATAATTTCTGAAATATTGAACACATTTTCTCATACGTCCTAGAGGATGCTGGGGTCACCATTAGAACCATGGGGTATAGACTGGATCCGCAAGAGACATGGGCACTTTAAGACTTTAAAAGGGGTGTGAACTGGCTCCTCCCTCTATGCCCCTCCTCCAGACTCCAGTTTTAGAATTGTGCCCAGTGAGACTGGATGCACTACAGGGGAGCTCTACTGAGTTTCTTTGAAAAAGACTTATTGTTAGGTCTTTTATGTTCAGGGAGACTGCTGGCAACAGTCTCCCTGCTTCGTGGGACTTAGCGGGGAGAAGTGTGACCAACTTCTAGTGAGTTCAATGGCTCTGCTTCTGGCTACAGGACACCATTAGCTCCTGAGGGTGCTGATCGCTGGGTACGCCTAGATGCTCACTCCCGCAGTCGTCAGCAGTCACCCCCTTAAGTCAGAAGACAGGCGAGTAGCAGAAGAAAAGAAGACTTCAGTGACGGCATTTCTGAGGTACCGCACAGCGATTGGACGCTGCACGCCTGGCTCCCACACACGCACACAGTACTGCAGGGCACGGGGGGGGGGGCGCCCTGGCCAGCTAAAAATCCTCCGTGTACACTGGCAAGAGGGGACATTACTGCCAAGGCACCGTCCTTACCCCCGCCACTATAATCATTTATTGAAATAAGCGGGACAGAAGCGCACCATTAAGGGGGCGGAGCTTCGTCCTCACAGCTCACTCTGCGCCATTTCCTCTCCTCAGGCAGCAGAGAAGCCGGACCTTCCTCGCACTGCTGACAGTATCAGGGTGCAAAATGGGGGGGGGGGACAGGATAATTGGTGCAAAATATTTAATATTAAAAGCGCTACAGGTCTGGGGCATTTTTTTAGTGTTGTCAAGCCCGTCAATTTGGTGCTGGGTTGTGAGCTGGCAAATCCCCTCTGTGTCTTTACTGTGGGTCTGTCCCCTATATGCCCGGTGTGTCTTTGGGTGTTTGGTATACGTGTGCCGATATGTCTGAGGCTGAGTGCTCTTCCCAGGAGGAGAGGCTGTATTAGGGACACAAACTGCTGTGGGGGTGACCCTGTCGGCACAGCCGACTCCTGATTGGGTAAATGATTTGAATGCTTTGAATTATAATGTGGCTCTTATTAGTAAGAGATTAGATAAGTCTGAGTCTCAGACCCAGGCATGGAACAAATCTGTGGAGGATGTGTTATTACTAGTTCAGGACCCCTCGGGGTCACAAAAAACGTACTTATGCCCAGTTGGCAGACACTGGAACCGACACGGACACTGATGTCGACTATAGTGATTCCAGATTAGATCCAAAATTGGCAAAGAGCATTCAGTACATGATTGCGGCGGTTAAAGATGTATTACATATCACTGAGGACCCTGCTGTTCCTGATAAAAAAGGGTCTGTTTGTATAAGGAAAAGAAACCTGAGATAACGTTTCCTCCCTCTCATGAACTGAACACTCTATTTGAAAAAGTCTGGGAAAGCCCTGACAGAAGTTTTCAGATTCCCAAAAGGATTCCGGTGGCTTATCCGTTTCCCTCTGAGGATAGGGAAAAGTGGGAGTCACCTCCCCCCCCCCCCCCCTCCCATTGTAGACAAGGCCCTATCACGTTTGTCTGAAACAAAAAAAAGGTGTCTCTCCCGTCACCTGGCACGGCAACCCTTAAGGTTCCTGCAGATCGTAAGTGAGAAACTACGTTAAAATCCATTTATGCGACCACAGGTACCCTACCTGTCATTGCATATCAAGGACGCTGCAGCGTACCTAAAGGAAACTGCGAGAGATATTGGCCTTTTGGGATCAAAGGCCAATGCCATGGCAGTCTCAGCTAGGCGAGCATTGTGGATTCACCAATGGAATGCTGACGCTGACTCCAAGAAAAATATGGAATCTCTACCATACAAAGGTGGTGCCTTGTTTGGTGGCGGCCTCGCTGATTTGGTATCTACGGCTACCGTGGGTAAGTCATCCTTTTTGCCTTATGTTCCTCCACTACAAAAGGAAACCCACCACTATCAAATGCAGTCCTTTCGGCACAATAAATACAGAAAAGGGCGAGGTTCTTCCTTCCTTGCTACTAGAGGAAGGGAAAGAGGTAAAAGATCACCAGCCTTGTCGGGTTCCCAGGAGCAGAAGTCCTCCCCGGCTTCTGCCAACTCCACCGCATGATGCTGGGGCACCTCTGCGGCAGTCTGCACCGGTGGGGGCACGTCTAAAACTCTTCAGTCAGTTCTGGTTTCGTTCGGACCTGGACCCATGGGTTTTACAAATAGTATCCCAAGGGTACAAATTGGAGTTTCAAGATGTTCCCGCTCGCTGATTTTTCGAAACAGCCTTACCAGCTTCTCTTCCGGGCAGGGAGGTAGTATGCAACGCAATACAAAAATTGTGTCAAAATCAGGTCATTGTCATGGTTCCCCCGTCACAACAGGGAGAAGGCTTTTATTCAAGCCTGTTCGTGGTCCCGAAGCCGGACGGCTCGGTCAGACCGATTCTAAACCTAAACTCCCTCAATTTCTACCTAAAAAAATTCAAATTCAAGATGGAGTCTCTCCGAGCAGTGATCTCCAGTCTAGAGGAAGATGATTTTATGGTGTCTGTGGACATAAAGGATGCTTATTTACATGTTCCCATTTATCCTCCGCATCAGGCTTACCTGAGGTTTGCAATTCAGGATTGTCATTACCAATTTCAGACGTTGCCATTTGGTCTGTCCACGGCTCCGAGGAGTTTCACCGAAGTGATGGCGGAAATGATGGTTCTCCTTCACGAGCAAGGAGTCACGATTATCCCGTACTTTGACGATCTCCTGATAAAGGCGAGATCCAAGGACCAGTTGGTGCAAAACATTGCTCTCTCCCTGACAGTTCTTCAACAACATGGTTGGCTCCTAAACTTGCCAAAATCACAGTTGATTCCGACAACGTGGTTGTCGTTTTTGGGAATGATACTGGACACAGAACTGCAGAGTTTTTCTTCCAGTGGAATAGGCTCTGGAACTTCAGAGTCTGGTCAAACAAATTCTGAAACAAGCTAGCACTCGGTTGCTGGTGAAGATGGTTGCGGCCTACGAGGCCATTCAGCTTGGCGGATTCCATGCCAGAGTGTTTCAGTGGGACCTGTTGGATAAGTGGTCTGGATTCCACCTGGACATGCACCGAAGGATAATCCTGTTTTCCAAGACCAGAATCTCACTCCTGTGGTGGCTGCACAGCTCTCACCTCCTAGAGGGGCGCAGGTTCGGGATCCAGGACTGGATCCTAGTAACCACGGATGCAAGTCTCCGAGGCTGGGGAGCAGTCACACAGGGGGAAAACTTCCAAGGAAGATGGTCAAGCCAGGAAACTTGTCTCCACATAAACTTTGAGGAGTTAAGGGCCATTTACAACGGCCTTCTTCAAGCGTAACATCTTCTTCGCAATCTGCCTGTACTGATACAGTCGGACAATGTAAAAGCAGTAGCGTACATAAACCGCCAGGGAGAAACAAAAAGCAGAGCGGCAATGGCAGAAGCCACAAAGGTTCTCCGCTGGGCGGAAAAGCATACAAGCGCTCTGTCCGCGATCTTCATTCCAGGAGTGGACAACTGGGAAGCAGACTTCCTCAGCAGACACAATCTCCATTCAGGAGAGTGGGGCCTCCATCAAGAGGTCTTCACAGAAGTGACAAGTCATTGGGGAATTCCTCAAATAGACATGATGGCATTTCGTCTATGTATTCCCTCCACTTCCTCTCATTCCAAAACCAAAAATTCTAAAGATCATAAGAAGAACAAAGATTCAAGCGATCCTTATTGTACCAGACTGGCCAAGGAGGGCATGGTACCCATATCTTCAGGAATTAATCATAGGAGATCCCTGGCCTCTTCCTCTATGCGAGGACCTGTTACAGCAGGGGCCATGCGTGTATCAAGACTTACCGCGGCTACGTTTGACGGCATGGCGATTGAACGCCAAATCCTAGCCCGAAAGGGTATTCCCAGTGAAGTCATTCCCACACTTATTCAGGCCAGGAAAGGAGTATTTGGAGAAAATATGTTTCTTGGTGTGAATCCAAGAAGGCTCCTACGGAAGAATTTCAGCTAGGACGTTTTCTCCATTTTCTACAAGCAGGTGTGGATGCAGGCCTAAAGTTGGGCTCAATTAAGGTACAGATTTCAGCCTTATCGGTTTTCTTTCAAAAACAATTGGTCTCCCTTCCAGAAGTTCAGACTTTCGTGAAAGGTGTGTTGCACATCCAACCTCCGTTTGTACCCCCAGTGGCACCATGGGATCTTAACGTGGTGTTGCAGTTCCTTCAATCACATTGGTTTGAACCTTTACAGAAGGTGGGGTTGAAATTCCTCACTTGGAAAGTGGTCATTCTGTTGGCCTTTGCATCCGCAAGGCGGGTGTCTGAGTTAGCGGCCTTGTCTCACAAGAGCCCTTATTTAATCTAACATGAAGATAGAGCAGAGTTGAGGACTCGTCAGCAATTTCTGACGTAGGTGGTTTCATCTTTCCACATGAACCAACCTATTGTGGTGCCAGTGGCTACTGACTCCTTAATTGAATCAAAGTCTTTGGATGTGGTCAGAGCTTTGAAGATTTATGTCGCCAGAACGGCATAGGTTAGGAAAACGGAGGCTCTGTTTGTCCTGTATGCTTCCAACAGGATTGGGTGTCCTGCTTCCAAGCAGACCATTGCACGCTGGATCTGTAATATGATTCAGCATGCTCATTCCACGGCTGGATTGCCGTTACCGAAATCGGTGAAGGCCCATTCTACTAGAAAGGTGGACTCGTCCTGGGCGGCTGCTCAGGGGGTCTCGGCATTGCAACTTTGCCGAGCAGCTACTTGGTCGGGTTCAAACACTTTTGCAAAGTTTTACAAGTTTGATACCCTGGCCGATGATGACCTCAAGTTTGGTCAATCGGTGCTGCAGAGTCATCCGCACTCTCCCGCCCGTTCTAGAGCTTTGGTATAACCCCATGGTTCTAATGGTGACCCCAGCATCCTCTAGGACGTATGAGAAAATAGGATTTTAATACCTACCGGTAAATCCTTTTCTCTTAGTCCGTAGAGGATGCTGGGCGCCAGTCCCAGTGCGTACTGTATCTGCAGTTATTAGTTGTGATTACACACATGTTGTGTTACGTTTATAGTCAGCCTGTTGCTGAAATTGTTCATGCCGTTGGCTTGTGTTCTGTTGAATGCCACGTTGTGCGGCATGCATGAGGTGTGAGCTGGTATGAATCTCAACTTAGTTTAACAATAAATCCTTTCCTCAAAATGTCCGTCTCCCTGGGCACAGTTCCTATAACTGGAGTCTGAAGGAGGGGCATAGAGGGAGGAGCCAGTTCACACCCTTTCAAAGGCTTAAAGTGCCCATGTCTCCTGCGTATCCCGTTTATACCCCATGGTTCTAATGGTGACCCCAGCATCCTCTACGGACTAAGAGAAAAGGATTTACCGGTAGGTATTAAAATCCTATTTTGTTTTCTTCAGTGTTTACTAGAGAGAATCAGATGGAGGGGGCAGTGCACAGCAAATGCAATGTTACCATCCCGTTTCTAAGTAATTGTTTAAGGGAGTAATTCAGAGTTGATCGCAGCAGCAAATGTGTTAGCAGTTGGGCAAAACCATGTACACTGCAGGTGTGGCAGATATAACTTTTGCAGAGAGAGTTAGATTTGGGTGGGTTATTTTGTTTTTATGTGCAGGGTAAATACTGGCTGCTTTATTTTTACACTGCAATTTAGATTTCAGTTTGTATACACCCCACCCAAATCTAACTCACTCTGCACATGTTACATCTGCCCACCCTGCAGTGCACATGGTTTTGCCCAACTGCTAACAAATTTGCTGCTGCAATCAACTCTGAATTAGGCCCTAAGTGAGGAAATAGTCTGGGAGAGACTAAGCAAAATGAAGATAAATAAATCTTCTGGTCCAGATGGAATTCATCCAAGGGTTCTTATGGAGCTTAACTCAGAACTAGAGTAGCCTTTATATTTGATTTTCTATAATTCAATTATGACAGGAATGGTACCAAAGGACTGGTGTATAGCTGAGGTATATTTAAAAAGGGGATTAAAACTCATCCTGGTAACTATAGACAGGTAAATTTGACATCTATAGTGGGGAAAATATTGGAAGGTATAATAAGGTTTAGCATACAGGTGTATTTGGAAACCTCCAAGGTTATGAGTATGAACCAGCATGGTTTTGTGAGGAATAGTTCATGTCAAACTAACCTAATTAGCTACTATGAGAAAGTGAGCGATAATCTTGACCAAGGGAAGATTTTGCTAAAGCTTTCGACATAGTGCCACACGTGAGACTGATTTTCAAATTAAGAGAGCTTGGTCTAGGAAACGCTATTTGTACGGTATGAAATTGGCTGGATAACGAGTGGTGGGGATGTTAATGTTTTTTTTTCCAACTGGTCCTCAGTATTCAGAGAAATACCGCAAGGGTCTGTACTCGGACCACTACTGTTCAACATATTTATTAATGACCTGCATGGAAAGCAGAGTGTAAAGTTTTGCGGATGATACTGAACTGTGTAGGGTAATTAATTCAGATGAGGATGTTGAGTCTCTACAGAATTACTTATTTAAACTAGAAGTTTGGGCAAATAAATGGAGAATGAGGTGCAATATAGAAAAATGTAACGTTATGCACTCTGGTAATAAAAACAAACATGCATCCTACAAATTAATTGGTGAAATTGTAGGGGAAACGGTAGTTGAAAGAGATTTTGGGGGGGAGGGGGGGTGCTCGATGATAGACGTCGTAGCAGTACACAATGTCAAAGTGCAGCAACGAAGGCAAATAAGGTGTTAGCATGACTCATGAGACAAGGGATGAGAGTGTAATCCTGCCACTGTATAAATTATTGGTACGGCCACACCTTGAATACGGTTTACTGTTCTGGGCACCACACCATAACATTTTTATCTTGGAACTTGAAAGGGTTCAGAGGCAAGCCACTTAATTGATTAAGGGGTTGGAGGCACTGGATTATCAGGAAGGGATTACTAGGCTAGGTATGTTTACACTAGAAAAGAGGCATCTAAGAGGAGACATTATTAATAGTTATATAAAGGGACAATACATGGAGATACAAGGCAATTGTTTATTGATAAATCTTTACACAGGACACGCGGGCACCCTCTGAGATTAGAGGAAAGGAAATTTCAGACCCAGCGTAGGAGAGGTTTTTTTTACAAAGGGCAGTAAGGATATGGAATTCTCTACCAGAGAAGGTTGTAATGGTGGCCTCAGTCAATATGTTTAAAAATGGATTATATACATTTCTAACTGAAAAAGATATCCAAGGTAATAGCATTTAAAATGTTTGTATTTTAGAAACAGTGCAAATTATAGTGTTAGATTTAAAACACTATAGTTGCATAGAGAATAGTGTACGATTTATGCTACAGGTTGACCTCGATGTACAAATTCTTTTTTCAACCTCATTGACTGTTACTTATATTAACCCCCAGTGGCCATAGATCATCCTTCAATATTCACAGAGCCCCTTGTTAGAATTCACCTTACCTCCTCATGGGGCGTCTCACTTTAGGGGACTGGTAATTGGTCCCCCAGCTAATCGGAGTGCAAAGATCAGCAATTATGCTCAGAGGGGGACTTCAGTTCCCACTTTTACACTGGATATTAACATTACTTTCCAGCATATGCGCTTTAGAATGCTATTTGCACAGCATTCTGGGGCACAAAAGCCACAAGTGATGCCAGTGGTCAGACGGCTGCTTCACTGCCTGTAAGCCGGACCAAAGCAGAAATCAGTTGTGCACTTATGCAGAACCAATTTCCATTTAAATTGTGGGGGTGGGGGTGGAGGAGGACAATACAGTTGCATGAGATGCGACAGTGTCAGGGAAAACCTATCTGGCTGCAGTTACATCCCAGTTAAGTGTTTTAGAGATACAAAAACAAGCCTTGAGGCAGTTGGTAAAAGTACCCAGTTCATTGGCGTTAAAATGAATGTAAGTAGTGAAGGTACAGATAGTTGTCCAGCAATCGCTGTATCCATGGTCACTATGAGCTGATGGTTATCCCTAAATGTTTTCAATATATCCAGGCAGTTAAATCAAACAAGAAAATCGGCTCTATTTCAATTGTTTTTCTTACAATGGTGTTCAATAATAGAATAGACGGGCTCCGCAGGAGACTGGGCACTCTAAAAGAAAGATTAGGTACTATCTGGTGTGCACTGGCTCCTCCCTCTATGCCCCTCCTCCTCCAGTTAGATTTCTGTGCCCGGCCGAGCTGGATGCACACTAGGGGCTCTCCTGAGCTCCTAGAAAGAAAGTATATTTTAGGTTTTTTATTTTACAGTGAGACCTGCTGGCAACAGGCTCACTGCAACGAGGGACTAAGGGGAGAAGAAGCGAACCTACCTGCTTGCAGCTAGCTTGGGCTTCTTAGGCTACTGGACACCATTAGCTCCAGAGGGATCGACCGCAGGACCCGTCCTTGATGTTCATTCCCGGAGCCGCGCCGCCGTCCCCCTTACAGAGCCAGAAGCTAGAAGAGGTCCGGAAAAATCGGCGGCAGAAGACTTCAGTCTTCACCAAGGTAGCGCACAGCACTGCAGCTGTGCGCCATTGCTCCTCTTGTACACCTCACACTCCGGTCACTGATGGGTGCAGGGCGCTGGGGGGGCGCCCGAAGCAGCAATAATTAGACCTTGGCTGGCAAAATGATCACAATATATAGCCCCAGAGGCTATATATGTGATAAATACCCCTGCCAGATTCCATAAAAAAGCGGGAGAAAAGTCAGCCAGAAAAGGGGCGGAGCTATCTCCCTCAGCACACTGGCGCCATTTCTCCCTCACAGCTCCGCTGGAAGGAAGCTCCCTGGCTCTCCCCTGTAGTTTTCAGGCTCAAAGGGTTAAAAAGAGAGGGGGGGCACTAAATTTAGGCGCAATATTGTATATACAAGCAGCTATTGGGGAAAATTCACTCAGTTATAGTGTTAATCCCCACATTATATAGCGCTCTGGTGTGTGCTGGCATACTCTCTCTCTGTCTCCCCAAAGGGCTTTGTGGGGTCCTGTCCTCAGTCAGAGCATTCCCTGAGTGTGTGCGGTGTGTCTGTACGGCTGTGTCGACATGTTTGATGAGGAGGCTTATGTGGTGACGGAGCAGATGCCGATAAAAGTGATGTCGCCCCCTGTGGGGCCGACACCAGAGTGGATAGATAGGTGGAAGGTATTAACCGACAGTGTCAACTCCTTACATAAAAGGCTGGATGACGTAACAGCTTGGGACAGCCGGCTTCTCAGCCCGCGCCTGCCCAGGCGTCTCAAAGGCCATCAGGGGCTCAAAAACGCCCACTCCCTCAGATGGCAGACACAGCTGTCGACACGGAGTCTGACTCCAGTGTCGACGAGTTAGAGACATATACAAAATCCACTAGGAACATCCGTGACTTGATCCCGGCAATAAAAAATGTGTTACACATTTCTGACATTAACCCAAGTACCACTAAAAAGGGTTTTATGTTTGGGGAGAAAAAGCAGGCAGTGTTTTGTTCCCCCATCAGATGAGTGAATGAAGTGTGTGAAAAAGCGTGGGTTCCCCCGATAAGAAACTGGTAATTTCTAAAAAGTTACTGATGGCGTACCCTTTCCCGCCAGAGGATAAGTTACGCTGGGAGATATCCCCTAGGGTGGATAAGGCGCTCACACGTTTGTCAAAAAAGGTGGCACTGCCGTCTTAGGATACGGCCACTTTGAAGGTACCTGTTGATAAAAAGCAGGAGGCTATTCTGAAGTCTGTATTTACACACTCAGGTACTAGACTGAGACCTGCAGATATTGCTGCTGCAGCGTGGTCTGTGACACTGTAAAACAGGGATACTAGTTTGCTAACATAAGAGCATATTAAAGACGTCGTCTTATATATGAAGGATGCACAGAGGGATATTTTACCGGCTGGCATCCAGAATTAATGTAATGTCCATTCTGTCAGGAGGGTATTAGAGACCCGACACTGGACAGGTGATGCTGACTTTAAAAGGCACATAGAGATTCTGCCTTATAAGGGTGAGGAATTGTTTGGGGATGGTCTCTGGGACCTCGTATCCACAGCAACAGCTGGGAAGAAAATTTTTTACCTCAGGTTTCCTCACAGCCTAAGAAAGCACTGTATTATCAGGTACAGTCCTTTCGGCTTCAGAAAAGCAAGCGGGTCAAAGGCGCTTCCTTTCTGCACAGAGACAAGGGAAGAGGGAAAAAGCTGCACCAGTCAGCCAGTTCCCAGAATCAAAATTCTTCCCCCGCTTCCTCTGAGCCCACCACATGACGCGGGGGCTCCACAGGCGTAGCCAAGTACGGTGGGGGGCCGCCTCAAAAAATTGCAGCGATCAGTGGGCTCGCTCACAGGTGGATCCCTGGATCCTTCAAGTAGTATCTCAGGGGTACAAGCTGGAATTCGAGGCCCCTCCCCCCGCCGTTTCCTCAAATCTGCCTTGCCGACAACTCCCTTGGGCAGGGAGGCTGTGCTAGAGGCAATTCACAAGCTGTAGTCCCAGCAGGTGATAGTCAAGGTGCCCCTACTTCAACAAGGACCGGGTTACTATTCCACACTGTTTGTGGTACCGAAACCGGACGGTTCGGTGAGACCCATTTTAAATTTGAAATCCTTGAACACATACATAAAAAAATTCAAGTTCAAGATGGAATCGCTGAGGGCGGTTATTGCAAGCCTGGACGAGGGGGATTACATGGTATCCCTGGACATCAAGGATGCTTACCTGCATGTCCCCATTTACCATCCTCACCAGGAGTACCTCAGATTTGTGGTACAGGATTGCCATTACCAATTCCAGACACTGCCGTTTGGACTGTCCACGGCACCGAGGGTGTTTACCAAGGTAATGGCAGAAATGATGATACTCCTTTGAAAAAAGGGAGTTTTAATTATCCCGTACTTGGACGATCTCCTTATAAAGGCGAGGTCCAAAGAGCAGTTGTTGGTCGGAGTAGCACTATCTCGGGAGGTGCTACAACAGCACGGATGGATTCTAAACATTCCAAAGTCACAGCTGGTTCCTTCCACACGCCTACTGTTCCTGGGGATGGTTCTGGACACAGAACAGAAAAAAGTGTTTCTCCCGCAGGAGAAAGCCAAGGAGCGGTCATCTCTAGTCAGAGACCTCCTGAAACCAAAACAGGTATCGGTGCATCACTGCACACGAGTCCTCGAAAAAATGGTAGCTTCATACGAAGCAATTCCATTCGGCAGGTTCCATGCAATGCATCGGCTGATAACCCTGTCTCCAAGGACCAGGGTGTCTCTGCTGTGGTGGCTGCAGAGTGCTCATCTTCTAGAGGGCCGCAGATTCGGCATACAGGACTGGGTCCTGGTGACCACGGATGCCAGCCTTCGAGGCTGGGGGGCAGTCACACAGGGAGAAAATTTCCAAGGACTTTGGTCAAGTCAGGACTTGTCCCTACACATAAATATTCTGGAACTGAGGGCCATTTACAATGCCCTAAGTCAGGCAAAGCCCCTGCTTCAAAACCAGCCGGTACTGATCCAATCAGACAACATCACGGCAGTCGCCCATGTAAACCGACAGGGCGGCACAAGAAGCAGGATGGCGATGGCAGAAGCCACAAGGATTCTCCGATGGGCGGAAAATCACGTCTTAGCACTGTCAGCAGTGTTCATTCCTGGAGTGGACAACTGGGAAGCAGACTTCCTCAGCAGACACGACCTACACCCGGGAGAGTGGGGACTTCATCCAGAAGTCTTCCAACTGTTGGTAAACCGTTGGGAAAGGCCACAGGTGGACATGATGGCGTCCCGCCTCAACAAAAAGCTAAAGAGATATTGCGCCAGGTCAAGGGACCCTCTTTTGGAGTGCCCAGTCTCCTGCGGAGCCCGTCTATTCCCCATGGTCCTTACGGAGTTCCCAGCATCCACTACGGACTACGAGAAATAGATTTACCGGTGAGTAAAATCTTATTTTCTCTGACGTCCTAGTGGATGCTGGGAACTTCGTAAGGACCATGGGGAATAGACGGCTCCGCAGGAGACTGGGCACATCTAAAGAAAGATTTAGGACTATCTGGTGTGCACTGGCTCCTCCCCCTATGACCCTCCTCCAAGCCTCAGTTAGATTTCTGTGCCCGGCTGAGCTGGATGCACACTAGGGGCTCTCCTGAGCTCCTAGAAAGAAAGTATAATTTAGGTTTTTTTTTTTACAGTGAGACCTGCTGGCAACAGGCTCACTGCACCGAGGGACTAAGGGGAGAAGAAGCGAACCTACCTAAGTGGTGGTAGCTTGGGCTTCTTAGGCTACTGGACACCATTAGCTCCAGAGGGATCACACACAGGACCCGACCTCGTCGTCCGTTCCCGGAGCCGCGCCGCCGTCCCCCTTACAGAGCCAGAAGCAAGAAGGTCCGGAAAATCGGCGGCTGAAGACTTCTGTCTTCTCCAAGGTAGCGCACAGCACTGCAGCTGTGCGCCATTGCTCCTCATGAACACCACACACTTCGGTCACTGATGGGTGCAGGGCGCTGGGGGGGGGGCGCCCTGAGCAGCAATAAATAACACCTTGGCTGGCAAACTGACACCATATATAGCCCCAGAGGCTATATAGGTGTATATTAACCCCTGCCAGAAATATTAAAATAGCGGGAGAAAGCCCGCCGAAAAAGGGGCGGAGCCATCTCCCTCAGCACACTGGCGCCATTTTCCCTCACAGCTTCGCTGGAAGGATCGCTCCCTGGCTCTCCCCTGCAGTCCTGCAACAGAAAGGGTAAAAAAGAGAGGGGGGGCACAAATTTAGGCGCAGTATAATATATATATGCAGCTATATGGGGAAAACACTCTTTATAGGTGATATCCCTGTGGTATATAGCGCTCTGGTGTGTGCTGGCATACTCTCCCTCTGTCTCCCCAAAGGGCTTTGTGGGGTCCTGTCCTCTGTCAGAGCATTCCCTGTGTGTGTGCTGCGTGTCGGTACCGCTGTGTCGACATGTATGATGAGGAAAATGATGTGGAGGCAGAGCAAATGCCTGTAAATGTGTTGTCACCCCCTGAGGGGTCGACACCTGTGTGGATGGACTTATGGAAGGAATTACGTGACAGTGTCAGCTCCTTACATAAAAGGTTTGACGACATAGGATAGCCGGCTACTCAGCTTGTGACTGTTCCAGCGTCTCAAATGTCATCAGGGGCTTTAAAACGCCCGCTACCTCAGATGACAGACACAGATGTCGACACTGATACCGACTCCAGTGTCGACGACGATGAGACTAGTGTACCCTCCAATAGGTCCACCCGTTACATGATTGAGGCAATGAAAAATGTATTACACATTTCTGATAATACCCTTTTTTGTGGTACCTGGGGTACTATGTTCGGTGAGAAAAAACTACCAGTAGTTTTTCCTGCATCTGAGGAATTAAATGAGGTGTGTGAGGAAGCCTGGACTTCCCCCAATAAGAAATTGATAATTTCTAAACGGTTATTGGCAGCGTACTCTTTCCCGCCAGAGGATAGGTCACGTTGGGAAACATCCCCTAGGGTAGATAAAGCGCTTACACGTTTATCAAAACAGGTGGCACTACCGTCTCCGGATACGGCCGCCCTAAAGGATCCTGCTGATAGAAGGCAGGAAGCTACCCTAAAAGCTATATATACACACACGGGCATTATATTGCGACCAGCGATTGCATCAGCATGGATGTGCAGTGCTGCTGCTGCGTGGTCAGATTCCCTGTCGGATAATATTGATACCCTGGATAGGGACAATATTTTGCTGAGGGGTGGAACTGTTGGGGATGGTCTTTCAGACCTCGTTTCCACAGCTACGGCTGGGAAATCGACATTTTGCCACAGGCTACCCCACAGCAAAAGAAAGCACCGTATTATCAAGTACAGTCCTTTCGGCCCCATAAACACAAGAGGGCTCGAGGCGCATCCTTACTGCCGAGAGGCAAAGGTAGAGGGAAAAAGCTGCAGCATGCAGCCAGTTCCCAAGAGCAAAAGTCCTCCCCCGCGTCCGGTAAGTCCACAGCATGACGCTGGGGCTTCACAGGCGGACCCGGGTACGGTGGGGGCCCGTCTCAGAAATTTCAGCACACAGTGTGCTCTCTCACAGGTGGATCCCTGGATCCTTCAAGTAGTATCTCAGGGGTACAGGCTGGAATTCGAGACGTCCCCCCCCCCCCCTCCTCGCCGTTTTCTAAAATCTGCCTTACCAGCAACTACCTTTGTTAGGGAGGCAGTGTTGGTGGCTATCCAGAAACTGTATTTACAGCAAGTGATTGTCAAGGTACCCCTCCTTCAGCAAGGAAAGGGTTACTATTCCACAATGTTTGTGGTACCGAAACCGGACGGTTCGGTGAGGCCCATCTTAAATTTAAAATCCTTGAACACTTATATCAAAAGGTTCAAGTTCAAGATGGAATCGCTCAGGGCGGTTATTGCGAGCCTGGACGAGGGGGATTACATGGTCTCCCTGGACATCAAGGATGCGTACCTACATGTCCCCATTTACCCCCCTCACCAGGAGTACCTCAGATTTGTGGTACAGGACTGTCACTATCAGTTCCAGACGCTGCCGTTTGGGTTATCCACGGCACCGAGGGTCTTTACCAAGGTAATGGGCGAAATGATGATACTCCTTCGCAAGAAGGGAGTTTTAAATTATCCCGTACTTGGACGATATCCTGATAAAGGCGAGGTCCAAGGAACAGTTGGTAGTGGGGGTAGCACTTTCTCGGGAAGTGCTACAACAGCACGGCTGGATTCTCAATATTCCAAAGTCACAGCTGGTCCCGACGACACGTCTTCTGTTCCTGGGAATGATTCTGGACACAGACCAGAAAAAAGTGTTTCTTCCAGTGGAAAAAGCCGAGGAGTTGTCATCTCTAGTCAGAGACCTCCTAAAACCGGGACAGGTGTCGGTACATCAATGCACACGAGTCCTGGGAAAAATGGTAGCTTCGTACGAAGCAATTCCATTCGGAAAGGTTCCACGCAAGGACTTTCCAGTGGGACCTGTTGGACAAATGGTCCGGGTCCCATCTCCAGATGCAACAGCGGATAACCCTGTCGGCAAGAACAAGGGTGTCGCTGCTGTGGTGGCTGCAGAGGGCTCATCTACTAGAGGGCCGCAGATTCGGAATACAGGACTGGGTCCTGGTGACCACGGATGCCAGCCTTCGGGGCTGGGGGGCAGTCACACAGGGAAGAAATTTCCAAGGACTGTGGTCAAATCAGGAGATTTCGCTTCACATAATATTCTGGAGCTAAGGGCCATTTACAATGCCCTAAGCCAAGCAAGGCCCCTGCTTCAGAACCAGCCGGTACTGATCCAATCAGACAACATCACGGCGGTCGCCCATGTAAACAGACAGGGCGGCACAAGAAGCAGGAGGGCAATGGCAGAAGCCACAAGGATTCTCCGATGGGCGGAAAATCAAGTGTTAGCACTGACAGCAGTGTTCATTCCGGGAGTGGACAACTGGGAAGCAGACTTCCTCAGCGGGCACGACCTCCACCCGGGAGAATGGGGACTTCATCCAGAAGTCTTCCAAATACTGGTAAACCGGTGGGAAAGACCACAGGTGGAATTGCGCCAGGTCAAGGGACCCTCAGGCGATCGCTGTGGACGCTCTAGTAACACCGTGGGTGTACCAGTCGGTTTATGTGTTTCCTCCTCTGCCTCTCATTCCCAAGGTAATACGAAGGCGAGGAGTGAAAACTATACTCGTGGTTCCGGATTGGCCAAGCAGAGCTTGGTCCCGGAACTTCAAGAGATGCTTTCAGAGGACCCTTGGCCTCTGCCGCTCAGACAGGACCTGCTGCGGCAGGGGCCCTGTCTGTTCCAAGACTTACCGCGGCTGCGTTTGACGGCATGGCGGTTGAACACCGGATCCTGAAGGAAAAGGGCATTCCGGAGGAAGTCATCCCTACCCTGATCAAAACCAGGAAGGATGTCACCGCAAAACATTATCACCGCATTGGCGAAAATATGTTGCTTGGTGTGAGGCCAGGAAGGCCCCAACGGAGGAATTTCAACTGGGGCGATTCCTGCATTTCCTACAAGCAGGGGTGATGTTGGGCCTCAAATTGGGGTCCATTAAGGTCCAGATTTCGGCCCTGTCGATTTTCTTCCAGAAAGAACTGGCTTCCCTGCCTGAAGTTCAGACTTTTGTCAAGGGAGTTCTGCATATTCAGCCTCCTTTTGTGCCCCCAGTGGCACCTTGGGATCTCAATGTGGTTTTGGAGTTCCTGAAATCACATTGGTTTGAACCACTTAAGACTGTGGATGTGAAATATCTCACGTGGAAAGTGGTCATGCTGTTGGCCCTGGCTTCGGCCAGGCGTGTGTCAGAATTGGCGGCTTTGTCCTATAAAAGCCCTTATCTGATTTTCCATATGGATAGGGCAGAATTGAGGACTCGTCCTCAGTTTCTCCCGAAGGTGGTATCAGCGTTTCACTTGAACCAGCCTATTGTGGTGCCTGCGGCTGCTGGGAACTTGGAGGATTCCAAGTTACTGGACGTAGTCAGGGCCCTGAAAATTTATGTTTCCAGGACGGCTGGAGTCAGGAAAACTGACTCGCTGTTTATCCTGTATGTACCCAACAAACTGGGTGCTCCTGCTTCTAAGCAGACTATCGCGCGCTGGATTTGTAGCACTATTCAGCTGGCGCATTCTGCGGTGGGACTACCGCAGCCTAAATCTGTAAAAGCCCATTCCACAAGGAAGGTGGGCTCATCTTGGGCGGCTGCCCGAGGGGTCTCGGCTTTACAACTTTGCAGAGCTGCTACTTGGTCAGGGGCAAACACGTTTGCAAAATTCTACAAATTTGATACCCTGGCTGAGGAGGACCTGGAGTTCTCTCATTCAGTGTTGCAGAGTCGTCCGCACTCTCCCGCCCGTTTGGGAGCTTTGGTATAATCCCCATGGTCCTTACGGAGTTCCCAGCATCCACTAGGACGTCAGAGAAAATAAGAATTTACTCACCGGTAATTCTATTTCTCGTAGTCCGTAGTGGATGCTGGGCGCCCATCCCAAGTGCGGATTGTCTGCAATACTTGTAAATAGTTATTGTTACACAAATCGGGTTATTATTGCGAGCCATCTGTTCAGAGGCTCCTTTTGTTATCATACTATTAACCGGGGTTCCTATCACGAGTTATACGTGTGATTGGTGTGGCTGGTATGAGTCTTACCCGGGATTCAAAATCCTTCCTTATTGTGTCAGCTCTTCCGGGCACAGTGTCCTAACTGAGGCTTGGAGGAGGGTCATAGAGGGAGGAGCCAGTGCACACCAGATAGTCCTAAATCTTTCTTTAGATGTGCCCAGTCTCCTGCGGAGCCGTCTATTCCCCATGGTCCTTACGGAATTCCCAGCATCCACTACGGACTACGAGAAATAGAATTACCGGTGAGTAAATTCGATTTATGCTACAGGTTGACCTCGATGTACAAATTCTTTTTTCAACCTCATTGACTGTTACTTATATTAACCCCCAGTGGCCATAGATCATCCTTCAATATTCACAGAGCCCCTTGTTAGAATTCACCTTACCTCCTCATGGGGCGTCTCACTTTAGGGGACTGGTAATTGGTCCCCCAGCTAATCGGAGTGCAAAGATCAGCAATTATGCTCAGAGGGGGACTTCAGTTCCCACTTTTACACTGGATATTAACATTACTTTCCAGCATATGTGCTTTAGAATGCTATTTGCACAGCATTCTGGGGCACAAAAGCCACAAGTGATGCCAGTGGTCAGACGGCTGCTTCACTGCCTGTAAGCCGGACCAAAGCAGAAATCAGTTGTGCACTTATGCAGAACCAATTTCCATTTAAATTGTGGGGTGGGGGGGGGGGGGGGTGGAGGAGGACAATACAGTTGCATGAGATGCGACAGTGTCAGGGAAAACCTATCTGGCTGCAGTTACATCCCAGTTAAGTGTTTTAGAGATACAAATACAAGCCTTGAGGCAGTTGGTAAAAGTACCCAGTTCATTGGCGTTAAAATGAATGTAAGTAGTGAAGGTACAGATAGTTGTCCAGCAATCGCTGTATCCATGGTCACTATGAGCTGATGGTTATCCCTAAATGTTTTCAATATGTCCAGGCAGTTAAATCAAACAAGAAAATCGGCTCTATTTCAATTGTTTTTCTTACAATGGTGTTCAATAAATATTACAACAGTACATTCTTATACACCAGAGAGAGAGAAAGCAGCATGCTGCTTTATTGATTGAGGTTAAATGAAATAACTCTGTGGAAACTTGTAATTTTACATTCCAAAATGAGTTGTTTAGAGTCTCCATAGGGGGCTGTGCCGCAAATGCAGAACACTGGTTTGATAATCAAACCTTTTATCAGATGTTTATTTAATGGGGAAAATACAATGGGCTTTCTGCTTATATGGGGGTGGATCATTAGATCTACAAGCAAATGGTCTACAGTCAATAGGACTACCCCACAAGAGCGACATGGAAACGATCGACGGGGTCATTGGGTCGACATGACAAAGGTAGTAGTAAAGGTTGATACATGAAAAGGTTAACACAATAGTTTTACATTTTTTAGTGTCATTTTCACAGTCAAAACCCCGTGGAACCCCAATTAGTGTACCGCTGCCCCTCGCATTGTGCCAGTGCATTGACAAGATTACAATCCACGTGGAATACTTGGGAATAGTAAAGTATGAAAAAGTTGATTATAATGCTGCAAAAAAAGCCGTGCTGACCATATGTGTCGACTTTTTGTACCTTTCGACCCCAAGCACTATTGACCTTTTACATGTCGCCCTATTGACCATGACCTAATGACTGTCGTCCCTTTCACTGTCGGTCTATAGTCCGGATACAGTTTATATGATGTACAGCATTGTCCTACATAATCTGACAGTCACTAACCTCTGTGTTCTCTATTTGTCCTTCAGAGCTGGAGGAGAGCGGCATCACCTTCCTAGAAAATGAGCAGGGCAGCCCATTTGTGCCAGTTTTCAAGCACCTGCGTATGCAATACATCATCAGTGACTTGGCATCAGCTAGGATTACTGAACGTGATGCTATAATACCTTCAAGTAAGACCAAAAGTAATGGTAATGTGTTAGAGCAGAGAGCGTGACCAAATAACCAGGAAAAATACACCTGTGACTGACTCAGTAAAGCAATAGTCATGATTAGTACAGAGTGGCCGTGGGTTTAATAACGGACCATACATGAAATAATTGCTGGCAATAAGCACCCATTGTCTGGCAGCCAGAGTGGATGGAAAGGATTATTGCTGTGCCAGCTTGCTTTTCCTTTCCTGCAGACTGCTTCATATGATCATTGCACAGATTTTGTTAAATGTAGAGTTATGGTTGAATGCTTAAGAGTTTCCTCCTTTTGCTTCCAGGGTGCAATTAACGTGTGAAATATGCAATCACAAGCCAGTGCGTAGCATACATCAGCATGTGGAAACTTTATGTAAAGGTGCTTAATCTGGCAATCTTTCTGCCTGGCTCTCAGTGGAGTAATTAGCATATTTGTATTTATTTCTCTGACGTCCTAGTGGATGCTGGGAACTCCGTAAGGACCATGGGGAATAGCGGCTCCGCAGGAGACTGGGCACAACTAAAGAAAGCTTTTAGGTCACCTGGTGTGCACTGGCTCCTCCCACTATGACCCTCCTCCAAGCCTCAGTTAGATTTTGTGCCCGGCCGAGGTTGGATGCACACTAGGGGCTCTCCTGAGCTTCTAGAAAGAAAGTATATAATTAGGTTTTTTATTTTACAGTGAGACCTGCTGGCAACAGGCTCACTGCAGCGAGGGACTAAGGGGAGAAGAAGCGAACCTACCTGCTTGCAGCTAGCTTGGGCTTCTTAGGCTACTGGACACCATTAGCTCCAGAGGGATCGACCGCATGGAACTGGCCTTGGTGTTCGGTCCCGGAGCCGCGCCGCCGTCCCCCTTACAGAGCCAGAAGTAAGAAGAGGTCCGGAAAATCGTCGGCAGAAGACATCAGTCTTCACCAAGGTAGCGCACAGCACTGCAGCTGTGCGCCATTGCTCCTCATACACACTTCACACTCCGGTCACTGAGGGTGCAGGGCGCTAGGGGGGGGCGCCCTGAGCAGCAATAAAAACACCTTGGCTGGCAAAAATACCACAATATATAGCCCCAGAGGCTATATATGTGATAAGTACCCCTGCCAGAATCCATAAAAAAAGCGGGTGAATAGTCCGCGAAAAAGGGGCGGAGCTATCTCCTTCAGCACACTGGCGCCATTTCTCCCTCACAGCTCCGCTGGAAGGAAGCTCCCTGGCTCTCCCCTGCAGTCTACACTACAGAAAAGGGTAAAAAAGAGAGGGGGGGCACTAAATTTAGGCGCAGTATATATAACAGCAGCTATAGGGGACATAATTCAGTTAGTCCCTGCATTATATAGCGCTCTGGTGTGTGCTGGCATACTCTCACTCTGTCTCCCCAAAGGGCTTTTGTGGGTCCTGTCCTCTGTTAGAGCATTCCCTGTGTGTGTGCGGTGTGTCGGTACGGCTGTGTCGACATGTTTGATGAGGATAATGATGTGGAGGCGGAGCAGATGCCTATAGAAGGGATGTCACCCCCTGCGGGGCAGACACCTGAGTGGATGGACTTATGGAAGGAATTGCGTGCACGTGTCGACTCCTTACACAAAAAATTTGACGACATGCCAAATGCGGGACAGCCGGCTTCTCAGCTCGTGCCTGTCCAGGCGTCTCAAAGGCCATCGGGGGCTCTAAAACGCCCGCTACCTCAGATGGCAGACGCGGATGTCGACACGGATACCGACACCAGTGTCGACGACGATGAGTCTAGTCTAATGTCCACTAAGGCCATTCGTTGCATGATTGAAGCAATGAAAGAGGTGTTACAAATTTCTGATATAAACCCAGGTACCACTAAAAAGGGTATTATGTTTGGGGAGAAAAAACTACCTGTAGTTTTCCCCCCATCAGAAGAATTAAATGAAGTGTGTGAAGAAGCGTGGGCTTTCCCTGATAAAAGATTGGTAATCTCTAAGAAGTTACTAATGGCGTTCCCTTTCCCGCCAGAGGATAGGTCACGTTGGGAGACACCACCTAGGGTGGATAAAGCGCTCACACGTTTGTCTAAAAAGGTGGCACTACCGTCTCCGGATACGGCCGCCCTCAAGGAACCTGCTGATAGAAAGCAGGAGGCGATCCTGAAGTCTGTATATACACACTCAGGCATTATACTTAGACCAGCTATTGCGTCAGCGTGGATGTGCAGTGCTGCCGCTGCGTGGTCAGATTCCCTGTCAGAAAATATTGACACCCTAGACAGGGACACTATTCTGCTAACCATAGAGCATATAAAAGACTCAGTCTTATACATGAGAGATGCACAGAGGGAGATCTGCCGGCTGGCATCTAAAATAAGTGCATTGTCCATTTCTGCTAGGAGAGGCTTATGGACTCGCCAGTGGACAGCGGATGCAGATTCAAAAAGGCACATGGAAGTTTTGCCTTATAAGGGTGAGGAGTTATTCGGGGATGGTCTCTCGGACCTAGTTTCCACAGCAACTGCTGGGAAGTCAGCATTTTTACCCCATGTTCCCTCACAGCCTAAAAAGGCGCCGTTTTATCAGGTACAGTCCTTTCGGACTCAGAAAAACAGGCGTGGAAAAGGCGGGTCCTTTCTGTCCAGAGGCAGAGGTAGGGGAAAAAGGCTGCAACAAACAGCAGGTTCCCAGGAGCAAAAGTCCTCCCCCGCTTCTTCCAAGTCCGCCGCATGACGGTGGGGCTCCACAGGCGGAGCCAGGTACGGTGGGGGGTCGCCTCAAAAATTTCAGCGATCAGTGGGCTCGCTCACAGGTGGATCCCTGGATCCTGCAAATAGTATCTCAAGGGTACAAACTGGAATTCGAGGCGTCTCCACCCCACCGGTTCCTAAAATCTGCCTTGCCGACAACTCCCTCAGGAAGGGAGGCTGTGCTAGAGGCAATTCACAAGCTGTATTCCCAGCAGGTGATAGTCAAGGTGCCCCTACTTCAACAAGGACGGGGTTACTATTCCACACTGTTTGTGGTACCGAAACTGGACGGTTCGGTGAGACCCATTTTAAATTTGAAATCCTTGAACACATACATAAAAAAATTCAAGTTCAAGATGGAATCGCTCAGGGCGGTTATTGCAAGCTTGGACGAGGGGGATTACATGGTATCCCTGGACATCAAGGATGCTTACCTGCATGTCCCCATTTACTATCCTCACCAGGAGTACCTCAGATTTGTGGTACAGGATTGCCATTACCAATTCCAGACGCTGCTGTTTGGACTCTCCACGGCACCGAGGGTATTTACCAAAGTAATGGCGGAAATGATGATACTCCTTCGAAGAAAGGGAGTTTTAATTATCCCGTACTTGGACGATCTCCTAATAAAGGCGAGGTCCAAGGAGCAGTTGTTGGTGGGAGTAGCACTATCTCAGGAGGTGCTACACCAGCACGGTTGGATTCTGAATATTCCAAAATCACAGCTGGTTCCGACGACACGTCTACTGTTCCTGGGTATGATTCTGGATACAGTCCAGAAAAAAGTGTTTCTCCCGGAGGAGAAAGCCAAGGAGCTGTCATCTCTAGTCAGAGACCTCCTGAAACCGAAACAGGTATCGGTGCATCACTGCACGCGGGTCCTGGGAAAGATGGTGGCTTCTTATGAAGCAATTCCTTTCGGCAGGTTCCATGCCAGAATCTTTCAGTGGGACCTGTTGGACCAATGGTCCGGATCGCATCTTCAGATGCATCGCCTGATAACCCTGTCTCCAAGAACCAGGGTGTCTCTGCTGTGGTGGCTGCAGAGTGCTCATCTTCTAGAGGGCCGCAGATTCGGCATACAGGACTGGGTCCTGGTGACCACGGATGCCAGCCTTCGAGGCTGGGGGGCAGTCACACAGGGAAGAAACTTCCAAGGACTATGGTCGAGTCAGGAGACTTCCCTACACATAAATATTCTGGAACTAAGGGCCATTTACAATGCCCTAAGTCAGGCAAGACCCCTGCTTCAAAACCAGCCGGTACTGATCCAGTCAGACAACATCACGGCAGTCGCCCATGTAAATCGACAGGGCGGCACAAGAAGCAGGATGGCAATGGCAGAAGCCACAAGGATTCTCCGATGGGCGGAAAATCACGTTCTAGCACTGTCAGCAGTGTTCATTCCGGGAGTGGACAACTGGGAAGCAGACTTTCTCAGCAGGCACGACCTCCACCCGGGAGAGTGGGGACTTCATCCAGAAGTCTTCACGCTGATTGTAAATCGATGGGAACGGCCACAGGTGGACATGATGGCGTCCCGCATAAACAAAAAACTAGAGAGATATTGCGCCAGGTCAAGGGACCCTCAGGCGATAGCTGTGGACGCCCTAGTGACACCGTGGGTGTACCAGTCAGTTTATGTGTTTCCTCCTCTGCCTCTCATACCAAAGGTACTGAGAATAATAAGAAAACGAGGAGTAAGAACAATACTTGTGGTTCCGGATTGGCCAAGACGAGCGTGGTACCCGGAACTTCAAGAGATGATCTCAGAGGACCCATGGCCTCTGCCACTCAGACAGGACCTGCTGCAGCAGGGGCCCTGTCTGTTCCAAGACTTACCGCGGCTGCGTTTGACGGCATGGCGGTTGAACGCCGGATCCTGAAGGAAAAGGGCATTCCGGAGGAAGTCATTCCTACGCTGATTAAAGCCAGGAAAGATGTAACTGCAAAGCATTATCACCGCATACGGCGGAAATATGTTGCTTGGTGTGAGGCCAAAAAGGCCCCAACAGAGGAATTTCAACTAAGTCGATTTCTGCATTTCCTACAAGCAGGAGTGACTATGGGCCTGAAATTAGGCTCCATTAAGGTACAGATCTCGGCTCTGTCGATTTTCTTCCAGAAAGAACTAGCTTCACTACCTGAAGTTCAGACGTTTGTGAAAGGAGTGCTGCATATTCAGCCCCCGTTTGTGCCTCCAGTGGCACCTTGGGATCTCAACGTGGTGTTGAGTTTCTTAAAATCACATTGGTTTGAGCCACTTAAAACCGTGGATCTAAAATATCTCACGTGGAAAGTGGTCATGTTATTGGCCTTGGCTTCAGCCAGGCGTGTGTCAGAATTGGCAGCTTTGTCATATAAAAGCCCTTATCTGATTTTCCATATGGATAGGGCAGAATTGAGGACTCGTCCCCAGTTTCTCCCTAAGGTGGTATCAGCTTTTCACTTGAACCAACCTATTGTGGTGCCTGCGGCTACTAGGGACTTGGAGGATTCCAAGTTGCTGTACGTAGTCAGGGCCTTGAAAATTTATGTTCCCAGGACGGCTGGAGTCAGGAAAACTGACTCGCTATTTATCCTGTATGCACCCAACAAGCTGGGTGCTCCTGCTTCTAAGCAGACTATTGCTCGCTGGATTTGTAGCACAATTCAGCTGGCACATTCTGCGGCTGGACTGCCGCATCCTAAATCGGTAAAAGCCCATTCCACAAGGAAGGTGGGCTCATCTTGGGCGGCTGCCCGAGGGGTCTCGGCTTTACAACTTTGCCGAGCTGCTACTTGGTCAGGGGCAAACACGTTTGCTAAATTCTACAAATTTGATACCCTGGCTGAGGAGGACCTTGAGTTCTCTCATTCGGTGCTGCAGAGTCATCCGCACTCTCCCGCCCGTTTGGGAGCTTTGGTATAATCCCCATGGTCCTTACGGAGTTCCCAGCATCCACTAGGACGTCAGAGAAAATAAGATTTTACTCACCAGTAAATCTATTTCTCGTAGTCCGTAGTGGATGCTGGGCGCCCGTCCCAAGTGCGGATTGTCTGCAATACTTGTACATAGTTATTGTTAACTAAAGGGTTATTGTTGAGCCATCTGTTGAGAGGCTCAGTTGTTTTCATACTGTTAAACTGGGTATAGTATCACGAGTTATACGGTGTGATTGGTGTGGCTGGTAAGAGTCTTACCCGGGATTCAAAATCCTTCCTTATTATGTCAGCTCGTCCGGGCACAGTGTCCTAACTGAGGCTTGGAGGAGGGTCATAGTGGGAGGAGCCAGTGCACACCAGGTGACCTAAAAGCTTTCTTTAGTTGTGCCCAGTCTCCTGCGGAGCCGCTATTCCCCATGGTCCTTACGGAGTTCCCAGCATCCACTACGGACTACGAGAAATAGATTTACCGGTGAGTAAAATCTTATTTTTTATAAATTCTGGGTCATTATTACATGTACCTACTTCTTTTTTCAATAGGAACCTGTGTGCATACATGCTGTATCTGTAGACAATATCTTAGCCACAACAAGATATTAATGATTGGCTGGAATGGGAATCATCATAAATTGGAGTGACTAGATAATTACATATACGCTGTTTCGGTTTGTGTGCGCTCACTCAGGAATCTGCCCTAAAGTCTCTGCAAACTGGATTTCTGTGCAGCAGTTGTTGGGTAGCTCTGGCAGATAATGGGGGTAATTCCAAGTTGATCGCAGCAGGAATTTTGTTAGCATTTGGGCAAAACCATGTGCACTGCAGGGGAGGCAGATGTAACATGTGCAGAAAGTTAGATTTGGGTGGGTTATTTTATTTCTGTGCAGAGTAAATACTGGCTGCTTTATTTTTACACTGCAAATTAAATTGCAGACTGAACACACCCCACCCAAATCTAACTCTCTGCACATGTTAAATCTGCCTCCCCTGCAGTGCACATGGTTTTGCCCAACTGCTAACAAATTTGATGCTGCGATCAACTTGGAATTACCTCCAATGTGTAAATTTGGGATGGGGGTTTGTGTATCTTATTGTTCTTAAAGGTGTTGTATATTCTCCCTTCAATAAATGGCAGTCCCTGCATTGGCAAAGCTGTTAGAGGAGCTATGCGTCTTCTTAGAGGCCAGAATAGAATTAAGCCCTTTTGCTCCTCGGAAGGATTCATCCACCCTGAGATCGCCTTAGGACACCTGTGTTACAGTTTGACAGGTGAACCGCCTCAGTCAAACTACCCACCTGCCACTCTCTTCAGGATTATGTCCCCAATCTCTGCTAAAAGCACATTTTCTTGATGTTATTTGTCTTGAATGACCCCACCCAAAACTAATGTTACAGTTGCAATGCAAAACTGTCTTACCATGCAGGGCAAAATAAATGTGGAACAAACTACTTTAGAGTAAAGGATTCTGGGTCTGATGCAGACTTGGACGCCAATTAGACGCATGTTCCCAAAGTGTGTGCAGGTTTAGAATAAACACCTTCTAGTGCTTTCCTGTCAAGCTTACTGAGCAACAGAGCAGGACCACACAACACAGTATCTATGGGTTATGGCCTAGTGATCTGCTGTCATGGGAGAACCATGAGGGACTAGAAACCTTTTGTCCGGCTTCCAGTGGTGAGCTGTAACCCAAGTGGTAGCTGTTACGCAATTTGACAAACGGGTGCTGATAGGAATATTAGGCCCAGATTTATCAAGCCTTGGAGAGTGATAAATTGAACGGTGTTAAAGTACCAACCAATCAACTCCTAATGCTAGCCATACATCAGACCAACTTTTCTCCAACACTCCAAACTTCCAACCATCCAACTTGTCTGTTCAACTAAAACAGTGCCCCACACATCTCACCAACTTTTTACCAGTGCTCCACACATCTAACCAACTTTTCATCAGACCAACCAACCTTCCAACTTCTGTCCAACTTGTGATGTCACCGAAGTAGGCGGACAGTGCCTGCCTACAGTTCTTCAGTTTTGTTTTGTTTTTTAATTTCAAAACATGCAGAAGTGTCTTTTTTTCAGTGAAACTGGGCTTTTCTTTCACCACCATACATTTATTAGATTTACTTATTTTTATACTGAACTATGGATACCAGCATGGTTGGGCTGCCAAGGCAAATAAATATATATATATATATATATATATATATATATATAAGATGTAGATTTTCGGCACTCCCAATGTAGTAAAATGTACAGCTTGCCTGGTGCCCTCTTTTTTGGAGGCACAAGTATTATTTATATATTTTTAAAAAGATTATTATTATATATATATATATATATATTTTTTTTTTTAAATGGAATGGGAAAAACCCGAAAAAAATTTGCGTGGGGTCCCCCCTCCAACGCATAACCAGCCTCGGGCTCTTCGAGCCGGTCCTGGTTCTAAAAATCCGGGGGAAAAACGGACAGGGGATCCCCCGTATTTTTAAAACCAGCACCGGGCTCTGCGCCTGGTGCTGGTGCAAAAAATACGGGGGACAAAAAGAGTAGGGGTCCCCCGTATTTTTTACACCAGCATCAGGCTCCACTAGCTGGACAGATAATGCCACAGCCGGGGGTCACTTTTATACAGTGCCCTGCGGCCATGGCATTAAATATCCAACTAGTCACCCCTGGCCGGGGTACCCTGGGGGAGTGGGGACCACTTCAATCAAGGGGTCCCCCCCCCCAGCCACCCAAGGGCCAGGGGTGAAGCCCGAGGCTGTCCCCCCCATCCAAAGGCTGCGGATGGGGGGCTGATAGCCTTGAGAAAATTTAAAGAATATTGTTTTTTCCAGTAGTACAACAAGTCCCAGCAAGCCTCCCCCGCAAGCTGGTACTTGGAGAACCACAAGTACCAGCATGCGGGAGAAAAACGGGCCCGCTGGTACCTGCAGTTCTAATGGAACAAAAATACCCAAATAAAAACAGGAGACACACACCGTGACAGTAAAACTTTATTTCACACATGTCGACACACACATACTTACCTATGTTGACACGAAGCAGTCGGTCCTCTTCTCCAAGTAGAATCCACGGGTACCTGAAAATAAAAGATAATTATACTCATCTGATCCAGCGTCCTTATACGTAATGCCACCCCTGTAGTAGTAGCATCCTTATACGTAATGTTCCCCCAGTAGTAGTACCGCCCTTATACATAATGCCCCCCCAGTAGTAGTAGCATCCTTACATGTAATGCCCTCCCAGTAGTAGTAGCACCGTCCTTATACATAATGCCCCCCAGTAGTAAGAGTCCTTATACATAATGCCCCCCAGTAGTAAGAGTCCTTATACATAATGCCCCCCCAGTAGTAGCGTCCTTATATGTAATGCCCCCCCAGTATTAGTAGCCTCCTTATACATAATGCCCCCCCAGTAGTAGTAGCATCGTTATATGTAATGCCCCCCTGTAGTAGTAGCGTTCTTATACATAATGCCCCCCCAGTAGTAGTAGCATCGTTATATGTAATGCCCCCATGTAGTAGTAGCGTTCTTATACATAATGCCCCCCAGTAGTAGTAGCATTGTTATAGGTAATGCCCCCCCAGTAATAGTAGCGTCCTTATACATAATGCCCCCCCAGCAGTAGTATCGTTATATGTAATGCCCCCCCCCAGCAATAGTAGCGTCCTTATACGTAATGCCCCCCCTATAGTAGTAGCGTCCTTATACGTAATGCCCCTCCTATAGTAGTAGCGTCCTTGCATGTAATGGCCCCCCTAGCAGTGGCGTCCATAAAGCGCGCACACACAGACATACCTCACACACACACAATTCACACATATATACAGACACACACACACACACCCCACCTTGCGCACACACACACATCTCCACCATACACACACACACACACACACACACACACACACACACACACACACACTTCACATATATACAAACAAACACACACATATATACAAACACACACACACTCACTTCTCTCTCACCCTCCACTTACCAAGTCTGGCTGGCCGTCACTGCAAAGCTGTCTGGTCCCGTGTAGCTCCGCCCCTCTATTCCGTGTAACTCCGCCCCCTCGTGCCGCCGCAGCTCCGCCCCCTTTTCAGACCCCGCACTGCACAGCCCGCTGTCACAGGTGATTGGGGGGGGGGGGGAGGGGGGCTTTTCATGCTGCCGGCACAGTAGGCGGACACTAGCAGGCAGTGTCCGCCTACTTATCGTTCAGTTGGGGGGAAAGTACGATTGGTTGGGAAAATCAAACAGGTTTGATTTTCCCAACTAGTTGGACAGACCGTTTCTGTCCGTTTTTCAGCGTGTGGGAGCAAACGGCTGATAATCGTTTGCTCCCACACACTGCCAGATTATCTTTCCAACCAGCCAACTAGTTGGCTGGTTGGAAAGATATCGTCCTGATCAGTGGCGGAACAAGCAAGCGGTGGGCCCAGGTGCGACAAAATGCTTTGGGCCCCCCCCCCATCCAAGTCCACCCTGGGGGCAGTGCGCGCCGTAGGCGCGCGCAAAAATACATAGTGGCGTGGCTTCGTGGGGAAGGGGTGTGGCCACAAAATAATACCAACACAGTAGTCTCCATTATTCAAATTACGCCGCACAGTAGCACCACTACACCAGGTAGAGACCCTTTTATACCTTACAGCGAACAGATTCCTCTTTTTACACATTACAGCAGACAGCGTGCCCTTTTTACACATAACGGCAGACAGCGTGCCCTTTTTACACATAACGGCAGACCGCGTGCCCTTGTTACACATTACGGCAGACAGCGTGCCCTTTTTACACATTACGGTAGACAGCGTGCCCTTGTTACACATTACGGCAGACAGCGTGCCCTTGTTACACATTACGGCAGACAGCGTCCCCATTTTTACACATTACGGCAGGCAGATTCCTCCTTTTTACACATAGCAGCAGGCAGATTCCCCATTTTTACACATAGCGTCAGGCAGCCCCCCTTTTTTACACATTACGGCAGGCAGATTCCCCATTTTTACACATAGCGTCGGGCAGATTACCCCTTTTTACACATTACGGCAGACCGCGTGCCCTTGTTACACATTACGGCAGACAGCGTGCCCTTTTTACACATTACGGCAGACAGCGTGCCCTTGTTACACATTACGGCAGACAGCGTCCCCATTTTTACACATTACGGCAGGCAGATTCCCCTTTTTACACACAGTGGCAGGCAGTCCCCCCTTTTTACACATTGCGGCAGGTAGTCCCCCCTTTTTACACATTGCGGCAGGCAGTCCCCCCTTTTTACACAGTGCGGCAGGCAGTCCCCCCTTTTTACACATTGCGGCAGGCAGTCCCCCCTTTTTACACATTGCGGCAGGTAGTCCCCCCTTTTTACACATTGCGGCAGGCAGTCCCCCCTTTTTACACATTGCGGCAGGTAGTCCCCCCTTTTTACACATTGCGGCAGGCAGTCCCCCCTTTTTACACAGTGCGGCAGGTAGTCCCCCCTTTTTACACATTGCGGCAGGCAGGCACAAGAAAGAAAGAAGGAAAGAAAAAGAAAGAAAGAAAGAAAGAAGGAAAGAAAGAAGAATTATACTTACCCTCAGGCTCCTCGGTGCAGCTGCGTCAGACGACGATTCCCGGGCAGTAGAGAATGAGGAGGAGGGAGCCGGAGGACGGAGCCGCAGCAGCGCTTTGTTACTGGTGGAGGCGCTGCTGCTGCTGCCCCTCTGCTTCCCTATAGGCTGTTCTCGGAAGACAGCCTATAGGGAAGCAGAGGAGCAGCAGCAGCAGCGCCTCCACCAGTAACAAAGCGCTGCTGCGGCTCCGTCCTCCGGCTCCCTCCTCCTTCCCCCGTCTGTACCGCTGCTCAGCTCCTATCTCCGGGCGGCTGTGCGCTGCGGGCAGCGGTTGCCTGCAGCGCACAGCGGCATGTAATGAGTCAGTTTGACTCATTACATGCTTGGGCCCCTGGACAGAGGCGGGCCCCAGTGCAGTGCACTGCCTGCACTGCCGGTAGTTCCGCCTCTGGTCCTGATGTATGGCCAGCTTAACTGCCATGTTACAGGCTGTTTGAAAAATTAGTTAGGAGCTGATTGGTTGGCCCTTTATCACCGTGCAATTTTTCTTTTTCATCCACTGGTGGTCACTGGAGTACTCTTGGGATATGGACGGTGCGTTAGCAGGGATGGGCATATTTAAATGTGTAACCCTCCTACCCCTCCATACTCCCCCAGAGACCTCAGTGTTTTTTATGTGCCTCATGGGATAGCACATATTGGACTCAGCCTCCAGATATTTTTATTTTTAATTTATACTTTATCATTTTTTTTTTTTTAACATAAATTTTTATTGAAGCAATACATGTTATACATACATAGATGTTCAATATGTTTCAAATCTTTGATAGAAGGGTATTATAAGAAAACAGAGCAAGAAGAATACATTTGAGTCCTTAGTCAAAAGATAAATCTGTTATAAGCAATCAACAGCATCACAATTGTAAGTAACAAGACCTCTGAAGATCATCTGTCTTACTGATCTGAAATTCAACTCAGTCGACTGACCCATATTTGTACTTTCGAATATAATAAAGAAAAGGAAATTACAATAAGAAAAAATAAAGCAAATATACACATACATATATATACACGTATGTGCAATACCCGTGCCGTACCCGATTTCCCCCCCAACCCGCCCACAGTGCCCTGTTCGTCAATTAACTTTTAAAGTACAATCGGCGGATCTCCCGCAGCCATTCTAGTGAGAAACCATTCTGTGTTGGACAACGAGTCGTGGAGCGGTTTCCTAACCGCTGTTGACAGGGTCATTATATAACTCTCCCAAACCTCAAAGAAATTGTGTATCTTGGTGTCTTTTTCCAGCAGGACACTTATCCATTCCATCCTAAAGAGGTAGAATAATTTGGCTTTAAATAATGATAGAGTTGGTGGATCCTTCGCTATCCACACCTGCAGAATGGCTTTTCTAGCCGCCAAACTAACTGCCAGCAACAGTTTTTTACTGCCCAAAGAGAGGCGCTGATTCGGTGGTATAATACCAAAGAGCGCCCACTCCGGAGACAACCTCCAATAATTTACCAGATTGGCCGTCAAGTAATTTCGTATCTGAATCCAAAATTGTCTGATTAAGGGACATGTCCACAGACAGTGAAACATATCTGCCTGAGGAGTGCCACATTTCCAACAAGTATGTGTGTCAGCAAGTCCTATCAAGTGTCGTCTATGGGGCGATAGATAAGTCCTATGCAGAATATTGAGAGACATTTCTTTATCTAGAAGAGGGAAAGAATTTGCAGGTTTTAACATGTGCCGCCAGTAGGTCAGTAATTTCAACGTTCGGAAGACATTCTCTCCAAGACATAACCCCTCCCGGTCCCCTCGAGTAGTCTAGGACGTTCCGAAAGTACCTATACGCATTCGAGATTGCTTTCTTAACCCTAGGGGTTTGTTTCAACATTCTATCCATCGGATTATCCCAATCCCCAGGTGAAAAACATCTGATAGTGGATGAAATATAGTGTTGAGCCAGAAGAAAGGCTACAGGAAAGGCCCCCAGAGTTGGGTATTTAGTAGTGGCCTCCTGGAACGTGAGCGGCCTCGAGCCCCGCATGTCCACTAAATCACCGATCCTGGACACCCCCCCCAGCCTCCATATAGTAAACGGGTAGTGTGCCTGACCCTCTTGGAAGTCAGGATTAACCACGAACGGGAGGTGTAATGATTTGTGGGCATTTAGATTTAGTTTATGTCGCATTTCCTTCCATAGTTTTTTTACGTTCCACAGTAAGGGGTTTCCCCTCAGCTCCTCGGACACCTCCCGATCATGCAGATGTAGAAATGTAATGAGATCCCCCTCCTGTATAAATTCTCTATCTATGTCTGTATTTGTGTATGTGTTATCGTTTTGCATCCAGTCATGTAGGTAACGTAGTTGGGCCGCCTGGGAGTACCAGAAGATATTAGGGAAGTTAATTCCCCCATTCCCTACAGTCTGCTGTAGTTTGATTAGCGCTATACGCGGTCTCCCTCCCTGCCAGATGAATCTCCTAAAGAGAAAATTGAGACGTTGAACGTCTTTAGGTAGAAGTGTGTGTGGCATGGCTTGAATGAAGTACATCAGACGGGGGAATGATATCATCTTGATCAAGCTAGCCCTCCCCAAGTATGATAAAGGCATAGCTTTCCAAGTCTCAAGTTCTGTTTCAATTGTTCGAATGGCCGAGGTAAAATTTAGGGCGTATAGTCGCTCAGGCTTTCTCGATATTCGAATCCCTAAATATGTTATGTGATCCGAACTCCATTGTAATGTTAGATTCATCGCCCTCTGCCTCAAAAATGAACCATTTCCCAGTCTGAGTGCCACCGATTTTGCCCAGTTAACGTTAAAGCCTGAAACTTGACCATAAGCCTGTAGTAGATTAAATATATGTGTCAATGAAGCCTCCGGATCAGAGATATATAGCAGAAGATCATCGGCAAAAGCAGTAAGTTTTAGATTTCTGCGACCAATCTGGATTCCTTGAAACTGATTATCATTTAACAACAAGCGATGTAAGGGATCTATGGCCAGGTTGAACAGCAGGGGAGATAAGGGGCAACCCTGCCGCGTGCCACGATGCATCACCACCGGGTTGCTCATATAGCCATTAAGCAAAAGGGAAGTCGAGGGAGAGTCGTATAGGTATCGAATAGTTTCAATAAAGTCTTGATGGAACATTCTACGTTCCAGGACTTTAAATAGATGGGGCCAGAGTACTGTGTCGAAGGCCTTGGTGGTGTCTAAACTGAGGAGTATATTTCTGGATTGGGGCGATTGAGCAGAAGCTACAACTGCCGCAATCGCCGCCCTAATTCCTTTAACCGAATGAGAATTGCGAACAAAGCCAAGTTGGTGGTTAGTTAAAGTGTGGGGGAGAATAACTTGCAGCCGGTCTGCTAGAATCTTAGTAAATAGTTTTATGTCGGTGTTTAGCAACGTAATAGGCCTATAAGAGGTCACCAATTGTGGGTCATGCGCAGGTTTAGGGATTAAAATAGTTTGTGCTGTCGTGAAAGGGGGAACGATGCTGTAAAAGACTATTGAACACTTCCAGCAGAGTCGGAACTACATGGGGCTGGAGGATTTTGTAAAATTCATTAGAGAGGCCGTCAGGGCCTGGAGATTTGTGTAATTTGAGTTTGGACATTGCCGAGATCAATTCTTTTTCTGTAATAGCTCTCACTAGTAGATCCGACTGTGCGGTCGTGATTGGTGGTAATAGAGTGTCTGGTAGGAGTGTGGCGTGGGTGGATTCGTTGAAGGGGAGATCAGAGTATAGGTCCGCAAAGTAAGATTCAAAATGATCTAATATGTCTGGGGAATTGGTAAGGAGTTGTCCCGAGGCGCGATGTCTAACAGCTGTTATGAATTTGCGTGTCGTTTTTTTCCTAGCCATGGTTGCCAGTAGTCTACCGGATTTATTACCCCATCTGTAGTATTTGTGGGAGGAGAATACCACATCTCGTTTTGCTTGCGCTAGTAAGTGATCGTTTAAGAGCTGTTTAGCCTGTAAATAAAGCCGCAAGGACTCATCAGTCTGTAGGGTAAGATGGCGTTGCATTGCATCAGTTAATTCCGAGTGTAAGGTGGTATAGATCGCTAAGTTTTTCTTTTTCAATCTATGAACATACTCAATAATTTGACCCCTTAAGACTGCTTTTGCCGCTCCCCAAAGAATGTTTGGGCGGTCCCAATGCTCTAAATTATCGTCTAAATAATTGGCCCAACTTGTTATCAGAAATTTTCTAAAATCATCACAGTTATAGAGATAGCTTGGAAATCTCCAAATCCTAGAGCCCCCTGATTGAAGAGTTCTCTGCAGCGTCAACGTCACAGGAGCATGGTCTGATATCAGAATGTTGTGTATATCAGCTTTCATGACTCGCATCACTAGGGAATCTGCAACCAATATGGAGTCAATTCTGGACCAGGAGCTATGAACCCCAGAAAAGAAAGTAAATGATCTGTCAGGGGGATTGAGGAGACGCCAAATATCAGTAAGTTGAAGGGAGGTTTTCAGTGTTTGGAGATGTCGAAGAAGGGGAACCGGAAGTGCGCGGGACAGGGCGTTTGTCAATAGTGGGATCGTCAACTGTGTTCCAGTCACCTGCCAGGATAAGCTGAGAATTATCTCGTTGAAGCAGTTGAGAGCTAATTTCTTGGAAGAAAGCAGCTGTTTCGCCGTTCGGTGCATATACGTTAACCAGTGTGTATTTGTTACCCCAAATTTCTACGTCCAAGATTAAATAACGTCCCCCCGGGTCAGCTACAGAGTTTAAAACAGTATAGTGTAGGTGTTTGCTAAATAGAATCGCCACCCCCCTAGTCTTCCTCGTGTTATCTGCAGAAACACAGCTATCCAACCACGGTGCCCGAAGAGCAGAGGAGGCGCCCACCATCCAGTGGGTTTCTTGGAGAAATATAATTTGGGGTCTAAACCGCTTCAGGTGTGTGACAACCCGCTTACGTTTTATCGGGGAGTTAAGGCCGCCCACGTTCCAGGATAGAATTTTAAAACAAGAATCTGCGTTAAATGTCCCTATCCTAGGATCCGTCATTAATCATCAACCCACCCCCACCCTAGGGTGACATTCCAACGGGGATATCGTGTCACGTTGCCGTCCCCCTCCTTCCCAGCGAGCGGAGAGGAACGAACGAGACCACACATTGTCATTGAGCCTAGGAGCAGATCGGGCGAGGAAGGCACGGCACGGGCAGAACAACAAAAACAAAAAAAATAAAAATAAAAAAAACACACATTGCTTCACATAACATTTTCCATTTTTTCCAAACCAAACTAAAGACCACGCAAGTGCTAAACCCTCCGGTAGCACTGGCGAGAAGCCTATCAGAAATATATATAGCATTAGAATTTAAGCTGAGTAGCATGTGAAGAGACCCAATGTCTCTCTCAAATAGAATTTATACCGACTCTGACACAAAGTACTTAACCACCTAATATTTAGTCTTGTTGTGGTGGATTCACTGGGTTCAACATGTGTGTAACGTGGGAGTGTGCAGTGGCGGGATCAACAAAAATCAGTGTGCGACCATTGTCATGGATGCGTAATTTGGCGGGATACATCAATGCGAATCTGGTATTATTCTCATGTAGTATTTTACAAACATCCGAGAACTCCCTTCTCTTCTGTGCAACCGAGGCCGAGAAATCTTGAAAAATTAAAATACGTTTTCCCTGCACTACCATTTGCGGGAGCTTGCGATAAGAGCGCAGCACATGTTCCTTCATACGAAAATCCATGAATTTCGCAATGACGGGCCTAGGCTTATTTTCAACATCAGGTCGGACAGGACCAATTCTATGCACCCTTTCAATGTGTGGTAAAAATGGGGCATCTGTGATTCCCAAGGCCTGAAATATATCGGTCGTTACAAAATCCGACAACTGTCTGTCCCTAACTGATTCGGGGATGCCCACAAATCGTAGATTCGATCTTCTGTCCCTGTTCTCAAGCTCATCTATTTTCACCTGTAAGGTTTTAAGAGACGAATCATGAGTGTCAGTGGAGCGCTGGAGTGTGTGCATCTGATCCTCCCCATCGCTAACCCGCTGTTCTAGTGAGGTGATCCGTGAGGTGTTATGGTCAATTTTCGCAAGTGTCGAATCGAGCAACGTCTGTATCTGTTCAAGCCTTTTGTCAATTAAAGGGATATTCTCAAGTTTCTTGTCAATTTGGGGCATAAGGAGCCGAGAGAGCTCCTGAGCCATATGCATCAACGAGGGTTGATCAGGAGGCGTCTCCACTTCCAGGATTAGGTCCCGGGAGTTCCCCGTCTCCGGGGGCGAAGGGGGGTTAGGTTTCACCGCCGTGTTTTTGGATTTACTCCTTCTTGTAGTGACTGAGGGCTGGGAAGATCTAACCGCTGGAGTTTTATGGACGAATTTGTCCATCCCCCGGTCCGTAGACCGTTAACTGTAATAAGCTAGCGACTCCTATATCAACACCCTACAATATATGATAATAAGACACCTCACGTAGAGGTTCGAGTCAGATGCTATGTCAGAGCTACTCAGCAAAAAAAAAAAAAAAAATAACTGCAAAATTTAAGTAAACATTCTTATACACATAGTACAGATGTAGGTATTGGACATCAACTCGATAAGCTATATAAACAAAAGCCTTACCGAGGTGGTGCTCCCTGAAACCCCTAGATTAAGGCAGATGACAGGTAAAAACAGTAGCAAAACAAATATTATGAGAAATATTTCAAATTTCCCCAAATAAGGGGTTTTGTAAAGGATAACAGTAGATTAATATAACCAGGAAGGCGCCCTAACCTGAGGTAGCCACCAGGTGGCGATCTAACCTCAAGAGTACTTGCACAGGGATAGTAGAGGCTTCACCAATCTGTTTTACCAGTGTCACTTGAGGCAGTTACTGATCTACTTAATACGTACAGTGTTGATGGTGGGTAGATAGGGAAAGAAAAAAGGAGAGAAATAAAGAGGAGAATTTAGCAGGGAACAGAAGGAAGAATAAAAGAGAGGTCTGGACTCCCGCATCCCCAGACAGGCGAGCCTATGAGGGAGGGAGAGATTGCGTAATCCACTGAAGATAGGCACAGGAGAGACTAGAAAGGGGTGGATATTTGGCATATGTCACTCTTTGTAAAGGGGGGCTGTATAAACCTGTCTTGTAACAATGCAGCCTGGTAGTATGACCCCGCAGCCTGAGTCCAGCGACCAGCAAGACCCCAAGCAGCCTCTCCCTCTCAGGATGGTGGTCCCCACTTCAGTGTGTCAGGACCAGAGGGCAGGATAGGGAGCCCAATCGACCACCGTGCAGCAGGCCCTCTCTCAGCCCCTTCTGACAGGTGCCTCCCGGGATCCTCCGTCAGCGCCCGACAGCAGCCGCGTCCTGCGCCGTGTCACCCAGCTCCGTCCACGGACACCTCAGCGCCGATCTCACCGCAGAGAGGGAGCCCGGTTAGTGTCCTTCGCGCTAGGGGCCGTCCTCGGATCAGCGCCTCCTGTTCAATCTTGACCCGCCACTCCTTCACGTCTCCCCGCACCGCCGTACAGCCTCGGAAGCAGAAAAAGGGTGGGGGGGGAGCCGGGTCAGTGTCTTCCGCTCCCGGGGCCTTCTCCGTGTCAGCGCCGCACCGGCGTCAGCCGGAGCCAGTCTTGTTCTCAATTCCCGTCCACGATCGCGGGAGCCCAAGCGGGGGGGAGTCGGGTCGAGTCCACCGCACCCGAGACCACCGCCGGGGCGACGTCACACAGCGGCTTGTCGTGGGGGCCTTCACTCGCGTCCTGGGGCAGCAAGGGCCAGCGAGCAGCAGGGAGCCAAGGCCACAGCTCCGTCAGCAGGTCACAGAACCTCCGCACTTTCTCCCAGCGGATGGGACATCCCCATAAGGCTAAAGGTAACGTGTGAACCCTGTGTGAGCGAGTGGGGATGAGTGTTACCAGGCCTCCAGTTTTCGCGCCAGTCGTCACACCGGCGGTCATATAGGCCGTCTCCTTGAGAGCCAAACTTCGGGGGCATACAGTCACGCTCTTGCTCCTGCAGGGTCTTTCCAGGCTCCCACTATTATAGGGGTTCTTGTTGAGGGTTTCATCAAAGGGATAGGTGCCGGATAGCAGGAGATGTTGGTTGGTAGGTAGATAGATGGAATGGTCTACCCTATAAAAGTAGACTTTATCACAGGATTACTGAAGAGACCTCAGGCGTCCCTGGAAACAGTCCTTCGTCCTGGGTAGTGATCCTCCGTTTGCAGTGCCCCTCCTCACCAACGCGTTTCAATACACAAAGGTATCTTTATCAAGAGTCTACTTTTATAGGGTAGACCATTCCATCTGGTAGGAGTCCTGTATTTGCAGTTTTAACAACTTGGCCAATTTTAAGCTGTTTTTGTCTACTTGCTGTTAGTAGACCACCTATAAGGGTGGGAGGCTAATTTTTATCTTTGTCTGTGAAAAGAAATGTTATGGTTTTACACTATGGCGGTGATTTTCTGTTTTCACATGTGAAATCCGGAGGAGTTACTGTTGGAAGGTTATGAAGGAGGGTCTATTGAGAGGAGGAACCCTGTGGGATCATCCTGAGTCTCAGATGCTTTTTTGTCTATCATTAACCTGATAGACAAATTTAAGGGTACGAGTTTCCTCATAAAGACTTATAAGAAATGTCATAGAGATATAACACTATATTGTATTTTTTGTTTCCTTTTGAGGTTCTACAAATCCTCTGAAAGACCATTGAAAGATTCATCAAATTAATAAGTATCCTCTGTGTGCGCTATTCTATGTGGAGGTTTTCTATCTTTGTCGGAAGTAGCGGCTTTGTCTCACAAGAGCCTCTGTTTGATCTTCCATGTGGATAGAACGGAATTGAGAACTCGGGTAATAGTTCTGCCAAATGTGGTTTCTGTGTTTCGCAGAAACAAGCCTATTTTGACTGTGGTTACTTAAGCATTGGCTGATTCAAAGTCTCTCGATGTAGTCAGGGCTTTGTATGTTTATGTCGCCAATTTGGCTCAGATTGGGGAAACAGAGGTTCTGTTTGTCCAGTATGCTCCCAGCATGATTGGGGCCCCTGCGTCTATTCAGTCTGTTACACGCTGGATCTGTTATACGACTCGGCGTGCTCGTTCTACGGCTGGATTGCCGTTACCGAAGTCGGTGGAGACCCATTCTACTAGGAAGATAGGCTCTTCTTGGGTGGATGGCCGAGGAGTTTCTGCGGTTCAACTTTGCCGAGCGGCTACTTGGTCGGGTTCAAACATTTTTGCTAAGCTCTACAAGTTTGATACCCTGGCTGATGGGGACCTCATGTTTGCTCAATCGGTGCTGCAGAGTCGTCCGCACTCTCCCGCCCGGTCTGGAGCTTTGGTATAAACCCCATGGTCCTTACGGAGTCCCCAGCATCCTCTAGGACATATGAGAAAATAGGATTTTAATACCTACCGGTAAATCCTTTTCTCTTAGTCCGTAGCGGATGCTGGGCGCCCGTCCCAATGCGTACTGTGTCTGCAGTTGTTGGTTATTGTTACACTCTTGTGGTGTTTCTTTTCTGTCAGGCTGTTGCTGACGTTGTTCATGCCATGGCAGGCGGTGTCTTATTATTGGTTGTTTTGACACACGGGTTGTGATACATATTCTCTCAGCATGTGGCTGTGTATTTTTTCATGCCGTCAGCTGGTGTTCTATTGAATGCCACATTCTTCGGTATGTTCGAGATGTGAGCTGGTATGACACTCACCGTGTTTAAACAATAAATTGTTTCCTCGAAATGTCCGTCTCCCTGGGCACAGTTCTCTAACTGGAGCCTGGAGGAGGGGCATAGAGGGAGGAGCCAGTTCACACCCATTCAAAGTCTTATAGTGTGCCCATGTCTCCTGCGGATCCCGTCTATACCCCATGGTCCTTACAGAGTCCCCAGCATCCTCTACGGACTAAGAGAAAAGGATTTACCAGTAGGTATTAAAATCCTATTTTTACTAAGATACCTGTGTTTGTGGGTGTGTGGTTTCTTTATTCAAATTCTCTTAATAAGCGGTTTTCTATGTCTAAACGTTTCTGTCCAACAACCCGTTCCCAGAGTCTATGGCAAGTAAATGGGAGAATCCACTAAACAGTGCATTCCTCTGTGTCAAAACTTTTCAAGAAGTTACCCATTCCAGTCCCAGCTGCAAATACGCTTAAAGACATGTCAAAAGCGTAAGCGAGAAGCTATGCTAAAGTCAATGTATACAGCAGTAGGGGTGTGGCTTAGACCTGCTTTTGTTGATGTTTGGAAGGCTGTAGTTGCATGGGAATCGCCACTTAAGTGGGCCTACCGGAGTTTCTACTTCTTGCTGATCACATCTGTGAATCTGCAGAGTATTTTAGGTACGGCTTCTGTGGAAGCTTCACTATTTGCGGCTCGCCGGACACTTCGCCTACATTCTTGGCAGGCAGAGGCAGAGTCAAAATGAGGAATATAAGCATTGCCTTACACTGGCAATATCTTATTTAGTCCTACATTGGAAACTGGGATTTCTCGGGTTACTGGGGGAAAGTCTGTTTACTGCCATTGCCACATCAGTTCCTAAAAGGAAACATGCTGGACCAGCATTCAAATCTTTTAGACATCAGTCCTTTTGTGGCCGTGCTACAGGAACAACTATTCAAAGTAGACTTGGTACAAAACGTTGTTTTTCAGTAAACCACTAACCGTCGTCGGGACACAAAGGACGCTGACAAGCCAGTGGCATGACGGGCTTCCAGCCCATCTCGGATCTTCAATAGTGGGAGCACACCTTCAGATGTTTCACTTGGCGTGTTTCAGACATCCACATATTGGTGGATCCGTAATTTAGTGTTCAAAGGTTACAACATATAGTTTGATTGTCTACCACTAAGGCGTTGTTTTTTTTTTTGTTTTGTTTTTTCAAGACAGACCTGCCTGTGTCAGAAGACAAGAAGGCGGTTCTGCAAACCACTATTCAATCTCTCGTAGATTCAGCAGTTTAATTCACACCAACACGGTCAAGGTTATTATTCCAGTCTTTTTGTAGTATCAAAGCCGGCCGGATCGGTCACACAGATATTGAACCTAAAGGGGTTCACTCAGTACGTCACGTACTACATATTCAAGATGGAATCCCTGCAGTCAATGATTGCAGGTTTACAACCACAAGAATTCATCATTTTGCTGGATCTCAAGAATGCGTACTTCCACCGCATCAGGTGTCCTTAAGGTTGCAGTACAACAAAATCATTATCAGTTTCAGCCACTACCGTTTGGCCTCTCATCAGCGCCTCGGGTATTCACAGGTGTGATGTCTGTGATGATTGCTCATCTCAGATCCCTGGAAGTGATAATAGTTCCGCATTTAGATGATCTCATCAAAGCTCCGTCTCCACAAATATTCCTTCAACATGCCTTACTGACATAAAATGTACTAGTTCAGCACTGTTGGATTGTCAACTTCAAGAAATCAAGCCTTGTCTTGTCTCAAAGAGTTCAATTCCTAGGAATGATTCTGGATATGGTGATTAAACTAATTTAACTGCCACAACCGGAAACCCAAAGTATTCGTACGAAACTGCTACAGTTAGTGTGCAGACTACGGACAGACTCCGTGCATTTGTGCAGTCTACTGTTAGGAAAGATGGTGGCGTCTTTCAAAGCACTTCAGTACGGAAGATTTCACTCACGTTCTTTTCAACTGGATCTTCTCGCACCGTGGTTAGGCTTTCATCTACAAATTCATCAAAGGGTGCGCATGTCTCCAAGGGCCAGAGTATCACTACTCTCGTGGCTCCACTTACACAATCTCACTGTAGGAAAGGATTCGGAGTCTAGAATTGGATAATTCTGATGAAGGACGCAAGTCTCAGAGGTTGGGAACAGTGGTCCTACATTGTCAGCTTCAGGGTCTATGGTCAGACTGAGAAAGAGATTAAATGTCCTGGAACTCAGGGCAATTTTCGATGCGCTGTGACAGGCAGTGCACATGCTACAGTCTCGGACTGTTCAGACAATGCGACGGCAGTCACATACAGTAACAAACAAGGTGAGACCCGAAGTCGAGTTAACATGCGAGAAGTTGTTTGAATCCTGAAATGGGCCGAGCATCACCAGGTGATATTGTCGGCAGTGTTTTATTCCAGGAGTGGACAACTGGAAAGCAGATTTTCTCCGGCAGGGTCCACAGGATAACTTTGGGATATGATGGAGCGACAGCAGATTGGCACCAAATGATCACAAGCTTTCAGTCCTCCCAGGATGCAACGGGCTCGTCCATATATCCCCGCCCACTGGCTCAGGCAAATCAGTTTTTTGTTTGGTGCGGCAGGAGCCGGACCATGGTCACAGGGCTGCTGTGTTTTGGCAGCCCTAAGCTTTCTTATTTTATTTTTATAGTCTTACGTTTTCTGAATGATCTTTCCTAACAGCGTCTTATATGCATATTGGAAAGAGTCGCTCCAACAACTCTCCGCCGGGTCTCAACAACGCTTACCCACGGTACAAGTGCTGTCTCGACGGGCGTCTGTATCGGATAAAACTAACAGGTCCAGCAGACGTTACCAGGCTGTGGCCGGAGCACGGGGAGTAGGTAAGGCATCGGTTCCACTTAGAAGGGGAATAACGGACACAGCCGCATTGTATTGGGAGGAGACTACCAAACAGTAGCTGGTGCGCCGCCACCGCGGGTGCTACAGCGCTAGGCTTTAGGGATCATAAGCACCAGGATTAGTGTGAGGCTGAGATCCCTAGGGTTGATGTCAGCGTGGGGAGTAAGACGCCCTCCTGGTCGCCCCTCCCCCTAGTTCATGACCAGTTTCCGCCGGTCTCCCACCATGAACTGATTGCCTCTTTTTCCGTCTCAGACGTTACCACGAGGGGTCTCAGTCGCAGCATAGGCCGCTGCGTCTGTGTACACTAAGCACTTCCGCGAGGAGAGTATTACCGGTGTGTCTGCTTGCACAGTGCGTCTGTGTTCACAAAGAGTTCCTGGAACGGCAGTGTACACTAGTAGCGTCTGGATCCACTCAGCGTTCGCTAACGTATTGATCGATCCTGGAAGTGTGGTGAGTCTCCCTGTATCCCACTCTACCGAGTACGGGTTATACAGCCTAAATTTCGATCTACTTTTTGTCAGTATGAATAGTTAACTTTAGTGCCTATTGCATATGAGTCTGTGTACATTACTGGGGTTTTCTTCGCAATGTGTCTGAATATGTTAAAGATCTGTATAGAACAGAATTCAGTAATATGTACTCCTACAGGGTGTAGTATGGTATGCCGGTGGCCGGGCTCCCGGCGAACAGCATACCGGCGCCGGGAGCCCGACAGCCGGCATACCAACAGCGTGGCGAGCGCAAATGAGCCCCTTGCGCGCCACGCTATTTATTCTCCCTCCAGGGGGGTCGTGGACCCCTACGAGGAAGAATATCTGTCGGTGTGTCGGGATTCCGGCGCCGGTATACTGTGCGCCGGGATCCCGACATTCGGCAACCTGAAGACCACCCCTACATATGTTGAATGTGTTTGTAGTTGATAATATGCTCATATGACTAATATATAACATGTGACTGACTGCTAATGTGATTGCTGACTTAATATAAATGATTGTCTGTTGATCTTCTGATCCTCAATGCAGGTGCATGGGAGAGTCACATTGATATCACTTTAGAAAAATAAGGTGGTTACAGTCACAAATTGTGTAGTACACTGTGAAAGTGCTGATTATCATGTCTAAGAGCGGCAAAGGTGACGAGGGTACATTTACTGTAACAATAACACTCATATCTTGTTTTGCAAAAACTGTATTATCCTCTATGATCTGGTACAGAATGGTTTGTGTGTAAAATGGTTGCTGTTTAGCATAATACATCCCTGATCTACATCAGGTATAGATAGACCCATTAGGGTGATGTTTGCACAGACCTTGTCCAGTTTAGCTGAAAAGTTAATTCTTACAGCATCAATACCAGGAATAGAGTGCACTGTTAACTCATACATGCAGCTCACTACCTATGGTATATCTCCAACAGCTTCTCCAATAAGACAAGCTGATGAACCGAATGTAAATAAATCATTGATTTCACAGGCTACACTTGATATTCATCAGACGATGAAAAGCTCTATATACTCTACTTCAGCATACGAAGAACCGGTAAAAGGTATCAGCTAAATGAATAAGCTGAATAAATGAGAGCAGAAAAAGCTAGTCTGTCATTAGTGGCAGCAGAGCCTGGGTTAAAAATAAGGCACCTGTTTTTCTCTTACGTCCTAGAGGATGCTGGGGACTCCGTAAGGACCATGGGGAATAGACTGGCTCCGCAGGAGACATGGGCACTATAAAGAAACTTTAGAATGGGTGTGCACTGGCTCCTCCCTCTATGCCCCTCCTCCAGACCTCAGTTAGATCCTGTGCCCAGAGGAGACTGGGTGCTTTCAGGGGAGCTCTCCTGAGTTTCTCTGTAATAAAGAATTTTGTTAGGTTTTTTATTTTCAGGGAATAATGCTGGCAACAGGCTCCCTGCATCGTGGGACTGAGGCGAGAGAAGCAGACCTACTTAACTGATAGGCTCTGCTTCATAGGCTACTGGACACCATTAGCTCCAGAGGGATCGGAACGCAGGTCTCACCTTTGCCGTTCGTCCCAGAGCCGCGCAGCGGTCCTCCTTGCAGAGCCGGAAGATAGAAGCCGGGTGAGTATACGAAGAAAGAAGACTTCACAGGCGGCAGAAGACTTTGGATCTTCACTGAAGTAACGCGCAGTGGTAACGCTGTGCGCCATTGCTCCACACACACACACACACACACACACACACACACACACACACACACACACACACACACACACACACACACGCACAGATGGGTGCAGGGCGCAGGGGGGGCGCCCTGGGCAGCAATAATCCTCTTTGGCTGGCATTACAGGTATATTCAAGCTATGGCAGTGTGATATACAACCCCCGCCAGGAGCGGGACCGAAGCCTGCCGCTGAGGGGGCGGAGCTTGATCCCACAGCACTAACCAGCGCCATTTTCTCCACAACACGCTGCTGAGAAGCTGGCTCCCCGGACTCTCCCCTGCTGAACACGGTGACAGAGGGCTTTGAAGGAGAGGGGGGGGGGGCACATAATTTGAGCGCAGTCAATATATTTATATATAAAACAAAAAAGCGCTGTATATTGCTGGGACTTGTGTTTCCAGGGTCATTGGCGCTGGGGTGTGCTGGCATACTCTCTCTCTGTCTCTCCAAAGGGCCTGGTTGGGGGAACTATCTCCAGATTAGAGATTTCCCTGAGTGTGTGGGGTGTCGGTACGCGTGTGTCGGCATGTCTGAAGCGGAAGGCTCTTCTAGGGAGGAGGTGGAGCAAATGAGTGTGGTGTCTCCGTCGGCAACGCAGACACCTGATTGGTTGGATATGTGGAATGTTTTAAATGCAAATTTGAATTTATTGCACAAAAGATTGGACAAAGCGGAGTCCAGGGGAAATTCAGGGAGTCAATCCCTGCCTTTCACTATGTCGCAGGGCCCTTCTGGGTCTCAAAAGCACCCACTATCCCAAGTAGCAGACACGGATACCGACATGGATTCTGACTCCAGTGTCGACTATGCTGATGCGAGGTTGCAGCCGAAATTGGCTAAAAGTATTCACTATATGATTATTGCTATAAAAGATATGTTGCATATCACAGATGACCCCTCGGTCCCGGACACGAGTGTGCCCATGTATAAGGAAAAGAAACCTGAGGTTACTTTCCCCCCTTCACATGAGCTAAATGAGTTGTTTGAAAGGGCTTGGGAAACTCCAGACAAGAAACTGCAGATTCCCAAAAGGATTCTTATGGCGTATCCTTTCCCGGCTAAGGACAGGATACAGTGGGAATACTCTCCCAGAGTGGACAAAGCGTTGACGCGCTTATCCAAGAAGGTGGCGCTGCCGTCTCAAGATACCGCAACCCTCAAGGATCCTGCTGATCGCTGGCAAGAGACTACGTTGAAGTCAATTTACACACATACTGGTACATTACTCAGACCGGCGATAGCGTCGGCTTGGGTTTGTAGCGCTCTAGCAGCGTGGTCAGATACCTTGTCTGCTGAAATTGATACACTGGATAAGGATACCGTTTTATTGACCTTGGGTCATATTAAGGATGCTGTCCTATATATGAGAGATGCTCAGAGAGACGTTGGCCTTCTGGGTTCCAGAGCCAACGCCATGGCGATTTCTGCCAGGCGAGCCCTGTGGACCCGACAATGGATGGGTGATGCCGACTCAAAGAAGCATATGGAGGTTTTGCCTTACAAAGGTGAGGAATTATTTGGGGAAGGTCTCACGAACCTGGTTTCCACAGCTACTGCAGGTAAATCCACTTTTTTACCTTATGTTTCCTCACAGCAAAAGAAAACGCCACATTATCAGATGCAGTCCTTTCAGTCGCATAAGTCCAAGAGAGTATGGGGATCTTCCTTTCTCGCCAGAGGTAAGGGTAGAGGGAAAAAGCTCCCAACTACAGCTACTTCCCAGGAACAGAAGTCCTCCCCGGCTTCTACAAAATCCACCGCATGACGCTGGGGCTCCCCTGAGGGAGTCCGCCCCAGTGGGAGCACGTATTCGACTTTTCAGCCACGTCTGGATTCAATCTCAGGTGGATCCCTGGGCAATAGACATTGTTTCCCAGGGTTACAAGCTGGAATTCGAAGAGGTGCCTCCTCGCCGGTTTTTCAAATCGGCCCTACCAGCTTCTTCCCCGGAGAGGGAAGTAGTTTTAAATGCAATTCAAAAGCTGTGTCTTCAACAAATGGTGGTCCAGGTGCCCCTGCTTCAACAGGGAACGGGGTACTACTCAACCCTGTTTGTGGTACCAAAACCGGATGGTTCGTTCAGACCCATTCTGAATTTAAAATCCTTAAACCTATACTTGAAAAGGTTCAAATTCAAGATGGAATCGCTCAGAGCGGTCATCGCTAGCCTGGAGGGGGGGGATTATATGGTGTCCCTGTACATAAAGGATGTATACCTTCATGTCCCCATATGTCCTCCTCATCAGGCGTTCCTGAGATTTGCAGTACAGGATTGTCATTACCAATTTCAGACGTTGCTGTTTGGGCTTTCCACGGCCCCGAGGATTTTCACCAAGGTAATGGTGGAAATGATGGTGCTCCTGCGCAAGCAGGGTGTCACAATTATCCCGTACTTGGACGATCTCCTAATAAAGGCGAGATCAAGAGAACAGTTGCTGAACAGTGTGTCACTCTCCCTGAGGGTGTTGCAACAGCACGGCTGGATTCTCAATCTACCAAAGTCACAGTTGGTTCCAACGACCTGTTTGCCTTTCTTAGGCATGATTCTGGATACGGAACGAAAAAGGTTTTTTCTCCCGATGGAAAAGGCCCAGGAACTCCAGATCATGGTCAGGGACCTGTTAAAGCCAAAAAGGGTGTCGGTCCATCAATGCACTCGAGTTCTGGGAAAGATGGTGGCATCTTACGAGGCCATTCCATTCGGCAGGTTCCATGCGAGGACCTTTCAGTGGGACCTTCCGGACAAGCGGTCCGGGTCACATCTACATATTCATCAGATGATCAGCCTGTCCCCCAGGGCCAGGGTATCTCTCTTGTGGTGGTTGCAGAGTGCTCACCTTCTAGTGGGTCGCAGGTTCGGCATTCAGGACTGGGTTCTGGTGACCACGGACGCGAGCCTCCGAGGCTGGGGAGCAGTCACACAGGGAAGAAACTTCCAGGATCTGTGGTCAAGCCAGGAGGCTTGTCTGCACATCAACGTACTGGAATTGAGGGCCATATACAACTGCCTACGTCAAGCGGAGACTTTTCTTCGCGACCTACCGGTTCTGATTCAGTCAGACAACGTCACGGCTGTGGCTCATGTAAACCGCCAAGGCGGAACAAGGAGCAGAGTGGCAATGGCAGAAGCCACCAGAATTCTTCGCTGGGCGGAAAATCATGTAAGCGCTCTGACAGCAGTCTTCATTCCGGGAGTGGACAACTGGGAAGCAGACTTCCTCAGCAGACACGATCTCCATCCAGGAGAGTGGGGACTTCATCAAGAAGTCTTTGCAGAGATTGCAAGTCAGTGGGGACTGCCTCAAATAGACATGATGGCGTCACGCCTCAACAAAAAGCTCCCGAGGTATTGTGCCAGGTCAAGGGACCCTCAGGCGGTAGTGGTGGACGCCCTGGTGACTCCGTGGGTCTTCCAGTCGGTCTATGTGTTCCCTCCTCTCCTCTCATCTCAAAAATATTGAGAATCATAAGAAGATAAGGAGTACAGGCAATTCTCATTGTTCCAGATTGACCTTGAAGGGCCTGGTATCCGGAGCTACAGGAAATGCTCACAGAAGATCTGTGGCCTCTTCCTCTCAGAGAAGACCTGTTGCAACAGGGGCACTGTCTGTTCCAAGATTTATCGCGGCTGCGTTTGACGGCATGGCAGTTGAACGCCGGTTCCTAGCTGAAAAGGGCATACCGAATGAGGTCATTCCTACTCTGATAAGGGCTAGAAAAGAGGTGACAGCGAAACATTATCACCGTATCTGGAGGAAGTATGTGTCTTGGTGTGAGACCAAGAATGCTCCTTCTGAGGAATTCCATCTGGGCCGTTTTCTCCACTTCCTACAGAGTGAATTTGGGCCTAAAATTAGGTTCCATTAACCTAAGATTTCTTCCCTGTCTATTTTCTTTCAGATGGAATTGGATTCTCTACCAGAAGTCCAGACTTTTGTGAAGGGAGTGCTGCATATCCAGCCTACTTTTGTGCCCTCAGTGGCACCATGGGACCTTAACGTGGTGTTACGGTTCCTTAAGTCTCATTGGTTTGAGCCTCTTCAAACCGTGGAATTAAAATATCTCACTTGGAAAGTGGTTATGTTGTTGGCCTTGGCGTCTGCAAGGCGAGTGTCTGAGTTGGCGGCTTTATCTCACAAAAGCCCCTATCTGATTTTACATGTGGACAGAGCTGAGTTGCGAATTCGTCCTCAATTTTTGCCTAAGGTGGTTTCCTCTTTTTATATGAACCAACCTATTGTGGTTCCTGTGGCTACGGGCGTTTTGGAGGATTCCAACTCCATTGATGTAGTCAGGGCCTTAAAAATTTACGTAGCCAGGATGGCTCGAATTAGGAAAACAGGCTCTGTTTGTCCTGTATGCAGCCAACAAGGTTGGCGCTCCTGCTTCTAAGCAGACTATTGCTCGCTGGATCTGTAACACGATTCAGCAGGTTCATTCTACGGCTGGATAGCTGTTACCTACTTGGGTGAAGGCCCATTCCACTAGGAAGGTGGGATCTTCTTGGGCGGCTGCCCGAGGCGTCTCGGCATTACAGCTTTGCCTAGCGGCGACTTGGTCGGGTTCAAACACTTTTGCTAAATTCTACAAGTTTGATACCCTGGCTGAGGAGGACCTCATGTTTGCTCAATCGGTGCTGCAGAGTCATCCGCACTCTCCCGCCCGTTTGGGAGCTTTGGTATAATCCCCATGGTCCTTACGGAGTTCCCAGCATCCTCTAGGACGTAAGAGAAAATAAGGTTTTAAACCTACCAGTAAATCTTTTTGTCCTAGTCCGTAGAGGATGCTGGGCGCCCGTCCCAGTGCAGACAACATTCTGCAAGACTTGTATATAGTTATTTGCTTGCATAAGGGTTATGTTACAGTTTTGTTCAGTCTTTGACTGATGCTGTTCTGTTTCATACTGTTGACTGGTTCGTATATTCCAGGTTATACGGTGTGGATGGTGTGGTCTGGTATGAATCTTGCCCTTGGATTAACAAAATCCTTTCCTCGTACTGTCCGTCTCCTCTGGGCACAGTTTCTCTAACTGAGGTCTGGAGGAGGGGCATAGAGGGAGTAGCCAGTGCACACCCATTCTAAAGTTTCTTTATAGTGCCCATGTCTCCTGCGGAGCCCGTCTATTCCCCATGGTCCTTACGGAGTCCCCAGCATCCTCTACGGACTAGGAGAAACAGATTTACCGGTAGGTTTAAAATCTTATTTTAAATGTACCAAAAAGGGCCTCCTCACGAGGGCAGAATTCAGGAAAAAAGTTTGGGTTACACCCAATAAAATAGAATTCCCGGTAAATGGGATTCTAATATCTTTTTCCAGCTGGAGACTGTTTAAATAGGGAAGTGCTTCCCAAAATAGATATGCACGTCATTGATAGTGCAAAAATCTATATGGCCTCTGCCGTCAAAAAAGGAATGGTTTTTAAAAAAAAAACATATTGTTTTTGTCTGAGGCAGTCATAAGGCCAGCCATGACTTCACCTTGCAATCTACGGCCACACCACACTGGATAGGCCCAATCTCACTAAATCTTGGAAGCTAAGCAGTGTTGGGCCTGGCTAGTTCTTGGAGGGGAAACAACCTTGAAATACCAGGTGCTGTAGGTACATTGGGCTGAGGTACTGGAAGACGGGTTTCAGCTTCTGCAAGGGAGCAAGAATCCCATATAGCTCATATGGACACTAATGTTCTAGGGCATCAGCAATAACAATAGCTGCTCGTAGAGCAGTTTGGATTACATACATGGATAGCTGATTCAGAATCAAAGAAGGTTCTGGAAACTTTGCCTTTGCTGGAAGTTTCTGTTTGGGAAGGAGTTAACAGTTATTCTGGAGTCAGAAACAGACTCCAAGAAGGTCTTGTTTCCTTCCACATATAACCCCAAACCTAGGGGTCCGGTTTCGGCCTTGTCGGTCATAAAGGAATGTAACAGCCCCAAGAGGGCCAGTCTCCAAACCAGAATGGGGCCGACTTCTTCAGTTTGCACAGATCTGGTAGTAGTCTACAAACAGATGTCTGGGTGCAAGAAGCGGTATCTCTAGGTTATGCTTTCCCTTCTAGAAGAACCTTCCTCGAAGGTTCTTCTTTTTCAGCCCGTCTCGGGTAGAGGCGTAGGCGAGGGATTTGCATGAAGCAGTTCAGAAATTGCTTTGGTTAGGAATAATCATTCTGGTAACCCATGCACAATGTAGTGGGGGGGGGGTTTAATCCAACCTGGGTCAAAAAAAAAAAAAGGATTCTCCGCCCCATTCTCAACAGATAGATTTGGGTACCATGGTTCACATGGAGACATGGCACTCCATAGTAGGTGGGGAGCCAGTAGAATACATAGTATTCCTGGATAAGTCAGGATTCTTACCTTCAGGCTCCTATAGCACTTTCCATCAGTGTTTTCTCAAGGTTACTATCCTTCAGCAACATTCAGTTTTAGGGGGCTGTGCATAGGCCAACAGGGGCTGTGCATAGGCCAACCATTGCAGCAACATGGGCTGCTGAAGCTGTTGAAGCATGGGCTCAGGAGCTGGAGGCGGAGCTATCTTCCACCGCTTTTGATCATGCTAGACAATGTCTCTCATATATTACCACGGCTTCTCATTATCTTAAGGAGGCGGCTTCCGATGACGGGGTGCTGGCGGCCAAGGCTGCGACTACGTCCATCTTAGCTCGACGTATCCTTTGGTTGAGATCCTGGTCTGTGGATCTGGATTCTAAGAAAACCATGGAGGTACTTCCTTTCAAGGGAGACATTCTTTTCGGAGAAGACCTCAATAAGATCGTGGCTGACTTAGGTTCTGCTAAAACAGCTTGCCTACAGAGTACAGCGCCGAAGTCTAAAAGTAACTTCTCTTGCTCCTTTCGTCCTCCAGGAAAGGTAAAAGGTCAGGCGTACCCGAAACAAGTTCGTACTTCCAAACCTGCTAAGCCCAGACCCAAGCGGGCCTGGGCTGCCCGTCCGCCTGCTTCCAAAACAGACAAGCCTGCCGCATGACGGGGCGGGGATCCCAGGGTGAGGGGCCGACTTCTAGGGTTTACCCAGGAATGGTTGAAGACCACTTCCGATGCCTGGGTACGGGAAGTCGTCACTCGAGGGTCTCTCGATAGAGCGTCCCCTTCTACTACCACAATGACCAGACCTTCATCGTTCAGGGCCCTTGTGTTTACCAGGATTTGGCCCGACTGGCTTTGACGGCGTAGCTCTTGAAGCTTCCGTCTTGAGGTCCAAAGGTTTTTCTGAGGCGGTCATTCATACTATGTTGAAAGCCCGTAAGCCAGCTTCTGCTCGGATTTATCATAGGGTCTGGAATTCTCACTTTGCTTGGTGCGCATCTAACAATAATGACGCTTACAAGTTTAGTACGGCCAAACTTTTGGCCTTTCTACAACAGGGCCTGGACTTAGGCCTTCGTCTGGCATCCCTCAAGGTTCACATTTCTGCCATGTCGGTATGGTTTCAGAGAAAGATGGCTACCCTGCCTGATGTTCATACTTTCACTCAGGGGGTGTTACAGATTCAACATCATTATGTACCAACAGTGGCCCCTTTGGCCAGTTGTTCTGGAGGCCTTGCAAGAGTATCCGTTTGAACCTCTTGCACCTGCAGACCTTAAGTGGCTTTCCCTTTAAGGTTTTGTTTTTGTTGGCTATTGCCTCTGCTAGAAGGTTCTCGGACTTAGGTGCCTTATCCTGTAAGTCCCCCTATCTGATTTTTCATTATGACCAGGCAGTTCTTAGAACGCGCCCTGGTTATTTACCTAAGGTGCTGTCTTCCTTCCACCTTAACCAGGAGATTGTGGTTCCGGCCTTTAGTTCTCCTGAGTTGTCCTCAAAGAGCGGTCTTTGGATGTGGTATGGGCTCTCTGTATCTACGTAAAGAGAACTGCCTCCATTAGGATGTCTGATTCTCTTTGTGCTGTTTGGATTCCACAAACATGGCTGGCCTGCTAACAAGCAGACCGTGGCCAGATGGATTAGAATGGTGATTGCACATGCTTATGTACATGCTGGTCTTCCAGCTCCTGCTACCATCAAAGCCCATTCTACTCGGTCTGTTGGACCTTCTTGGGCGGCCTGCCGTGGTGCAATTGTGCAATTGTGCAAGGCGGCTATGTGGTTCTCAGTGAATACGTTCATAAGGTTCTATGCCTTCGATACTTCCACCTCCCAGGATGCTTCTTTTGGACGCCGGGTTCTTGTGCCCGCTACAGTGCGTCCCATCCCATAAGGAACTGCTTTAGGACATACCCGATGTTATTCCTTGTGGAGCCAGTGTACCCCGCAGCAGAAAACGAGATTTATGGTAAGAACTTACTGTTGTTAAATCTTTCTGCGAGGTACACTGGGCTCCACAAGGCGCCCACCCTGACGCACTTTGCTTCGTTGGGTTGGTATGGCATTAGCCGCTGACACCCTCTCCTGTCGTGAGTGTGTGGGGCTTCTAACAATTATCATCTCTGTTACCTGCTACTGCATTGGACTGGTTAACTGAAAACTGAGCTCCTGTGCACGGAGGCGGGGTTATAGAGGAGGCAGCGCTGTGCATCTTGGGAACAGTCAAAGCTTTGAGCCTGTTGGTGCCTCGGATCAAGATCCTACTCTACACCTCCGATGTTATTCCTTGTGGAGCCCAGTGTACCTCGCAGAAAGAGATTTAACAACGTAAGTTCTTATCACAAATATAGTTTTTGCTAGTTTTAAAGACAGGGTTAGATTGAGGACTACGTTTAGCGACACTAAAGGTACAGGTCTCCGCCTTATCAATTTTCTTTCAAAGGCGTTTGGCTGTTTTGTCAACAGTTCACCATGGAACTTGAATCTAGTTTTAAATTTTTATTTGCAGTCTCCAAATTTTTAACCCTTGTATGTTAAGTTCTAACTTGGAAAACAGTTTCTTCTAGACTTAGCTTCGGCAAGGCGTGTTTCAGAATTGGGTGCTTTGTCATGCAAGCCACCGTATTTCATGATGACAGAGTGGATCTTCGGACGAATGCCGTTTTTCTACCTAAGGTAGTATCTTCTTTTCACATCAATCAACCAATCGTAGTTCCTGCTTTTTTAAAAATTTCAGGAACTCCAGCTACTTTGAATGTGGTACGCGAACTTCGCGATTATGAAGCCTGAAAATCAGCAGTACGTAAAACGGATACATTGTTCTCTATAATGCAGTCAAGATGGGTTGGCCAGCTTCCAAGCAGACCGTGGCCAGATGGATTAAGCTGACCATTCGTCAGGCTTACTTTCATGCTAGTCTACAACTGCCTGCATCCATTTCAGCCCATTCCACACGTTCTGTGGGACAGTCATGGGCAGCAGGTCATGGAACTTCTACGACGCAGCTTTGTCAAGCAGCTACATGGTCATCAGTGCACACGTTTGTGCGCTTTTACAAGTTTGATACGTTTGCGGCATCAGCATCTATCTTTGGCTGTCTAGTGTTACAGGTGCCAAACAGCTCTCCCACCCAAGTGGGAAACTTTGGTACGTCCCAAGTGTACTCCAGTGACCCCTAGTGGATGAAAAAGAAAATAGGATTTAATACTTACCAGATAAATCCTTTTCTTTGATTACACAGGGGGCACTGGACGCCCACCCAGAGCAGTTTCACCTGGTTTGTGGTAAGTTCAGTATATCTTATGGTAACACATTCTCACCGACTTGTTAAAACGTTAAGGTGATTGTTATCCATTGTCGTGTCAACGGTTTAGTTGTTTGTTTTGTTATGTGTGAACTTTATGGTTGTCCGTTATCGTATAATGTTATATGTAATTCTCTATTGTTCATCCTCTCTTTCACTCCTGTTCGGCTCAGTAAAAAACACTTAGGTCTCTGGGGAATATGGATGGGTAGGAGGGTTACACATTTAAATATTTAAATGTGCCTATCCCTGCTAACTCACCGTCCATATCCCAAGAGTACTCCAGTGCCCCCTGTGGAGTCAAAGAAAAGGATTTATCTGGTAAGTACCAAAATCCTATTATCACTGTACAGGGCTTGATTAATCTTGATTAAAAGCCTGTAGCTGGCTGTAGAGACTGGATTAGTTGGCCTATATGCAGGCATGTAGAGCTCGGAGCCAACAGCTGGGGGAGAGACCAATAACATACACAAAAAGTTAATGGGTAGAGAATAAATACATAAGGCAGAAAAAAAAAAACAGTCTGCACACTAAAAAACAAAAAAGCCAAGTAATGCCAGGCAGATCTGCTAATCTCTAAATAAGGTTTCATGTAGTTTTATTGTCTAAGGTAAGTAGATTGGTAGCTTTTATCTTTACTATTGCCAGAAAGTTCTTTCATTGTAGATCACTTGATAAGGCAGTTGAAGGCAACACAGTCCATAGCTATTTGGGGTTTCCTATTATTTTTGTACAATAGTAATGTCAGCTGCACAACAATGAAACTTTTCTAATGCATCTTTTGAATAAGGGTGCATGGTCTTAAGAGAGGTGCATATATGTTTACAAAAATAACATATGCGGATTCTAATGATGTGACTAAGTTAGAGGCCAGCCAGAGCAGGAACGATGTTATGTACAAGTGGCTCAATTCTATTTTTGATCTTTTGGTGGGGAGCTTAGCTTCTGAAAGGTACAAGGGGGTGCAGTAAGTTTCCGAATACACAAAGTATTATATGTACAAAGTGAACAGTTTTTCAAAGTTTTTGCCAGAGGACTCAAACCACTTGGTGAAGCAGCTGTACTAATGGACTTGTAGTAGGGCACATTGTTGTGATGGAGGACACCAGGGGCGCAAGTTCTTGGACAGCATCTGGAAATAGCTTTCAGAACTTGCAGCAGGCATTGGTTGTGCTACCAATCCCCAGTGACAGTGTGCTGCTGCACGAGTGGTACAGGGGCCGATTGTTGTTTGGTCTCGGTATTGTAGATCCAGGATTCTTCACCACTGATGTCACAGACTGAGTTTGACCGCCGTCAAGCCAGGCCAGCATGTTGTGGCACCAAGTCACCTGAACCTCCTACTCTCAAGTCAGCTGATGGGACACCCAGTGTGCAGAAAAATTGCTCAGGCCAAGTTTTTCACAAAGTATCAAGTGAATGGATCCCAATGAAAAGTCTATCTCCTTCTGTAACTGGGCCATGGACACCCTGGTATGCACCTCAACTATGGCCCGCACTGCTGCAACGTTGTTCTCTGTGATGGCGGACACAGGTCGGCCGCAACACTACTCGTCCAGGAAATCTCTACTGCACCACTCACACAGTGGTTCAGGATGGTGCCTTCTCCCCAAAAGCAACTTGCAGTTTATAAAAATTCTCCTGCTGTCACAGATCATTTTTTAGTCATATTAGATCATGGCTCTCCAGTGGCCTCTGTTGAGCTATATAACAAGTTTGTGAAGGAAGTGAACACACTTACTACTTTGGTGTGCAGTGCTGTTTATACTGTATATGGTTGTGTGCCTTCCCAAGAACTTTAGCCAGAGATTACAGTTCACAACCAGTCAGATTGTGTCTATTCTACCTAGGCACTGCCCATCCAGAAATTATTGCATACCTCCCCAGGGTTCACTACGGCTGGCCGGCGGTCGGGCTCCCGGCGACCAGCATACCGGCGCCGGGAGCCCGACCGCCGGCTTACCGACAGTGTGGCGAGCGCAAATGAGCCCCTTGCGGGCTCGCTGCGCTCGCCACGCTACGGGCACGGTGGCGCGCTATGCGCGCCACACTATTTTATTCTCCCTCTATGGGGGTCGTGGACCTCCACGAGGGAAAATAAGTGTCGGTATGCCGGCTGTCGGGCTCCGGCGCCGGTATACTGAGCGCCGGGAGCCCGACCGCCGGCATACAGAAGACCACCCCCTCCCCATATAAGATCCCGCCGGGATTCCAGTGTTGCTCTCCTGACCACCGGGAATCCGAGCGCCAGTATAATATACCGCACCCCAGTTATGGCAATCTGAAAGTATTTCACCAGTTGAAAATCAAATCTGCTCTTTCCTCACATAATTCTTACTCCTTTTGGTATTTTCAATTGTGCAAATTACTCCCCCATATTTGTTATTTTTTTGTGTGTGTGTGTATGTATGTGTATATTATATATATATGTGTGTGTGTGTGTGTGTGTGTGTATATAACATATATATGTGTGTGTGTATATATAACATATATATGTGTGTATATAACATATATATGTGTATGTATGTGTGTATATATGTGTACTTTCCATAATAGAAGTTTTAATAGTTTATTTTTATCACAGGTTCTCAAACTCTGTCCTCAGGACCCCACACAGTGCATGTTTTTAAGGTCTCCTCACTGAATCACAAGTGAAATAATTAGCTTCCCCTGTGGACCTTTTTAAAATGTCAGTGAGTAATTAATACACCTGTGCACCTGCTGGGTTACCTGCAAAACATGCACTGTGTGGGGTCCTGGGGACCGAGTTTGAGAACCTGTGATTTTTTTATCAATAATCACAATTTAAAGTGAATGAATAGAAGAAAAATCTAAATCATATCAATATTTTGTGTGACCACCCTTTGCCTTTAAAACGGCACCAATTCTGTACTTACGCACAGGTACACTTGCACACTTTTGAAGGAAAGCGTCCGGTAGGATGTTCCAAACATCTTGGAGAAGTAACTACAGATCTTCTGTAGATGTTGACTTGCTTAAAACCTTCTGTCTCTTCATTTAAGGGCCATAGGGCCATATCATCACTTCCGGGACTCCTTGTTCCTTCCTCTTTATGCTATTTATAGTTCTTAATGACATTGGTTGTATGTTCGGGGTCGTTGTCCTGCCGCAGAATTCCTGATGGTATTGCATGATGCAAAACTGCATTCAATTTGCAGGCTGTCAGGATCCCGGCGATGAGAATATCTGTGCCGGAATCCCGACAGTGGCAAATGCAGACGGCCAGAATCCCGGAACACAGGGGCTATTCCCACTCATGGGTGTCCACGACCTCCATAGAGTGATAATATTACCTTTTGCGAGTGCAGCGTGACCGCAAGGGGACTCTTAGCGCTCGCCCTACTGCTAACATTCCGGAGACCGGGATGCCGCTGTCAGATTCTTGACATCCGGCAACCCGCCTACCGATAAATAGTATGTAACTCGCAAAATATTATTTTGATTTAGATTTTGCTTCTATCCATGCACTTAGCTGTTTTTTTTATTAATAAACAAAATGCAATTAACACTTCTATTTTTGAAAGCATTCTTACTTTGCAGCATCTTTTCCACACCTGCATAAAACACTTGCACAGTACTGTATATATCATTATTGCTTCACTAATTCACAAAAATCATACAAAGTTCTTATCTAATGTGTACTTTGGTATTGATGCATTAAATAGCCTGGGTAGCAAGCTTTGGCTCCTTTGAGGAATTGGACTGTGTGGATGCCTTTGATGAGCCAATTTGAGAGAATGGGTGGCTGAAATGCATATATTCCCAGCTCTTACAGTCTGTCATGTTTTAGAATGTAATCCAGATGTCGTAGATTCATGCATGAAGGCGGTTGGGATGTCAACAGTCACGTGACTGACAGCGGCATCCTGAACATGAAGATCCCTACTTCGGAGGGGGTAACTATTTCTAAAAGGGACAAGAGAGATAAGGGGTTCAGTATGAAATACCGATCAAATACCGACATTTCAAATACCGACAAGGTAAAAAAACCTGTCATTTCAAATACTGACATGTCAAAAAGTCATCACAAGTTTTTCATTGGGTTTTTTGTATGTCGACAAGGACACTGTATACAGATGGGTCCACGGTTAACTTGACTAGTTTTCTGCGCCAAGGTACAACATGATTTATTAGCATAAACCCTTCATCTATTGTTCTCAGCTGCAATACAATACAGAGAACAATACAGCAGTGGATTAAGTCCGACTGGACAGTCTCCGTTAATCCTATTAAAGGTCAAGATAAATGTGGACCCATCTGTAGGTGTGCCGCGTCCCCTCGCATGGCTCGCTGCGCTCACCATACTATTATATTCCCACTCCAGGTCAACTGGGATGGTAAAGTATGAACAAGTCTGTTTCAATGTAAAAATCATGAAAAACTCATGTCGACTTTTTGACCTGTCGACATTTTAAATATCTGTATTTTGCCCTTGTCAGTAATTTAAATGCTGGTATTTTTACCATGTGGGGATTCTGACCGTCGGTCACTTGTCGTCGGAATTTTGATTGTAGGTAAATTGACCGCAACCCGAGATAAGAACCACTTGTTCCATCTAGTTTTAATCTTTTAGTAATTTCTACCCTATTTGATCCTTAGTTGAACGCTACAACTAATACAACAACCAATTTTATAGAAATATATTTATTTTTATTTATTGTAAATGCAAAAAAACATTGTAAAGTCAGGTCTCTGGGATTGTGTTTACTCGGGTAAGGAACCCTACGGGTGGCTTCTGTATCGGGAGTGTGTATGAAGGTGGCTTGGTGAATCTCTTCCTAATGCAGGTTGGTAGTAAAACGGATGATAGCTAGAATGCAGAGTAGTCTGGAGAGCCGTCTTTTGGCCTGGAATGTACAAACGGGATCAGGTTCTTAAACCAAGCCTCTTAGTCAGCAACACTAAATTGGTACACAAAGCAGTTAGCACAGGCTGGATCGGGCTGGTAGGTACAGAAGATACCGGAGCCACACTAGGCAGGTTGATGAGTCTTGGCAAATGTAGAGTGTTGTTCAGACCTGATCGCTGTTGTGCGAACTTAGAAGCCGGACGATTATCGGTCGACTGCGCATGCATACGGATCGTAGTACGCATGCGCGAGGCAAAACAGCAAATAAATCCAGCAACTTTTATTTATTGCTAGCCGTACGCAAGGTGATTGACAGGAAACGTGTGATTGGGGGTGGTAACTGGCTGTTTTCTTGGGGTGTCAGGAAAAACACAGGCATTCCCAAGCGTTTTCTGGGAGGGTGTGTGACGTCTGCTCCGGCCCCGATCAGCCTGTTTGTATTGCACTGTAAGAGTATTTCCTGGGCTATGCACCGACTGGAAAAATCATTCTGTGGTGAGTAGGTTGTGAACGTAGTTGCAGCTGACCGGCGGTTGCCGAGATTTTTTTCAAGCCGTACTCAGGCTTGCACGGGGTGGGTGTTCACTCTGTCTGGACGGCAGCTATCTGATAGCAGACCTCTGCAAATTCGAAGAGGAGCAAGCGGGTCTGAATAACCCCCAAAGTACGCTGCTGAGACTGGTTAAAAGAATCTCATGCACAGCCAGAGAGAGATCTTGGGATCTGACTGCATAATGACAGCATTATCTGGATATACAGTAGCACGGCGCCTGGTAACGGTGATACTTATGCTGGGAGCAGTACACAACAAAGAATGAAGTTGGTGTAAACTGTATATAAAGCACAGTCTGGAATTGATGTTTATTGTGTATAGTGCACATGCTTTAATTGATGTTGATGTATTGGAGCTGGCTATGTATATTGCACAGCCTGGAGCTGATGATGGAGCTTGCTATGTATATTGCACAGCCTGGAGCTGATGCTGGATCTTGCTGTGTATAGCGCACAGCCTGGAGCTGATGATGGATCTTGCTGTATACATTGCACAGCCTGGAGCTGATGATGGATCTTGCTGTATACATTGCACAGCCTGGAGCTGATGATGGATCTTTCTGTATACATTGCACAGCCTGGAGCTGATGCTGGATCTTGCTGTGTAAAGCGCACAGCCTGGAGCTGATGATGGATCTTGCTGTATACATTGCACAGCCTGGAGCTGATGATGGATCTTGCTGTATACATTGCACAGCCTGGAGCTGATGCTGGATCTTTCTGTATACATTGCACAGCCTGGAGCTGATGATGGATCTTGCTGTGTATAGCGCACAGCCTGGAGCTGATGATGGATCTTGCTGTATACATTGCCCAGCCTGGAGCTGATGATGGATCTTGCTGTATACATTGCACAGCCTGGAGCTGATGATGGAGTTTGCTGTGTAGAGCGCACAAGCTGGAGCTGATGATGGAGCTTATTGTGTAAAGCACACAGCCTGGAGCTGATGATGGAGTTTGCTGTGTAGAGCGCACAAGCTGGAGCTGATGATGGATCTTGCTGTATACATTGCACAGCCTGGAGCTGATGATGGAGTTTGTTGTGTAAAGTGCACAGCCTGGAGCTGATGATGGATTTTGTTGTGTAAAGTGCACAGCCTGGAGCTGATGATGGATCTTGTTGTGTAAAGTGCACAGCCTGGAGCTGATGATGGAGTTTGCAGTGTAGAGCGCACAGCCTCGAGCTGATGATGGAGTTTGCTGTGTAGAGCGCACAAACTGGAGCTGGTGATGGAGCTTGTTGTATACATTGCACAGCCTGGAGCTGATGATGGATCTTGCTGTATACATTGCACAGCCTGGAGCTGATGATGGATCTTATTGTGTAAAGTGCACAGCCTTGAGCTGATGATGGAGCTTGCAGTGTAGAGCGCACAGCCTCGAGCTGATGATGGAGTTTGCTGTGTAGAGCGCACAAGCTGGAGCTGATGATGGAGCTTGCAGTGTAGAGCGCACAGCCTGGAGCTGATGATGGATCTTGCCGTGTACAGCGCACAGCCTTGAGCTGATGATGGAGCTTGCTGTGTAGAGCGCACAAGCTGGAGCTGATGATGGAGCTTGTTGTGTAAAGCGCACAGCCTGGAGCTGATGATGGATCTTGCTGTATACATTGCACAGCCTGGAGCTGATGATGGATCTTGCTGTATACATTGCACAGCCTGGAGCTGATGATGGATCTTGCTGTATACATTGCACAGCCTGGAGCTGATGATGGATCTTTCTGTATACATTGCACAGCCTGGAGCTGATGATGGATCTTGCTGTATACATTGCACAGCCTGGAGCTGATGATGGATCTTGCTGTATACATTGCACAGCCTGGAGCTGATGATGGATCTTGCTGTATACATTGCACAGCCTGGAGCTGGTGATGGATCTTGTTGTGTGAAGTGCACAGCCAGGAGCTGATGATGGAGCTTGCAGTGTACAGTGCACAGCCTGGAGCTGATGATGGATCTTGCTGTATACATTGCACAGCCTGGAGCTGGTGATGGATCTTGTTGTGTGAAGTGCACAGCCTGGAGCTGATGATGGATCTTGCCGTGTACAGTGCACAGCCTGGAGCTGATGATGGATCTTGCTGTATACATTGCACAGCCTGGAGCTGATGATGGATCTTGCTGTATACATTGCACAGCCTGGAGCTGATGATGGATCTTGCTGTATACATTGCACAGCCTGGAGCTGATGATGGATCTTGCTGTATACATTGCACAGCCTGGAGCTGATGATGGATCTTGCTGTATACATTGCACAGCTTGGAGCTGATGATGGATCTTGCTGTATACATTGCACAGCCTGGAGCTGATGATGGATCTTTTTGTGTGAATTGCACAGCCTGGAGCTTATGATGGAGCTTGCCGTGTAGATCGCACAGCCTGGAGCTGATGATGGATCTTGCCGTGTACAGCGCACAACCTGGAGCTGATGATGGATCTTGCTGTATACATTGCACAGCCTGGAGCTGATGATGGATCTTGCCGTGTACAGCGCACAGCCTGGAGCTGATGATGGATCTTGCTGTATACATTGCACAGCCTGGAGCTGATGATGGATCTTGCCGTGTACAGCGCACAGCCTGGAGCTGATGATGGAGCTTGCTGTGTAGAGCGCACAAGCTGGAGCTGATGGTAGTTCTGGCAATAAAAAAAGCTGGTACAGTATTTCAAGTAAATGTGTATGACTGCTCTTGTGAGCTGTGATACTCTAAAGTAGTGGTTCTCAGACTGTTGGCCGTGGCACCCTGGGGTGCCTTGGGACACATGCAGGGATGCCTCAGGTTGGTGGTCCAAGACCAATTTTAATTATTTATGGTTAGTCTAATAGGCAAAACTAGTGCTTGTGGCTGCCAGTCATAAAATATGTGGAGAAACAGAAGCAAATCTTGTCCCTTACCACACAACTCAACCTAAGGATAACATATAAACACAATTTACTTCTGTCTAAATTTCTCAATAAGAAACGTTTAGCCTAGGGGTGCCCTGAAAAAAATCCTGCAACCTAGGGTGCCGTGATTCAATAAAGTTTGGGAGCCACTACTCTAAAGGGGTGTGGTTCCTCAAATCGACAGTGTCTAGGTCGACAATGTTTAAGTCGACCACTATAGGTCGACAGTCACTAGGTCGACATGGATGGAAGGTCGACAGGGTTTCTAGGTCGACATGTGCTAGGTCGATAGGTCGACATGAGGATTTTTTTTTTTTTTTTTTAGAGTGACCGGGATCCCAAATTAGTGCACCGCGTCCCCTCGCATGGCTCGCTTCGCTCGCCATGCTTCGGGCATGGTGCCTTCGCTCCGCTACCGCTTCGCTCGGCACACTTTACCATTCCAATCGTAGTCCACGTGGATCGTTAAGTATGAAAAAATTCAAAAAAAGAAAAAAAATGTGAAAAACTAATGTCGACCTTTAGACCTGTCGACCTAGCACATGTCGACCTAGAAACCCTGTCGACTTTCCATCCATGTCGACCTAGTGACTGTCGACCTATCGCGGTCGACCTAAACATTGTCAACCTAGACACTGTCGATCTTCAGACCGGATCCCACTCTAAAGTAATAGGCTTTGCATCCATCGTGCTGTGATGCCCAGTCCACTGCTCACCAGATGGTCACATCTTAAACTGAACTTTACAATAATAAATAAGCAAACCATATAGAACACATTAACTATTGTACTTCATTAAAACCCCAGATGGAAACTTTTAGCATATAGCACTCCACTAAAACATTAATACCAAATCTTGAAATATGTTTACAATTGAAATGGTAAAGCAAGCCTTAATGGAATATAGTAGTTATAAATAAACAATAAAGTAGTTACGATATCGATATCGCACAGTGACGTCATACCGCGGCCGACCGGAGCACTCGGCTTTGAACGATAAGTGGAAATTGAGCTGCATGCATGGCCAGGACTGAGGGTCGTTAACGACCCGTGGGGCCGCACATCGCTCGGCGACAGCGGCATACACACTGGGTAATATAATACACTATATCGACCAGGAGGGGAAAAATTTGTGCTATAGCTCGCTATAGGGGATATTCAATTAGTGCCGAATTTTCCGACAGTTGGAAAATCGGCACTAATTTAATTTAAGTGTATTCAATAGCAGGCATTTTCACCCGTTTTTTAATCCATTTTCACCCATGCCTTTTCGTTGTTTTTGTTTTGTTTTTTGACGAATCAGCATGGGCGTAAATGGACCCAAAAACTGTCAAATGCCCGCAAATTCGACAAAACACGTGGATCGGTGGCAAATTCGCCGATCCACATGGTTTTTGCCCGTGTAGATTTTATCAACCAGTCGAAAAAACGGCACAGGCATTGAATAGGTCGAATGTAAATTCGACCTAAAAAAGGGCAAAAAGTGCAGTTTTTTCGACTGGTCGAAAAAACAGCACTAATTGAATACCCCCTATATCACTAAGGAGTATATGCAATTGAAGTCGCAAGCTGCCTTCTGTCAAAAAAAAGAATGCAGTTTTCGACTTTTTTAGGTCGGAAGGGGTTCCGACCTATGCAATATAACCCCAAATTATTCGACAAGTCGAGGAATTCGACTTGTCGAAAAGCACGTGGATCGGCGGAATAGCTGCTGATCCACGTGCTTGTTTTGTCCCCCTTTTCGACCATCTCAATTCTACTTTAAAAAAAGTCGAAGTGAGATGCAGGAGCACAGATGGGGGGAGAGCAGCGCCGGAGGAGACGGGAGAGGCGCGGGCAGAGGGGGAAAGCAGCGCCAGAGGAGACGGGAGAGCCGCGGGCAGAGGGGGAGAGCAGTGCCGGAGGAGACTAGGAGGAGGGGGCGCGCTACAGCAGCGGGCAGCGTAGCCGGAGGATGTCACAGCCACCGCTCACAGCAGCGTCCACCCGGCTCCAGCAAGCCACTTTTATAAAGTAGTTAGAAATAAACAACTTTTTTATTTATAAATAAAACCAGTCCTTTCCCCTTGGTAAATAGCTAGATACTCTAGTGTGCTGTAACTGAATGATCTGTTTTCTGGGCTACTGTGCAGTAATGTAGCTTGTTGTGTAATTAATGTACAAACTATTGCAGGGGATGTGTCAATGCTAAGTAGCTGGCAGCTGTTGGTGTATTATGCTATAGCCCCTGCTGTATAATCTGCCTCTGTACTGGGGGCACTTATTTCTTCATTGTCCATCGCCAGAGACTTATCATTTGTTATCTGTGCACAGAGGGGCTATTTTGCACCAGATCTGGGAAAGTCACATCTGGTTAATTTCCCTTTAGCTGCCATAATACGTTTCTTACATGCACAATCTAATTGATGTCCTAATAGCGTGGTACAGAGGGTTTCTTTGGTGTAGATTTACAAAAGCACAAGAGAAACAAATTGGGGACAGATGAGATAGTCATGCATTTAAAGGGGAAAGCTACGATTTTCATACCTACGTACCTGGTATTCCACCATGCAATATTTCAATGATTAGCAAGAAGCTGTGAGATAAAATAAAAATGAAACCTCCTTATGCAGATCAGCCAGCTGGAAAGAGATAAACCAATAAAAATATAAATAGTTTAAATATACTACTAAATATACTTAGCTAAAAATGCACATACCTAAATAATACGTGGCTACTCTCAATGTAAGTCCATTTTTTCACCGCTCCATGTGTTCCATCAGTAAATCATTTTCTTCTAACAAAGGGCCTTATTCAAAATGGGACGCAGAACCCCTCGTTCCACACAGAGTCCCAATTATCGGGAATCTGTGGCTACGCAAGGTCCGTTTTGAGCTGTTGTACTTAGTTCCCCTCTTGGCATTGAGGGGAGGGGGGAGGGCTGCGTTTCTAGAAACACCCCTATTTTCTAGGAGTGGAGAGCCAAGGGTCTGCGTGTCACCACGCAGGCTTCCTGGCCTTGCCGCCCCTGCTTCCATTGGCCAGCTGTTGGATTCCAGCTCGCAACGTTGGTAGCTGTGCTGGGATCCAGCTACATGCAGGAGGCGTCTCTACTACTGAGATGTCTCCTGCATGCCCTTCCTATAGTTCGGATGGAAATTCAGTGCTGCTTGCATGCAACATTGAACTTCTGTCCATCTCTGAATCGGGCCCAAAGTCCTTAATAAAACTGTCAGTTATTATATATACTCCTACTTTGCTGGCCAGGCTGCAGCCCAGATGCACTGATGCCCAGGTGCAGCGCACTGTCCAGGCTCCAATGCTGCAGAGGGGCAAACACAGAATTTCTCTCACCGATTCCTTCCCCTTTCCGACTGCATACCTTAGAATATGTTTATGCTATTACTGCCTCCTCTATGATTTGAGCTTTTGTGTAATGGTGCTACCCATGGGAATCTAGCTGTGTCTTGTGATGCAGAACATGATGGTTTGCAAAGTGTGAACATATTGGAAGTTCTGCTTTGCAGTTGTCCACATCTGATACTGGGAAAGTAAACCCTGTTCTTTGATGTGTGTTTCAGATTGGTTGTCCTCCGTTTACAAGCAGCAGTGGTTCACTATGCTTCGTGCTGAGCAGGATAATGACACTGGGTGAGTAAATAACACATTTTGATTAACCATCCCTCTGTTCAGCCATATACCAGGTCCTGGTGAAAGCGTGTCATTGAGGCAGACCATATAATCCCGTTAAACATAGAAACATAGAATTTGATGGCAGATAAGAACCACTTGGCCCATTTGGTCTGCCCATGTACATAAACACACTTACACACTAGAGTTCATTTTTTGTCAGGAGCCAACTAGCCTACCAGTATATTTTTGGAATGTGGGAGGAAACCGGAGTACCCATAGGAAACCCACGCAAGCATGAGGAGAATATACAAACTCCACCTGGTTAAGGTCATGGTGGGAATCAACCCCATGACCTCAGTGTTGTAATTGTGAATAGATTTGCCTCCTATCAGCGGTGAAGTTTGTATTGTAGCTGTAACAAGTTCAAAAGTAATCTATCTGCAGATGTCTCCTCATTCACCTAATGTTTTGCTCTATAAGGTGCAAGATGCCCAATACGATTTCCGTTCTGTATACTTTTTCCTTCACTGTGCTACTTTTTACGTTTTCATCTGATGGCCCCCATGCATTAGCGACAGATTGCCAAGTGGGGAATCGGGAATATTAAACATGTTTTCTCATACGTCCTAGAGGATGCTGGGGACTCCGTAAGGACCATGGGGTATAGACGGATCCGCAGGAGCTTGGGCACACTATAAAGACTTAAACTGGGTGTGAACTGGCTCCTCCCTCTATGCCCCTCCTCCAGACCTCAGTTAGACTTTGTGCCCAGGAGTGACTGGACACACACTAGGGGAGCTCTCCTGAGTTTCTCTGAAAGACTTTGTTAGGTTTTTTATTTTCAGGGAGACCTGCTGGCTACAGGCTCCCTGCATCGTGGGACTGAGGGGAGAGAAGCAGGACCTACTTCTTCTTAGTTTAAAGGCTCTGCTTCTCGGCTACTGGACACCATTATCTCCAGAGGGTTCGATCACTTGGTGCACCTAGCTGCTTGTTCCCGGAGCCACGCCGTCGATCCCCTCACAGAAGGCAGAAGAAATAAGCCGGGTGAGTATTGGAAGAAAAGAAGACTTCAGTGACGGCAGAAGACTTCAGTAACGGAGGTAACAGCAGCGGTAGTGCTGCGCTCCATGCTCCCACACACCAATGTCTTTGGCAGGGTGCAGGGTGCTGGGGGGGGGGGGGGGAGCGCCTTGGGGGCATGTTGCTGAGGGTCTATATAGCTGGCGGGGGGACATATTTAGGTGCCTGGGTGTGTATGTTCACCCCGCCAGTGTGCCGCAGGGAGGAGCAACAGCGGTAGCACTGCGCTCCCTGCTCCCACAAACACACACGCCATCGACGTGCAGGGCGCTGGGGGGGAGGGGAGCGCCCTGGGCAGCATATATATATATATATATATATATATATATGTACTGTGTAGCCTGGCGGGGGGACATGCTTCGGTGCCCGAACACCGGGCATGTTCACCCCGCCAGTGTGCCACGATAAGGAGGGAGCAGCAGCGGTAGCGCTGCGCCCCCTGCTCCCGCACACCAGAGGCCTGCAGGGTGCAGGGCGCTGGGGGGGAGTGCCCTGGGCAGCATTTCTTGAATCATCCCTGGCGGGGGAACATACCCGGACACCGGGTGTCTTCACCCCGCCAGGGCACCGCAGCGTGCGCGCTGCGCTCCACTCCCACACACCAACGGCTTCCGTGGGCGCGGGGGGGGGGGGGGGGGCGCCCTGGGCTGCGCTTGTGCATATAGGGGTATATACAGGGGGTTAATCCCTGTATATAAGCCCCCAGCTCAATTTAAAGTTATATGGGTGTTTGAACGGGCTTAATCGCGCCGGGAAGGGGTGGAGCTTAGCCCTCACAGAGGAGTCAGCGCCAGACTTGCTGGATAGTAAGATGGAGGGGGGACATAGTGTTTTTAATGCTATATGTTTGTCATATAGCATTATGTTTGATAATGGACGCATAATTACTCTTATATTGCATAAATTCACTGTTTCCCTGTTTGTACCCACTATTGGTTGGTCGGCAAGTGTGAGGGCTTTGTCATAAGCTGCTGTGGGGATAACTGTCGGCTTCGCCGGCGCATGGTGGTACTTGATTAGGAAGGTTAAGTATTAGGGAATTGCTGTTTAAGCACACAAACAGTAAACACGATAGGGGAGATACAGTTGTTTATGGATGCCCTGTGGGCATCAACGGTATTTCCTGGGTAAAGAATTGTCAGGCTGTTATGGCCTTGTACCTGTGTATATATATATATATATTTATAGGTATTTGTGGGGGGAATGTTATCAAAATTGAATTTGTATGCTTCCCTCAGACCCTTCGGGGTTCCGTGATTATTATTATTATTTTTTGCCCACTTATTCCTTGCTGTCGACATTTACTAAGTTTCTGTCGGCCATAACGTTCCTGGTAGATCCACATCGGGGGCATGTCAGTACATGGTCATACACATTCACAACACATTACTGTCACTAGGAACCTGACAGGTCTGGACAATTCACTTGCGTATAGGTTATATCTATATGTGTATATATGTAGATATAGGTTATATATGCATGGTTAGGGTATATGTGTTTTATTGTGTATTACATGCTGTATATCCATGAATGCTGAAATAATGGTATTCTTATCATGTGCTGGTCGCTCTGTTGATTAAGCTCTAGATTGGCCGTGACGAGTTCGTTTCGATCCTCTCAAGGAGTCCGAATATTATTCTCTTCACAACACGGAGAGAAAATCATGACAGTCAACTCCTGGTCGACGCAGAGCCCGGTCGCAAAGGATCATACACAGGCAACTAAGTGAAATTTTATTTCTATACTTTGTCCTTATTTGCACTGTATGCACTTGAGGGAGTGTTGTATTCGGGTAGGCATCCGATAGACTTACCCTACCCAGAGTGGGTAGGCTTGCCTATGTTTATTCTACATTATAACATTACAGCAGGCTGCCACGTGAAAGCAGGAGGTGTGACCGGAAAATGCGGAGGATGTCTCCGGGAGATGCTGGTGGGAGGTATACAGCTGTTTGGTGTGGCCTCTGTTCAGTCGATCTCGGCGGATTCCACTGGTAAGTCTAACTTCGTGAGGTAGCCTCCTTCACAACGGTTGGTGACGCATTCTTTTGTGGGATGCAGTCGTTTTACCTGGTTCGATACCGTTCTTTTTTTTTTTTTTTTCCTTTTTCTGTGCAGACAGTGAAAGGCGAAAAGGTAAGTGTTCTGCAGCCTTGTTAGGTTCGCAGGAGTGGATGTCGTTTTCTGTTTCCACTACATCCACCACTTGTCCCTGAGTCTATCTGGCTGGTCCACACTCAGGTGACCACTTGTCTACTAATTTTCAGTTAGTCCAGGAATAGACTAGGACCTGTGAGTTATTTATAGAAGCCAAAGGGAGACATTCTGAGTTACGGTTGTTTCCCCTTACTGTTTTTTCCAATAGATCTTGCCATTCCCCTCTGGAAGTGGAGGTAGTACGCGACGCCATACAGAGGTGCGTCAGGTTCGGGACATTGTCTGGTTGTCCCTGTATAAAGGTGCAAATCGTTGTTTCTTTCTGACGGTTCTTCGACACATTGATTGGCTGTTGTTCCCAACGACGCAGATGTCAAAAGTGGTTTCAGAGTAGATACTGACCGGTTAAGGTTTGGTGTTTTTCCTATGGAAAGAGGTCTAAGGATCCAGAGTTGAATCGGCTTTGAGGTGACACCTCATCATTATGTTCCGTTAATAAGACAGATGGGTGCGGCCTAAGAGTTTTTTTTCTCTTACGTCCAAGAGGATGCTGGGGACTCCGTAAGGACCATGGGGTATAGACGGGCTCCGCAGGAGATAGGGCACCTAAAAATAACTTTGACTATGGGTGTGCACAGGCTCCTCCCTCTATGCCCCTCCTCCAGACCTCAGTTAGATCTTGTGCCCAGAGGAGAATGGGTGCACTGCAGAGAGCTCTCCAGAGTTTTCTGTTGAAGAAGAATTTTGTTAGGTTTTTAATTTTCAGGGAGTCCTGTTGGCAACAGGCTCCCTGCATCGTGGGACCGAGGAGAGAGAAGCAGAGCTGGCTTGTCAAGTTGGGCACTGCTTCTAAGGCTACTGGACACCATTAGCTCCAGAGGGAGTCGGAACACAGGTCTCACCTGGGGTTCGTCCCGGAGCCGCGCCGCCGTCGTCCTCACAGATGCCGAAGATAGAAGCCGGATAGAGAAGGCAGAAGACATCAGATCTTCATGAGGTAAGGCATTGCTCCCAGTCACACACACACAGAGCAGCACTGAAGGGTGCAGGGCGCAGGGGGGGCGCCCTGGGCAGCAATAAACTTCACATTTGGGCAAATACAGTTTGATTAGGCTGCGGAGGCAGTAAATCTATGACCCCCGCCATTTTTATTGAAAAATCACTGGGACCGAAGCCCGCCGTCGGGTGGGCGGGGCTTGATCCTCAGCACTAACCAGCGCCATTTTCTCCACAGAAGCTGCATGAGGAAAACGCTGGCTCCCTGGTGTCTCTCCCCTGCTGAACTTCACAGGCTGGAAAAAAAAGAGGAGGGGGGCACATTAGCGACGCAGTGAGTGGGAACTGGCATATTATATTATAGAAAAGCGCTATTTTTCCAGTGTTTTTAAGCGCTGGTGTGTGCTGGCATACTCTCGCTCTGTCTCTCCTTAGGGCATGGTTGGGGTTTTGTCCCCTTATAGGTTATTCCCTGTGTGTGGGGTGTCGGTACGTGTGTGTCGACATGTCTGAGGCGGAAGGCTTCTCCAAGGAGGAGGTGGAGCAAATGAGTGGGGTGGCATCTTTACATAAAAGGCTTGATAAGGCTGAATTAGGGGGGACATCAGGGGGTCAATCCTCGGATTGGACCGACTCACAGGGCCCGTCGGGGTCTCAAAAGCGTCCCTTAACACAAGACACTACTACCGACACGGATTCTGATTCCAGTGTCGACTATGACTAAGTAAAATTGCACCCTAGGGTGACTAAAACCATTCAGTGTATGATTGTGGCAATAAGGGATGTGTTGCATATTGTGGATGAACCCTCGGTCCCTGACACAAGGGTACACATGTTTAAGGAATAGAAACAGATTATTAACTTTCCCACATCTCATGAATTGAATGATTTCTTTGGAAAAGCTTGGGAGACTCCGGATAAGAGACCGCAGATCCCCAAAAGAATTTATATGGCATACCCCTTCCCTAAGCAGGACAGGGAGATTTGGGAATCACCCCACACTGTGGACAAGGCCCTGACGCGCTTGTCCAAGAAAGTGGCGCTACCGTCTCCTGACACAGCAGCCCTTAAGGACCCTGCAGATCGCAGGCAAGAAACTACATTAAAGTGTATTTATTCTCATACGGGTGCTGTGCTAAGACCGACAATTGCGTCGGCATGGGTGTGTAGCGCAATTGCAGCTTGGACAGATGAGCTGACAGATCAATTTGATAATATGGATAAGGATACTATATTCCTAACTCTAGGCCATATTGAAGACGCAGTCTTATTTATGAGGGATGCTCAAAGGGACATTGGATTGCTAGCTTCTAGGGCCAATGCCATGTCTGTCTCAGCGAGAAGATCCTTATGGACTCGCCAATGGACGGGTGATGCGGATTCCAAAAAACATATGGAAGTACTACCCTATAAGGGTGATGTATTGTTTGGGGATGGGCTGACGGACCTGGTTTCCACAGCTTCAGCAGGTAAATCAAATTTTTTACCATATATTCCCCAACAGCAAAAGAAAGTAACACCGTATCAGATGCAGTCCTTTCGGTCGCACAATTCCAAAAGAGGTCGGGGATCCTCTTTCCTCGCCAGAGGTAAGGGCAGAGGCAAGAGAGCACCTGCTTCGGCAGGTGCCCAGGAACAAAAGTCCTCCCCGGCTGCTCCAAAACCCACAGCATGACGCTGGGGCTCCCCTGAGGGAGTCCGCACCGGTGGGGGCACGTCTTCGACTTTTCAGTCAGGCCTGGGTCAGTTCGGACCTGAATCCCTGGGTGTTGGAAATAGTTTCCCAGGTTTACAAATTGGAATTCGAGGAGGTGCCCCCGCGCCGATTCTTCAAATCGGCCCTACTAGCTTCCACATCGGAAAAGGATGTAGTGTTAGCTGCAATTCAAACGCTGTGTATACAGCAAGTGATAATCAAGGTTCCCCTGCACCAGCAGGGAAGAGGTTACTACTCAACCCTGTTTGTGGTCCCGAAACCGGACGGTTCGGTCAGATCTATTTTGAATCTGAAATCCCTAAACCTGTACATAAAAAGATTCAAATTCAAAATGGAATCTCTCAGAGCGAAAATAGCCAACATGGAGGAGGGGGAGTTTATGGTGTCTCTGGACATAAAGGAGGAGTACCTTCATGTCCCCATATATTCCCCCCATCAGGAATACCTGAGATTCGCTGTACAGGATTGTCATTACCAATTTCAGACGTTGCCGTTTGGACTCTCCACGGCCCCGAGGATTTTCACCAAGATAATGGCGGAAATGATGGTGGTCCTGCTCAAGCATGAAGTCACAATTATCCCATACTTGGACGATCTCCTGATAAAAGCGAGATCAAGGGAGAAATTGCTGAGCAGTGTGGCGTTCTCTCTGAGAGTGCTCCAGCAACACGGTTGGATTCTAAATCTACCGAAGTCACAGTTGATTCCGACAACTCGACTACCGTTCCTAGGTATGATACTGGATACGGAACAAATGAAGGTCTTCCTCCCAATAGAGAAAGCCCAAGACATCCAGAACATGGTCAGAGACCTGCTAAAACCGAAAAGGGTGTCAGTTCACCAATGCACTCGAGTTCTGGGGAAAATGGTGGTGGCCTACGAGGCCATTCCCTTCAGAAGGTTCCATGCAAGGACTTTTCAATGGGACCTTCTGGACAAATGGTCCGGGTCCCATCTGCACTTACATCGAAAAATAACTCTGTCCCCAGGGACCAGAGTGTCCCTCCTGTGGTGGTTGCAAAGTGCTCACCTCCTGGAGGGTCGCAGGTTCGGAATTCAGGATTGGATCCTGGTTACCACGGACGCGAGCCTCTGAGGATGGGGAGCGGTCACACAGGGAAAAAATTTTCAGGGTCTTTGGTCAGACCAGGAGTCCGGTCTACACATCAATGTGTTGGAACTCAGGGCCATTTACAACGGCCTTCGACAAGCGGGGAGTTTTCTTCGAAACCTACCGGTTCTGATTCAGTCAGACAATGTCACAGCAGTGGCTCATGTAAACCGCCAAGGCGGGACAAGAAGCAGAGTCGCGATGGCGGAAGCCACAAGGATCCTTCACTGGGCGGAAAATCATGTAAGTGCTCTGTCGGCTGTCTTCATTCCGGGAGTGGACAACTGGGAAGCAGACTTCCTCAGCAGACACTATCTCCATCCAGGAGAGTGGGGACTTCATCAAGAAGTCTGTGCAGACGTAACACGTCTTTGGGGAACTCCTCAAATAGACATGATGGCGTCACGCCTCAACAAAAAACTTCGGAGGTATTGCGCCAGGTCTCGGGACCCTCAGGCAGTAGCAGTAGACGCTCTGATAACACCGTGGGTGTTCAAATCGGTCTACGTGTTTCCTCCTCTTCCTCTCATCACAAAAGTGTTGAGGATCATAAGACGAAGAAGAGTACAGACGATACTCGTTGTCCCAGACTGGCCTCGAAGGGCCTGGTACTCGGATCTACAAGAGATGCTCACAGGAGATCCCTGGCCTCTTCCTCTGAGGGAAGACCTGTTGCAGTAGGGGCCCTGTGTATTTCAAGACTTACGGTTGAACGCCGAATCCTAGCGAAAAGGGGTATTCCGGAAGAGGTCATCCCTACTTTAATAAAGGCTAGGAAGGAGGTGACGATAAAACATTATCACCGTATCTGGCGAAAGTATGTGTCTTGGTGTGAGACCAAGAATGCACCTACGGAAGATTTTCATCTGGGTCGTCTTCTCCACTTCCTACAGACAGGAGTGGATATGGGCCTGAAATTAGGCTCTGTTAAGGTACAGATTTCGGCCCTCTCGATTTTCTTTCAGAAGGAATTGGCTTCTCTTCCAGAAGTACAGACGTTTGTAAAGGGAGTGCTGCACATCCAGCCCCCTTTTGTGCCTCCAGTGGCACCATGGGACCTGAACGTGGTGTTGCAGTTCCTAAAATCACACTGGTTTGAACCGCTTAACAAGGTTGAGTTGAAATTTCTTACCTGGAAGGTGGTCATGTTGTTGGCCTTAGCATCAGCAAGGCGAGTGTCAGAATTGGCGGCTTTGTCACACAAGAGCCCCTACTTGATTTTTCATGTGGATCGAGCTGAATTGAGGACACGTCCGCAATTTTTGCCTAAAGTGGTTTCTTCGTTCCATATGAATCAACATATTGTGGTCCCTGTGGCTACAAGTGACCTGGAGGATTCCAGATCCATGGACCTAGTCAGGGCCTTAAAAATTTATGTAGCCAGGACGGCTAGAATTAGGAAAACAGAGGCTCTGTTTGTCCTGTATGCGGCCAATAAGATTGGCGCTCCTGCTTAGAAGCAGACTATTGCTCGCTGGATCTGTAATACGATTCAGCAGGCTCACTCTACGGCTGGATTGCCGGTACCAAATTCGGTTAAGGCCAATTTCACTAGGAAGGTGGGCTCTTCTTGGGCGGCTGCCCGAGGCGTCTCGGCATTACAACTTTGCCGAGCGGCGACTTGGTCGGGGTCAAACACTTTTGCTAAATTCTACAAGTTTGATACCCTGGCTGATGAGGACCTAGCGTTTGCTCAGTCGGTGCTGCAGAGTCATACACACTCTCCCGCCCGATTGGATGCTTTGGTATAAACCCCATGGTCCTTACGGAGTCCCCAGCATCCTCTAGGACGTAAGAGAAAATAAGATTTTAAACCCAGGTTACATGGTATGATTGGTGTGGGCTGGTATGAATCTTGCCCTTGGATTGCTAAATCCTGCCTTGTATTATCCATCTCCTCTGGGCACAGTTCTCTAACTGAGGTCTGGAGGAGGGGCATAGAGGGAGGAGCCAGTGCACACCCATAGTCAAAGTTCTTTTTAGGTGCCCTATCTCCTGCGGAGCCCGTCTATACCCCATGGTCCTTACGGAGTCCACAGCATCCTCTACGGACTAGGAGAAATAGATTTACCGGTAGGTTTAAAATCTTATTTTTTCGGTCAGCAGGTCTAATACCAGAGTGGTTTCATGGGACCAGTTGGAAATGTGGTCCGGGTCTCACCTGCGCATGCACCGGAATATAATCCAAACGGCCAGGACATCGCTCCTGTGGTGTCTGCTCGCTTCTTTCCTTCTAGAGGAATGAAGGTTCGGGATCCTGGTGTCCGTTCATACAGATCTCCGAAGCTGGGGAGCAGTCCTTTGAAAGGGACGTATTTCCAGGGGATAAGGTCAAGTTGGGAAACTTGTCTGCTGTAAGCTTTCCGGAATTAAGAGCTAGTTTCGACGAACGTATTCTTCGTGTTCTGCCGTGTTAGTTCTGCCAGTCGACTTGTCAGCACTGGCGTAAGTAAGCCGCTATGGCAGAACAAGGAGAAAAGCGGCAATGGAAGAAGATGCACAGTTTGCAGTTGAGTGGGAGGTCTGGTAAACGCTATTTTAGCAGTCTTCGTTCCGGAGGTAATCGAAGGAGAAATAGATTTCCTCTGCTGACGCGATATCCAACCGGGAAAGATTCAGTCATCATCGAGAAGCTTTCCCAGACGTGAGAAGTCTTTGAGGAGTGTCACAATTGGACATGTGGGCGTCTCGCCTCAACGAGAGGCCTCAAGGAGATTGTTCCAGGTCAAGGGACACTCAAGATATAGCAGTGGACATCCTCGTGACTCCGTGGGTGTTTTTAGTCGGGCTATGTGGCCTCTCAGCTTTCATTTTTCTGACGGTGGTAAGCGTAAGATAATTGAAGGTTCCGGTGATCCTCTTGAATCCGGTCTAGCCAGCGAGGGTTGGCTATCCAGTTTCATGGTTTACTCATAGAAGATTACTGCCCTCTTCCTCTACGTGAGGTAATGTTACAACAAGGTCAGGCCGTGTATCAGGACTTACTGCGGCTGCGTCTGACGGCGGAGCGGTTGAATGCCATATCCTAAGCCGAACGGGTGTTCCCAGTAAAGTCGTTTCCTCAATTCTTCAGGCTAGGAAAGAACTAACGGCAAAGCGTTACCACCGTAGTTGGCGTAATTATGTGTCTCGGTGGGTATCCAGGAAGGCTCCTATGGAGGACTTTCAACTAGGTCATGCTTATCCATACTTTACAAGCCGGTGTGGAGGCAAGCCTAATAAGTTTCTTTACAAAAATTTCTCTCTTGGAAAGTGGTCATGCTATTGGCTTTGACGTCCGCAAGGCGGGTATCGGAAGTGGTGGTTTTGTCTCACAAGAGCCTTGTTTGATCTTTCAGGTGGATAGAGAGGAACTGAGTATTAGGTTGGTAGTTCTACCAAGAGTGGTTTCTGGGTTTCACAGAAATCAGCCTATTTTGATGCCGGTGGTTACTTAGGCGTTAGCTGATTCAAATTCCCCCGATCTAGCCAGGGATTTGAGTATGTAGGTCGTCAATTTGGCTCAGTTTGGAGAAACAGAGGCTCTGTTTGTCTGGTATGTTCCCAGCATTGTTTGGGAGACTGCGTTATGCAGTCTGTTACACGCTGAATCTGTGATGCGGTTTGGCATGTTCGTTCTACGGCTGAATTGCCGTCACCGAAGTCGGTGAAGGTCCATTCTGTTGGGAAGATGGGCTTTTCTTGTGCGGATGCCCGAGGAGTCTCGGCGGTTCAACTTTGCCGAGCGGATTCTTGGTCGGGATCAAACGTTTTTGCTATGCTTTACAAGTTTAATACCCTGATTATTGGGGACCCTAATGTTTGCTCATTCGGTGCTGCAGAGTCGTCCGCACTGTCCCGCCCGTTTTGGAGCTTTGGTATAAACCCCATGGTCCTTACGGAGTCCCCAGCATCCTCTAGGACGTATGAGAAAATAGGATTTTAGTACCTACCGGTAAATCCATTTCTCTTAGTCCGTAGAGGATGCTGGGCGCCCGTCCCAGTGCGCACTGTGTCTGCAGTTATTGCTTTTGGTTTATAACAATAAATTCTTTCCTCGTAATTGTCCATCTCTCCTGGGCACAGTTTTCTAACTGAGGTCTGGAGGAGGGGCATAGAGGGAGGAGCCAGTTCACACCCAGTTTAAGTCTTTATAGTGTGCCCAAGCTCCTGCGGATCCGTCTATACCCCATGGTCCTTACGGAGTCCCCAGCATCCTCTACGGACTAAGAGAAAAGGATTTGCCGGTAGGTACTAAAATCCTATTTTAAAAATCTCGAGTCCCTGCTCCCGACTGAAAACGGTCAGGAGCGGCAAATCAGGGAAATTTAAAATGAAGAATTTCCCCAACGGATCACCGATCATCGATGGCCGCCAGTTTCAGTCGGGTTGGGGAATCAGGGGTTATATGTATGGGGGCCTTAAGTTTTAGTGAACTAGGTATTTAGGATTAGTGTTTTGGTGCAGCTAAGCAGCAAAGATTGTGGCTTGCTAAACAGCTGTTTAACTCGATTTGAGTATAGGTGTTTGTGGGCACATCCGTATATGGGTTCACTACGGCTGGCCGGCGGTCGGGCTCCCGGCGACCAGCATCCCGGCGCCGGGAGCCCGACCGCCGGCTTACCGACAGCTTGGCGAGCGCAAATGAGCCCCTTGCGGGCTCGCCACGCTACGGGCACGGTGGCGCGCTACGCGCGCCACACTATTTTATTCTCCCTCTATGGGGGTCGTGGACCCCCAAGAGGGAAAATAATTGTCGGTATGCCGGCTGTCGGGCTCCCGGCGCCGGTATACTGAGCGCCGGGAGCCCGACCGCCGGCAAACAGAAGACCACCCCCGTATATTCCTCTGTCCCACATATGCAATGTGAAATAGAGATAGCAACATAGGGGGAGGTATATGAAACCCTCTAAAGAGTGGGGAATATGCTCATAGCAGCTAATCCACTTCTAGCTATCACTGTATAGAGTGTAATTGCTAAATGCTTTAGGCCATGTGTCTTCTCCACTCTTTATAAGGTTTTATGCATTTCCCCCACTGTGTAGTCTGGATTATTATTTGCAGAGATCAGAGTTGTCCAGAACTCACACATCTTGTGTTCGCTCAGGCCCTCCCACAAACACATATGTAAGGCTAAATAACAGTGTTTATCAGATTGTTTTCTAAACCATACACACAGAAAAAAATCACTTGTGAAGTGGACATAAAACATAAATTGTTAAAACATGCTTACCAGTAGTTGTGGTCCACTGCAGCCTGTAGTACAGTAGAATGCCAGCCTTTGTGGTTGCCGTAATCTACTGGGTTGTCAGGAGGGGCGATGATAGGGATGTGATTGCCATCAATGGCACCCGCACACTGGGAATAACCGTGCTGTAGGAAGCCTTGAATGGTGTCATCTAGGCGTTCTCCTTCAGGCAAGCATAGAAAGCGATGGTAGAGGTTATCCAGTATTGCCTGTGTGACCTGGTACACAATGCCGATGCCAACTCTAAACAAGCAGGAGATAGTACGGTACTTCCCCGGAGGGGTAGCATACCACCAGAGAGCAATCACTAGTCTCCTTCTTGGCTCGATGGGCTTTCGGAAATTTGTCATCTGCATGGTCAGTGTTGGGGTGAGTAGATCAAGTATATACTGAAAGGTAGCATGCGACATCCAGAAGCATGCCATCCACTGTCCATCCTGAAAGGCTTCCACAGTCGTCATGAAAGCCTCTCCGTGCCTGTGGTCTCTGACCCACATTCTCGGTTGTTTTCAGTATGGTTTCCATGGTCAATGAAACCCGGGCTCTCCTCCTGCACAAATATGTCAAGAATTAGCCCTCTCTGTCAGAAATTGGGATCTCCTCCTTCTTAAATGACACTGCACTAAGTGGTACAGTGTCACAAGCTGCATCATGCTCTCAGTCGCTGTGTAAACTAGCAGAAAGCTGCACACAATCAGGAACTCCGTGATACACAAAGGTACTCCGTCGGCCATCATTGCTGCAATGCCGTGAGCAGTCCCCTCCCCCACCCCCTTCCTTTTTGTTCCCTTTTCTGTGACTTCATCTTTGTTGGCCTGAATAAAGGCCATTTTTAATGATATCCACAGGTCTTGCTGTGCTTACCTGGGTTCAGTGGAAACGGAGGCGACCCGGGACAATGGTGCACTTGAAACGGGGTAAAAGCCAGGTACAACCCGTATAAAAAATCCCAGGGCAGACCTGGGATTTTGATGGAAAAGGGTATAAGTACTACAGAGGCTGTTAGTTGTCATTGTGCAATCAAATGGAATAGAAAAAAATAAATAATTCTTTTATGCTGACTTTAGGTAGATTTGTGTTCCCATGTATAATTGAGACTTGAAAAAAATCACAGCATTGTTAAATACCATAGCAGTGCTGCAGTAATTAGATTACACTTGTGTCTGGCTGCCAGCACTATCTCACTATCTGCTCTGCCATGTCTTGTCAAAAGGTCCACGGTTCAGATAGTAAAGACGTGTTCCGAGCAGTCCTGTGGGAGATCTTCAGTGCAGTCTTCCCGAAATAGACTGTGTCGTCCTAGTCCACCTGTGAATAAACATATCACTGCTAGTCTCCTAGGACATGGCGTTTCTTGACAGGCTGTGAAATTGATAATGTACAAAATTCAAAGCAGCTTGGCATAGATGGGAAGCTCTCTGGAAAACAAAGTCAGATGATAAAAGGAAGGATAGAGCTTGCTGAATAATGTTTTCTTTTCCTCACCACTCTACATAATGCACAGTACTGCATGTACAAATCTTCTCTGGTTTACCAAAACATTGAGACACTTTGCATCCAATTCAATGTCCCCAAACTAATTTATGGTCACTTCCTGTCAATTTTGTGACGTTCTGCAGCCAGGCGTCTGCTGACTGTGCTGACTCTGAGGGTAACGGCATATGCATCCAAACAAAGCTGTGGAAAAATGTACTTGCAAATATTTGCTGAGTCGTATGTTCATCATGATGTTCCAGCTCTTTGTCATTAGGATGTATGTATACCATGTTTACCTCAGGCATACATACACCCTGATACACTTACATATGTCCAGTCATAAACCCATTCACTTTTAGCGTTATTTTTTATTTATTTTTAAAAACCTTTATAATCTAATTACTAAAAAGAAAGCGTAAGAAGTGCTGTCATATAGTAACATTATTTATTTATTTACAGTTTCTTATGTAGGGCAGCAAATTGTGTTGCGCTTAACAATTGGACACAACAATGATCAAACAAAACTGGGTCATAGAGGTAGGAAGGCCCTGCTCCTAATTTTACAATCAATATTACTAACTCAACATTAACAATTTACAACAACATGGCCAATGTATCTAATCAGTGTATAAATATATCTAAATGAGACTGTACACACAGCATTACTGCAATGAATGCATTCTATAATAACAACAACAACAACACTGTTAAAGGGACATGAACCATAATGTTCTCACCATATCACCAATTAAATGCTTATAATATTCAAACAATATACAGTACATACCCATTGCAGTTCCAGCAATTAGAAATGATTAGTAATTAGCTTGGTTAAGCAGAGGTCCAGCAGCTTGTTAGTGTGCAGCATTCCATCACAGAAATGGTTCAATGGACAAATTAAAACTCAGATGTGTTTAGTTAGCTCTTTATTTCTTTTGTGCAAATAGAAATAATTTGTAAATTGTTAAATTCCACAAATGGCTCATTCTTAAGTAGTGTTAGATGGTAAATGCAGGTTGAATTTAGAGGTGAGTGAAGCCAATGTTCCACATTGGGGGAGCTCAATTAGCTGGGGATCAAACTATTGAGGCTAATTGATCCCGAGGGGGTAATTCAGTTGTCTCCGATAGCTGGAATTATTAAGGATTTTTTTTTCCACCTACCCGGAGGCAGGAGAAACAAAATCCCAGATAAGTGCCATTTTATTTGCGTCTGTGTGTTTTGAGAATAGTACTGTGAGCCAAATTGTTTAGCATGTGTAAATTTGGTGTTTTTTTTTTTAATTTTTATTCACTAACTGCTATGACTTTATAAATGTTATTATGTTGAGTTAGCAGGACCTGCTTACTAAGATTGTCACTAGTGAAGAAGTTATTTATTTTAAATCTAAACATCCTTATTTATTTTAAATTTAAATATCCTTTCATATTGGAGATGAAAAATAAATGGTGCAGACCAAAGAAGGATAGTTGGGCTGACCCACATAGGTTGTCATTTGACTCCAAAGCAAGCCCCATGTTTGGGCACGTTCATTATTCAGAATGAGGTTCATTTTCAATTTTGAGTAGCAATAAAACATAACTTGCTATTAAAGCAAATATTAGCTGTCCCCATAGAAACCAGTATTGCCTTTTTAAAATGTCTGTGGGCGGATAGACATGTATGGCTGCCAGTTGTACACAACCAGCTCTCTCAGCATGTCACCTGATGTCACAGAGGTGGGAATTGGGGGACTGTACATTGCACACAGCAGATTGAGCTCAGATTGTCGTTCCGAAGCACCCCTGCTCACTCCATTGTGACAGTGTTTGCCATAGTAGTCGCATGACCCTGTAAACCCTACAGAAAGAAAATGCTTATTAGCAACCTGGCCAAATAAACCAAGGAATAAAGGTATTACAGGTTGAGTATCCCATATCCAAATATTCCGAAATACGGAATATTCCGAAATACGGACTTTTTTGAGTGAGAGTGAGATAGTGAAACCTTTGTTTTTTGATGGCTCAATGTACACAAACTTTGTTTAATACCCAAAGTTATTAAAAATATTGTATTAAATGACCTTCAGGCTGTGTGCATAAGGTGTATATGAAACATAAATTAATTGTGTGAATGTACACACACTTTGTTTAATGCACAAAGTTATAAAAAATATTGGCTAAAATTACCTTCAGGATGGGTGTATAAGGTGTATATGTAACATAAATGCATTCTGTGCTTAGATTTAGGTCCCATCACCATAATATCTCATTATGGTATGCATTTATTCCAAAATACGGAAAAATCCGATATCCAAAACTCCTCTTGTCCCAAGCATTTTGGATAAGGGATACTCAACCTGTACCAAGATTCTCCTCATAGCCTGCCATAGTGATACAGTATGTTCATTTTTGTTGTTGTCGCTGCCTAATTGTACAGCCAAAGTTTTGTTTCTTTGCCTTTGTAACATGCTCTATGTGTAATAAAACCTTTATTCCTGTTATCTGTCTTAGTCCTCAAGAAATCAATAAACTTGAACTGGAAAGCAACAGTATGCGATGCGGCAGGAGACTTGCGAAAGATGGAGATGTAAGAGTATTAAAGGACCTGCATTATTTGTAAAGATGTGAAATTGCTTTTGCTTTTTTGAAAATCGAATATTTTATTCTTGAAATTAACCTGGAGAGCTTTTCTGAATTAATGACATTTTTCTAAATGTGGGTTTGTAGTTTGCTTCTAGATACAGTACGTTTGCAAGAGTTTTTTTTTTTTTTAATGCAACATCATTTTAATTGTGTGGGCGATACGTTCTTCTGTGCCGCCTTCTTTGTAGCTTTTATGTCCTCAGTCCTTAAAATCTATGCAATGTATTTTCTATATAAGTGTTCTTTCACTGCACTTGTGAGCTCTGCAAACCACATGTGTATGTCAAAGCACTCTGGCCATGCTGAATGCAAATGATTGCAGCTGGCTCTTTCCTTCTCAGCCCATGATAATTGCAGCTGGTTCTTTCCTTCTCAGCCCATGTTTCCTGCTTCATATGCTGCTTTTAGCAATGCTTCTAGCACCTAGTAATTTGTTTTGGGGTAGATTAGGAATACTTTTAAGCAGCATAATTGAAATAAATGTATGTTAAGCACATTATACAGTTTTTCCATGTTTTCCCAAATCCTATGTCTTCCGAGTATAGAGATGCCAGGTATATTTTGATTCTTATGTAATGTAGGCAGGGGAATTATAAACAGATTAAATTATATAGATATATAGATATATATATATATTAATTTCTACGGCAGGGTCCACAGGATAACATTGGGATTTGATGACACGACAGCGGATTTGCATCCATTAGTCAAAGCTTTCGGCCTCCCGGCATATATCCCCGCCTCCTGGCTCAGGCAAATCATGGTCAAAAGGCTGCTGATTTTTAGCAGCAATAAGCTTTTTTTATTTTATTTTTATAGTCTTACTATTTTTTGAGCGTTCTTGTCTAAAAAGTGTCTTACACGCACCTTAAAAAGAGTCTCTCCAACAAGTCCCCGTCGGGTCGCGTCAACGCTTACCCACATGTACAGTGCTGTTTCGGTGGGCGCCTGTGTAGGATGTACTAGCAAGTCCAGCAGACGTTACCAGGCTGTGGCTGGAGCATGGGGAGAAGGTAAGGCTTCGGTTTCAGCTTAGAGGGGGAACACAGACACAGCCGCACTGTTTTGGGAGGAGACTACCAAACAGTCGTCGACGCGGCTGCCACCTAGGGTGCACCAGCGCTAGGCCCTAGGGATTATAGGCTCCAGGGATAGTATGAGGCCGCGATCCCTAGTGTTGATGTTACCAGTGGGGAGTCAGACGCTCCCTTGGTCGTCTCTCCCCCTGGTTCAGGACCAATTTCCTCCGAGTTTCCAGCCATGAATGCAGTACCTGCTTCCATCTGAGACACTATGTATCTAAAAGGACCCAGTCACAGCTTAGGTGGCTGTATGACTGGTGCATCAGTGTTCTCTTCGGCGTCTGTGTTCACTGTAGGTTCACGGGGCGAGTGTGTACGCTATTAGGGTCTGGATCCACTCAGCGTTCGCTAACGTATTGATCGATCCTGGAAGCGGGGTGAAGTCTCCCTGTATCCCACTCTCCTGAGCTGGGCAATACAGATTGAGAGTCTATCTACCTTGTGAGTACGAATAGTTGGATAAGTGCTTCATGCATATGAGTGTTTTAACTATTGCTGCTGTTTTCTTTCACTGTACGACTGAATACAGTTAAAATTTCTATGTAAGGTAATGCAGTAATATGTTTCTCCTACATACTTGAAATATATTTGTAGTTAATTATGTGCTCATATTGCTTATTATACTAATGTATAACCTGTGACTGATTGCTAGTATGATTGCTGACTTTACTATAATTCTGTCAGGTTTTTCTGTATATTCCGATCCTCATTGCTGGTGCAAAGCAGGGTAGGATCGGATTGTGTGTCACTTTAACAAAATTTAAAGTGATTGCAGTCACAAATCGTTTAGTAACACTGTTAAGGTGTGTGATTTTCTCTAACGTCCTAGTGGATACTGGGGAATAGTATATAACCATGGGGTATAGATCGGGTCCACTGGAGCCTGGCACTTTAAGAAATCAATCAGTGTCTGCTGGCTCCTCCCCTCTATGCCCCTCCTAGCAGACTCAGTTTAGAAAATGTGCTGGGTGCATTCAATTGCTCTCCAGAGAGTTTTCTTCAGAAATTTATTTTAGTTTATTATTTTCAGGCACACTGGTTGGCAACCAGTCTGCCTGCGTTGTGGGACTTAAGGTGGGGGGACCGAACCAACTTCATAAGAGTTAGTGGTTCGTCATCCCAGCTGACAGGACACTGAGCTCCTGAGGTGATGTTCTCACACTCCCAGAGGGTGAGCCCACACCGGCAGCATGCCGCCACCCCTTAACAGATGCCGAAGACAGACGTGGTGCGGTGAGTACAGACACAGCGGTCACCTGGCTACGGGCTGCGGTGCCCGCTGCATACCCCACACTGGCAATTTTTAGAAAAAGGGTTACACACGAACTATATATATATATATATATATATATATATATATATATATACCAAAAGGAAGTGAAGTGGCACTCACTGTAGAGAGAAATGTCAACTGCTGGGGTGTCCAAATTCCAGGGAAAGTCTTGTTTTCACAAGGTCCCATAACACATCCAATAGTAAAGAAGGCACTCACCAGACTGGTATTGAAATGCAAAACAAGCGTTTATCAAGATTCACATCAGTGGTTAAATCATGGTTGGTCGACGTTTCGGTCCTCGCCGGACCTTCTTCCAGACCAGTATGTACAACCGTCAGAATCACAGATCTAATGACCAATATTGTGGAGCCCTAAATACCCAAACATAGCCCGCCTATCAATCTGTTTAACCTATAGTAATGCCGCAAATATGGGTAGATTTGTATTTAACTAAATATGCATGAAACAAACACCATACAACTTAGTGCATAATTAGAGCCAACGGTGCCACATATAGTAACTAAGGCTACAAGAAATCAGAGCGCTCACCCTATCCTTGCAAGCATCAATGCCGTCGGTAGAACGCACGCCATCCGTGACCCGCACAGCACTTCCGCCTCAGAGATAACCATCAACTTCCAGAATCGCGATAGCACACTGAATCATACAGTGGAACGCAACGCATGGTTGGCACGCAAGGCGCTTCCGCCTTCAAGCGTGCACGCTTGAAGGCGGAAGCGCCTTGCGTGCCAACCATGCGTTGCGTTCCACTGTATGATTCAGTGTGCTATCGCGATTCTGGAAGTTGATGGTTATCTCTGAGGCGGAAGTGCTGTGCGGGTCACGGATGGCGTGCGTTCTACCGACGGCATTGATGCTTGCAAGGATAGGGTGAGCGCTCTGATTTCTTGTAGCCTTAGTTACTATATGTGGCACCGTTGGCTCTAATTATGTACTAAGTTGTATGGTGTTTGTTTCATGCATATTTAGTTAAATACAAATCTACCCATATTTGCGGCATTACTATAGGTTAAACAGATTGATAGGCGGGCTATGTTTGGGTATTTAGGGCTCCACAATATTGGTCATTAGATCTGTGATTCTGACGGTTGTACATACTGGTCTGGAAGAAGGTCCGGCGAGGACCGAAACGTCGACCAACCATGATTTAACCACTGATGTGAATCTTGATAAACGCTTGTTTTGCATTTCAATACCAGTCTGGTGAGTGCCTTCTTTACTATTGGATATATATATATATATATATATATATATATATAATTTTACCCATACACCCAGCAGAGCGCTACTCTGATCTGAGGTATTGTGGCTGGTCTTAATTCTCTCTATGGGGTATATTCAATTAGGGTCGAAAGCTGCCGTCTGTCGAAAAGACGGCAGTTTTCGACTTTTTAAGGTCGAATCGTGATTCGACCTATTCAATCCCAGCTATTTTTATTCGACAAGTCGGGGAATTCGACTTGTCGAATAGTACGTGAATCGGCGGTATAGCTGCCGATTCACGTACTTTTGAGGGAAACTGGGCCAAATTCGACAGGATTTGGTCCCGTTTCCGACCATCTCAGTCCTACATAAAAAAATATCGGGCTGAGATAGGTCACCTTACAGGAGGAGAGGGGGGAGAGCAGTGCTACAGCACAGGGCTGCAGGAGGATATGTTACAGCCGCGCCGCTCACGGCAACGTCCACCCGGCTCCAGCAAGTGAGGTCACGCTTGCTGGAGCTGGGTGGACTTCCGTGAGTTCTGGCGTCTGTGTGACATCCTTCTGTAGCGCTGCTCTCCTCCGTCTGCCCGCGGCTGTCCCCATTGGTCTCCCCCCTCTCCTCCGCTCACAGGTCTCGTCTCAATTCGACTTTTTTAAAGTCAAATTGAGATGGGATTGAATAGTGGTTGTCTGATCCATTCTGACAAATGCATGTCGGAATGGATCCGACCCTAATTGAGTATACCTCTATGTATCTCCATTCAGGGTTGTCTGCAATAAGTGTACTATCTCACTAATACTGCGCTGTGTTTTCATGCCTTTAGTTTACACCTTCCTCATACAATGTCCACTACCTTCACAGGGTAGTGATATGCAGGAACCTGAGTGGATGGAATCATTTAGAACTATGATTACAAGTATTATTCAGGGTTAGCTGCGGGTAAGCAAGAAGGCAAACCCTGAAACAGTCTATGAAATGTTAGCTGCTGCTGACCGCAGTCAGGCTCCACAGCCCCCCATGTTGGTCTCTCATAAACGCACTCTCCCACAGATGTTGCAGTCTGACTCTGATTCTGAACTACCAGAGTTAGATGAGGGAGATGCAGAGGTGGACGAGGTAAACTCCCTGTCACCAAGAGGTGAGGCCCTCATTTATGCTATTAGAGAGAAACTCAATATCCCACACAAGGAGAAACCAGCAGAGGAATTGTGTTTTAATACGAAACCTAAGTCCTCTGCAACCTACCCGGTTTCTAAGGAATTAGATTCCCTGGCTAAGGCAGTGTAGATAAATCCTGACAAAATATTTATTGCCCCTAAACGGGTACTCAATTAATTTCCTTTCCCCGTATAGAAAAATCTGGGTAAAACCTGCCGACAGTGGATACCTCTGTGTCCATGCTGTCACGTAAGATTATACTACCTGTACCTGGGGCCATTCTCTCAAAGTCTCAGCTGATCGCAAAAGTGAAACCACTCTTAAATCAGTTTATACTGCAGCAGGTATAGCCCAACGCCCTACCATAGTATGCTGCTGGATTTCTAGAACCATGGTAAAATGATCTGAAGATATTCTGAAAGGGTTGCTTACACTACCTCAGGAAAAGATAGTTACATTATTACAACATATCGAAGCTGCTGCAAACTTTGAGTGAGGCTGTTAAGGAACTTAGTATCATTAACGGCCGTAACACTGCTATGACAGTATCGGCTCGTAGAGACGTGTGGCTCCAACAATGGTCAGCAGATGCTGATTTAAAAAAAAAAAGGGGGGCGTTTGAGAACCTTCCTTTTACAGGTGATGCCTTGTTTGGGGAAGAACTGAACAAGTGGAAATCTCAGACAACTGCAGGTGAATCTACATATCTGCCACCTGCTAGAGGTCCCCGTCCTGGGTCCTCTCTGCGGTCCTTTCAGGTGGCCAGATTCAGAGGCAGTACCAGAGGTGCCTCCAATGCTGCGAGAGGAACTCGTGGTAAGTCTCGTAAACCGGCTGCTGCTGGACCTTTGGACCAGGCCTCAGGATCCTCTTTCACTAAGCCCCCCATGTGACGGTGGGCCCCTGCAGCAAGGCGACTTTCAGGTAGGTGCTCGCCTGCAACTCTTCGCCCACGTATGGGCAGAGTCCTGCTGGCATCCTTGGGTGAGGGACCTCATATCCCAAGGATAACGGCTAGAATTCCAGGAACTCCCTCCTCTCAGATTCTTCAGGTCAGGCTTACCAGCTTCACCTGTAGCACGGGTTTCCTTGCAGGAGGCATTGCACAAACTGCTTTCTACAGGAGTTACTGTTCCAGTACCACCTCCGCTGCACACAAAGGGATTTTACTCAAGTCTCTTTGTAGAACCTCAAATCCCTGAACCCTTATCTTCGAGTGTTCAGATTTGTGATGGAATCACTAAGAGCAGTGATAGCAAGTCTGGAAGAGGGGGAATTTCTAGTGTCCCTGGGTATCAAGGATGCATTCCCGTATATCCCAAAATGGCCCCTCACCAAGCGTTCCTCCGGTTTTAGGTACTGGACCAACATTTCCAGTTTCAGGCCTTACCCTTTGGTCTCTCCACAGCCCCAAGGGTATTCACGAAAGTCATGGCAGGGTTGATGCTACGATTGCGCATGACGGGTATCTCCTGATTAAGGCGGTGTCCAGGGAACAGCTGCTGCACAGCATAGACTTGATTACTCGTCTGCTTATGGACCACGGATGGATCCTCAATTTCCAGGAATTTCTCCTGGATCCGTCTCAGCGACTTCAGTTCCTGGGAATGATCCTGGATACAGTGCCTCAGAAGGTTTACCTTCCAAAGGACAAGGCTTTGAATATTTAGTCTATGGTCCACTCTGTACTGAAACCACGCAGGATCTCAATTCATCTTTGCATTCTCTTGCTGGGCAAGCTGGTGGCCTCCTATGAGGCAATACAGTACGGCAGGTTCCATGCACGGCCATTTCAACTGGATCTTTTGGACAAATGGTCAGGATCTCCCCTGCACATGAATCAGCATGTAGCCCGGTTGCCAAAAGCAGGGATATCCTTGCTGTGGTGGATACAAGTCTCCCATCTTGTGGCGGGTCGGAGTTTCAATACCCAGTCTGTTAACAACGGATGCCAGCCTCCGGGGTTGGGGGGCTGTGACACAAGGGGTGCAATTCTAGGGGACATGGTTGTTTCAAGAATCTGCTCTTCCAGTCACCTTTCTGGAACTCAGAGCAATTTACATTGCTCTCCTACAGGCCTCATGCCTCCTTCGGTATTGGGCAATCCAGGTGCAGTTGGACAATGCCACGGCAGTAGCGTACATCAACCAACAGAGAGGAAGTAGAAGCAGGACCGCAATGCATGATGTGTCAAGAATACTCCTCTGGGCGGAAGCCAACGCAAGGGCCATCTCAGCCAGTTACATTCCAGGAGTGGACAACTGGGCAGCAGACTTCCTAAGCAGGCACGACCTCAGGTGTTTGAACAACTTATTCACCGGTGGAGTTGTTCACAAATAGACCTGATGGCTTCTTGTCTCAACAAGAAGCTCTGTCGTAACTGTTCCAGAACAAGGGACCCAGAGAGGTAGACGCTGTAACGAAGCAATGGACTGACCTGTTTCTTCCAATTCCTCTCTTTCCAAGAGTTCTAAAAAGACTCAAAAAGGAAAGAGTTCAGGCAATTCTCATTGCCGTATTGGCCTCGACGGGCCTGGTGTGCGGACCTCCTGAACTTGTCTCTGGAGGAGCCCTGGCCTCTTCCACTTCTCAAGGACCTTCTTCAAAAAGGACCATTTGTCTTTCCAGACTTACGGCGGCTACATTTGACGGCGTGGAAGTTAAGTGGGAGATTTTATTCAGAAAGGGTCTCCCATCCAAGGTTGTTTCAAATATGATCCAGCCCCGTAAGCTGGTTACGTCCAATCCTTACCACCGTATTTGGAAGAAATATGTTTCCTGGTGCAAGGGTAGAAAATATTCTTTTGTGGAATTTTGTCTGGGCTGTTTCTACTGTTCCTGCAGGCAGGCGTGGATAAATACCTAAAATTAGGCTCTATCAAAGTTCAGATTCGGCACTCCCTAACTTCCAGAAACAACTGGCGGTACTTCCTGAAGCACAGACTTTCAAAAGGGGGTTATGCACATTCAACCTCCCTTTCTCTCTCCCACGGCTCCGTGGTATCTCAATGTGGTTTTGACTTTTCTCTAGTCGGACTTGTTTGAACCCTTGCATAAGGTAGACTTGAAATATTTAACATGGGAGACAGTCATGTTGCTGGCCTTAGCCTCTGCAAGACGCTTGTTGGAATGGGGGGCCTTCTCCTATAAGAGCCCGTCTCTGAGATTTCATGAGGATAGGGCGGAGCTCAGAACTCACCCACAGTTTTTGCCAAAGGTAGTATCTGCCTTTCATGAACTCAACCGATTGTGGTTCCAGTGTTATCTGACACTTCCATTGCTCCAAAGTCCCTGGATGTGGTGAGGGCTTTGAGGATTACATCTGAAGGACTGCTCGTCACAGTAAGTCTGGCTCGCTGATTGTCCTTTATGATGCTACTAAAATTGGTCGTCCTGCCTCCAAGCAATCCTTTGCCCGTTGGCTTAAATTGACTATTCAACAAGCCTATACTGCGTCAGCTCTGCCTACTTCTATTCAGACCCACTCCACGAGGTCGGTGGGTTCTTCCTAGGCAACTGCCCAGGGTGTCTCGGCCTTACAGTTGTGTCGGTCAGCTACTTGGTCTTGTTCGAACACGTTTGTCAACACTATGGGTTCAACACCTTGGCCAAGGATGAACTTCAGTTTGGTCAGGCGGTTTTGCAGGGGTCTCAGCACTCTCCCACCCATTCTGGGAGCTTTGGGGCGTCCCCATGGTTATATACTATTCCCCAGTATCCACTAGGACTTTAGAGAAAATAGGAATTTAATACCTACCGGTAATTCCTTTTCTCGTAGTCCGTAGTCTATACTGAGCGCCCACCTCAGTACTTCGTTTTCCTGCTTACCTGGTTGTAAGTGTTATGGTTGGGTTTGCTGTTGCTTTCCCTGTTCCATGTTTTGATTTAGCATTGCTTTCCTCTGTTCTGGTTAGCTCTGCTATCTTATTGTTTGTGTGTTAGTTCATTACCTCACCACTTTGTGTTATATCCTTCTCTCAAAATATGTCTCCTCGGGCACAGTTTCCTAGACTCTCTGCTAGGAGGGGTATAGAGGGGAGGAGCCAGCACATACGGACTGATTTTTTAAAGTGGACCCGATCTATACCCCATGGTTAAATACTATTCCCCAGTATCCACTACAGACTACGAGAAAAGGAATTACTGGTAGGTATTAAATTCCTATTATTTATCATGTCTAAGAGCGGCAGGGGTGAGGAAAATACACTTTCCACAGCAGCACCAACACTCATTTCATGAGTGTCTTGCAAAACTGGGTTAACCTCTCAGAATGTGATTCAAAATGGATTATGTGCTAATTGTTTTAGCTTTCACAGAAGCCTTTTAAATAATCCAAGGCAGGCACAGGTCTACGTTAAACCCCCATGGGCTACTTTTGCACAAACATCCAGTATAGCTGAGCAGATAATGCCAGCTCCTATACCAGGGACAGGTTACCCTGTGAGAAGTTCGATAGACTTCTTGGAAAACAGCCACTAACCCCTATTGCACACTGTAACTGAAGCCGCTGCGGCTGCTGTAATAAATATTATGTCCCCAGTTAGCGTACACACGCTGGAATAGCCGTGCAGCTTACACTCAGTGCATACACACAGACCGACACGCTGAGAGCACGAGGCAGCTCTAGGTGTGGCAATTATACTATACAAACGCTCAACAGAAACTGAATGCGACACCAGTATTTGATTGTTTGTTGTGGTCCAAAGCAGCAACAAGTAATAATATATTTGTAAAAGGGGGTTACAATAAGTTAAAATATAATGGTACAACACAATACAATTCAATCACAGAGAGAGAGTCACACCCAATGATACGTACGCTTTGTCGCTTGCGCCACCTGGAACCGGTCCCCAGCCGTCTGGCAAGACGACCTATGAGTCTTTTAAAAAGCAGAGAGAGAGTGACCGGCCCAGGTGCAAGGTTTATATACCCTTGCCCAAAATACAATACAATGGGGTTGTATGCTCTCCACTGATTGGTTGGAGGGATGGTCGTTTACAGTACAGGAGAGGTCATTGGTCGGTTTGAAGAGATGGGCGATGCCTTGATCCAGGGGTGTGTAGCTCTGGATTCCAGCCGCATACCAAGTACATAATAAACACAAATATACCTTTAATCTGCCTTTGCGAATAACTATTCGCAACGACATGCGATCTTCTCCAAACCAACACCGGATTATTACTCATAATTATCCGAACACGTAGATACCATGCATGATGCTCTGATCAGTTACTGTCCCCTCGCATACTGTAAAATTGTATAATTCCCTTGTTGTGCCTTGCAAATAAGTAAAAGTTGCATGAGGGGAAAGGGGAGTCTATGTGCAATGTGTGCACCAAATTTGGGAAACATGCAATGTGTGACAGATATTTCCATGTTCATTAGGTTACCCTGTCATGCGATCTCTCAAAGCAACATGATCCTACACATGAAATGACCAACCATTATCAAGATACACACAAATAAATATATATATATATATATATATATATATATATATATATATATAATTCCAAGAGTTTTGACTATAAATGTTACACCTCTGATCCATGTAAGTTGTCAGCTGCTAGTGATCTGTATCAGCAAGGCCTGTGCTCTTTGTATAGTATATTTGTCTCCTATTGTCCTGGTTTCCATTAAACAATGACAGTTTGGTTTGTGTGTATCTTTCTTCACAGACCAGGGGGTCTGTTCAAACATTGGAATACCAAGACATTGTGTTGGAAGGATGTGCATGTTTGGTTAGATTAGTGTGTGTATGTGTGAACAGTGACTCAACACAGGCTGGGCACTGTGGCATGTCTCTGCATTAATAGTAAGAATCTTTCTGTAATTGCTCATACCACGCCCGTACGCGCACTCCCGTGGGAGGCGATTGTACGCAATTTGCGGGTATGCTGCACGCACGCCAAACTAAGTACATATATAAATGCCGTCTGTGTGATGTTTGCATGTGGTGTGTGTATTGCAATTTCTCTGACGTCCTAGTGGATGCTGGGGACTCCGTCAGGACCATGGGGAATAGCGGCTCCGCAGGAGACAGGGCACAAAAGTAAAAGCTTTAGGATCAGGTGGTGTGCACTGGCTCCTCCCCCTATGACCCTCCTCCAAGCCTCAGTTAGATTTTTGTGCCCGGCCGAGAAGGGTACAATCTAGGTGGCTCTCCTAAAGAGCTGCTTAGAGTAAAAGGACAAGGGTGTTTCTTCTGCGGTAGCTGCAGAGTGCTCATCTACTAAAGGGCCGCAGATTCGGCATTCAGGACTGGGTCCTGGTGACCACGGATGCCAGCCTGAGAGGCTGGGGAGCAGTCACACAGGGAAAAAATTTCCAGGGAGTGTGATCAAGTCTGGAGACTTCTCTCCACATAAATATACTGGAGCTAAGGGCAATTTACAATGTTCTAAGCTTAGCAAGACCTCTGCTTCAAGGTCAGCCGGTATTGATCCAGTGGGACAACATCACGGCAGTCGCCCACGTAAACAGACAGGGCGGCACAAGAAGCAGGAGGGCAATGGCAGAAACTGCAAGGATTCTTCGCTGGGCGAAAAATCATGTGATAGCACTGTCAGCAGTGTTCATTCCGGGAGTGGACAACTGGGAAGCAGACTTCCTCAGCAGGCACGACCTCCACCCGGGAGAGTGGGGACTTCATCGGGAAGTATTCCACATGATTGTGAACCGTTGGGAAAGACCAAAGGTGGACATGATGGCGTCCCGCCTGAACAAAAAACTGGACAGGTATTGCGCCAGGTCAAGAGACCCTCAAGCAATATCTGTGGACGTTCTGGTAACACCGTGGGTGTACCAGTCGGTGTATGTGTTCCCTCATCTGCTTCTCATAACCAAGGTACTGAGAATTATAAGACGTAGAGGAGTAAGAACTATACTCGTGGCTCCGGATTGGCCAAGAAGGACGTGGCACCCGGAACTTCAAGAAATGCTCACAGAGGACTCATGGCCTCTGCCGCTAAGAAGGGACTTGCTTCAGCAAGTACCAGGTCTGTTCCAAGACTTACCGCGGCTGCGTTTGACGGCATGGCGGTGGAACGCCAGATCCTAAGGGAAAAAGGCATTCCGGAAGAGGTCATTCCTACCCTGGTCAAAGCCAGGAAGGAGGTGACCGCAAAACATTATCACCACATGTGGCGAAAATATGTTGTGTGGTGTGAGGCCAGGAAGGCCCCACGAAGAAATTTAACTCGGTCGATTCCTGCATTTCCTGCAAACAAGAGTGTCTATGGGCCTCAAATTGGGGTCCATTAAGGTTCAAATTTCGGCCCTGTCAATTTTCTTCCAGAAAGAATTGGCTTCAGTTCCTGAAGTCCAGAAGTGTGTCAAGGGAGTATTGCATATACAACCCCCTTTTTGTGCCTCCAGTGGCACTGTGGGATCTCAACGTAGTTCTGGGATTCCTCAAATCACATTTTAAACCGCTCAAATCTGTGGATTTGAAATATCTCACATGAAAAGTGACCATGCTGTTGGCCCTGGCCTCGGCCAGGCGAGTGTCAGAATTGGCGGCTTTGTCTCACAAAAGCCATATCTGATTGTCCATTCGGACAGGGCAGAGCTGCGGTCTCGTCCCCAGTTTCTTCCTAAGGTGGTGTCAGCGTTTCACCTGAACCAGCTTACTGTGGTACCTGCGGCTACTAGGGACTTGGAGGACTCCAAGTTGCTAGATGTTGTCAGGGCCCTGAAAATATAGGTTTCCAGGACGGCTGGAGTCAGGAAAACTGACTCGCTGTTATCCTGTATGCACCCAACAAACTGGGTGCTCTTGCTTCTAAGCAGACGATTGCTCGTTGGATTTGTAGCACATTTCAACTTGCACATTCTGTGGCAGGCCTGCCACAGCCTAAATCTGTCAAGGCCCATTCCACAAGGAAGGTGGGCTCATCCTGGGCGGCTGCCCGAGGGGTCTCGGCATTACAACTCTGCCGAGCAGCTACGTGGTCGGGGGAGAACACGTTTGTAAAATTCTACAAATTTGATACCCTGGCTAAAGAGGACCTGGAGTTCTCTCATTCGGTGCTGCAGAGTCATCCGCACTCTCCCGCCCGTTTGGGAGCTTTGGTATAATCCCCATGGTCCTGACGGAGTCCCCAGCATCCACTAGGACGTCAGAGAAAATAAGATTTTACTTACCGATAATTCTATTTCTCGTAGTCCGTAGTGGATGCTGGGCGCCCATCCCAAGTGCGGATTGTCTGCAATACTTGTACATAGTTATTGTTACAAAAATCGGGTTATTATTGTTGTGAGCCATCTTTTCAGAGGCTCCGCTGTTATCATGCTGTTAACTGGGTTCAGATCACAGGTTGTACAGTGTGATTGGTGTGGCTGGTATGAGTCTTACCCGGGATTCAAAATCCTTCCTTATTGTGTACGCTCGTCCGGGCACAGTATCCTAACTGAGGCTTGGAGGAGGGTCATAGGGGGAGGAGCCAGTGCACACCACCTGATCCTAAAGCTTTTACTTTTGTGCCCTGTCTCCTGCGGAGCCGCTATTCCCCATGGTCCTGACGGAGTCCCCAGCATCCACTACGGACTATGAGAAATAGATTTATCGGTAAGTAAAATCTTATTATTTTCCGACTTCGACACCTGTTAACTCTTACATGCAAACTTCCACCTGTTTATTTTATTCAGCAGGGGAAGCAACAACCTCTCAACAAAGACAGGCTGAAAGGCCAGCGGTAAGTGAATCACATAGATATGAAACATCTTCTCAGTCTACACATGTTTCAGATGAAGACTCGTCGGAGAATAAGGACACATTACACTTCGGGTCTGCATACGGAGCCGAGGAGGAAGGACTGATTAGTGCAATGAAAGCCATTCTTTCCTTAGAGGAGGTGGCAGAGCCTATGTTCAAATCCAAGGCACCTGTGTTTAAACGTCCTAAAGCAGCTAACACTGAGTTTCCTGGGTCAGAACAGCTGATGGAAATTATGCAAGAGGCTTGGGTTACGCCCAGTAAGAAGTTTAGAATTTCAAGGAAATGGATTTCCAATTATCCTTTTCCGGCTGGGGACTGTTTAAAAAGGGAGGTGGCTCCCAAAGTAGATAGGCATGTCATTCGACTGGTGAGAAAATCTACGTTACCTCTGTCATCAACATCCTTCAATGATGTCACGAATAGGAGAATTGAAGGTTTTCTTAAAACCATTTTTTCCATGTCTGGGGCAATCATAAGACCAGCCATGGCTTCAGCCTGGATGGCAAAGGCAGTGGTAGCCTGGGCTGATGCATTGGAGGGGGATCTTTCAATGGCATCTAGAGATCAAAAATCTCATATTGCACATATCAAACAGGCAGCAACGTTTATGGAAGAAGCAGCCTTGGATATGGGTACTATTGCCTCTCAGGCATCAGCTTCAGCAGTAGCAGCTCGCAGAGCAGTTTGGCTACGTACATGGAAAGCTGACTCAGAATCCCAAAAGGTTCTGGAATCTTTGCCTTTTACTAGAGAGATTCTTTTTGGTAAAGAATTAAACCGTATTTTGGAATCAGAAGCAGACTCCAAGAAAGTGACGTTTCCTTTCACATGCAAAATCAAACCCAGATTTTCTGATTTTCAGCCCTTTCGGAATCAAAGAAAAGCGAAGGGAAAGGGTGATGGCAAACAGTCCCAATCCAACAAGTCTGGTAAGACTAAAAAGCATTGGGCTACCAGAGGTCCAGCTTCCAAATCGAAGATAAGCAATCAGCCTGATGGTGCAGGCCTCCACCTGGGGGACCCCAGGGTGGGAGGCCGACTTCTTCAGTTTGCTCATATCTGGCAGCAGTCTACCATGCCTGGGTGCAGAAGCGGTATATCACGGTTATGCATTTGCCTCCAAGGAACACCCACTCTCAAAGGATTTTTTGTACCAGCCCGACTTCAGTGGAAACGAAGGCCAGGGCTTTGCAAGAGGCAGTTCAGAAGTTGCTTCAGTCAGGAGTGATTATTCCAGGTCCTCCTGCACAACGAGGACAAGGTTTTTATTCCAACCTGTTTCTAGTCCAGAAGCCAAATGGGTCATTCCGGCCCATACTCCATCTCAAAGCACTGAACAAGTACATTTGGGTGCCTCTGTTTATTATGGAGACTTTTCGTTCCATTATTTTGGCCATGGAGCGGGAGGATTTTATGGTCTCTGGATATCCAGGATGCTTACCTACATGTTCCTATAGTACTGTCCCATCAGTGCTATCTTAGGTTTGCTATCCTCCAGCATAATTTTCAGTTTCAGGCCCTACCTTTTGGACTGGCCACAGCTCCCAGAGTATTCACCAAAATTATGGTGGTGATGGCATTTTATCTCCTTCAGCAGGGAATAAGGATTTTTCCATACCTCAACGCCTTATTAATCCTGGCACAGTCTCAGGAATTGCTTCAGTGTCATCTGCAACGGACAATAGCTTGTTTACAGAGACACGGTTGACTCATAAATTGGGCAAAGTCGTCCCTGGTTCCGTCACAAAGGATGACTTATTTGGGGGCTGTGCTGGATTCAGGTCTTCAGAGAGTATTTCTTTCTCTGAACAAAATATCCAAGATTCAGTCATGGATTCAGGAGCTGCTGCACAGTCAAAGGGTATCCATTCACGCTGCACTCCGTGTGATGGGGTTGATGGTGTCGACATTCGACATGGTGGAGTATGCTCCTTTCCATTCAAGGCCTCTGCAACGTCTGGTTCTTTCCAAATGGAATGGTTGTCATCAGACAATAAAAATACAGACTATGGTCCTTCCTCTGGGAGTAAGGAGGTCACTAGCATGGTGGCTACAGACATCCCATCTGGACAAAGGGGAGACCCTTTTGGATATCAGATTGGGAAATTCTGACAACAGATGCCAGTCTTCAGGGTTGGAGAGCAGTGTCAGGAAGGAGTTGCTTCTAGGGGCAGTGGACCAAGGAAGAGAGTTGCCTGCCAATAAATATATTGGAACTTCGGGCCATATACATGGCTCTTACTCAGGCAAAGGACATCCTTCAGAGTAAACCAGTCCAAATCCGCTCGGACAATGCAACGGCAGTGGCGTACCTCAACCATCAGGGAGGAACTTGCTGCCAGAATGCAATGAAGGAGGTAGGTCACATATTAAAGTGGGCAGCACTTCATCTTCCAGCCTTGTCTGCAGTGTTCATTCCGGGAGTCCTAAATTGGGAAGCAGATTTTCTCAGTCGACATGCCATTCATGCAAACCAATAGGCTTTACACCTGGAGGTCTTCCAAATTCTGGTAGACAAGTGGGGGCTACCGGAAATAGATCTCATGGCGTCACACCTGAACAACAAAGTTCCTGCATACGGGTCAAGAACAAAGGATCCCAGAGCGATCTTTGTGGATGCCCTGTCAGTGAGATGAGACTTTCATCTAGATTATGTGTTTCCTCCCATCATCCTGTTACCCAGGGTAATGCGAAAGTTAAAACCGGGAAATGTCACTGTGATACTAATAGCTCCGGCTTGCCCCAGAAGACATTGGTACACAGATCTGCAGAGGTTGTCGATGGATGCTCCATTCCTACTCCCTCAACGTCCGGATCTACTGTCCCAGAGTCCTTGCTATCACAAGTACTTGGATCGACTGTCTTTGATGGCGTTGCTCTTGAGACTTCCATCCTGAAAGCAAGAGGATTCTCGCTTATACAAACTGTGCTCAGAGCAAGGAAACCTTCCACAGCTAGCATTTATCACCGAATATAGCAAACCTATATTCAATGGTGCTGTGACCGGAAATTTGATCTAGGGCGTTCAGGGTCTCCAGAATCCTGGCATTCCTTCAGGCAGGAATGGACAGAGGTCTACTAGTGGCTTCCTTGAGAGTACAAGTGTCAGCATTAACTGTATGATTCCAAAAGAAAATTGCTAACCTACAGGATGTGCGCACTTTTTTTCCAGGGAATGCTGCACATTCAGACTCCTTTTGTTCCTCCTACAGTGCCTTGGGACTTAAGTTTAGTCCTAAAGGCTCTTCAAGTTGTCCCATTTGAACCACTTAAACGAGTGTATCTTAAATGATTGACCGCTAAAGTTCTCTTTCTGCTGGCTATTGCTTCAGCTAGAAGAGTTTCATATTTAAGGGCGTTATGTCGTCCTCCTTTTCTGATTTTTTTTGTTTTTGTTTTTTTATCCAGATAAAGCGGTTCTCAGAACTAAATCTGGGTATCTTCTTAAGGTGGTGTCTAAATTCCACTTTAACGAAGAAATTGTAGTTCCGGCCTTCCAGGGGCCGGACCTTTCTGCGGGAGATGCATCGTTGGACGTAGTCCGTGCCTTAAGAATCTACGTGGATCGTACCAGTGCGATCAGAAAGACAGACACTCTCTTCATTCTCTACGGATTTCACAATAGAGGAAGGCCTGCTGACAAGCAGACACTGGCGAGGTGTCTTTGGATGACAGTTTCAGAAGCATATTCTCAAGCTGAACTCCCTGTTCCCGACTAATGTCTCTGCTCACTCGACTCGAAAAGTAGGTCCATCATGGGCAGCACAATGTGGTGCTTCTGCAGAACAGATATGTAAGGCAGCCACATGGTCTTCCATTAATATATTTATTAGACATAATGCCTTTGATACCTTTGCCTCTCAGGACGCTGAATTCGGGCGAAGGATTCTCCTGTCCAACCAGGAGCGTCCCCACCACTAAATTGCTTTGGGACTTTCCAATGTTATCCTGTGGATAACCTGTGGACCCTGCCGGAGAAATATGTATATGGTAAGAACTTACCGTTGATAACGGTATTTCTCCTAAGTCCACAGGATCCACAAGGATCCCACCCTGACGCACCCGATTTGAGGATCCTTTCAATTCACTAACATCTTCCTTCTTGTACTGAAGGGTGTGCATGTGTGTTCTTCTCGCCTGATTACGGCTCTCTATGATGCTCCTGCCTTGAGCTTTGGGAAAAACAACTGATTTGCCTGAGCCAGGAGGCAGGGATATATGGACTAGCACGTTGCATGCTGGGAGGCCAAAAGCTTTGACCGATTGGTGCAAATCCGCTGTCGTGTCATCATATCCCAATGCTATCCTGTGGACTTAGAGGAAATACCGTTATCAACGGTAAGTTCTTACCATAACGTATATTTTTCGCTTTTATTAAAAGGGGTTTTATTTTATTTATTTTTTTAAATTTATTTAATAAACTAGTATTTGACATATTAGCTATGGTTCGATCCAGAGTGCACTTGATCAGTGCTGACTGACTCACCCTTGCGTCCCATATGATGTCACCATTGACATATTCCAGTATTTGTGACCATGGTGGAAGTCCATGTGTCCCAATTTCAGCTATACATAGCATTTACTCATCACTGTGAATAGAGAGTCAGGTGTATATTTACTAAGGTGCGGGTTTATGGAAGTGGAGGTATTAGCCGTAGCAACCAATCAGATTCTAGTTATCATTTATCTAGCACCTTAAGCTTCTACAAGTTAATAGCTAGAATCTGACTGGTTGCTATGGGTAACATATCCACTTCTATAAGCCCACACCTTAGTATCCACTTCTATAAGCCCGCACCGGAGTCCAACGACAGTTGGACTCCGTGCATAAGACTGCGCACTATGATAAGCAGACTTAAGTTTACATCTTCTCTGCCCAAAGACCCACAGTTTCAGACATACTTGCAGTCACCTGACAAACGTGCCTTTTCAGTTTCATTTCTGTGATGTCTGATGAAATAGGACATTTCGCAAACAGTCTAGATTTAGTGATCTTTAAGAAACAAACATTTTTTTTCCAATTTTTCAAAGTTCAGCATTGCTTGTTATAAAGTTTATTTTACAGCTGGTAGAAAATGTACAGACTGGATGGGACAAGACGTCTAGTGTTATATTCTAAGTTTATGGGTCAATTATCAGGGTATTGATTTGTAAAGAAGATAAATGGGTGACGCACAGAGCAGCTGACTTAAATAGGTCACTGAGGTTGTATATACTTGTCTGACTTCTCTGCTCATATTGATTAGTCTCTGACGGAAGACGCTAGGCTTGCAAGTGGTGTGTTAAGTATCTAATTCACTAAACTTAAAGAAACAAACCTCATGTAGTCTGTAAGCTTGCAAGCAGGGCCCTCTTACTACTGTGCCTGTTATTACTAAATAAAGTGTGGTGTGGATTCCGCACAGGATACTCCTGCTGTACTCTTCTCTGTCTGAAGCATGTATAGAGTATGGGAGGTATTTACAAGTAGTGACCAACTAAATATGAATAATTAACCAATAATATAGTTATTGTCAAATATTGGTGTTGATGGTGCTCCCTAGATAGAGTACTAGAGTGGTACAGAATAGAGGACTTTGTTAGGGGCACACATAATGCAAGATGCCTGAAGTTAAAATTTAACCTGTATTCTTATATAGTAAAATAGAGGTGAAAAAGTACATTTTGTATCGATAGAGGTTGTATGAGAAATATAATGGCTACTAACGTATGTCAAATTGCACAGCAGTCAATAGTATTTTGTTTATTAATAAAATAACAAGTCTTGTGTGTATTCTGGAATATTAAATAAACAATCTGGAAATAGTATCTGGTTACACAGAATATTATGGTGAAATATGTATTTCTAGTTTATGGTAAATGTTTTTGTACATTTATCCTGTACATTAATGTCATGTATAATGGAAAATAATGTTATAAGCTTGTATTGAAAAGTTCCAATCCACTTTCACAGTTAAAGTAAGTATGCATATAGTAATTATCTCTCATTCACACAAGGGACAAGGAAATAAATTACTTGCCAAGAGAATAGCTATTGTAAAGGGAAGGGGTATGATAAGGTATACCGGCATTTGGGTAAGTATGCCTACCCTCCCCCTCAACCCTAACCTTCCCACAGCCTAACCCTAACCCTCTTTTCCCTGGAGCCTAACCCTAACTTCCCAGCGTTGGCATTCCAAGTGATGTTGGAATCACGTGTCGGGATTCCGGTGCCGGGATTTAGAGCATCGGCTCCTGACCGCATCCCATTGTGAAGTATATATTACTTCCACTATTTATTATGTCTTTATAATTCTATTTTTCCTAAGAGAAAGCAAATTGGATCAACATAGCAGAATTGATCTAGATAAATCAAGCAAATTCCTGCCACAGTATGAGTGTCCTTAATGACAGTCAATAGAGAGAACATTGGAGCAATTTCCAATCAATTTTTGTTTCAACACATTGTCATGCATCAAGTAAAAGTGGTCTTTCTCTATGTGCTAAGGAGCTGTATAAATCAATGAATTTGGATACTATTTTTATAAGGTTTTTTTTTTTTTTAGTCTAGTTACAAACCTTTGCATGTGCTGTTTGGAAATTGATTCTATTTTATCCCTATTGACGGTCATTAAGGACACTCACACTGTGGCCGGAATTTGCTTGTTTTATCTAGAGCAATACTTCTATGTTTATCCAATTTACTTTCACTTAGGAAAGACAGAATTATAAATACAGTATATAGGGGTGTGTGGCCTGACGGCTGAGGAGAGAGGCTGCAGATTCCCTGAGCTCCCGGATCCTTCCCTATTAAAATACTCTCCCTATCTGCCCCTTTGCCTCATCCACGTCCCTTCTACCCTTGCTCATCACTTGCGGTGGACAGGTTTGTGCTGCGGAGCAGGGGAGTGTTGCAGAACACTCCTGCAGGTTGCGGCCTACCTCCACTCTGCAGCCGGGACCTCGATTTTCCGGCCTGCCCGGGGGGGCGAACCAGGAGACCCGAATTCAGCGGACGCCTGCTGCGGTGACATCCCTGGAGTGGACATCGGTACTGCCTGACCCACTGCCTGTCGCTGGGACCCCCGTGCTCTCGGCAGAGACGCCCGCACGCGCAACGGCCCGCTCACCTTCACTGCGGTGGCCAGGGCCTTGACGACGGACGGAGGCTGCTGCGGAGGCTTGTCTGCGCTGCTGGCGGGGCGGACACTCTCTCCCGCCTGTGCGCAGCTTCCCACCTCTGGAACGGCATCCCCTGCGGGCGACCGACGGCCGGGTACTCCACCTCAGGTAACGGCCGGGCCGCGTGTGACTGGCCGGCGGCGCCCATCTTGCAGTTGGCACCGCTCGGCCCCCGAGTCTTCCACGGCCCGTAGCGCGGACCCACAGAGCTCACCTGACCAGGCTCTTATCCCTTACTCCCCCATTGGGAGGCCTCCCCCCTCTTGCTGGTGGCTGACCGCTGAAACACCCCCGTGGAAGCTGGTATTATAGAAGTCCTGTGGCCATCTTGGGGTTGGCGCCTTACATGCCCTGCATCACTACAGTCCTTTCCACTATTAGGTGCCCTGACTCTGTTGGTCGGCAGCTGCTCACCCCCTGTGACCCCGGAGCAGCGCACAGACACACCAGTATCACATAGGGGCTCACTGCATTGTGGGCCTAGCGGACTGCCTGCTGTCTGGGAGCGGAGAGCTGCGGTCATCATTTGCTCTGCGCCCAGCCTCCATCTTCTGTTTCTACTGCAATATCTGTGTAACAGCAAAGGAGGGATTTTTTCTAATTTACCTGCTATCTGCAAATATATGATGTTGGGCCGCCCCTCCGGGGCCATACGGGCTTACTGTGCCTACTGTTTCTTCTTTGCAAGTTTAATCCCTCACTGATGTCCGGCTAGCCACATCGATTCTGGAGGCTATGTGCCGGTGCTTGCCCTGAAGGGATGCTGCTCTAATCACACATCACTAGTCTGGAAGCTTCACTGATATAACTTGGGCACCTCATGGTGAGAGGTAAAAGAGGATCTCAAGGGAGAGGGAGGAAGTCGCAAAAGGTCACTCCGCTACGTGCAATGGATACTCCGCCTTCTGCTGACATGAGGCAATTTCTCCTTCCACAGGGCTCCGCCCCCGCGGGAGATATTTCTTCGCCTTCGACCCCACGACTCTCGCCAGTCTCGGACTCTGCTTCTCAAGCGGGTGCCCTCGGGGCAGACCAACACACTGCGACAGATCCGGGAAGCCTCTCTCAGATTCTGAACCTTCTTCAGGCCCTGCCAACAAAACAGGACTTTGAGCATTTGGAGGGTAGGGTCAGAGAAACAGTCCGCTCGGAAATTGCCGCTGTTCAGTCGGAGATATCGCACATTGGATTCCGCCTGACCTCGCTGGAAGGATTCTCTTCGGACATGGCAGCGGCTCACAATGCCCTTAGAGCCACGGTTATCAAACAGGCGTCTAACCTCCAGCAGCTTCAAGACCGTGTAGAAGATTTAGATAACCGTGGAAGGAGAAACAATTTGAGGGTTCTGGGGGTCTCGGAGGACGTCTCACCCAACTGCCTTATCGACTTTTTCACGACTGTTTTTGATGAACTCTTGGGCAGGGATTCTGCTTCTACGATTGAGTTTGATGGGGCCCATCGAGCCCTGAGACCCAGAGGCGCACCATCTGATCACCCTCGCGACATAATCTGTCGCCTACACTACTATACAGAAAAGGAGGAAATCCTTCGTAAAACTCGTCGCATGGACGTGATAGAGACTGCATCTCATAGAATCCAGATCTTCCAGAACCTATCGTGGTTGACCCTTCAAAAGCGCAGGGCTCTACACCCACTCACGGCAGAGCTCCGGAATCAGGAATTAAATATAGATGGAGTTTCCTTTTGGTCTGCAGGTCACGCATAATGGGAAGCAGTACTCCCTTACAGATCCCTCCGATTTACCCTCTTTCTGTCGAGAGCTTGGAGTGCCTCTGGTCGCTCTCCGGGATTGGCAGGAGCCCCTGGCCCGCAGTGTTCCACCGGAACTTTCTCACCCTGATGGCGACTGGCACCTCGTCCACCATAACCCAAACCCCCCCCCCCCCCCCAGGGAACGGCGCTCCCTCACGCAGTCTGTGATGAAATGAGGATACTCTTCTGATTTAGAACATTTGTTTGTGTATATTCGACTGTCTCTTGTTCATGTTTAAAAGGTAACCTGCCGAGTCGAGGGATTTCCTTGCGGCGACGTGCGTACTCCCTTGTTGGGGTTGTGCTCGCGGCATGGAAATCGTACTGGATTTGGCGAGTGTTCACTCGACTTGCTTGAGGTGAAGGATGTTGCTGCGTATTATATATTGTTCTTGAAATGCTACATTGCTGTGTGCTTGAACTCTTAATATCATTTCTGACTGTTATATTAAAGTCCCTGTTGGGGCTGGGATCGGCACCGACCCCCGGTTCGCCCCCGCACCGCCCGAGTATTCTTGGTCTCCGACGCGATAGTCGCGTCCGGGCTCCCAAGTGGCGGTAGTGTTTTCTATTTCTATAATCATAGTTCGAATTGTCTATAGAATGTTTTCTTTTTTTTGTTACTGCATTAGGTTCTTTGTGCAATCTTCTAATGTACTGTTTGATTCAGTTTCTCTCTTTCTTGTCTTTCCCCTCCCTCCCCCAATGTGTGGCCCTTAGCTTCGGAAATTGTTCTGCCTTCCTTGCCGGACTCCGTATTGCTCTCTGCTCTCTAGACTATGGCGGCTGACCTTAAAACGACAGCTATAAAAATTTTCTCCCTCAACATGAAGGGTCTGAATATCCCAGAGAAGCGCTCAAGGGTGCTTCGTGACCTTTTTGCCTTCAGGGCTGACGTTGCCTTCTTACAGGAAACGCACTTTAAATTGGACGTAGCCCCGGTTCTTAAAGACCGTAATTACCCACATTCCTTTTACAACAACAACAGCAAGGGTAAATATTTGGGTGTTGCTATATTGCTCTCCAAACGCCTACCCTTTCAAGAATTAACATCTATGTATTTAGAGGAGGGCAGAACACTCCTGGTAAAGTGTAAATTGTTTGACCAGTGGTATACATTTATAAACATATGGCCCCAATCAATCACAGCCGAGTTTTCTAGTGACAGCTCTGAATCGGGTTGCACCTTTGATTGAGTTCTTGGAGGCGACCTCAATTGGTCTCTCCAGCCGGAGGTGGACATCTCCGGATCACCGGCTAGACCATCCCTAGCCTCACATCGTAGAGTGCTACGTTTTCTCCATGACCACCAGCTGATTGACACGTGGAGGTTCCAACATTCCGGGGATAGGGACTACACATTCTATTCCAGGCCACACGACACTTACTCTAGGCTCGACTATCTCCTCTTGCCCCATAGATTTCTGCATTTAGTAAGGGATACTGATATAGGTTTAATCACTTGGTCAGACCATGCTCCCGTCTCCCTGACCCTGGAGACATCCTATCCGCACTCCAAACAGTGTACTTGGCGGTTGAACGACCATATTCTAACGGACACGCGGTTTCAACCCCAGCTGCTTGACACAATAGAGGATTACTTTAAAACAAATGAGACACCAGACGTTTCCCGGGTCACGGTGTGGGAGGCGCACAAGTGTATCCTGCGGGGGAAGCTTATACAGCTAGGCTCAATGCTGAAAAAAGAAAAGCTTGGGGAAAAAAACTGCTTTACTTCAGCGGTTGAGGGACTTGGAGACAATACATAAGGCAGGCCCGTCTCCATCGGTGCTGACCGCACTGAACGAGATGAGAGCAGCTCTCAATGCTTTATTGTTTGAGGATATCAAGAGGGATTATAAGCTATGTAAAAATCGCTTTGTTCAATGGGGCAATAAACCGGGGAAGCTTCTGGCTAGGGCGCTCTGCGCACAGAGGGCCACTCTATTCATCCAGTCGATACAGGATGCAACGGGGACCCGTCGCATCCTCACAAAAGATATTGCTGATGCATTCCACTCCTATTATACTAACTTATATAACCTCCATGAATCTAGACCCCCTGGGTCTTTGTTGATTACTCGGGATTTGGTGGAGGGGTACCTCTGTGATGCGGGGCTCCCAAGAATATCGGAAGACGATAGCGCATGGCTAGACTCCCCGTTCTCTCTCCCAGAACTGGAACAGGCTCTCAAGGAGACTCCTTCTGGTAAGAGTCTGGGTCCTGATGGATATACCATCTCTTACTATAAACTGTTTAAGGATTCCCTTTTACCTAAGATGCTAATGGCGTTTAACGAGGTCTCTGATAGTCGTGGTTTTTCCCCTCAATCACTAGAGGCCTTCATCACAGTAATACCGAAAGCAGGGAAAGACGCGGCCCAGTGTGCCAGTTACCGCCCAATATCACTCCTTAATACTGACATCAAACTGTTTGCTAAGCTTATAGCAAACAGATTGAAGCGACTGCTCCCCAATATTATACACTCAGACCAAGTAGGTTTCATACCTGGGAGGGAAGCTCGAGACAACACAACGAAAATTGTCGACCTGATACATTTAGCCTCGCATAGCCATAACCCGATGGTGGTGCTTTCAACTGACGCCGAGAAGACTTTCGACAGGGTAACCTGGATATTTATGGAGGGGGTCCTGCGACACTTGGGGTTGGGTCCCGTCAGCCTGAGCCGTATTCTGGCGTTATATAACTTGCCGACTGCAAGGATCAAAATTAATGGAGACTTGTCCCGCCCAGTCTTGATTAGGAACGGTACAAGACAAGGGTGCCCCCTTTCGCCCCTCATCTTTATTCTTTGTATGGAGGCTCTGGCGGGATCCATTCGGTTGAATCCGAACATTACGGGACTCATGGTGGGGGGCAGAGAATATAAACTGGCGCTGTTTGCGGATGATCTGTTAGCTATCATGTCCAACCCGGTGGTATCCGTGCCCAACTTGATGTCCGAATTGGATAGATATGGCTCCCTGTCGAACCTTAAAATTAACCTCTCAAAGTCAGTGGCGGTGACTGTATCAGTACCCTCACCAGCCGTAGATGGTCTTAAACATTCTTTCCATTTTCATTGGCATCCCTCTAGCTTTAAATATCTTGGGGTCATAATAAATTAGGACCTATCACGCCTTTTTGATGACAATTTTAAAAAACTACTAGCCACACTTCGCTCCGTGTTTCGGGACTGGGGTAACAGGAGACTGTCCTGGCTGGGGAGACTTAGTGTGATTAAAATGAACGTTTTGCCCAGAGTCCTTTATCTCCTCCAGGCACTCCCGGTCTTCATTCCTAAAACTTGGTTCAGAGACCTACACAATTTGGTTAGGGAATTTGTTTGGGGGAACAAGAAACCTCGTTTCCAACATGCCATACTTTTCCGCCGTACACATGTGGGTGGACTTCAACTACCACATTTCACTTTGTATTATGATGCCATTGTTCTCCATAGGATTATGGAATGGTCCCGCCCTCAGGACACAAAACAATGGGTGCATATCGAAGAGGCAGCGTTACCTGCTCCCATTGCTTACTACCCGTGGCTCTCGAAGGTACCAATCATTCACCATCCCACCATTGGCCCTACACTCTCACGTTGGAACAGACTTAGAGTTAACCCGTACATTTCCTCCAAATTCTCTCCCCTGACTCCATTGCTTTACAACCCAGATTTCCCGCCGGCAATCTCGGGCCGGGGGTTTGACTCCTGGAAATTAGGCGGGGCGGTGCGTGTTGGCCAGCTGGTGGAGCGTGGAGAGATGATTCCTTTCCCTTCATTGCAGGCGAAGTGGAATCTCCCTCCGTCGGAGATTTGAAAATACCTCCAGCTGAAACACTTCACCCTAGGGAGTAAGGTCCGCCCAAACCTGACCAGACCCTTGATGATTTTTGAGACTATGTGCTCAGACCCATCTCGCCCGTTGCACTTTCTATCTAAATGTTATAGTTTTTTGGTCGTGAATAAATTCCCTGATCTCCCTAAGTATATCAGAGACTGGAGCCATGACTTACAGATTGAGTTGTCAGAGGAGGACTGGGTAAAGAGCTTCCAAACCACCTTTGCAAGTTCATCTAGTTATTTAGTCCTCGAAACGCAATTCAAAGTCTTATCCCGGTGGTACAGGTGCCCCCTAACATTGGCTAAAATGTTCCCTGAAGTACCAGATACATGCTGGAGATGTAACAATGATACGGGATCCCCGATGCACATCTGGTGGGACTGTAGTACACTTCGTCCCTTCTGGGACAAAGTTATCGCAATCTCGAAATTGATTGTTGGTTCGGAGGTTCCCTCTGAGCCTGCTTTCTGGCTTCTCAATTTCATAACGTGGCCCCTATCGGTTTACAAAAACTCTTTACTAAAGTTTCTTAAAAGCGCCGCAAAAGCGGTTATTCCGGTTCGCTGGCGATCCACTGAACCGCCCACTGTGAGGGACTGGGTCACCAGAATAGACTGGTATATGTCTATGGAGGAATTGAGGAGATTCACGTCCATTTGGTCCCCTTGGTTGGAATTCAAGTCCTCACAAGCATTCCCAACACTCGTAACTTGACCCCGAGCTCTTCACAGGGACCTTTATTTCTTATTTCCGATTTTTAAACTGCCTTACTCTTAACTAGAGCTAGGAGATGACACTTTCGTTCTTAGGTCCGAGCGGACATTGATAGGTACACATTGCCCTTCCCCTCCCCTCCCCTGATTCTCTCTTTCTTCTATTCTGCTTTTTTTTTCTGTCTCCTTTTCTCTTTGTATATTCACATGTTGTGAAACGCTTTGTTTTAGACAGCTTAATACCAGCAATGTCTGATTTGATTGGGCATTTGTTACATCTATTTAGATATCGAGTTTAAAATAATGGCCGTAGTAACTGGGTTTATCTATCATCGCTCGTAACCATGGGTTTGTGCTTCCCTGTAACTCTAAATCGAATGGTGTTTGTTGTCTCCCATCTTCTGTTATTCTGTTATAAAACAATAAACATTTATTGGGAAAAAAAAATAAATACAGTATATAATACATAGTGGAATTGATATATACTTTTACAATAGCTATTTCCTTGGCTACATACTCCTTTATGTTTTTCCTGTTCCCTAGTGTGCTGTGTTAATGAGATAACTACAAAAGTGGATTGGAGCTTTTTCATACAGGAATTTAACATTGTTTCCTTTGTTCATTCCATTAAGGTACAGGATAAATGTTCCATAAACCAGAAAGACAAATTTCACCGTAATATCCTGTGAAACCAGACACTTTCCTGATTATTGTTCATTTAATATTATAGAATACGCACAAGCCTTGTGATTTTGTGTAACTAAGCAAAATTCTATTGACTTGTGTACAATATATGGCCTAAATGAGTAACTAGTAATTAATTATATTTTTCATACAACATCTGTCTATACAAAAAGTTATTTTTCAGCTCCGTTTTACTATATTAGAATACAAGTTACGTTTTAACTTCACACATCATTTCATCTGGTTAAGAGTGCCCCTAGCAAAGTCATCTTTTCTGTATAGTGTTTTGGGGTAGATGTATTAAGCCTGGAAAAGTGATAAAGCAGTCACTATAGTGACCGCCGGTCACATAACTACATCGCCCTACTTTAGGTCTGTAGAGGGTGACATGATTGTAAACCTGTCCTATCCCACCCTATAATTGCAATGACCATCCCCCCCCTCCTTTTTCAAAGTTCTGCTGTTTCCTGACAAAACAGTGATCACAGTTTATCCAGTACATGCCACTTTAAATTTACATGACAAAAGAGCAATGTGTTCATTCTATATAATAGGCATTCTCTGTTTCCTAAGATTTCCAAAAAGCCACCCATTTCACTTACTTGCCCTTTTCTTCTCTACACCAGTATTGTTGGAGATGGACTGGATTTAACTTTGGTTTTGACTTGCTGGTTACTTACACCAACCGCTACATCATATTTAAGAGAAACACCCTGAATCAGCCGTGCAGTGGCTCAGTCAGTCTGCAGCTGCAGAGAAACATTGCATTCAGGTAAGATGTGCTGCTCCTGCTGTACCCAGCTCTGCATGTAATGCGTGTCTGTATGTAAATGACTGGGAGTGCCACAGAGGGATGTGTAGAATGACTTTACCCATCAAGTCTGCTAGATTTCTGACTATCCTCTTCCTGAATTTGACATAAGCCAAGAGTGCCAAGTGGATTTATATTTTTATTTAAAGCCAAATAAAATACTTTGGAGAATTTCATTTTTTTTCTGGATTTGCCGTAATTTCTCTAATTTTACCAGGTACTCCACCTTTGACAGTATGTCCCTTACCACAACTTGCATACAAAGTTTGGTCTTCTAATTATTTAAAATTAGTATTTTTTTCAGTATTGTGAGTTGTAAAATATTTAGGGGGTATTCATCTCAGCGAGAGATTAAATTGTTAGAGACAAAGTACCAATTCTGTAACTGTCACTGTTCAAACACAGTCTGTTAAATGTAAGGCAGAAGCTGATTGGCTTGGACTTTCTCTCACAATTTTATCCGTCTTCGAGCTTTGATAAATACTCCCCCTTTATATATAATGTACATTTGGGGTTTTAGTTGGTGTACATGCTTGTTTTTTTTACTCCTGCTTGTTTTTTTTTACTCCCGTTGTTCCTCTGGTGTTACATCATCACCTATGTTAAAACTTGTGTTATTTCATGTACTTTACCTCTTTAATCTATAATAAGTGGCTAAAATATCAAATAATGTGGACAGGACTTTGCTGTGTTTCCTATATTTCAGTATAATATTTTATGTTTTGTTACTTATAACAAACTACAACCAGTACTTCATACTCCGATATAACAGTACATACAGTATATTAACTACTATCAACTAGACAGCTCAGACGGGGAGTCTGTAGTCATTGTGCCTAGCAAGTGGACTGGATAAGTCAGACTGAAAATGGTTTGCAATGTCTAGCAATATATGCGTGTATGTGTGTGTGTATGTATGTATATATATATATATATATATATATATATATATATATATATATATATACACTGTATGTGTATGTATGTATGTATGTGTGTATATGTATGTATGTGTGTATATCTGTATATCTATCTTTATAATGTTGTTGCCTACTTTATACACAGATTACGCTTGGTGTCTTTTGATAACAATGGCAAAGTTATCTGCAATAGAACAAGTGGATATCAGATCCTCAGCCTTGAGAAAGATCAGGTATGTGTCAGTACTGTACTTCCTGGATTGTTGGAAATGACCTTGAACTCTAGATGTATGGAGACCATGCTATAAATAGTTATATAGTTGGCGAGCAGAAATCCGCTTTAATGAGAACACCGGGGAAAGGAGCAGAGAGGGCAAACACATCAATGTTACAGTACATCCTTATGGCCTTTTTTTTATTTATTTTTTATTTTTATTTATGTGGGTAATCCGCATTCTTGTTCCCATTTGTGTGTCGCTAGGTCTAGTATATGTCTTATTGAAAGGAATGTAGTTAAACATACAGTTTGTTTAATATGCTGCACATATGTATGTTTAAGGTTTTCTTTCAATTAATTTAAAAAAGTAACTCTCAATGCTCTTGAACAAATATCTATCCATACTGTGTGTATGTATGTATGTATGTATGTATGTATGTGTGTGTATATATATGTGTGTCACTAAAGTGATGAAAAAAGGGACCATCTGTCAGAAGAAACACATACATTTGTCCTGACACAGGACATTTCAATACGGATAAACATAAAGTTACGATAATAAAAACATACAAATATTAACAAGTTATATTCAGTTACAATAACAAAAATTAAAAAAATTTAAAAAGAGAGCACAAAGATAAAATATAACCGTTTTAATAATACATCAGTTAAAAATTACACACATGTAATAGTCATTATACCATACTGTACATTTATTTATACCACAATATGTCCGACCAGTGGATGAAAATCCTAAATTTGGATGTTTATCACTCCAGATGTTAAAGTTCACAGAAAATTGTAGCAGTTATCAAGTTCTTAAAAAGTGATTTGTAGTTATTTAAATGACATTTTCTGAACCATAGTAGAGCCTTATTTAATGTTATGCCCCAGAGTAGTGCCCTAGTTTCTTTTATGAGTAGTGCTTAAGTTCACCCTATGTCACATTTCAGAGCTGCCAGTACACATTATGCCGCAAAGTACCCCCAATTCACATTATGCTCCCCGTTCATATTGTGCCTCATTACAGTGCCCTGGTTCATTTTATATAACATTTAAATAATAATAATAATAATTTTATTTATATAGCGCTCTTTCTCCAACAGGACTCAAGGCGCTTTACAGACATCAAAAACAGTACACATGATACAGAGGATTTGAGTAATACAACAATAGATAAGCAACACAGACATAAAAGAAAAACCTTAAGCCCACAGAAAGCATAACGCAGGATTGGTGCAGGTATTTTGGGTAATAACTTCCAAGGGTTGTGTATTCCACCCTCACAGGTACCAAGTGCAGCAGCCATCTTGGGCGCTCCGCGTAGGATTACCCAGGGTGGAATAGTCTACCCCTAGAAGAGATGACACAAAATGGGGGTGATTTCAGAGTCCTACAGTTTAGAGTAGGGTTCCAACAAAACCACAAGGTCCATGTATTTTTCATCCCATCCACAAGTGTACCATATGGGGCAGCCATGTTGGGCGCACTTTGGAGGTTACACTGTGGAAGGTGATCCATACAAGGGCCAAGTTCATATATGGGAAAACTGATGCTTATGTAGTAGTATGATGTACCCTGCATGTAGGGCACAATGGAAAGGTGTGCAATCAGATAGATAAATGCCGTCCAGTTCATTTTATACCACCCTACAATGAGCAGGTTCAGGGGCATACCTAGATATGTTAGAGGCCTCAAGGAAAAAGTTTGAAAGGACCCCTACGTACCACCCAATGGCAAAAAATGTAAAGTCAAATTGACAATGTCAGAACCGGGGAGACGAGACGGGGGACAGGTCAGCGGGGATGGGACCATGTGTGGAGACAAGCAGGGACTTAGCGGTGGGGAGCGGCTGTGTGGACGGGTAAGTAGCGGGGAGCAGCTGTCGGGAGCGGCCAAATCCGACAGTCGGTTTTGGCCAGCTCATTGAATAGTGACCTGTGGATCCTTTCCATCGGAAAGGATCTGCAGGTATTGAATATACCCCTAGATCTGCTGCAGACAGAACCAGTTTCAAACAGAACTGATATGCTATGTGTACGTCTCTAGGCTTTAAAGCCCTCCTACAGGAATATGCTCCCGGCCGGGTTCCCTGGTACTTGCAGCAGAGGCGCATCGGTCATCAGGCACACCACTGCTGTTGCTCTCCAGGCTTGCGTGGCTGCACATCAGGGAGGAGGTAAGAGGGTCATCCAGGTGGGACCCGCTGGTTAATCCCGGTCCCAGGAGGCGGACTGTGCCGCTGGCGTGGACACTGTACTGCACAGGGACCCCACTATATCCGCCAGGGCAAGGGAGCACATGTCGGATTTACTAAAATCCATTTGATATAGGCTCCACAGTACCCGGTGGTGAGGACCAGCATAGGGATAAGGTGCTGACCTGTAGCCCCTTCCCCAGCTCCGGGCGCCATCTACTGCTTGTGTTCACGCCCTGTATCTGCATTTCACTCTCCCTCACTCCCTGACAGAGATTTTGGCGCCATCTTAACTAGAGATGAGCGGGTTCGGTTCCTCGGAATCCGAACCCGCCCGAACTTCAGCTTTTTTCTCACGGGTCCGAGCGACTCGGATCCTCCCGCCTTGCTCGGTTAACCCGAGCGCGCCCGAACGTCATCATCCCGCTGTCGGATTCTCGCGAGGCTCGTATTCTATCGCGAGACTCGGATTCTATATAAGGAGCCGCGCGTCGCCGCCATTTTCACACGTGCATTGAGATTGATAGGGAGAGGACGTGGCTGGCGTCCTCTCCGTTTATAGAGAAGAGACTAGAGTAGAGAGAGACACAGTATTTAGTAATTTTGGGGAGCATTAGGAGTACTACTACTTGCTGAAGTGATAGTGTGACTGTGTATATCTGACTTGTGGGGGAGACAGTGGGGAGCAGTTAGAGTCTGAGAGCAGGAGTACATATTTTAACGTACAGTGCACACTTTTGCTGCCAGAGTGCCACACTGCCATTGTGACCACACTGACCACCAGTATATTGTGATTGTCTGCTTAGGAGTACTACTTGCAAGTTGCTGATAGTGTGACCAGTGACCTGACCATCAGTTTAATTAATCACCACCAGTTTAATATATATATATAATTGTATATATATATATATAATTGTAATATACCACCTACCCGTGTTTTTTTTTTTTTTTCTTTCTTCTTGATACATACTACTATAGTAGCTTACTGTAGCAGTCTGCGGTGCTGAGCTGACAGTGTCCAGCAGGTCCGTCATCAGTCATTACATAATAAATATATATACCTGTCCGGCTGCAGTACTAGTGATATTATATATATATATATATATATATATATATATATTAATTTCATCTCATTATCATCCAGTCTACATTAGCAGCAGACACAGTACGGTAGTCCACGGCTGTAGCTACCTCTGTGTCGGCAGTCGCTCGTCCATCCATAATTGTATACCACCTACCCGTGTTTTTTTTTTTTTTCTTTCTTCTTGATACATACTACTATAGTAGCTTACTGTAGCAGTCTGCGGTGCTGAGCTGACAGTGTCCAGCAGGTCCGTCATCAGTCATTACATAATAAATATATATACCTGTCCGGCTGCAGTACTAGTGATATTATATATATATATATATATATATATATATATATATTAATTTCATCTCATTATCATCCAGTCTATATTAGCAGCAGACACAGTACGGTAGTCCACGGCTGTAGCTACCTCTGTGTCGGCAGTCGCTCGTCCATCCATAATTGTATACCACCTACCCGTGGTTTTTTTTTCTTTCTTTCTTCTTGATACATACTACTATAGTAGCTTACTGTAGCAGTCTGCGGTGCTGAGCTGACAGTGTCCAGCAGGTCCGTCATCAGTCATTACATAAATATATATACCTGTCCGGCTGCAGTACTAGTGATATTATATATATATATATATATATATATTAATTTCATCTCATTATCATCCAGTCTATATTAGCAGCAGACACAGTACGGTAGTCCACGGCTGTAGCTACCTCTGTGTCGGCAGTCGCTCGTCCATCCATAATTGTATACCACCTACCCGTGGTTTTTTTTTTTTTCTTTCTTCTTGATACATACTACTATAGTAGCTTACTGTAGCAGTCTGCGGTGCTGAGCTGACAGTGTCCAGCAGGTCCGTCATCAGTCATTACATAATAAATATATATACCTGTCCGGCTGCAGTACTAGTGATATTATATATATATATATATATATATATTAATTTCATCTCATTATCATCCAGTCTATATTAGCAGCAGACACAGTACGGTAGTCCACGGCTGTAGCTACCTCTGTGTCGGCAGTCGCTCGTCCATCCATAAGTATACTAGTATCCATCCATCTCCATTGTTTACCTGAGGTGCCTTTTAGTTGTGCCTATTAAAATATGGAGAACAAAAATGTTGAGGTTCCGAAAATAGGGAAAGATCAAGATCCACTTCCACCTCGTGCTGAAGCTGCTGCCACTAGTCATGGCCGAGACGATGAAATGCCATCAACGTCGTCTGCCAAGGCCGATGCCCAATGTCTTAGTACAGAGCATGTAAAATCCAAAACACCAAATATCAGTAAAAAAAGGACTCCAAAATCTAAAATAAAATTGTCGGAGAAGCGTAAACTTGCCAATATGCCATTTACCACACGGAGTGGCAAGGAACGGCTGAGGCCCTGGCCTATGTTCATGGCTAGTGGTTCAGCTTCACATGAGGATGGAAGCACTCAGCCTCTCGCTAGAAAAATGAAACGACTCAAGCTGGCAAAAGCACAGCAAAGAACTGTGCGTTCTTCGAAATCCCAAATCCACAAGGAGAGTCCAATTGTGTCGGTTGCGATGCCTGACCTTCCCAACACTGGACGTGAAGAGCATGCGCCTTCCACCATTTGCACGCCCCCTGCAAGTGCTGGAAGGAGCACCCGCAGTCCAGTTCCTGATAGTCAGATTGAAGATGTCAGTGTTGAAGTACACCAGGATGAGGAGGATATGGGTGTTGCTGGCGCTGGGGAGGAAATTGACCAGGAGGATTCTGATGGTGAGGTGGTTTGTTTAAGTCAGGCACCCGGGGAGACACCTGTTGTCCGTGGGAGGAATATGGCCGTTGACATGCCTGGTGAAAATACCAAAAAAATCAGCTCTTCGGTGTGGAAGTATTTCAACAGAAATGCGGACAACATTTGTCAAGCCGTGTGTTGCCTTTGTCAAGCTGTAATAAGTAGGGGTAAGGACGTTAACCACCTCGGAACATCCTCCCTTATACGTCACCTGCAGCGCATTCATCATAAGTCAGTGACAAGTTCAAAAACTTTGGGCGGAAGCAGTCCACTGACCAGTAAATCCCTTCCTCTTGTAACCAAGCTCACGCAAACCACCCCACCAACTCCCTCAGTGTCAATTTCCTCCTTCCCCAGGAATGCCAATAGTCCTGCAGGCCATGTCACTGGCAATTCTGACGAGTCCTCTCCTGCCTGGGATTCCTCCGATGCATCCTTGCGTGTAACGCCTACTGCTGCTGGCGCTGCTGTTGTTGCTGCTGGGAGTCGATGGTCATCCCAGAGTGGAAGTCGTAAGCCCACTTTTACTACTTCCACCAAGCAATTGACTGTCCAACAGTCCTTTGCGAGGAAGATGAAATATCACAGCAGTCATCCTGTTGCAAAGCGGATAACTGAGGCCTTGACAACTATGTTGGTGTTAGACGTGCGTCCGGTATCCGCCGTTAGTTCACAGGGAACTAGACAATTTCTTGAGGTAGTGTGCCCCCGTTACCAAATACCATCTAGGGTCCACTTCTCTAGGCAGGCGATACCGAGAATGTACACGGACGTCAGAAAAAGACTCACCAGTGTCCTAAAAAATGCAGTTGTACCCAATGTCCACTTAACCACGGACATGTGGACAAGTGGAGCAGGGCAGGGTCAGGACTATATGACTGTGACAGCCCACTGGGTAGATGTATGGACTCCCGCCGCAAGAACAGCAGCGGCGGCACCAGTAGCAGCATCTCGCAAACGCCAACTCTTTCCTAGGCAGGCTACGCTTTGTATCACCGGTTTCCAGAATACGCACACAGCTGAAAATCTCTTACGGCAACTGAGGAAGATCATCGCGGAATGGCTTACCCCAATTGGACTCTCCTGTGGATTTGTGGCATCGGACAACGCCAGCAATATTGTGTGTGCATTAAATATGGGCAAATTCCAGCACGTCCCATGTTTTGCACATACCTTGAATTTGGTGGTGCAGAATTTTTTTAAAAACGACAGGGGCGTGCAAGAGATGCTGTCGGTGGCCAGAAGAATTGCGGGACACTTTCGGCGTACAGGCACCATGTACAGAAGACTGGAGCAACACCAAAAACGCCTGAACCTGCCCTGCCATCATCTGAAGCAAGAAGTGGTAACGAGGTGGAATTCAACCTTATATATGCTTCAGAGGTTGGAGGAGCAGCAAAAGGCCATTCAAGCCTATACAATTCAGCACGATATAGGAGGTGGAATGCACCTGTCTCAAGCGCAGTGGAGAATGATTTCAACGTTGTGCAAGGTTCTTCTGCCCTTTGAACTTGCCACACGTGAAGTCAGTTCAGACACTGCCAGCCTGAGTCAGGTCATTCCCCTCATCAGGCTTTTGCAGAAGAAGCTGGAGACATTGAAGGAGGAGCTAACACGGAGCGATTCCGCTAGGCATGTGGGACTTGTGGATGGAGCCCTTAATTCGCTTAACAAGGATTCACGGGTGGTCAATCTGTTGAAATCAGAGCACTACATTTTGGCCACCGTGCTCGATCCTAGATTTAAAACCTACCTTGGATCTCTCTTTCCGGCACACACAAGTCTGCTGGGGTTCAAAGACCTGCTGGTGAGAAAATTGTCAAGTCAAGCGGAACGCGACCTGTCAACATCTCCTCCTTCACATTCTCCCGCAACTGGGGGTGCGAGGAAAAGGCTCAGAATTCCGAGCCCACCCGCTGGCGGTGATGCAGGGCAGTCTGGAGCGACTGCTGATGCTGACATCTGGTCCGGACTGAAGGACCTGACAACGATTACGGACATGTCGTCTACTGTCACTGCATATGATTCTCTCCCCATTGAAAGAATGGTGGAGGATTATATGAGTGACCGCATCCAAGTAGGCACGTCAGACAGTCCGTACTTATACTGGCAGGAAAAAGAGGCAATTTGGAGGCCCTTGCACAAACTGGCTTTATTCTACCTAAGTTGCCCTCCCACAAGTGTGTACTCCGAAAGAGTGTTTAGTGCCGCCGCTCACCTTGTCAGCAATCGGCGTACAAGGTTACATCCAGAAAATGTGGAGAAGATGATGTTCATTAAAATGAATTATAATCAATTCCTCTGTGGAGACATTGACCAGCAGCAATTGCCTCCACAAAGTACACAGGGAGCTGAGATGGTGGATTCCAGTGGGGACGAATTGATAATCTGTGAGGAGGGGGATGTACACGGTGATATATCGGAGGATGATGATGAGGTGGACATCTTGCCTCTGTAGAGCCAGTTTGTGCAAGGAGAGATTAATTGCTTCTTTTTTGGTGGGGGTCCAAACCAACCCGTCATTTCAGTCACAGTCGTGTGGCAGACCCTGTCACTGAAATGATGGGTTGGTTAAAGTGTGCATGTCCTGTTTATACAACATAAGGGTGGGTGGGAGGGCCCAAGGACAATTCCATCTTGCACCTCTTTGTTCTTTAATTTTTCTTTGCGTCATGTGCTGTTTGGGGAGTATTTTTTTGGAAGGGCCATCCTGCGTGACACTGCAGTGCCACTCCTAGATGGGCCAGGTGTTTGTGTCGGCCACTAGGGTCGCTTATCTTACTCACACAGCTACCTCATTGCGCCTCTTTTTTTCTTTGCGTCATGTGCTATTTGGGGAGTGTTTTTTGGAAAGGCCATCCTGCGTGACACTGCAGTGCCACTCCTAGATGGGCCAGGTGTTTGTGTCGGCCACTAGGGTCGCTTAGCTTACTCACACAGCTACCTCATTGCGCCTCTTTTTTTTTTGCGTCATGTGCTGTTTGGGGAGTGTTTTTTGGAAGGGCCATCCTGCGTGACACTGCAGTGCCACTCCTAGATGGGCCAGGTGTTTGTGTCGGCCACTAGGGTCGCTTAGCTTAGTCATCCAGCGACCTCGGTGCAAATTTTAGGACTAAAAATAATATTGTGAGGTGTGAGGTATTCAGAATAGACTGAAAATGAGTGGAAATTATGGTTTTTGAGGTTAATAATACTTTGGGATCAAAATGACCCCCAAATTCTATGATTTAAGCTGTTTTTTAGTGTTTTTTGAAAAAAACACCCGAATCCAAAACACACCCGAATCCGACAAAAACAATTCGGTGAGGTTTTGCCAAAACGCGGTCGAACCCAAAACACGGGCGCGGAACCGAACCCAAAACCAAAACCCGAAAAATTTCAAGTGCACATCTCTAATCTTAACTACTAGCTGGGCTGATCTCCGGGACTGCAGGGCTCTGTCTCCTCTGTATAGCCGCCTGCCTCATCAGCGCTGTGCTTTTACAGACACTTAAGTATTGTACATGTCATTTTAGACAGTTTTAGTTAAGAACAAGTGCACTGCTATCTGAATACTTGGTAAAAGTATTCTGTGATATACTGTAAATCCAGTATCTACTGTGCATCTATACTCATACATATTTATATGTAATATTGTTCATATGTAATAACTTCTGCATTTGTACATGTGTCTGAGTGTGCCTGCAGCGTGGGATTCCATTCTCCTGTATCACATATTGCTATCACTATATTCTGTACCCTGAGTGGCTGGGTGCGTCATTGTCCCATATATATATATATATATATATATCCTATCTATCCATATATATATAATATAGACACAATATACATTTTGGTATAGTGTGTTTCAGTCACTTCATACCGCTTAAATCCTCTGTGTATTGTCCCTGTAGTTAATCCGCCCTGGGCGGATACTCTGTCTACCCAATTACAACAATTAAATCAATCCTTGGTTAGACAAAAGTCTACCCCATGCCCCTATGGGGCCAAGGAGTCATCTAAACGGGCCATTTCTTCCTCACAATCCACTAATATTTTGGATAATTCTTCCGATGGGGAATATACTGATCCGTCAGACACTGATACAGTTGCTTCTGATGAGGAATCTACAACCCAGGTTGATGTTCCTGACCTAGTGTAGGCTATTAAGCTAATTCTTCAGATAGATGACTTTAAGCCTACTACTGCGTCTAAGAAACCTGATAAGTTCAAACGTCAGAAGGTTGCTAAGGTAGTCTTACCACATTCTGACCACTTAATTGACATACGTCAGGAATCCTGGTGGTCGTCAGGAATCCTGGTGGTCGCCAGGAAAGAAATTTTCCCTGTCTAAAAAGATGCTAGCTCGTTATCCTATCTTTGCAGAGTTGAGTAACAAGTGGGAAACTCCACCGCCGGTAGACTCTCATGTCGCCCGTCTTGTCGTGTCATCTACTCTATCACCACTGTCACCTCACTGAAGGAACAGACGGGTAAGCACGTGGAGGGATGCCTGAAGTCTATTTACACTCTTACTGGTGCGGTACATAGACCCACTATGGCAGCCTCCTGGGCTGCGAAAGGAATTGAAGCATGGGTTCAGGCAATTGAGGATGAGCTGCCTCAGGATTTTTCTGTCACTGCCAGGTAATATCTGTCCTTTATTACCACAGCTTCCCACTATATTCAGGAGGCGGCCTTTGATGCAGGTGTAATGGCGGCCAAGGCATCTACTACGTCTATCCTGGCTAGTCGAATTATGTGGTTGAGGTCCTGGAAGGTGGACCTGCACTCCTTGGAAGTGCTCCCTTTTAAGGGAGACATCCTATTTGGGGAGGATCTGAACAAGTTTGTAACTGACTTGGCTACTGCCAAGACTTCGTGTCTCCCAAATACTAATCCTTCTGCTCCGAAAGCTAAGAGTACCACCTTTTGTTCCTTTCGACCTCTAGGGAAAGCAGAGGGTCAGGCGTATCCGCGTCAGGCCCGTGCTTCCAAAACCACTAAGCCTGAATCTAAACAATCCTGGGCCGCCCGTCAGCCTGCTTCCACACAAGACAAGCCTGCCGCATGACGGGGCGGGCCTCCCCATGGGGGTCCCCAGGGTGGGAGGCCGACTTCTGCAGTTTGCCCAGGCCTGGTTAAAGACCGCTTTGGATGCCTGGGTGTGGGAAGTTGTCTCTCATGGGTACTCAATCTTTTTCAAGAGACGTCCCACTCGCCAGTTTTGCACAACTGTTATCCCTGCGGAACCGTTAAAAGCGCAAGATCTACACTTGGTTGTACAATCCCTCCTGGATAAAGGAGTGGTAGTGCCGGTACCTCTGTCTCAGAGAGGTAGGGGATACTATTCGACCCTGTTTCTAGTTTATAAGCCAAATGGGTCCTTCCGGCCTAGACTCAGCCTCAAATCATTGAACAAGTTTGTGAGAGTATCCAAATTCCATATGGAAACACTGCACTCTATAGTGCTGGCCGTGGAACCCGAAGACTATATGGTATCCCTGTCATACAGGATTCTTAGCTGCCCCTCCCTTTTGCCATGTCGCATCAGCAATATCTGCGGTTTGCTATTGGCAACCTACATTATCAATTCCAGGCACTGCCTTTTGGACTTGCCACAGCCCCTCGGATGTTCACCAAGGTCATGGCCGTGATGACGGCTCTTCGCCGCCGTCAGGGAATCAGGATCCTGCTGTATCTGAACGACTTGCTGATCCTGGCGAACTCCCAAGAGGTTTTCCCTAGTCATCTAGTACTGACTGTCCAATTCCTACAAGCCCACTGATGGCTCATCAACTGAAAAAAGTCCTCGCTGGTCCCTGCTCGGAGTATGGTGCACGTGGGGGCACTTCCAGACCCAAACAACAAACGATTGTTTTTGTCTCCAGAGAAAATTCTGAAACTTCAGGACAGGATCAAATATTTCCTCTCTCGCCCAAGAGTGTCGATACACTCGGCAATGCCAAGTACTAGGCCTCGTGGTGTCGGCTTTCGACATTTTAGAGTATGTTCCGTTTCATTCCCGCCCTCTGCAGAGGTTAATCCTTTCGAAGAGGGACGGCCTGCCTCATCGGATCAGGTCTCAAATGATCTCCTTGACTCCGGAGGTTCGTCTGTCACTGAGCTGGTGACTACAGGACCAACAGTTGAGTAGGGGCCATCCCTCCTGGATCTCCAACTGGGTCCTCCTGACAACGGATGCCGGTAGGCGGGATTGGGGCGCAGTGATGGAGCAACACTCTCTCCAGGGTCGGTGGACCAGGGAGGAGTCTCTCCTCCCGGTAAACATTCTGGAATTGCGGGCGGTGTTCAGTGCGTTGACACTGGCCTGCCCCTAGTACAGAACAGGCCTGTTCAGGTACAATCAGACAACGCCACCATGGTGGTGTACATAAATCATCAGGGCGGCACTCGAAACCGCATGGCAATGCAGAAAGTATCAAAAATTCTCAGTTGGGCGGAACGCCATCTGCCAGCAATATCAGCAGTGTTCATCCCCGGAGTCCTCAACTGGGAATCGAATTGCCTCAGTCGTCAGGATGTTCACGCTGGAGAGTGGAGTCTTCATCCGGAAGTCTTTCAACTCCTAGTGGACAAGTGGGGCCTACCAGATGTAGACCTGAAGGCGTCTCGACACAATCACAAGGTTCAGGTCTTTGGATCAAGGACAAGGGATCCTCAAGCAACGTTCGTGGATGCATGGCAATTCCATGGAACTTTCGGCTGCCATACGTTTTCCCTCTAGTATCACTCCTGCCCAGGGTACTACGGAAGTTCAAACAAGAAAGAGTAATACTACTTCTAGTTGCTCCAGCGTGGCCCAGACGGCACTGGTTCTCAGACCTGCAGGGTCCATCAGTAGAGCGTCCTCTTCTACTTCCTCAACGCCCAGATCTCCTCGTTCAGGGCCTTTGTGTCTATACGGACCTGGCCAGACTGGCTTTGACGACGTGGCTCTTGAAGCTTCACTCCTGAGGGCCAAGGGATTCACTGAGGCGGTTATTCAAACTGTGTTGAAGGCTCGCAAACCGGCTGCAGCACGGATTTATTACAGGGTCTGGAACTCTTACTTCACATAGTGTGCTGCTAAGAATTATGATGCCTATTCGTTCAGAACTTCTAGGCTTTTGGCTTTTCTGCAACAAAGTCTAGATTTAGGCCTTCGTCTGGCCTCCCTCAAGGTTCATATATCTGCCTTGTCGGTCTGGTTTCAGAGGAAAATTACGTCTATTCCTGATGTTCTTACTTTCACTCAGGGCTTTTTACGGATTCAGCCTCCCTATGTCCCGCCTGTGGCTCCATGGGACCTGTCTGTTGTCTTAAATGCCCTGCAAGAGGCTCCATTTGAACCTCTTAAGTCTGTGGATCTTAAATGTCTTACACTTAGAAAGTCCTGTTTTTATTGGCTATTTCCTCTGCTAGGAGAGTGTCGGACTTGGGCGCCTTCTGCTGTCATCCACCCTTTCTGATTTTTCACCGTGACCGGGCAGTTCTTTGAACTCGCCCTGGTTATCTACCTAAGGTGGTATCATCTTTTCATCTTAACCAAGAGATTGTCGTTCCGGCCTTTATCTCCTGGTTTGTCCTCCAAAGAGCGATCTTTGGATGTGATACGGGCTCTCCGTATCAGGAGGTTAGATACCCTTTTCGTACTTTTTGGTTTTCACAAACGTGGATGGCCTGCGAATAAGCAAACCTTGGCCAGATGGATTAGAGTGGTGATTGCACAAGCCTATGCACAGGCTGGTCTTCCAGCTCCTGCTGCTATCAAAGTCCATTCTACTCAGTCTGTTGGACCTTCTTGGGTGGCCCGTCATGGCGCGTCCACTGAACAATTGTGCAAGGCGGCTACGTGATCCTCAGTGAACACGTTCATCAGGTTCTATGCCTTCGATACTTCCGCCTACCAGGATGCTTCCTTTGGACGCCGAGTTTCTTGTGCCTGCTATGGTGCATCTCCTCCCATGAGGAACTGCTTTAGGACATCCCCGATGTATTCCCTGTGGAATCCCAGTGTACCCCGCTGCAGACAAGGATATTTATGGTAGACTTACCATGGTTAAATCTCTTTCTGCGAGGTACATTGGATTCCACAGGGCGCCCACCCTGACGCACTTAGTTTCTTTGGGTTTGTATGGCATTATCCGCTAGTCCCTTCTCCTGTTGTGAGAATGTGGTTCCATGTGACTAACATCTACCGTTTCTTTTACCTGCTACTGCATTGGACTGGTTAACGACACTGAGCTCCAGTGTCTGGATGTGGGGTTATAGAGGAGGCGGTGCAATGCATCCTGGGAACAGTCAAAGCTTTAACCTGTTGCTGCCTCAGATCAAGATCCAACTCTACACCCCGATGTATTCCCTGTGGAATCCAGTGTACCTCGCAGAAAGAGATTTAACCATGGTAAGTCTACCATAAATCTCCTTTACTTTCAGTGTCTGTGAAGCTGGGTGCAATAGTGTTCACATAAGATAATTTATCTTAGACTTGACAAGTTTCCCCTTTCACCCACTCATGAACACAATACCCCAAACAGCTTACTAGACTGTTTGCATCTGACATACTGATAATATGAACATATATTTATTATAATCAACAAGCCTAAAAGCTGACTGCACTGCTCACTCACTATGTCTTTTCACACTAGGTCAAAGATGAAAGACAGCTAGTTACTTAAAGTGGAGCTATAGTTCTGGCTGGTACCTATATGATTGCAAAAACACTAATCCTAATATAAATAAATATATATATATATATATATATATATATTGACAATGCTAAATTCCTTTGTCGTATAAACAACCCTTTATGAAGTCTAAGAACACTGTACGCTGCTTACTTAAGAAGTACCGTAAGGGTACGCTATTTGCGTAACGATCGCTCAGCCGTAGGCGAGACGCTCAAGCGTCACGTTCGCTCACGGCCCAGTGATCACAGGACAACACGTTATTGGTTATGACTAGAGTAATGATTCGCTATGGCGTAGCGGACGCTCGAGACCATGAGGAGGTCACCAGCGGCGCAGACGCTCACAATGCTATACCTTTATGTCTAAACCTTATACCAATGAAATACACAGAATACCTTAATGTGAATACAGGGTGTAAGTGCAACCTTGTGTAACCTGACTAACTACAAAGCTGCTTGAGCGTCACCGACGCTCAAGTGAACACTTAACACTATAGAAAATACACAGATACTGGTTTAGGGTCCGAAGCCTATTAACTGTGTTATATCTAATATACTTGTAAAAAGGGGATAACAGTACAAATGATACACTACAATATAACAGAGACTTCCTAACCAAAATACAATACTATCTAATACAATTCAATACTAGTCTAGGGGAGATGTGAGAGAAAAGAGAAAGGAGAGAGAGAGAGAGAAATGGAGAGAGATGAGAGAAATTGGCTCACAGTAAGACAATGATTACGGAGAGAAACTTACGCACAAGGGTAAACGATCGCATGCGCCTGGACATCCAGCACCCGATTTTCAGCAATGAGAACCGTTGAAGAGTGAGAGCTGGATGTGGTCGGCCTGCCTATTTATGCCCCACACACAATGCAATCTCATAGTCCCTACAATCCCATTGTCCATTGGACGTCGGAATTCGGCCCTGCATCATAACAAAAGGTCATAGGTTGATTCATACAGGTGGGCTGTGACGATTTCAAACAGCTCAGGTGGGTGGGGAACTAGGTTTCCCGCCGCATACCTGAGTATGAGTAAATAATAGAAATGGACATAAACTTCTTATGTTCATAACTATTCGCACGAGCGATTAATACGCTCCAAACCAACACCGGAATATTGCTAATTAAATACTCTTCCGATGGGTACCAAACACTGCTGTATGACTCTTGTTAGACCCTTCGTATAACACAAAGAGGGATTCCTCAGCTCATGGACATTCTATATTAACCAAACTTTCAGAAACTATCAAAGGGACCATGATCTACAAACTACATTAATTATGAAAATATGTAACGAATGAGTCGCATGCTACGACTACATAAACTCTACCGTAAATACGCATACCGTGCGCCCGCGGGTGCACGCTATTGCGGGTATGCGCCTTCACGGGAGAGCGTACGCATGCGCAGCACGGACCAGTGTGCGGTGCAAATATGGCAACGTGCATAGAGACATTTTTCTGACTTTGACAGTCCACCCTTTGGCAGTCAATAATAACTGCCACCTTCTAAAACATTTCAAAAAGGAGAAAAATGTAAGTCAGGGGTTAATTGATTTCCATGGTGGGGAAAGGAAGAAGAGTGGAGTAGGTGTGAAGAGGGTATGACCTAGTGAGATAGCAGAAGCATGTGTGTATGAGTCCATGTTTGGAGGGTCATGTATCATCGTGCCGTACGTGTGGTAAATCAAGCTTCGAGGTATTGCGAAGTATACATTTGAATTCCTTCTTATCCCGTGGTACGGGTCTGTGGATGGGCTGTCAAACTTTACCGAGCTCATTTCGGCTTTCAGTTGTAACAAAATGGGGATGCACATTTTAGTTGATGATACATGAATGGGGGAGGTATGTGGTTGCTGATATCTGTGCCTGTATTCCCTATCGTCTATGTGTGTCATTACCTGAGGGTTGTAGAGATGAAGATAAAGAACACTTATGGAAAATGCAATGATATTCTATGTCAGGGAAATGTACATCTGTCGTTGAAGTTGTGTTCGGTATCTGTTGAGAGTCGTCTTCTTTGCGCTGTATTGCTCCTTGGGCATGAGCAAATAGCTTTGTCAGAGCCATCGGATCAAAAAAAATGTTGGGCTAGCGTGAGTTTAAAAGTACTAGGGAAACTGGGGATCCATGGCAAAGTTCATCAAGTGTCCATTTCTCAAGTGGTCAAAATCCTTCTTTGGTGCTTGTCTGTTGTCTGTATAGCGTCTCGTCAACTTCCTCGTCCAAGGGGGTCTTTGTATCTTGGAGAAAAGCAGAAAAACAGGTGAAAGAAACGGACCGTATAATCGCATTTTCATCACATTCTGGTTTCTATCATTGGGTCATAAATCAAATCCAGGTTAATTACGGTTTCCTCACTCCTCAAGCTCATCACTTTTGTACTTTGTTTGCACCTCATTAAAGCCTGCCCGCATCTAAATATCAATCCAATCGATATAATGACACCCAAGATACATAGTAGAAACTTTCCAACATCCATTATGACTCCTTGAGCCCAGTCTCCTAAACCGGAGAACCAATTTCGCGGGTTCAACCATGACACCCAACCAGTCAGCTCATTACCTACAGCAGCAAGGGTGAGATTGTGTTTTCGACGAAATTCCCACTTCAATTGGAGAATATCGTCCATCTTTTGGTCTATGACCTCTACCGGATCCTCGGTGTTATTTGTGATATAAGTGCAACACTTTATGCCGTGCTGTGTTGCCAGTGTAACACAATATCCGCCTGTTACTGCTGTAAGATAATTAAGAACCATCCTATGCTGAACTAGTTCTGTTTTGTAAGCTTGAAGTTCTCTTCCAGTGTATCTAAACGTGTCATCATACATTTCAGTGATATTATCTAACAAATTGGCGAGTGCGGAAATGTATCTATAATTCATCACTCCTCGAGCGGTGCGAGTGAAATCTAACGCTACCAGAACCTGAATCCCGGTGGATTCATGGATAAGATCAGAGGCCGGATGCTCTAACCTTTCTGACAGTTGTCTTTTAACTCGGTGCTCGTAATGAGTGTGAGTATAAGGAGCTTGGGCACCACGGTGTATGTCCTTCATTTTGTCATGTGTAACAGTCATCACTTCAGGCAATACTTTTCCAATATAACACAATCCTTCAGAGTTTGGGGCAAGCCACTTGTACGCCTTTCTCCCGCATATGAAATATGCGTCATCGGGGAGAACATATGGGACGGAGAAGGACATTACCATGTTACAAACCTTCCAGGTGAAATCTCCTGACCCTAATTCTTCCATCTGCTTAATGCACGTATCAGTTTGTACGATATGTGCACAGTATCCTGGTGATACCTCTCCAACTCTAGTAATCCTATTTCCTAAGGTATATCGATACCGGAAAGATTTTCCTCTACTGGCTATGTGGCGTACAAGCTCTGTATCTGTAGGCATTCTATCTGCTCTGTGTGAGAAGGTCATGGTAAGGTTGCTCCATGACACTTCCCACTTTCCCGGCTTACGGGGATTGGAGATATTAAAACATAAGAGGGACCTATCCACATGGTATTGGTGGAGCTTCAAACTAGGAGGGCTGGAGACGTCAAACCTCCGGTCCACCGGTCTCCCACCCCTTAGCTCAAGTACCTCCCCTAACGTTAAAGGAAATGGTACTAGCCCTGACTTGCTATGACCCTGAGGTACTTGAGAGCATACCCAACAATCTGTTTGGTTTAATACGTTACCCACTAAGGAGTGATAGTCACTCAATGGATGCCGGTCCATATGGATATTAAAACTGGATTGGCATTATTGTTACCGAGCCTACTGATACAGTTTTCTTTTTGAGCTAACAATCCTTCAAAGAAAATGTTTACAGATAACATGGTTGTTAGATCGTGCCCGGTACTCGCCTTTGCTTGGTGATTGGGTTGCTATTGGAAATTTACACCTCCGTCTCAGTCATTAGAACCTTTCTGGATCCTTTCTCGACCTCACTGGTACTCTCACCGAAACAGACTGCTCTGGTCAACATCCTGGTTAACGGGAAAATCCATATTGCAGTCTCTTGGGGCAAGTCCATCTTACAGGAGGAGAAAAGAAGAAATTTGTAAAGGGGGTATAAGAAAACAGTTTGAGGGGGGGGAGAGAGAACTTGTTACGATAACAAGTTCTCTCGTCTTGTTGTTCTTCTTGTTCTGCTGTCTTCTCAAAGGTGCTGTCTCTCAGTCTTCCAAACGAACATTCTGGTGATGCAATGTTCATTCCCAACCGACGATCTTTCTGTAAGGAGCAAAAATCTGGCATTACCATTGGTCCAACTGAGGGGTGACATACCATCTTTAAACCATGGAAACATGAGTGGGAAGAGAGAGATAACAAAAAAAAAACAAAAGAGATAGAGAACAATTCATGTGCATATATACATTACATAACTCGACAATAACCATCAATAAGAAAAGAGAAACAAAGCGTTTTTAAACATTGTCAACATTAAGAAAACATTGTTAGCATTAGAAAATCATTGTCAGACTTATTAGGCTGTCATATCTATGTGTCTAATGGTCTCCTTGAGCAGTCCCTTCCCACCAGCACCTGCATTACTCCACTGTCTGTATCTGGCCAGAAATACATTGTGGCGGAGGTCATGCTGGGGTTTGGTAGACTTCTGCAAGGACCAAGTGAATATGCAATGTGTGAATTCTTACCAATACTAGTCAGAGATGGGGATAGAGAGAGAGAGAAAAAAAAAAAAAAAACATTTTTCACAAATACATTTACAACTTTTCACCTGGTCATTCCTGTGTCTTCAGTGAATGACCTCCCACTTCATTAACCGTTACCTCAGGCTTGCCTCCATTCCTAATAATCACCTTTCCTGCCTATGTGATCCCTGATTATAATGGTGTGTATTGTAATTTTGCTCATTTCTTGGTCTAGGGGGTCTAACTTTATGTGGGTTATTACAGTTGTTGGCATAATGCCCTTCTCTTCTACAATGGTAACAGATCCTTGGCTTTCTCCGAGTGTCAGTGAACTGGGGTCTTGGCTGATTTGATGCCTCCTCAAACGCTCGGATGCTCATCATCATCAACCGTTTCCCCTGTTCTTCCCTGATTCCTTGGTTTTCATGATTATGGTGTTGTCTTTCTCTTGATCTACAATCTCTTGCAAAGTGTCCCTTTTTATGACAATTGTAACAGACTTCCATATCTGGATTTCTCACAGGGGTGTGGGGCTTTTGTTGGGGTGGTCTTGTGTTTTGGGCCTGTATATTTGCTGCCATTAACTCATCTCTTTGTGACTCTCTGTATCTGGTGATATTCTGATCATGATTGATGACGGCCTCTCTTAGTGCGGTCACCGAGATATCTCTCCAGTTTGGGTTGGTGGTCTGTACCCTTGTTTTTAATTCATCTTTTAAACCATTCATTAATACCTTAACCGCTATTCCTTTATGTTGTGCATTTGTCTTGATGTCTGCGATCCCAGTGTTTCTAGCCATTATTTGCAGTGCTCGATTGAAATAATTAGAAACATTTTCTCTTTCGTTTTGCCTTATGGAGAGAATGTCATTCCACTTGACAGCAGCTGGGAAATATATTCCTAACTGTCGGTTAATCTGCCTAATACATTCCTGATTGTGTTCTTCCATACAAGGTACCTCCGTGTTTAATTTACAATCAGCAATGAATTTTTCAGGGTCAACACTGGAGGGCAAACATGCCCTCAGCACTGTCCGCCATTCTTTGTTGGTGGGTTCTGTGGCGTTTCCTAGTTCTTTAATAAACTTTTGACATTTGACTAGATTTTTCCTAGGATCAGGAAATTCAGACACAATTGATCTCAATTCGGTCTGGGACCAGAGACAGCGCATTGCACTGTCCTTGACGGGAATGATTCCCTGATCGTCAGTCTTCCCATTGGGGACTGAGATCACCCTGGCCAGATCGAGCTCAGTTACATCATCTTGTGTTGGTCTTATATTTTGGGGTATATCTGTTTGTGCGTGATATGAAACATTGTACGTACCTGTGGACACGACCTCACCTGACCCTCCGTTAGGGGGTTCGATTATTGCCTTTACCAATTTGGTCGCGTCCACCTGGATGGCTTTTGTGATGGTTGCTGGAAGAGGTGCTGACATCGTTCTGGGCTCACTTTCTTGTTTGTATTCCTGAGGGAAGTTTGACATGGGGTGCAACTTGCATAGGTTAATAGTTGTACATTCAACAGTATTACAATAATCATTGTTACAGTTATTACACTTATTCTTATAATCTATACTACAGTTGCTAAGAGCGTTTTTATTGTTCAACCTTGTGCTTTTCTCCGCAACCATAATCCTCCCCGATGCCATGTCTCTCCTCTCAAGATAAGATTCAGAAAAGTCAATTGAATCTCTTTGTAATTCACCTTCCTGTTGCCCTAACTGCACATAATCATAATGTTTACTTCGTCTCTTTGTTGGTTCAATGAGACATATCCTCCTCCTTAAATTTTGTAACACTTCTGGACTGAAGCTACCTATTCTTGGGACTTTGTCCCTGTCTTGTACAGTCATTCTCTCCCATTCATCACATAAAGATTCTGTGTGACTTCCGTATTTTTCACACATGATGTACCTTGCCGACCCAACGGGTCGGTTCTCTGAATCAACCCGAACCGAGGTTGATCGCCCCCTACCTGAACAACTGGCCCCCATAATCTGCAGGTGTTGCTTATTCCTCCTTGGATCTTTATATCAAGGTTTTCAGCGAACCCTTACAAACAAACCAAGATGTCCTGGGCAGGCCGGCGGTGGCGGTTTACCAAGTACCCCACTTACTTCTCGCCCACGTTGGCCAGTACTGCAATCACTGTAACCAGAGCTGCTGTACCCAACCCAGGGCCCCTGTGAACCTTCTGTTTACTGGAACATATGAGGGTTACCCGAAGGACACTTACTCTTTCCAGTAAAGTTGGGGTTGTTAGATAGTTCCTGAGTGACCAGCGAACTTCCCTTTAAAAATAAAAAATTACACAAATCACGTCAGAATGTACAAACAGCGTTTGTGACCACTTTACTCTAATGGTATTAGGTCAGATTACTAACTACTGCACACAATTACGTGCGGTCCAATCGTTCAGTACATAAGCACTACTTGTCATGTACTGAAAGATCAATGGAATCGATGTTTCCGGCCGCGATTCCTTCAGCAAGAGCTTATGGCCTACATGGGTTCTGCACCAACACCCCAGGCGTTGTGCCTCTTGTACCTTTATAGCGGACCTCTTTGTCTATTTTACCTGTTACCTTATGACCTCCTGGTCTGTTACCGTCTGTTAATGACCTCCTGGTCTGTTACCTTATGACCTCCTGGTCTGTTACCTTATGACCTCCTGGTCTGTTACCTTATGGTCCGCTATACTCTAATGCTCAAATATTATTTAACCAAGGATGCCTCCCTAGCCACCGTATATGTCACTTACACGTGTGTCCCTTGACGAGTACCCGACTTTCCTTTTGGTTCAACCTCTAAGTTATATAAACTTATGTGATAAAAACACACTCACTCAACACATGTACACTTTGTTTCTATATCTATTTCTGCGCAGAAATTGTCTTCAGTCCAACTGTGTTACCAATTAGGAGCAGGATCTGTTAAACTAAATTTCAGATTTTTCCAAAAATAGATTTGCATTATTTACCGCGTCGCGTTATTTACCGCTGTGCGTTACTTATCGCCTTTGCGCTAATTATCGCTTTGCGCTAATTCAACTTTTCGTGACTTGAGCTACGTGGGCGTAACCAGACGCTACGTTGCGTAATGTACGCTGCGTGCGTCTGCCGTTTGGATTGCGTACGCAAGTCTTTTGTTAGGGACACGTGTACGCAAAACAAAGATCCACCGTAACACAATTTCTACCTTTATCAATGTAGATGATCCCTGATCATCTACCGCACACCACACTGACTGCCTTATCTCCCAGACAAGCCGTGTGTTGGTCTATACTTTAACTATTACCTCTACTATGAAATAACAGCAAATCTCTTTTAGCACTTTCTATCAACTATAAAACTTGGCAAACAGGAATAGTGATATACGAAATTTGAAAAAGAAATGCAGATAAATGTATGCGTGCGTGTATACGCAAGACAGAAGAGAAATAAAACAGTTTTAAAAGACACAAGCGTTTTGTTCTTACTTCCGGTTCCCGGATTCCTTCAGCACTCTTTATCTAAGCGAAGCAGACGCTTATCCCGTCAGCACAGCGAGACAACCTCCCACCCTTTGCTGGGGGATAATGTCTGCTGATCTACCTAGTGCAGATATGAGAAGGACAGGACGAGTCCCCCAATTGACAATGCTAAATTCCTTTGTCGTATAAACAACCCTTTATGAAGTCTAAGAACACTGTACGCTGCTTACTTAAGAAGTACCGTAAGGGTACGCTATTTGCGTAACGATCGCTCAGCCGTAGGCGAGACGCTCAAGCGTCACGTTCGCTCACGGCCCAGTGATCACAGGACAACACGTTATTGGTTATGACTAGAGTAATGATTCGCTATGGCGTAGCGGACGCTCGAGACCACGAGGAGGTCACCAGCGGCGCAGACGCTCACAATGCTATACCTTTATGTCTAAACCTTATACCAATGAAATACACAGAATACCTTAATGTGAATACAGGGTGTAAGTGCAACCTTGTGTAACCTGACTAACTACAAAGCTGCTTGAGCGTCACCGACGCTCAAGTGAACACTTAACACTATAGAAAATACACAGATACTGGTTTAGGGTCCGAAGCCTATTAACTGTGTTATATCTAATATACTTGTAAAAAGGGGATAACAGTACAAATGATACACTACAATATAACAGAGACTTCCTAACCAAAATACAATACTATCTAATACAATTCAATACTAGTCTAGGGGAGATGTGAGAGAAAAGAGAAAGGAGAGAGAGAGAGAGAAATGGAGAGAGATGAGAGAAATTGGCTCACAGTAAGACAATGATTACGGAGAGAAACTTACGCACAAGGGTAAACGATCGCATGCGCCTGGACATCCAGCACCCGATTTTCAGCAATGAGAACCGTTGAAGAGTGAGAGCTGGATGTGGTCGGCCTGCCTATTTATGCCCCACACACAATGCAATCTCATAGTCCCTACAATCCCATTGTCCATTGGACGTCGGAATTCGGCCCTGCATCATAACAAAAGGTCATAGGTTGATTCATACAGGTGGGCTGTGACGATTTCAAACAGCTCAGGTGGGTGGGGAACTAGGTTTCCCGCCGCATACCTGAGTATGAGTAAATAATAGAAATGGACATAAACTTCTTATGTTCATAACTATTCGCACGAGCGATTAATACGCTCCAAACCAACACCGGAATATTGCTAATTAAATACTCTTCCGATGGGTACCAAACACTGCTGTATGACTCTTGTTAGACCCTTCGTATAACACAAAGAGGGATTCCTCAGCTCATGGACATTCTATATTAACCAAACTTTCAGAAACTATCAAAGGGACCATGATCTACAAACTACATTAATTATGAAAATATGTAACGAATGAGTCGCATGCTACGACTACATAAACTCTACCGTAAATACGCATACCGTGCGCCCGCGGGTGCACGCTATTGCGGGTATGCGCCTTCACGGGAGAGCGTACGCATGCGCAGCACGGACCAGTGTGCGGTGCAAATATGGCAACGTGCATAGAGACATTTTTCTGACTTTGACAATATATATATATATATGGTCGAAAAGAGAAACGGGGGCGCTCAGATGTCACGGTGCACTACCACTAATAAATAGTAAAATTATGAAATCAAGTGTATAGAATAAGTGACACTTCCTCTAAAGTAAGAGTGGCTGCAACCTTAAGCAATAGATATGTGCTTGGAAAACACATAAACAAAATTTTTAGAAAGTGAAGTAAAGGGCGCCTGTTAGTGTCTAATAAAATTATAGAGCTGATGTGATTGAGAACAGGATACTACTTATCTGTCATAAATAGACTTTTGCTTCAGTCATAGGACCAGTACAGGTACATGAAAAAAGAAGAACAAAATAACATAGCGCGTACTGTTTTTACGCAATCACAATCTACAGATCATATAAACCAATTGTGTGTTAAAAAACTTTCTGGGTAAAGGTAAATCCCACAAATTTAAAATCCACAGCCAGGGATTTTGTTTTAAAAGTTTTTCACCATAAAACACACATAAAACATAAAGGTAGAAGTATAAAATATACAGTGTTCAATCTATAGATAAAATGGACCAATTATGTGTTTAAAACTTTCTGGGTATATGCAAGTCCCAAAAATTTAAAATCCACAGCCAGGGATTTTTTAAAAGTTTTTTCACAAAATTTAATAAAACACATAAAACATGAAAGGTAGAAGTAATGCGAGCGTACAAGATAAAATTGAATGACAAGCTTATCTGTCCATATTAGGACTGGGATACATCAGATCTTTCGTAAGCATCCAAGATAAATAGTAAAATTTCAAACGTACAAAAATTAAATATTAAAACAGCTTATCTGCCCATAAGGGAAGTTCAGGTGCATCAGTCCCAACGCGTTTCGTCCTTAACTAGACTTCATCATGGGGATAAGGTCAGTAAGCAAAGATGCTCTATTTATACCTGAAGAGAGAGTGAGAACCCAGCACATGGCCAGGTAATTGATGACATCACTTCCTGTTAGGTGATGTCGAATTTAGGCAATGGGAGACAGTTTAATTAAACTTTCAGGCATGGTGGCTACATATTGTGTGTATAGAGGGCACAAACAGGTGATAGGCAGGGAAATTGTAATGAAAAACGAAGCTTAAAAGCTTCGTATGGCGCTGTGCAGCGCGGTGGAACGCACAGCTAGTTCCTGGCGTGGTCCGCCGCGCGTCACTTCCGGTTTTGCGGAAGGTACTTCCGCCGGCCGGTGGAACGCACTGTGGAACGCATCGTCATCTCCGTGACGATGCGCTCTGCACAGCGGAGCTTGTCAGCAGTAATCAACTGCTGCTTCAGTAATCAGTGAAACAAGGGGGGCAGTGACGAGGGATGGCAGTGGACGAACTAATTAGAATATATAAGTACATGTGTATATAGGAACATATCCGGATTAAAGATAGAGATAAAGGAAATAAATATAAAAATAAATATAAATATAAAAATAATAATAAGAATAAAAATAATAATAATAAAAATAAAAATGAAAATAAATATAAATGTAAATATAAAATATATATAAAATATATATATAAAAAAGACATATATATATGAAATAGTGATATAGTTCTTTCTCCATATATAGAGGTATGTCCCATCTTAGTAAGTTTTCATCATAAAGTCCGTAGTGGTTCACACGTAGTGCTCGTGAAGTTAAAAACGTCCAAAATAAAGCTGGATAGAGCCGGTTTTTCGCCAATAGGCTGGAATATTAAAAGGATAAAAGATTTATAATACACGATGGCTAGGGATGATTAGGAATAGGTGTAGTATAACATACAGAGATGTGAGATGTGCAATTGAGTTGCAGGTGATTATATTGACTCAAGGTCATAACGAAGGAAGGTGCGATAATATAGTGCAATTGTGGTCATAATATATTACTATTTTGTGTTAAAAGTATAGGTGATGAGTCTTTTATAAAAAAGGGGCGATTTCAAATGCTTCATTGAAGCCCAGCGGTGCCATAGTTTGCAGTTCAAAGATCCAGAACATCTCTCTTTTCGATAATTTGTTCAATATATCTCCTCCTCTTTCTCCTGATTTAATTTGCTCGATGGCTTTGAATGTCAGGTCTTCGGGATTGGATTTGTGTTTTTCCTTAAAATGTTTGGAAACAGCGTGATTCTCTACTTTATTTTTTATATTTCAGACATGTTCCTGTAGTCGAATTTTGAGTAGTCTTTTCGTTTTGCCCACGTATTTTAGGCCACATGTGCATTCTAAAAGATATATGACCATGGTTGAGTTACAGTTCATGAAGTCTTTGATTAGATATTCTTTCGAGTTGTTATGATTGGAGAAGTGTCTTCTAACCGGATGTACAAACTTGCACATGTTGCAGTTTCCACATTTATAATTTCCTTTGCACTTAGGCATCCCGATTTTGTTTGTAGGCTCTTCTTTTTTCAAGAGACTTGGGGCTATGATGTCTTTGAGACTTTTGGTCTTTCTAAAGACAATTTTTGGGCGTTCTGGAATGATGTCTTTGAGGACGGGGTCCAGTAAAAGGAGGTTCCAGTGTTTATTAAACGACTTCTTTATGGACTGTTCCTGGCAGTTGTACGTAGTGATAAAGGGGATGAATTTCTCATCAGATTTCTCTTTGATCGGTTCAGTCTTGACATCATAAACTTTCTCAAGTGCCTTCTTGATGGTAGTCTCTGGATATTGTCTCTCTTTGAATCTCCCCGCATAAAGTTCCAGTTGTTTGGCGCACTCATCTGGATTGCTGCAGTTACGTCTGATCCGGTGAAATTGGGAGTATGGGATGTTGTTCTTCCAACCCTTTGCATGACAGCTTTTATAGTGTAGGTAACTGTTAGTGTCCACTTGTTTAATATAGTTGCAGGTGGTGATTTTTTGATTTGCACTTGATAAGGTCAGGTCCAGAAAGTCGATCTTCTCTTTGTCCATATGATGTGTGAATTTTAGGTTATAGTCGTTAGTAGATATTAAGTTGAAGAAAGCCAGAAAGTCTTCTTCTTGACCTTCCCAGATTATGAGAATATCATCAATATAGCGTTTATAAAGTATCAGCTGATCGATACATGGATTGTTGGAATGAATATGCTCCTCCTCCCAGCTTCCCATGAGGAGATTCGCGAAGCTGGGCGCAAAAATCGTCCCCATGGCTGTCCCACATGTCTGGAGAAAATAAGTGTCCTGGAATTTAAAGTAATTGTGACGGAGAATGAACCTGATAAAGTCACAAATGGCATCTTTATGGAGTGTGGAGAGATCTAAATCCCTGTCCAGAAACCTCCGACACGCTTCAATCCCTTTTTCGTGTACAATGCATGTGTAGAGGCTCTGGACATCTATGGTGATCCACAAGTAAGAATTCTTCCACTGTACCATTGGTAATATGTCCAAGACGTTCTTCGTGTCTTTGAGATATGACGGGAGTTGTACCACGTATTTCTGAAGAAAGACATCTATGTACTCAGACATATGTGCTGTCAATGAGTCAATTCCAGCAATAATGGGCCGACCTGGTGGATTAACAAGGGACTTGTGTATCTTTGGTAGGAAGTAGAAGATGGGTATGACCGGATTTGATGTCATTAAGTACTGGAATTCTTCTTTTTCCAAGATTTGATTATGAAGATATTGTACTAGTAAAACTCTCAATTCTTCAACGAATGTATTTGTGGGGTCGTTAGGAAGTTTTCTGTATGAGGTGTCGTCACTGAGGAGACGGGTAGCTTCTGTCACATATGCATCTCTGTCCATTATTACGAGGCCTCCTCCTTTGTCCGCCTGCTTAATGACAATGTTTCTATTTTCTTGTAATTTTTTCAGTGCTTCTTTTTCAGCATTTTTTAGGTTTGAGAATTTGCTTTTTTCATGATCTTCTTCACATAAATCTTTTTTGACTTGTTCATAGAACACATTGATGTAGTTGCCTTTGGACTCTAGAGGATAAAATTTTGATTTTCTTTTCAAACCGGATTTGGTTGCTTGAGATGGTGTGGTTTCTTTATCTTTTCTTGCGAAATGTCTCTTTAGTGTCAATGCTCTGACAAACTTGTTGAGATCAATAAAAGTCTCAAATTTATTCATCTGATTTGTCGGTGCGAATTTTAGTCCTTTGCCAAGTAAAGAAATTTCTGCCGTGCTTAAGGTTTGTTTTGACAGGTTAAATATTCCTTTTTCCTGAGGGTCTATTTGAGGTATCTTTTTTTCGGGTTTTGTCCTGCCGCTGCCCCTTGTGCCTCTTCTTCTGGGTAGCTTCTTTTTGTGGGGGCTTGAGCCTTGAATCTCTCTCTGAAGAAGGTTTTCTTGGTAGTTGCTGGATTGTCTGTGTCCGGGTCCGGTGATAAAAAATCCGAGTCGCTATTGGAGTCCAGGCGTTGTAAAGCAGAGAACCTATTCTTCAGAGGTAAAGGTTTCATGTACGGAGAAACTTGATAGTTTGTAGTTCTCCATCTTTCCTGATTGCCTTTCTTTTGATATGGGGTTGTCTTCCATCTTTTAGTCCTTCGGTCTTGATAGACAACTGCTCATTAGAACTAATGAGGCTAATCATCTCAGAGAAAAGGAATATTCTTACCACAATTGAGGAGGACATAAAGAAAAAAGAACAAATACTAGTACGACATCAAGATAAGGAGGAATTCAAAGCCAATGATGCTACCCTAACCAAGAAAATAGAACGTATAGAAGAAGAGGTGATCAAAGGTAAGCAAAAGAAATACCTTAGAGATAAAGAAGATTACGCGCACAACCAAGTGAATAATTGGAGCAGATTCCAAGAAAATAATTATAACCGTATCCCTGTCTATCAAGACCGAAGGACTAAAAGATGGAAGACAACCCCATATCAAAAGAAAGGCAATCAGGAAAGATGGAGAACTACAAACTATCAAGTTTCTCCGTACATGAAACCTTTACCTCTGAAGAATAGGTTCTCTGCTTTACAACGCCTGGACTCCAATAGCGACTCGGATTTTTTATCACCGGACCCGGACACAGACAATCCAGCAACTACCAAGAAAACCTTCTTCAGAGAGAGATTCAAGGCTCAAGCCCCCACAAAAAGAAGCTACCCAGAAGAAGAGGCACAAGGGGTAGCGGCAGGACAAAACCCGAAAAAAAGATACCTCAAATAGACCCTCAGGAAAAAGGAATATTTAACCTGTCAAAACAAACCTTAAGCACGGCAGAAATTTCTTTACTTGGCAAAGGACTAAAATTCGCACCGACAAATCAGATGAATAAATTTGAGACTTTTATTGATCTCAACAAGTTTGTCAGAGCATTGACACTAAAGAGACATTTCGCAAGAAAAGATAAAGAAACCACACCATCTCAAGCAACCAAATCCGGTTTGAAAAGAAAATCAAAATTTTATCCTCTAGAGTCCAAAGGCAACTACATCAATGTGTTCTATGAACAAGTCAAAAAAGATTTATGTGAAGAAGATCATGAAAAAAGCAAATTCTCAAACCTAAAAAATGCTGAAAAAGAAGCACTGAAAAAATTACAAGAAAATAGAAACATTGTCATTAAGCAGGCGGACAAAGGAGGAGGCCTCGTGATAATGGACAGAGATGCATATGTGACAGAAGCTACCCGTCTCCTCAGTGACGACACCTCATACAGAAAACTTCCTAACGACCCCACAAATACATTCGTTGAAGAATTGAGAGTTTTACTAGTACAATATCTTCATAATCAAATCTTGGAAAAAGAAGAATTCCAGTACTTAATGACCTCAAATCCGGTCATACCCATCTTCTACTTCCTACCAAAGATACACAAGTCCCTTGTTAATCCACCAGGTCGGCCCATTATTGCTGGAATTGACTCATTGACAGCACATATGTCTGAGTACATAGATGTCTTTCTTCAGAAATACGTGGTACAACTCCCGTCATATCTCAAAGACACGAAGAACGTCTTGGACATATTACCAATGGTACAGTGGAAGAATTCTTACTTGTGGATCACCATAGATGTCCAGAGCCTCTACACATGCATTGTACACGAAAAAGGGATTGAAGCGTGTCGGAGGTTTCTGGACAGGGATTTAGATCTCTCCACACTCCATAAAGATGCCATTTGTGACTTTATCAGGTTCATTCTCCGTCACAATTACTTTAAATTCCAGGACACTTATTTTCTCCAGACATGTGGGACAGCCATGGGGACGATTTTTGCGCCCAGCTTCGCGAATCTCCTCATGGGAAGCTGGGAGGAGGAGCATATTCATTCCAACAATCCATGTATCGATCAGCTGATACTTTATAAACGCTATATTGATGATATTCTCATAATCTGGGAAGGTCAAGAAGAAGACTTTCTGGCTCTCTTCAACTTAATATCTACTAACGACTATAACCTAAAATTCACACATCATATGGACAAAGAGAAGATCGACTTTCTGGACCTGACCTTATCAAGTGCAAATCAAAAAATCACCACCTGCAACTATATTAAACAAGTGGACACTAACAGTTACCTACACTATAAAAGCTGTCATGCAAAGGGTTGGAAGAACAACATCCCATACTCCCAATTTCACCGGATCAGACGTAACTGCAGCAATCCAGATGAGTGCGCCAAACAACTGGAACTTTATGCGGGGAGATTCAAAGAGAGACAATATCCAGAGACTACCATCAAGAAGGCACTTGAGAAAGTTTATGATGTCAAGACTGAACCGATCAAAGAGAAATCTGATGAGAAATTCATCCCCTTTATCACTACATACAACTGCCAGGAACAGTCCATAAAGAAGTCGTTTAATAAACACTGGAACCTCCTTTTACTGGACCCCGTCCTCAAAGACATCATTCCAGAACGCCCAAAAATTGTCTTTAGAAAGACCAAAAGTCTCAAAGACATCATAGCCCCAAGTCTCTTGAAAAAAGAAGAGCCTACAAACAAAATCGGGATGCCTAAGTGCAAAGGAAATTATAAATGTGGAAACTGCAACATGTGCAAGTTTGTACATCCGGTTAGAAGACACTTCTCCAATCATAACAACTCGAAAGAATATATAATCAAAGACTTCATGAACTGTAACTCAACCATGGTCATATATCTTTTAGAATGCACATGTGGCCTAAAATACGTGGGCAAAACGAAAAGACTACTCAAAATTCGACTACAGGAACATGTCCGAAATATAAAAAATAAAGTAGAGAATCACGCTGTTTCCAAACATTTTAAGGAAAAACACAAATCCAATCCCGAAGACCTGACATTCAAAGCCATCGAGCAAATTAAATCAGGAGAAAGAGGAGGAGATATATTGAACAAATTATCGAAAAGAGAGATGTTCTGGATCTTTGAACTGCAAACTATGGCACCGCTGGGCTTCAATGAAGCATTTGAAATCGCCCCTTTTTTATAAAAGACTCATCACCTATACTTTTAACACAAAATAGTAATATATTATGACCACAATTGCACTATATTATCGCACCTTCCTTCGTTATGACCTTGAGTCAATATAATCACCTGCAACTCAATTGCACATCTCACATCTCTGTATGTTATACTACACCTATTCCTAATCATCCCTAGCCATCGTGTAATATAAATCTTTTATCCTTTTAATATTCCAGCCTATTGGCGAAAAACCGGCTCTATCCAGCTTTATTTTGGACGTTTTTAACTTCACGAGCACTACGTGTGAACCACTACGGACTTTATGATGAAAACTTACTAAGATGGGACATACCTCTATATATGGAGAAAGAACTATATCACTATTTCATATATATATGTCTTTTTTATATATATATTTTATATATATTTTATATTTACATTTATATTTATTTTCATTTTTATTTTTATTATTATTTTTATTCTTATTATTATTTTTATATTTATATTTATTTTTATATTTATTTCCTTTATCTCTATCTTTAATCCGGATATGTTCCTATATACACATGTACTTATATATTCTAATTAGTTCGTCCACTGCCATCCCTCGTCACTGCCCCCCTTGTTTCACTGATTACTGAAGCAGCAGTTGATTACTGCTGACAAGCTCCGCTGTGCAGAGCGCATCGTCACGGAGATGACGATGCGTTCCACAGTGCGTTCCACCGGCCGGCGGAAGTACCTTCCGCAAAACCGGAAGTGACGCGCGGCGGACCACGCCAGGAACTAGCTGTGCGTTCCAGCGTGCGTTCCACCGCGCTGCACAGCGCCATACGAAGCTTTTAAGCTTCGTTTTTCATTACAATTTCCCTGCCTATCACCTGTTTGTGCCCTCTATACACACAATATGTAGCCACCATGCCTGAAAGTTTAATTAAACTGTCTCCCATTGCCTAAATTCGACATCACCTAACAGGAAGTGATGTCATCAATTACCTGGCCATGTGCTGGGTTCTCACTCTCTCTTCAGGTATAAATAGAGCATCTTTGCTTACTGACCTTATCCCCATGATGAAGTCTAGTTAAGGACGAAACGCGTTGGGACTGATGCACCTGAACTTCCCTTATGGGCAGATAAGCTGTTTTAATATTTAATTTTTGTACGTTTGAAATTTTACTATTTATCTTGGATGCTTACGAAAGATCTGATGTATCCCAGTCCTAATATGGACAGATAAGCTTGTCATTCAATTTTATCTTGTACGCTCGCATTACTTCTACCTTTCATGTTTTATGTGTTTTATTAAATTTTGTGAAAAAACTTTTAAAAAATCCCTGGCTGTGGATTTTAAATTTTTGGGACTTGCATATACCCAGAAAGTTTTAAACACATAATTGGTCCATTTTATCTATAGATTGAACACTGTATATTTTATACTTCTACCTTTATGTTTTATGTGTGTTTTATGGTGAAAAACTTTTAAAACAAAATCCCTGGCTGTGGATTTTAAATTTGTGGGATTTACCTTTACCCAGAAAGTTTTTTAACACACAATTGGTTTATATGATCTGTAGATTGTGATTGCGTAAAAACAGTACGCGCTATGTTATTTTGTTCTTCTTTTTTCATGTACCTGTACTGGTCCTATGACTGAAGCAAAAGTCTATTTATGACAGATACGGTAAGTAGTATCCTGTTCTCAATCACATCAGCTCTATAATTTTATTAGACACTAACAGGTGCCCTTTACTTCACTTTCTATAAATATATATATATATATATATATATATATATATATATATATATATATATATATAAATACCCCCAGCATAATCATTGAAGTCATACATATACAATATGGTGTCATACATGAACAAAATGGGGTCAAAGAGTAGTTTAAAATATTACCCAATACAAGGATACATTTATAATGCATTTTATTATTGGAGCTACGGACTGCCTTCTTTTTGTTACAGTGACAGAACACATTTATCATTTACAGTATGTGGGGAATCTTTCTGATCTCACACATGTCCGCTCATTTTATGCATACTTTTTATAGTTGAACTCTATTTTTAGTCTGTTGTATAGTTATAATCTGCAGTAGACAGTATATGTCACTTTGACAGATGTTCCCTTTTTATCATTGTATTTTAACTAAAATGTTAATAAAATTGCTATACACACACTTTAAGAGCTTTGAGAGTTACTTTTGTAATGATTTCATAGACCATCTAAAATATACATATGTGCAGCCAATACATCATTGTGTGTCTGCTCACCTTATTTTTGACAGCACCGTTGTACGTCTAATATTTAATGAAGTTTAAGTGCCACTAGCAACTTTTTATTGGTTTATGTTAAACATACAGATTAGTATTTATAATACATGTCTAATTGATTCCTTGGCCTATTAGAGCTGAGGAAACAATTCATGAGACGGGGACATTCAGTATCTGTTGTGAACAGAAGGCCTATTTTCTGTTATACAATAATGGTATATAATCAGTGCAGGATTACCTAGATGCATAGAACTTATCAGATGAGAAGCATTTAAACAATAATGGGGGTTATTCAAGTGGGTGGTATTCAGTATGCCGGCTGTTGGGATCCCGGCGCTCAGTATAACGACAACTATTCTCCCTCTTGGAAGTCCACGACCCCCCTGGAGTGAGAATAAATAGCGTGGCGCGCCACCGTGCCCGCAGCGTGCCGAACGCAGCGAGCCTGCAAGGGGCTCATTTGCGCCAGACCAGCTGTCGGTATGCTGGCGGTCGGGATCCCGGCGCCAGTATGCCACAGGTTGTATTCCTACGCCCACGAGTGGGAATAGACCCTGTTGGTCAGCGTGCCAACTGTCCGGCTGTTCACTATGCATGATCCCGGCAACGGTATAGTGCCGGTCACATAACTACATCCCACCAATATATGTGCTAAATCATCTTTACTTCAGTCATGCCAAACAGCCCCTCTTAGCACGCCAGGTCGTGTGAGAATCTTCTAGCGCCGGGCATCCTTTTTGCTGCTTTTTTCCACAAGGAGACTATGCTGCTTGTATTATCTGTGTGTGACTGAGTCTCTGAATCTGTACACGAAATGCTACAATGTGGCAGCCGCAGCTTTTCCCAATACAAATTCTGTTCTGTATATAGACTCGGTCACACACAATATACAAGTGCCATATATCAAATGAATCAGCACAGTCTCCTCGTGCATCCTAGTATTGTGACGAAGCTGCATTTTCGGCAAAAAAAAGAGGCCCGATGTTAACTGAGCCGGGCAGGACCTGTCGGCTCGCTCACACCGGGCATGTCATTCAATGTGGCGTATTGAGGCTGAATGTATGAGGACCCATCTGTATGAGGTGGAAACAATTGAATAGTTATTGGAGATAAAGTGTTCTGGATCAAAAGTGTTCTGTTCATCTTGTCTGTTTTACAGTAAGTTAATGTATTGGGGAGGGAAGCTTACAGGGTCCTCCCAACAGTAGCTACAAATGACTGTGTGCGCTTATCGTTTAAATATTCTAGATATGGAAATTGTTAATTTCAAGCAACTTTCTATTATAGAATTTTCCATAATACAGGATCACTCTTTCAGACCCCATTAACTAAAGGCAGAAAGTCTTCATAAAATCCCTTCATATTTATGAACCGATGCCTAGTGGTTTGTTTTGCCTTTAGTAACAGTTATTTGAGAAAAAATGGTCAGCACGTGCGATTTCTCTTCATTCCCGTACATGAACCCTTGTAGGGGTGAACTATGTCTATCCTAAATATAAGGGTGTCTAATTCAGGAGTTCCCAACCACAGTCCTCCAGGCACACTGACAGTCCCGGTTTTAAGGCTAGCCATACTTGAGCACAGGTGATTTAATTAGTACCTCAGATATTTTCATTAAACCATCTGCTCAAACCTGGATATCATTAAAACCTGGACTGTTAGTGTGCTTCGAGGACCGAGGTTGGGAAAGACTGCTCTAAACGGTAACTAGACATAGATGATTGTAGGGAGACGACCATCTCCTCCAGCTCATTTTGTTTGTATCTCTGTGTGACTACTTCTAACGTCTGTTTCGTTTCTTCTAATTATTGCATTGTTCTTGTTAACTTGTCCCCCAGGAGCAAGTGGTGATGAACCTGGATAGCCGCCTCCTCTTATTCCCACTGTATATCTGCTGCAACTTCTTGTACACATCTCCTGAGAAACGGACGGAGGCAGAAGGACCGCATGACAGCCCTGACAGCTGAGAATGCATCCGCACACCTGTAGACCTCAATATGTATACATTAAAAAGGGAACATTTTTATTTTCATCTGCCATTTATTGTGCTACTTCTGTATCCATAGCGATGTCTCTGTGTCATTTATGCTGCAGTTCGTTTCTTTTTAGGTTTCTGAGGAACATTTGGAACCTTCTCTTACAGAATGTGTTCTGTCAAACTACACATGCCACCAATCGACTCTGAAATATATATGTATATACTGTTATACATGCTAAGAGCTGCAGCTGGTGATTTTTATTTTTTCTTGTTTATTTTTTTGTTTTAAAATTTGTAAGTAGTTATTGGGTAAATACAAGGCAACCTTCAATGCAGGGTTTTTGGGGGGGAGCTAGTTTTTGTTTTTCTTTTTCATCCACTAGGGGTCACTGGAGTACTCTTGGGATATGGACGGCTTCCACCGGAAGAAGGCACTGAATAAATTAATTTTTGAGACTACTCCTCCCCTCCATATCCTGCAGCACTTCAGTGTTTTTTCTGTGCTCGACACAGTTAGAAGGCATAGTGGAGCTCGTCCACAAAGTATTGGAATTTTTTCTAAGTTTTTTTTTTTCTTCAATTTCCACGTCCTTTCCCCCCTTCTAACAGGCGTGGGTCAGGGACAGTGGAAGCGGCTGAGTAGCCGTGAGTGTCGGACCTCTCTGTAAAGAGCTCCCTCACTCCACTTGCAGGCTGCCTGCAGGAAAGCTGGACGGAGCTTGGATGAAAGCCCCGTCATAGACTTCTGTCACGGTCCAGGTATGTTGGGTTGGGGCGGTCAGCGCTTGCTGCCGCTCCACTGTGGGGGATTGTTTGGTACTCACCGCTGCCCGGAGCGCGTGTACATGGGCCGCTTCACGGTCCATGCGGCGCGCTCTCACTCTCCGGCCCCCAGCATCCTAGGAGACCGCTGCTCCCTGCGCAGCAGCAGCGCTGCTTGGCTACACAGACACGCCGCCATGCTGTGTGTGGCGGGCGGGAGCACGTGTGCATAGGCCGCTCCACGGCTCTATGCAGCACGCTCTCTGCTTCCGCCATCCGCCCGCAGCAGCCGAGGAGTTCCGTTGTCCGGGGCCTACAGGACAGGCCGCTCACACGGCCCTTTGCAAAAACTTCCACAGGCCCAGACCCGGTGCTGTACACGGAGGTCGTGGGAGTGGGGGGGGAGACTTTAACAGTATTGGGCAGTGTTAAGTTTTAAGAAAAAAACTTGGTGCTTAGTATGTTTAATGTTCTCCTGTCTGTTCCAGGTTTCCTATTTTACATCTCAGCTAAGAGTGGTACTAGGGGAATTTTGGGGTCAGTTTTCGTATTAGCAGGCACTGCACTTGCCTAAGATATATACCAGGAACTTTGGTGTTATTACTGAGTCGTGCAGTCTGTCTGTGTGGAGTTTGTATTGTCTGTCATAATGAGTAAGACACCAGCAAAATCTAAGAAACATTTGTCATGTCATGTCTGTAAGAGTGTGTTGCCTGATGGATCCACCACATGTACAGCATGTGTTGTTAATACAGCCATAAATACGATTTCCATTCCAGAAGTAAAGCCAGCATCTCAGGACCCTCCGTGGGCTTTACTTGCAGATGTATTAGTTGGTTTACAATCAGAGCTGGCCGCCTCTCGTGAAGAAAGAGAGGCGGCAAGATCTGAGTTTAAAATGAGACCATTTGAGTTACCTGGAGAATCTCAAACTGGTCATAAGTCCACCTTGAGTGGAAAAGATAAGTTTCCTTTTCCTACTAATTTTCCTGTCTCTGGGATACTAGATCTCACTGAACAGGAGTATGAGGAGGGCGAAATAGAACAACAGTCAGAAGGTGACGACTTTGACAGCCCAGGTATTGACAATCTCATCAGAGCAGTTCGTCAGTCGCTGGAGTTTACAGAAACTGAGGAGCCACTGACGAATGATGAAGTAGTCTTTACTAAACGACAGAGATCTCCGATGTGTTTCCCTATCTCTGAATCTCTTAATAAAATGTTACTGGAGTCACGGAAAAATCCGGACAAACGGTTTTCTATTCCTCGTAGATTTAAATCGAGTTACCCGTTTCCAGAGGCCATGACAGCTACATGGGAGAACCCACCATTGGTGGATTCATCCGTATCTAAACTTACGAGGAAGTTAACCATACCAGTACCAACTGCTACTACACTTAAAGACCCTGCAGATCGGAAAATAGAGGCTATGCTAAGGTCCATGTATACAGCAACTGGAGTGCTGTTAAGACCTGGGTTGGTTGGCATTTGGGTTACTAAAGCTTTAATGGTATGGATAAAAGAGCTCAAGTCGGCTCTGCAAGATGATCATCTTATACTTCTCGCAGATCAAATCTGGGAAGCTGCTGAATATTTATGTACAGCTTCTACTGACGTCTGTCAGCTTACTTCTCGCCTGTCCTCATCGCTAGTCATAGTACGACGAGCACTTTGGCTGCGTTCGTGGCAGGCGGAGACGGAGGTTAAAAAAGGTATAGAGGCATTGCCTTATGATGGCGAGAAACTTTTTGGTCCTGAATTGGACAAATGGATTTCTGAGGCTACTGGAGGGAAGTCTGTTTTTCTTCCTTCGCCTACAACTATACCTAAACGGAAATATTCTGGTCCGGCGTTCAAATCCTTTAGAACTCAGCCCTTTCGTGGGCAGGGCACAGGAGCAGTCACGCCGGGCAGAAGAGGTCGGGGACGTAGTGCCCGACAATCCAATGCACGTCGTCAAGACACCAAGACCACTAACAAACCAGTGGCATGACGGGCTCCCAGCCCATCTCGGATCCCCAATTGTGGGAGCACGCCTTCAGAACTTTCAGGGGGCGTGGCTGCAGACGTCCACAGATGGGTGGATCCGCAATTTAGTATTAGAGGGTTACAAAATAGAGTTCGATTATCTTCCGACAGGAAGATTTTTCACGACAGGACTGCCTGTGTCGGACGACAAGAAAGCAGTTCTGCAGGTTGCCATTCAGTCTCTGCTGAATGCTGCAGTGATAATTCCAGTCCCTGTGCAGGAACAGGGGCAGGGTTATTATTCCAGTCTGTTTCTGGTACCAAAACCAGATGGCTCAGTCAGGCCAATATTGAACCTAAAAGGTCTCAATCATTACGTCACTTACCACAGATTCAAGATGGAATCTCTCAGGTCAGTAATTGCAGGGTTAGAGCCACAGGAATTCATGATTGCACTAGATCTCAAGGATGCGTATTTGCACATTCCGATTTGGCCACCTCACCAAAGTTTTTTAAGGTTTGCGATAAGGCGAGACCATTACCAATTTCAGGCTCTACCGTTTGGCCTCTCATCAGCGCCTCGGGTATTCACCAAGGTAATGTCCGTGATGACAGCTCATCTCAGGTCCCTAGGGGTAATAATTGTTCCGTATTTAGACGATCTACTCATAAAGGCTCCGTCTCAACAATTGCTTCTCCAACATGCCTTGCTAACGTACAATGTACTAGTTCAGCACGGTTGGATAGTCAGTTTAAAGAAATCACATCTAATTCCGTGTCAACGACTTCAATTCCTAGGGATGATTCTCGATACAGTAAAACAAAGGGTTTACTTGCCACAACAGAAAGTACAGGGCATTCGTCATCTGGTGCAATTAGTGCTCAAGCCACGCACAGTCTCAGTACATTTGTGCATTCGCCTTTTAGGCACAATGGTGGCGGCTTTCGAAGCACTTCAGTTCGGAAGATTTCACTCACGTCCGTTTCAACTGGAGGTGTTAGCACAGTGGTCGGGATCACATCTGCAGCTGCACCACAGGGTGAGGTTGTCACCACAAGTCAGGGTGTCTCTTCTCTGGTGGTTAAAAATACACAATCTATCTGCAGGGAGACGATTCGGAGTCGCGAATTGGATAATTCTGACAACGGACGCAAGTCTCAGAGGTTGGGGAGCTGTAGTTCAGAGTTATCGGCTCCAGGGCCTCTGGGCGGATCACGAAAGATCGCTATCCATAAATGTTCTGGAACTCAGGGCGATTTACAATGCTCTAAGACAAGCGGTGTACATGTTTCGTTTTCAGACTGTGCAGGTGCAGTCAGACAATGCGACGGCAGTCGCATACATAAACAAACAAGGAGGAACGAGAAGCCGCATGGCTATGCGGGAAGTAGCTCGGATCCTCAGATGGGCCGAATATCACCAGGTGATATTATCGGCAGTGTTCATTCCTGGAGTGGACAACTGGGAGGCAGATTTTCTCAGTCGTCGGGATTTTCATCCAGGAGAGTGGGCATTAAATCCAGAAGTTTTTCAGATGTTGATCCAGAAGTGGGGTTACCCTCAGGTGGATCTAATGGCATCCCGCCACAATCATCAGGTGTCAAGATATGTGTCCAGAACAAGAGATCCAAGGGCAGTGGCGGTGGATGCTCTCACAGCCACGTGGCCATACAGCCTTGTGTATCTGTTTCCACCGTTTCCGCTGCTCCCGCTGGTGCTAAAACGGATCAAGAGAGGGTTCGTCACAGTCATTCTAATAGCGCCTCATTGGCCTCGGAGGGCTTGGTTCTCGGATCTTCTCGGGTTACTCGCAGACGATCCATGGCCACTCCCACTACGTCCGGACCTGTTACAACAGGGTCCGTTCCTCTACCCCGATTTAGCGCGGCTGCGTTTGACGGGGTGGCTGTTGAAAAGGCCATCTTAAGGAAAGAGGGCATTCCTGAGTCTGTTATACCAACCATGGTACGAGCTAGGAAGCCGGTTACGGCAGCTCATTATTATAGAATTTGGCGTACTTATATAGGTTGGTGTGAAGCTCGGAAATTTCCGACATCGTCTTTTAAATTATCCCGTCTTTTGTTATTTTTACAAATGGGGTTAGATGGAGGACTACGTCTTTCCACACTAAAGGTGCAGGTATCTGCGTTGTCAATTTATTTTCAAAGGAAATTGGCCTCGTTGCAGTCAATACATACGTTTCTACAGGGTGTAAAGAGGATACAGCCTCCTTTCATTCCACCTACAGCACCATGGGACTTGAATCTGGTTTTAGATTTCTTACAGTCCGATTACTTTGAACCCTTACAACAAGTGGATATTAAATTTCTCACTTGGAAAACGATTTTTCTTTTAGCCTTAGCCTCGGCTAAGCGTGTTTCAGATTTGGGTGCCTTGTCATGCAAGTCACCGTATTTAATTTTTCATGATGACAGAGCGGAACTTCGGACGAATCCCGTTTTTCTACCAAAAGTAGTGTCGTCTTTTCACATCAATCAACCAATAGTAGTTCCTGTGTTAACAGGAGATTCTGGAACGTTGGATGTAGTTCGCGCATTGCGCATCTATGTTTCCCGAACGTCTACTGTGCGTAAGACAGATACGTTGTTTGTTCTCTATGACGCAGCTAAGAGGGGTTGGCCAGCCTCTAAGCAGACCTTATCCAGATGGATCAAACTGACTATACGTCAGGCTTACCTTTATGCTAAGTTACAGCCACCTACTTCAGTAACAGCTCATTCCACACGTTCTGTGGGGACGTCATGGGCAGCGAGTCGTGGGGCTTCTACGACACAGCTTTGCCGTGCGGCTACTTGGTCGTCAGTGCACACGTTTGTGCGCTTTTACAAGTTTGATACGTTCGCGGCATCAGCATCTAGCTTTGGCCGTTTAGTGTTACAAGTGCCAAACAGCTCTCCCGCCACGGAGGAGACTTTGGTACATCCCAAGAGTACTCCAGTGACCCCTAGTGGATGAAAAAGAAAATAGGATTTTGGTACTTACCAGGTAAATCCTTTTCTTTGAATCCATAGGGGGCACTGGACGCCCACCCAGAGCAGTTTACCTGTTTTAGGAGTTCAGTGGTTCTTATGGTAACACACTTTCACGACTGGTTTAAATTTAACAAGGGTTAATCAGTTATGGTGTCAACTGTTTAGTTGTCTGTTACGTTGTGTCAACTTTATTGTTGTCTGTGAGACTATATGTAATTCTCCTTTTGTCAATCTCTCTATCGATCCTGTTCGGCTCAGTAAAAAACACTGAAGTGCTGCAGGATATGGAGGGGAGGAGTAGTCTCAAAAATTAATTTATTCAGTGCCTTCTTCCGGTGGAAGCCGTCCATATCCCAAGAGTACTCCAGTGCCCCCTATGGATTCAAAGAAAAGGATTTACCTGGTAAGTACCAAAATCCTATTTTTTTACCCATTTAAAATCCTCATAGATTTTTTGTGGTGCTCAGCAAGGTAAATCTGTGGATAAGGAGCCCCTCGCTTTATAAGCAATGGTGACTCTTGCCATGTCCCGTTGATGTATGTATATATATATGCTATCAAACATTTCTTACAAATGTATTTCACCCGCAAGCCTTAAAGACCTTACAGGTCACCTACTCGCACTTGTGTATTGGAAGTGAGGCCTGATTGCAGTCCATTTGCATAAGTGCGACTCGTCCTTTTACTGCATTAGTGTATAGAGTATCCTTTTTATTTGAAAAGTACCAATGGAGCAATGCTTGTGAGACGGGAACTTAAAGAAACCTGTATCCTTTAGATAGCAGCATCCTACTGCTACTGCTGCATAGGCTTACCTCCTCCGGCAGAGCCTGGTCCAGGGCTGTAGTCATGTGACCATTCCATATGTCTGGGTCTGTTTCAGTGAATCAAAACAACTTTTTTTTTTCCTTTTTTTTTTCTATAAAATGCAAGCTTGGAATACCAATTTCTATAGGATTTTTTTTATTATTTATGTGCATTTCAAGTTGCAAAAAAACTGGCTAGAGTAAACCATAAACTAATATATTTCTGAATACTTATTAAAATGAGTAAGACTGGTCGCTATGACTTCATAAGCGATTTAACCAATCTTACTTTTCTATATTATGTGTGACTGGATTATGTCTTTGTGAGATATTTTCCATATAGCTATTTTATCTGTTTATAAACAACGCATGGATGAAAGATGCGGTCCTCTTAGGCAGCTTTCAGCTACCTCCTGCTGGGCTCCTTCAGTCATGACACCCACATGACTGGAATTTGACATGCAGAAGCATGCATAACCATTAGGCACAGATTGCTGGCTGAGTTCCTTTGTACCCCTCTTTCTCTGCACATGGGCATTCTGTCCCTGCAGTGGTGCCTGACTTTAATTGTTCAAGCATGGTCCATTTATTTGGTAGACATGCTTTAAGATGCCTTGACTCCTTTTTTTTTTTTTTTTTCTTTTCTTTTTTTCTTTTGTGTCAGATCTACCTCTACCAGTCAGCACGCCTTTGTGCTGCAAACCAGATAATGTGATCTTTGACACCGAGTCCACACTCTTTTTATATACTGACTTATTAAGATAATCAACAAAGGTGCTTTACCTGGTGAGCAGAGGGAGAGAATCATGAGACTAGTAAAAAGCAAGAGCGAACCTTGGATGATTTTCAGATGGATGAAATCTCTATGAAATATCTCAGTCAGTTAAGCACACGGTATATTTTACTTGGCAAGCAAATAGCTGCCCTTCAATTAATGGTGCAAATAAACAGCTACAAAACAAACTAAATTGAATTGTATACTTTATATAATAAAGATGGAGTAGATATTTGCTAAATGGTTTTGGGGTTCCATCCTGATTGATACACAGATATGCTTTATTGTTTGCTGGGTATGCGGTTAACCTACCGCCCGTCAGGATCCCGGCTGTCTCCATACCAACGCCGGGATCCTGTCGGGGGGTACTCTACCGCCGCTTAAATACCGGCGAGGTAGATGATTCCCCCTCTATGGGTGTCCACGACACCCATAGAGGGAGAGCCACCGAGCCCATAGAATGGTGAGCGCAGCAAGCCCGCAAGGTGCTTTGTTACACTCACCCCCCTGCTGGCATTCTAGCACCCAGGATGCTGATGCCTGTATACGGGCATTCGGCATCCCGTGCGGCGGGATCACATACCTATCCGGTTTGCTGTATACATAATCCAAATGTTTTGCATACATCATTGGAGTTTAGCACCTTCAGTATATCACTGGTGGCACTTATGCTGTTGTGGTTTGTGAAGAGTGTTCTACATAAATGACAAAGTCAGAGCAAGCACATATTCACTTTATATAACCTATTAAAAGATTATGATCATCCTTCTTGGAGCCATTTGTCTCATGGGAAATTCCCAGAGTGCTGAATATTCCTTCCTTTCATACCACATAAAGGCATGTTTACCTCGGGCAAATAGACTCCATTTCTCCATATTCTTTATTTTAATTAAACAATTCTGTCTTAACAATAATCCACAACAACCTCCCCCCTTCCCCACAAACACCTACAGATACAAGTAGGGGAATATTTTCTTTCACCAAAAAAAAATTGACATTTCAGGGATTAATTTGATCCAGTCTTTCCAATCTGAACCAGAAAAGTATCTTGTTTGGAACTGCTAACTTTATGACTGAAGAAGTCAAGTGTGAATGCAGTGTAGATACAGTAGGTGCTGTAACGGAATTCTAAGGTGTGTTCAGGTGTGTGACCCTATGGCAGTAAGTGTCACTCCCTGGCTGTGCTGCCATTAGTTGCATTATATACCTACTGATAATGATTTTGTTCAGCCTACTGTTCCAGTAGCTGCCTAAGCTACACTGTAGTCCACACTTACATTACAGACGTTTTGAAATACGATGTATTATGTTAAGGTCATCGCTTTTCCTAACTGCCCTGGCACCCCCATGACAAATGTCTTGATACCTCATAGGAAATGTTACATATACATCAGTGAATGTCACAGGATCATATTTCACCTATTTAATGGTTAGCGGCTCTGAGAGCTTCACATACAATGCATTAGAAATGGGTACGCACGTTCTACAAGGAGAGAGGTGGATAAATATTTATCAAGAAAGCCCATGTTCTAGCGTTGTACTCTCCTATCACTGTGTACTTCATTACAGCTCACCCTATGGGGTATTCTGTATCTGTTTGGCATGGGGATGGTTCAGGGCACAGGAATATCCTCTATCTCTAGTGTGGATTTATAATCTCTCCTTTGCAAGCAGAATGTAATGTAGTTTTTATGATTTAAATATAATAAAACCCATATCTTGCATTTCTGTTTATTATTTACAGTTGGTATAAATCTGGGAACCCCCCCTCTACCATTTTAATGGGACTCTGTTTGTATAGAGTTCACAAACGGTGCTTTATGATGGTTGTTGGGTGGTACTGAGCCATGCATACTGTAAGTGAGGAAAATATGTAAGTGCATTGATCAAGAAATTTATTTGCATTAATTAGTGATTATTATGTACATAATACATAGGGGTCTATTCAATTGGAGTCTAAAACTGCCATCTTGTTGGAATGACTGCAGTTTCCGACTGGAATAGGACGGAAGGGGTTACGACCTGTTCAATCCGGGATTGTCAGAATACACGCCAATCGACGGCTTGTATTCCGCATGTATTGTCGGAAGCGGGGCCAAACCCGACAGGTTTTAGCCCAGTTTCCGACAATGTCAATCCGACTTTAAAAAAAAAAGTCTGATTGACACTGTTGGGAACGGACCAAATCTGTCGAGTTTGGCCCGGCACTGAATAGAGAGCTGTCGGGTCCTGTCCATCTGAAAGTACCCGACAGCATTTGAATATACCCCATAGACATGATGAAATGTAAGCCACGACAGATTCCAACAGTACATGACAGCATAATTGGGTCCCCAAACAGTAGGCTTTGAGCAATGTCCCGCAGTATCATTGTTTGGCATTATCGCTTCATGCACCCCTAAAACAATCAGCCGATCATTGTGATGATAATTTGGCAGGAAGCATCCATATTTTTAGCGGCGTGCTCACCTTTTTCAATGAATATAATGTTATATATGCCAATTGATAATGTAAGCATATTGAAAACAAAAAATGGGAAAGCAGTTTTATTCTAAGTATAAAACAGCTTTGTGGCTTTTTTTTCCTTTACAGATAAAACCGCCGATGAAAAGTTGGTTACTGTGTTTATATTCCTGTAAATATGTATATGTGGCTTAAATGACTGTTATAAGCAAACTCAATCTAAGATTGTCATGTTAAATAGACATGCCTGTATGTTTTGATATCTATGTAATACTATTACGTTACAGAAATATACTTTCATTTTGATGTGAATACCAGCTCAGTGTTTTTATTTATAAGTTTATGTAATGTCCATTTCCTCATGCACACAGTGGAGGCAGACATTTTGTGGACTGATCATTTTCCTGAGTGTGTTGTCAGTCCATTCACAAGGGACAAGTGCATCATAAATTGGACATGTAGTGCCCCAGTGATAATATGGATAGGTTGTAATCTCATGAACATTGGTTCAGCTAACACAATGTCTGCCTACTATGTGTTCTTCAGATAGTGCTCATAGTTTATTAAATCAGCTACTTGAACTCGCCTGTCATGGGATTGTTTAGATCTTTGTGGTTATTAAGTCATTGTACAAGGATGACAATTAGGACTGCTTGCGTGGGACTTTTCTCAATGAATTAATATGGGAGCCAACATCAAAGCCTAAACCAAACTAGATTTAGTTTTGACAAATCGAAATGTAGCATCAAATGTGTCTGTAAAACAGAACATGGGTTCTAGTGACCATTGCTAAGTACAGATTGATATACTGTTCAGCCACTAATAAAGCAGAACCACACCAAAACTAAAGATTTAGATTAATACAAAGGCTGACTAGTCATATGAGAAATAATTTATGAATTGCAGACAGGATGGAAATTGGTAGGTGGCATTCTGGAACATTGTTAAATGTAACAGAACTCTTGTCCAGTGTGTCCAAATCTTTGTCCTCAAGGCAGTTTCAAAGTCCAGCTTTCACGATATCCATAGTTCAGCACTGATGCGTAAAATAAAAATAACTGAGGTAATAATTAAGTCACCTGTGCTCAAGTATGGCTATCCTTTAAACGTCGACTGTTTGTTTGCCTTGAGGACCAAGATTGGGAAATCCTGCACTAGACCATATACATTAAAAGTGAGAGCAAGTTAATATTGGTTTTACTTTACGTAAAAAAAAATATGTACAGACCAAAATCAGATGTGGTTATAAAAACAAAACAAACAGATGTTAAAACGAAAGAAAAATTATCAGTTTGTAAAAAGAGGGAGGATATGTTAATGAAAACTAAAACGTGCAAGTTCCCCATTCTATTTTGCTCTATATCGAGGTGAAATGTAAACTATTGTGCTTCAGACATGATTTTGTTAAAGAACTGGAGAATAGTCAATGTACTGTAATTAAATTACTCAGACAGTGTTCACTCTAGGCTGTTTTAGCAGGGCGCCGCGCCCTGCCCGTTTTTTAGCAGGTAAAACCCGCCCTGCCCCTTTTGCGGCGCCCTGCTAGAACAGCCGCCCACTCCCTGCCCTCCCGGCGTGTATAGATGCCGTGCGCATGCGCGCGGCATCCATTCACGCATTGGGAGAGGGCTGGGGGAAGCCCAGCACAGACGGAGGTGCTGGGCACGCCCCCAACAGTGACGTCGCCGGCCACAAACGCTCTCTATAGTAGCGTCTGTGGGCCGCACCGCCCCCTAAAATGACGTAGGCATGGCCACGCCCCCATTTTGCCGCGCGCGCACATGTGCCCCCGGAGTCCGGCGCCCTGCCCCTTTTCACTCCTAGAGTGAACACTACAGACAGTAATGACTAATATACAGTAGCTATTGATCTGTGATCCTTGCATCAATAGCTTGGGGTAGGGTCTAATCCTATTCTATCCATCTCCGTAAGATTGTCAAATGTACCTATGGACTACTGCTGTGCCCCCTTAGATACACCAACAGTACCACATGTAACGTTACTGCAGTGTTTTGACACAAGTGGACAGCCAAAATATAACTTCAACAATTACAATTTTAATATGACCAACAAAATAAGATGCAGAAGAATAACAGTTTAGAATTTTGTGGTGCACATATGGTCTATGGACAGACAGCTATAGAGACTTTTCATGCTAACCTGGTACTGTTGTGAAACTTCTCATGGTTAAATCTTCAGATTGCTTAAATCCAATACTCTAAAGCATGGGTCTTCAACCTGTGGCCTTCCAGCTGCTGTGAAACTACACATCCCAGCATGTCCTGCCACAGTTTTGCTATTGAAGTATGTTAAAACTGAGGCAGGGCATGCTGGGATGTGTAGTTCCACAGCAGCTGGAGGGCCGCAGGTTGAAGACCCATAATCTATAGCTTCAGTTCAGCATACCAGTTCGGCAGCCTATTGTTTAATCAGACAATGCAAAATTGAAAAAACACCTCTGGCACGGGTTCAGTATGGTATGTCGGCTGTCGGGCTCCCGGCGACCAGCATACCGGCGCCAGGAGCACGACCGCCTGCTTAACGACAGTGTGGCGAGCGCAAATGAGCCCCTTGCGATTATATTCTCCCTCCAGGGGGGTCGTGGACCCCCACGAGGGAGAATCAGTGTCGGTATGCCAGCTGTCGGGATTCCGGCGCCGGTATACTGTGCGCCGGGATCCCGTCAGTCGGCATACTGAAGACCACCCCTCTGGCACTACCACACACATTCTCCAGTCGATTACAATTAACTCATTGACTGCTGTCAAAGTCCAATAATAAACAAGTCCAACTGCAGAAAAATAACGTCCTTATAGAATAAAATACGAACTCCAAAGAAACCTTCTTTCTCAGTAAGGATGAAACAGTTGTTTGCAGGAATTTAAAATAAATGAATATTAAAAAAATTGAAAGAAAAAAAATATAGTTCAATTTTTTTTAAAAGGCAATTTAGTTTCATAAAGTTTTATTTCTAAAAGTGTTTTCCTTCATAAGGTATTATTCACAAAAAACTTCTTTGCATCAACAAATGCTGGTGTAGAATAAAAGGCATACCGTGCTTAGCTCCTGGCAAGGAGCACAGGAGTGAGCAAATAACGGGAGGTTCTGGGTACCTTCCTTCCTCCCTCCGATCAAATCGCAGCAGGACACGGTAGGCTTCCTCGGATGCAGGTAAGTAGACCACAAGAACGCCACCAACGCGTTTCCAGTTGCTCTCAACTCTTCCTCAGGGCAGGGTGGCTCTTACATTAATTCTTCACAACTAATACACTAGTACAGGCCTGGCCAACCTGTGGCTCTCCAGATGTTGTGAAACTACACATCCCAGCATGCCGTGCCACAGTTTTAGCAGTCCCTAATAGAAAAACTGTGGCAAAGCATGATGGGACTTGTAGTTTTACAACAACTGGAGAGCCACAGGTTGGCCAGGCCTGCACTAGTAGGCTGCTCTGCTGGGTGTTTTCCTTGTCAGTTTTATTAAAGCTTAGTTTTATTAAAGCTTTTATTAAAGTTTCACGTGAAAATTGCCACGAATTGCCACGAATTTGCGGATAATTGAATATCCCCCTTAGTATTTAATCAGAACTTCATCCAGCTCAGTTACTACCCAGAAGATAGCTTTGAATGAGAAGCATTATTAAACCACCTAAATTCAGTCACCAGAGCCTAAAGCAAACTCTGAATCCAACACTCTATAGGATGGGAGGTAGCAAGGCATGCATTGTTAATGTTATCAATGCTTTCACACTTTCCTCACATAGGGGTAGAATAATTATGGCTGATGATACAATTCCTGCACATACTGTTCCCTGCAAAGAACGGATGAAAATTACTTTCTTGGTATGTTGAATGTTTAAATTCCCCAGTTAAGTTTAGATGATTACTCAGCCACCTACGGAAAATTCCATCCAGATAAAGTTTACCTGCGGGGAAACAGTGGGAGGAGGGCAGAGGTTTTCTACTGAGGGTGCCAGTTATAGGAGATTGCTGTACAGTGAATTTGCATAGGACGGCCAGGTGGGTAGCAATACTTTCTCATAGAAATTTTCCATTTTACTCTGTTAGATACCAATGGCAGATATTTAATTTTGGATTTGGAACTTTGGGGCGCTACATATACCTTGATTATCATATATGCCCCAGTGTCGCTACCTATGAGTTAGTTGAACACATACCTCAACTACTGGCGAAATCAGATTATAATTGGGGGTGAATTTAATTCTGTTGAAAAACCCTGTGGTCTTACCATCAGGTTCTCAGCATGTGTGGGGACCATCTCAATTTCACAAGTCTACCCTCTAGCTCATGGATAGTTGGAGACCACATAAACCCACAGGTAAAACGTATACATTCAGCTCCGCAATTCACCATTCCTGGTCACAAATTGTTCTCTTTCTAATCTGTGACCCCTTTGTGTCACTGGGCCAGGAGGCGGATATCTGTACTATAACGGGATGCGGTCAACATCCCGCTGGACGGAATCCCGACGGTCTAAATACCGACGCCGGAATCCAGACCGGCACAATCCCGACATATTCTCCCTCCGTGGGTGACCACGACACCCATAGAGGGAGAATATAATAGTGTAGCGAGGCACCGTGCCCGCAAGGGGCAGCATTCCGCTCACCACCACTGTCGGGATTGTGTGGTCGGGATTCCGGCGTCGGGATTTCGACCGCCGGGATCCCGTCCAGCGGGATTACGTACTGATCCCACTATAACTACCGTAGCTTTGGCAATGTAATGCTGGTAGAATATTTTGTACCTTTTTAGAGTTGAGGTTTTTGATGAGATTTTACATAAATATACAACAAATAATACTACAACCACCAGGAGTTTTCAGCAATTAATTATATATAATTAATTATGATAATATGAATTATATAGAATTAAATGTTAGCATATCAATTTTAAGAATATTTCTCTTACGACCTAGAGGATGCTGGGGACTCAGTAAGGACCATGGGGTATAGACGGGCTCCGCAGGAGACATGGGCACTATAAAGAACTTTCGGTATGGGTGTGCACTGGCTCCCCCCTCTATGCCCCTCATCCAGACCTCAGTTAGATCCTGTGCCCAGAGGAGATTGGGTGCACTACAGGGGAGCTCTCCTGAGTTTCTCTGAAAAAGAATTTTGTTAGGTTTTTTATTTTCAGGGAGCACCGCTGGCAACAGGCTCCCTGCATCGTGGGACTGAGGAGAGAGAAGCAGACCTACTTAAGTGATAGGCTCCCCCCGCCGTTCGTTCCAGAGCCGCGCCGCCGTCCTCACAGAGCCGGAAGACAGAAGCCGGGTGAGTATAAGAAGAAAAGAAGACTTCAAGGCGGCAGAAGACTTCAGATCTTCCCTGAGGTAAGCACGCAGCGGTAACGCTGCGCGCCATTGCTCCCACACACTACACACACTGGCAGGCACTGTTGGGTGCAGGGCGCTGGTGGGGCGCCCTGGGCAGCAATATAAACCTCTAGGCTGGCATTTATATTGATATAGGCTGCGGAGGCAGTTGGTAGATAAATCCCCCGCCAGTTTTTATAAAATTGAGTGGGACCGAAGCCCACTGCTTGAGGGGGCGGAGCTTGTTCCCTCAGCACTAACCAGCGCCATTTTCTTCACAAAGCACTGCAGAGACGCTGGTTCCCCGGACTCTCCCCTGCTGAACACGGTGACAGAGGGCAGAAAAAGAGGGGGGGGGGGGGGGGCACTTGTATGGCGCAGTGAGTGTATTACACGGTTATTATATATAAAAGCGCTATATCTGGGAATTGTTGGGGAACTGTCCCCTTATAGATATATCCCTGTGTGTGTGGGGGTGTCGGTACTCGTGTGTCGGCATGTCTGAAGCGGAAGGCTCATCTAAGGAGGAGGTGGAGCAGATGATTGTGGTGTCTCCGTCTGCAACGCCGACTCATGATTGGATGGACATGTGGAATGTTTTAAATGCAAATGTGACCTTATTACATAAGAGATTGGACAAAGCAGAGTCCAGGGAAAAAGCAGGGAGTCAATCCACGGCTTCGACTGGGTCACCGGGCTCTTCTGGGTCTCAAAAACGTCCCATATCCAAAATAGCAGACACTGATACCGACACGGATTCTGACTCCAGTGTCGACTAAGATGAGGCGAAGTTACACCCAAGGGTGGCCAAAAGTATTCATTATATGATTATTGCAATAAAAGATGTTTTGCATATCACTGAGAACCCCTCTGTCCCTGACACGAGGGTGCGCATGTATAAGGAAAAGAGACCTGAGGTTACCTTTCCCCCATCTCATGAGCTGAACGAGTTATTTGAAAAAGCTTGGGAAGCTCCAGACAAAAAACTGCAGATTCCCAAGAGGATTCTTATGGTGTACCCTTTCCCTGCACAGGACAGGGTACGGTGGGAATCTTCGCCCAGGGTGGACAAGGCTTTAACGCGTCTGTCCAAGAAGGTGGCGCTGCCGTCTCCAGACACGGCAGCCCTCAAGGATCCTGCTGATCGCAGACAGGGGACTACCTTAAAATCTATCTATACGCATACGGGTGCTTTACTCAGACCGGCAATTGCATCGGCGTGGGTATGTAGCGCAGTAGCAGCTTGGACAGATACCTTGTCAGCTAACCTGGATACCCTAGACAGGGATACCATTTTATTGATCTTAGGTCACATTAAAGACGCAGTCTTATATATGAGAGACGCTCAGAGAGACGTTGGGCTGCTAGGTTCAAGAGCCAACGCCATGGCGATTTTTGCTAGACGAGCCCTGTGGACCCGACAATAGACGGGTGATGCCAATTCAAAGAAGCATATGGAGGTTTTACCTTACAAAGGTGAAGTTTTATTTGGGGATGGTCTCGTGGATCTGGTTTCCACAGCTACCGCGGGTAAATCTACTTTTTTGCCTTTTGTTCCCCCACAGCAAAAGAAAACTCCACAATATCAGATGCAGTCCTTTCGGTCGCATAAGTCCAGAAGAGGTCGGGGCTCCTCCCTCCTCGCTAGAGGTAAGGGTAGAGGAAAGAGAACGCCTGCTTCGGCTAGTTCCCAGGAGCAGAAGTCCTCCCCGGCTTCTGCTAAATCCACCGCATGACGCCGGGGCTCCACTGAGGGAGTCCGCACCGGTGGGGGCACGTCTTCGACTCTTCAGCCAGGTCTGGGTTCTTTCAGACGTGGATCCTTGGGCGATGGAAATTGTATCCCAAGGCTATAAACTGGAATTCGAAGAGGTGCCCCCTCGCCGATTTTTCAAGTCGGCCTTGCCAGCTTCTCCCCCGGAGAGGGAAGTAGTATTGGCTGCAATTCAAAAGCTGTGTCAACAGCAAGTGATTGTCAAGGTTCTCCTGGTCCAACAGGGGAAAGGGTACTATTCAACCCTGTTCATGGTCCCGAAGCCGGATGGTTCGGTCAGACCCATTTTGAATCTAAAATCCCTAAACCTGTACTTGAAAAAGTTCAAATTCAAGATGGAATCGCTCCGGGCAGTGATCTCCAGCCTGGAAGGGGGGATTTTATGGTATCACTGGACGTGAAGGATGCCTACCTTCATGTCCCCATATATCCTCCTCATCAGGAGTACCTGAGATTCGCTGTACAGGACTGTCATTACCAGTTTCAGACGTTGCTGTTTGGGCTTTCCACGGCACCGAGGATTTTCACCAAGGTGATGGTGCTCCTGCGCAGGCGAGGAGTCACAATTATCCCGTACTTGGACAATCTCCTGATAAAAGCGAGATCGAGAGATCAATTGCTAAAGAGCGTGTCGCTCTACCTGAGAGTGCTACAACAGCGCGGTTGGATTCTCAATCTGCCAAAGTCACAATTGGTTACAACGACTCGACTATCATTCCTAGGCATGATTCTGGACACGGAACAGAAGAGGGTTTTTCTCCCGATGGAAAAAGCCCAGGACCTCCAGAACATGGTCAGAGACCTGCAAAAACCAAAAAGAGTGTCTGTTCATCAATGCACTCGAGTTCTGGGGAAAATGGTAGCAGCCTACGAGGCCATCCCCTTCGGCAGGTTCCATGCGAGGACATTTCAGTGGGACCTTCTGGACAAGTGGTCAGGGTCTCATCTACAACTACATCAGAAGATAAGCCTGTCCCCCAGGGCCAGGGTGTCTCTCCTGTGGTGGCTGCAGAGTGCTCACCTTCTAGAGGGTCGCAGGTTCGGCATTCAGGACTGGGTTCTGTTAACCACGGACGCGAGTCTCAGGGGCTGGGGAGCAGTCACACAAGGAAGAAAGTTTCAGGGACTATGGTCAAGCCAGGACGCTTGTCTACACATCAACGTGCTGGAATTAAGGGCCATATACAACGGCCTACGACAAGCGGAGAATCTTCTTCGCGACCTACCGGTGCTGATTCAATCAGACAACGTCACAGCCGTGGCTCATATAAACCGCCAAGGCGGGACAAGGAGCAGAGTGGCAATGGCAGAAGCCACCAGGATTCTTCGCTGGGCGGAAAATCACGTAAGCGTTCTGTCAGCGGTCTTCATACCGGGAGTGGACAACTGGGAAGCAGACTTCCTCAGCAGACACGATCTCCATCCAGGAGAGTGGGGTCTTCATCAAGAAGTCTTTGCAGAGATAACAAGTCGTTGGGGAATTCCTCAAATAGACATGATGGCGTCACGCCTCAACAAAAAGCTTCGGCGGTATTGTGCCAGGTCAAGGGACCCTCAGGCAGTAGCGGTAGACGCCCTAGTGACACCATGGGTGTTTCAGTCAGTCTGTGTGTTCCCTCCTCTGCCTCTCATCTCAAAAATATTGAGAATTATAAGACGAAAAAGAGTACAGACAATACTTGTTGTTCCAGATTGGCCTCGAAGGGCCTGGTATTCGGATTTTCAGGAAATGATCACAGAAGATCCGTGGCCTCTTCCTCTCAGGGAGGACCTGTTGCAGCAGGGGCCCTGCGTATTCCAAGACTTACCGCGGCTACGTTTGACGGCATGGCGGTTGAACACCGGATCCTAGCTGGGAGAGGTATTCCGGAGGAAGTCATCCTTACTCTGATAAAGGCTAGGAAGGAGGTGACGGCGAAACATTATCACCGTATTTGGAGGAAGTATGTATCTTGGTGTGAAGCCAAGAATGCTCCTACGGAAGATTTCCATCTGGGCCGTTTTCTCCACTTTCTACAGACAGGAGTGGATATGGGCCTGAAGTTAGGCTCCCTTAAGGTACAGATTTCGGCCCTATCTATATTCTTTCAGAAGGAATTGGCTTCTCTCCCAGAAGTCCAGACTTTTGTGAAGGGAGTGCTGCACATCCAGCCTCCTTTTGTGCCCCCGGTGGCACCTTGGGACCTTAACGTAGTGTTAAGGTTCCTAAAATCTCACTGGTTTGAACCTCTTCAAACGGTGGAATTAAAATTTCTCACTTGGAAGGTGGTCATGTTATTGGCCCTGGCATCTGCAAGGCGGGTGTCCGAATTGGGGGCCTTGTCTCACAAGAGTCCCTATTTGATATTCCATGTGGATAGAGCTGAGTTGAGGACTCGTCCTCAATTTTTGCCTAAGGTGGTTTCTTCATTTCATATGAACCAACCTATTGTGGTGCCTGTGGCTACGGGTGACTTGGAGGACTCCAGGTCCCTGGATGTAGTCAGGGCCTTTAAAATTTATGTACCCAGGTCGGCTAGGGTTAGGAAAACAGAGGCTCTGTTTGTCCTGTATGCAGCCAACAAGGTTGGCTCTCCTGCGTCTAAGCAGACTATTGCTCGCTGGATCTGTAACACGATTCAGCAGGCTCATTCTACGGCTGGATTGCCGTTACCAGATTCGGTAAAGGCCCATTCCACTAGGAAGGTGGGCTCTTCTTGGGCAGCTGCCCGAGGCGTCTCGGCGTTACAGCTTTGCCGAGCAGCTACTTGGTCGGGTTCAAACACTTTTGCAAAATTCTACAAGTTTGATACCCTGGCCGATGAGGACCTCGCGTTTACTCAATCGGTGCTGCAGAGTCATCCGCACTCTCCCGCCCGGTTTGGAGCTTTGGTATAAACCCCATGGTCCTTTACGGAGTCTCCAGCATCCTCTAGGACGTAAGAGAAAATAAGATTTTAAACCTACCGGTAAATCTTTTTCTCCTAGTCCGTAGAGGATGCTGGGCGCCCGTCCCAGTGCGGACTGAATCTGCAAGACTTGTATATAGTTTTTGCTTACATAAGGGTTATGTTACAGTTGGGATCGGTCTTTGACTGATACTGTTTTTTGTTCATACTGTTAACTGGTTGCGTATATTCCAGGTTATATGGTGTGGTTTTTGTGGGCTGGTATGAATCTTGCCCTTAGATTAACAAAATCCTTTCCTCATATTGTCCATCTCCTCTGGGCACAGTTTCTCTAACTGAGGTCTGGAGGAGGGGCATAGACGGAGGAGCCGGTGCACACCCATACTAAAAGTTCTTTATAGTGCCCATGTCTCCTGCGGTGCCCGTCTATACCCCTTGGTCCTTACGGAGTCCCCATCATCCTCTACGGACTAGCAGAAAAAGAATTACCGGTTGGTTTAAAATCTTATTTTTGCCACTGTATATATGTATATAAGAAATATATGCATACATACACAGTATATACATATATATGCCTTACACATTTTAATCACTTGTCAACCTCTAGAAGAAACCAGCATCAAATGCAACGGAAAACAGTTTCCGGTTTATATTATGTTTTCTAGACAGGGACGACACCTCAAGTAAATGTGCAAATGCCCAACCCTTCCCCCCTCTCTTTTCTGATAGTGTATATTAAATAATCACTATTTTAAGTGCTGAAATAAAAGCTGTATTTTAAGAAGATTCTTATTATAAACAGAGTGCCCCACCAAAGAATCTCTTCTCCTTTTAAAATTACCGGTCCCTGTAGTCCGCCTGTAAAAAAATAAAAAAATATTGAAATAAAGATAAGATACGGATACTGAATATAGTATTCATGTATTAAATAATCGCTTCTCCACACAGCCCTCTTTCTCCAAATTAATACTCGCATAATCTAGGGCTAAAGTCCTCTTCAATCCACGTAGCTTCTGTGATCATGGCAAAACAAAAATCCTGACAACCTGACGCTTTAGATGGCAGCAGTGCAGAGTTGACGGTACATTCTCCATAAAAATAAATTGGAGGATGAGGTGATAGGCTGAGAGCATGCGAGTGGTGTCTCAGCCAATCAACGCATACCCATTTATTTCTATGGAGAGTGACTGGGAATGACCTGTCACTCCATGGTGCGGCCCTGCAATAGGACAGTTTGTCAAGTTATTGTTTGCTAAGATCGCTTTCAGTCCTGGGCTGGTTGTTCTCTTATTAGGGGGACCCCATTTTTTGAAGGGGTCTCAACTTTCCTGAGTGATTCCTGCCCTGGGCTGACCAGTTTGGGGATGGTTAACATGGCAGGGAAACTTCATGTTTCTCCGGCAGGGTCCACAGGTTATCCACAGGATAACTTTGGGATATGAAGAAGCGACAGCGGATTTGCACCAATCGGTCAAAGCTTTTCGCCTCCCAGCATGCAACGGGCCCATCCATATACCCCTGCCTCCTGGCTCAGGCAAATCAGTTTTTTTGTTTGGTGCGGCAGGAGCTTGACCATGGTCAGAGGGCTTCTGGTTTTTAGCAGCCCTAAGTTTTCTTATTTTATTTTTAGAGTTTTACTATTTCTCATACGTCCTAGAGGATGCTGGGGATGCTTCAAGAACCATGGGGTATAGACGGGATCCGCAGGAGACATGGGCACACTATAAGACTTTGAATGGGTGTGAACTGGCTCCTCCCTCTATGCCCCTCCTCCAGACTCCAGTTAGATTATGTGCCCAGTGAGACTGGATGCACACTGAGGAGCTCTCCAGAGTTTCTCAGAAAAAAGACTTAGGTTTGTTATTTTCAGGGAGACCTGCTGGCAACAGGCTCCCTGCATCGTGGGAGTGAGGGGAGAGAAGCAGACCTACTTCTTCTGAGTTCAAGGGCTCTGCTTCTTAGGCTACTGGACACCATTAGCTCCAGAGGGTTGGATCACTTGGTGCGCCTATCTGCTTGTTCCCGGAGCCACGCCGTCACCCCCCTCACAGAGCCAGAAGACAGAAGCCGGGTGAGTATGAGAAGATCAGAAGACTTCAGTGACGGCAGAAGATGGCGTTTGAGGTACCGCGCAGTGGTAACGCTGCGCGCCATGCTCCCACACACCGCACTGCAGGGCGCAGGGGGGGGAGGCGCCCTGGGCAGCATGGGAACCTCAAACAGCACTGGCATAAGTAAAAAAAACAGTGCCTAGGCACTAGTTAGGGGACCCCCACCAGTATAAATATAAATTTAAGCGGGACTGAAGCGCGCCATGTAGTAGGCGGGGCTTAGCCCATACTGCTCTGACCAGCGCCATTTTCTCTTCACAGAAGCTATAGAGACGCTGGCCCTGACCTCCACACTGCTGTACAAGTAACAGGGTGCAAAACAGGGTGGGGGGGCACAAGTGATTTGGTGCTAATTGATATATATATAAAGCGCTAACAGGTCTGGGCAGTCTTTTTACTCGCTTCAGTACCGGGATAGGCGCTGAGTTGTGAGCTGGCAGAACTCCCCTCTGTGTCTCTCTTACAGGCTTTGCTGTGGGTCTGTCTCCTATAGCCCCAGTGTGGGTGTCGGTACGTGTGTGTTGACATGTCTGAGGCTGAGTGCTCTTCCCAGGAGGAGGCTGGAGTGGGGACAGAAAGTACTGTGAGAGTGACCGTGTCGGGACCGCCGACGGATGATTGGGTAAATATGAGTGTTTTAAATGCAAATGTGACTGGTTGACTAAGAGATTTGATAAATCTGAGTCTAAGAACCAGACATGGAGGAAATCCATGGAAGATGCTTTGTCACAAGCCCAGACCCCTTCGGGGTCACAGAAACATGCGTTTACCCAGATAGCTGATACAGATACCGACACGGACTCTGATTCCAGTGTCGACTATAGTGATGCCAGATTAACTCCAAAACTGGCTATGAGTATTCAGTACATGATTGTGGTGATAAAAGAAGTGTTGCACATCACAGAGGACCCTGCTGTTCCTGATACAAGGGTCTGTATGTTTAAAGGAAAGAAACCTGAGGTAACGTTTCCTTCCTCTCATGATCTGAACGCGCTTTTTGAAAAGGTGGGAGTCAATCCCCACGGTAGACAAAGCTTTATCGCGTCTATCCAACAAGGTGGCGCTTCCGTCTCCTGACACGGCAGCCCTAAAAGATCCTGTGGATCGTAATCAGGAGAATACACTAAAATCCATTTATGTCACTACAGGGTTGCTACTCAGGCCTGCCGTTGCTTCGGCATGGGTGAGTAGCGCTATTGAAAAGTGGGCAGATAACTTGTCATCTGAGATAGATACCCTAGACAGGGATAGCGTGCTTTTGACTCTGGGTCATTTCAGGGACGCTGCAGCATATTTAAAAGAAGCTGTAAGGGATATTGGCCTTTTGGGATCATGGGCCAATGCCATGGCAGTCTCAGCAAGGAGAGCATTGTGGATTCATCAATGGAATGCTGACGCTGACTCTAAGAAGGCGATGGAGTCTCTACCGTTTAACGGTAGGGTCTTGTTTGGTGACGGCCTCACTGACCTGGTGTCTACGGCTACCGCGGGTAAGTCTTAATTTTTACCTTATGTTCCTGCACAGCAGAAGAAAACGCCTCACTATCAGACGCAGTCCTTTCGGCCCAATAAATTAAAAAAAGGACGAGGGTCCTCCTTCCTTGCTGCGAGGGGAAGAGGAAGGGGAAAAACGTCACAGGCTGTGGCAAGTTCCCAAGAGCAGAAGTCCTCTCCAGCTTTTAGCAAATCTACGCATGACGCTGGGGCTCCTCTCCGGGAGTCCGCACTGGTGGGGGCACGTCTCCAACTCTTCAGTCAGGTCTGGGTGCACTCGGACCTGGATCCTTGTACAGTAGAAATAGTAACCCAAGGATACAGGTTAGAGTTTCAAGACGTGCCCCCTCACCGATTTTTCAAATCGGCCTTGCCAGCTTCTCTTCCAGAAAGGGAGGTAGTAAGCGCTGCGATACTAAAGTTGTGTCAAAATCAAGTAATTTTCACACTGCCCACGTCACAACAGGGGGAAGGCTTTTATTCGAGTCTGTTTGTGGTCCCGAAGCCGGATGGCTCAGTCAGACTGATTCTGAACCTAAGATCCCTCAATCTCTTTCTAAAAAAATTTAAATTCAAGATGGAATCTCTCCGAGCAGTGATCTCCAGTCTGGAGGAGGGGGATTTTATGGTGTCGGTCGACATAAAGGATGCCTACTTACACGTTCCCATATATCCTCCACATCAGGCATACCTGAGGTTTGCTGATCAGGATTGTCATTACCAATTTTAGATGTTGCCGTTTGGTCTGTCCACGGCTCCGAGGATTTTCACCAAAGGAATGGCGGAAATGATGGTTCTCCTGCGCAAGCAGGGAATCATAATTATCCCGTACTTGGATGATCTCCTCATAAAGGCGAGATCCAAGGAGCAATTGCTGAAAAATGTTGCCCTTTCACTAACGATTCTGCAACAACATGGTTGGCTCCTAAATTTGCCAAAATCACAGTTGGATCCGACGACACGGCTGTCGTTCCTGGGTATGATTCTGGATACAGAATTGCAGAGAGTTTTTCTTCCAGTGGAAAAAGCTCTGGAAATACAGAACATGGTAAAACAGATTCTGAAACCAGCAAAGGTGTCAGTTCTTCAATGCACTCGGTTGCTGGGGAAGATGGTGGCGGTCTATGAGGCCATTCTGTGTGGCAGTTTCCATACCAGGGTGTTTCAGTGGGACCTGTTGGACAAGTGGTCCGGGCCTCCCCTGGACATGCACCGGAAAATAATTCTATCTCCCAGGGCCAGAATCTCCCTTCTGTGGTGGCTGCACAGTTCTCACCTTCTGGAGGGACGCAGGTTCGGGATTCAGGATTGGATCCTGTTGACCACAGATGCAAGCCTCCGAGGCTGGGGAGCAGTCACACAGGGAAGAAATTTTCAGGGAAAGTGGTCAAGCCAGGAAGCTTGTCTACACATAAACATTCTGGAATTAAGGGCCATTTACAACGGCATTCTGCAAGCAGAACATCTTCTTCGAGGTCTGCCTGTCTTGATTCAGTCAGACAACGTGACAGCAGTGGCATACATAAACCGACTAAGAGAAAAGGATTTACCGGTAGGTATTAAAATCCTATTTTTTTCTTGAGTGATCTTTCCAAAAAAGCGTCTTCTACGTACCTTAGAAAGAGTAGCTCCAACAACTCTGCTGGGTTGCGACAACGCTTACCCACGAGTACAGTGTTGTTTTGGTGGGCGTCTGTTTCGGATATAGGAGCAGGTCCAGCAGACGTTAACAAGTTGTGGCTGGAGCACGGGGAGAAGGTAAGACATCGGTTATGCTTAGAAGGGGAATACGGACACAGCCGCACTGTTTTGGGAGGAGACTACCAAACAGTCACTGACGCTGCTGCCACCTCGGGTGCACCAGCGCTAGGCCTTAGGGATCAGAGGCTCCAGGAATAGTATGAGGCCGCGATCCCTAGGGTTGATGTCAGCAGTGGGGAGTCAGATGCTCTCCTGGTCGCTCCTCACCCCAGTTAATGTCCAGTTTCCTCCGAGTCTCCCACCATGAACTGTTTTTTCCCGCTTCCGTCTCAGACACTGTACACGAAGGAGACCCAGTCACAGCATAGGCGGCTGTGTGACGAGTGCGTCTGTGTTCACTGAGCATCTGTGTTCACTATATGTTCATGGAGCGGCAGTGTTCACTAGTAGCGTCTGGATCCACTCAACGTTCGCTAACGTATTGATCGGTCCTGGAAGCGAGGCGAGTCTCCCTGTATCCCACTCTACTGAGTACGGGTAATACAGCACTAAGTCTCTATCTACCTTTTTGAGTACGAATAGTTAGATAAGTGCCTATTGCATATGAGTCTGTATACTATTACTGTTGTTTCTTTTGCTGTGCATCTGAATCTGTGTAGTATGTTATGCCGGCAGTCGGGCTCCCGGCGGCCAGCATACCGGCGCCAGAATACCGAATACCAAACTGAAGACCACCCGTCTGAATACGGTAGATCTGTTTAAACATGATTCAGTAATATGTTCTCCTGCATACTTGAAATGTAGTTGTAGTTGATGATGTGCTCATATTGCTTATTATACTAATGTATAACATGTGACTGACTACTAGTGTGATTGATGACTTTACTATATATTCTGACAGTTTTTTTTTGTATTCCGATCCTCAATGCTGGTGCATGGTTAGGGTCGGATTGTAGGTCACTTTAAAAAGCTTAAAGTGATTACAGTCACAAATTGTGCAGTACACTGTGGAAGTGTTGATTATTTATCATGTCTAAGAGCGGTAAAGGTAAGGAAGATACACTCACCGCAACACCAACATTCATATCATGCTTGTCTAGCAAAGCTGTGTTAACCTCTCAAGATCTGGTTCAGGATGGTTTGTGTGCAAATTGTTTTAGCTTTTACCAGGGTCTCTTGAAAAATACAAGGCAGATTCAGGTGCAGGTTGATCCACCTTAGGCTATGTTTGCACAGACATTATCCAGTATAGCTCTATGGATAATTCCTCCACCTCCTGTACCAGGGACAATTAACCCTTACATGCAGCGTCCCTCCTGCGGTTTATCACTTCCAGCAGCAGCCTCTCAAAAGAAACCGGCTGATGAGCCAGTGGTAAGTAAATCTTCATCCTCACAGGCTACACATGTTTCAGATGAGGATTCATCAGATGATGAAATCTCAATAAACTCTGCTTCGGCATATGAAGAAGAGGAGGAAGATCTCAGCTCAGTGGATATAGCGGAGTTAATTAAAGCAATGAAAGCCACTCTTTTCTTAGAGGATTCAGCAGAGCCTGTGTTAAAAACCAAGGCACCTGTGTTTAAACGTCCCAAAACAGTTAATACTGAGTTTTCAGGATCAGATCAGCTGACGGAAATCATGGAAGAGGCTTGGGCTACACCCAATAAGAAGTTTAGAATTCCTAAGAAATGGAATTCCAATTATCCTCTTCCAACTGGGGATTGTTTAGAAAGGGAGGTGGCTCCTAAAGTAGATACGCATGTGATTCGATTAGTGCGAAAATCTACATTACCTTTGCCTTCAACATCATTAAATGATGTCACGCATAGGAAAGTGGATGGTTTAAAAAAAAAAAACACATTTTTTCCCTGTCTGGGGCAGGTATAAGGCCATCCATGGCTTCAGCTTGGATGGCAAAGGCAGTGGCTGCCTGGGCTGATGCATTGGAGGGGGATTTTTCAATAGCACCTAGAGAGCAAAAATCCCATATAGCACATATAAAACAGGCTGCAATGTTCTTGTAAGAAGCGGCATTGAATGGGTGTGGTTCGTTTTATCGACCGTATCTAGGTCGACAATGTTTAGGTCGACAGTCACTAGGTCGACATGGATGGAAGGTCGACAGGGTTTCTAGGTCGACATGTGCTAGGTCGACAGGTCTAAAGGTCGACATGAGGATTTTTTTTTTGGTGTCGTTTTCTTCGTAAAGTGACCGGGATCCCAAATTAGTGCACCGCGTCCCCTCGCATGGCTCGCTTCGCTCGCCATGCTTCGGGCATGGTGCCTTCGCTTCGCTCGGCACACTTTACCGTTCCAATCGTAGTCCACGTGGATCGTTAAGTATGAAAAAATCCACACAAAAAAAAAAATGTGAACAACTCATGTCGACCTTTAGATCTGTCGACCTTTAGATCTGTCGACCTAGCACATGTCGACCTAGAAACCCTGTCGACCTTCAATCCATGTCGACCTAGTGACTGTCGACCTATAGTGTTCGACCTAAACATTGTCGACCTAGACACTGTCGATCTTCAGACCGGATCCCCATTGAATATGGGTACTATTGCCTCCAGGGCATCAGCTTCAACAATCGCTGCTCACAGAGCAGTTTGGCTACGTGGAAAGCTGATTCAGAATCTAAGAAGGTTTTGAAATCTTTGCCTTTTTCTGGAGATATTCTTTTTGGCAAAGAATTGACAGATAATCTGGATTCAGAAGCAGACTCCAAGAAGGTAAAGTTTCCTTCCACATACAATTTCAAACCTAAAGTTCCGGCTTTTCGGCCCTTTCGGTCTCAAAGAAAAGCTAAAGTCCTAATACAACAAGTCTGGTAAGACTAAAAGGCATTGGGCTACCAGAGGACCGGGTGTTAAAACAGATAATAAACCATCAGCCTGATGGAGCGGGCCTCCACCTGGGGGATCCCTGGGTGGGGGGCCAACTTCTTCAGTTTGCACAGATCTGGCAGCAGTCTACAACAGATGCCTGGGTGCAGAAAGTGGTGCCTCTAAGTTATGCTTTTGCCTTCAAGAAGCACCTTCCTCAAAGGTTTTTTTTTAGTACCAGCCCGTCTCTGGTAGAGACGAAGGCCTACAAGAGGCAGTTCAGAAATTGCTTCAGTCAGGAGTAGTCATTCCAGTTCCTCCTGTGCAATGAGGACAGGGTTTTTACTCCAACCTGTTTCTAGTTCAGAAACCAAATGGGTCATTTTGGCTCAATCTCAAAATGCTGAACAAGTACATTTGGGTACCTCGGTTTCATATGGAAACTTTACGTTCCATTTTCTGCAGCGGGTTACACTGAGTTCAACAGGGATAACATCAGGGTGTAGAGTAGGATCTTGATCCGAGGCACCAACAAGCTAAAGCTTTGACTGTTCCCAAGATGCTCAGCGCCGCCTCCTCAATAACCCCACCTCCGTGCACAGGAGGTGGGGTTATTGAGAAGCTAACAGGTAGGGCTGCTCCAGCAGCCCTGAAAAAGCTTTTCAAAAGTGAAGATAGAAGACTTTAAGGGCTGCAGCAGAGGCACTATCGGTGCTAGATGTCATTCTGACATCTCCTTCTGCAGCTCCCTCACCTCCCCCAGCGGTGCTGTATGTTGCCGGGTACTTACAGCGGAGGGCTCCCGTTTTCTATGTCAAGCACACACACCAGCCGCAGCTCTCCGGAATTGCGTGGCCGCACTCAGGGAGGAGGGTCCCCCAGGCGGGACCAGCTGGAAATTGCAATCCATTGCGGCCGTTGGGAGGCGGGCCGCGCGCGCTGGCGTGGACACTGGCAGTACAGGGACCCCACCAGGGCAAGGGCACAGATCGGTTTTATTAAAAACCATTTGCATATGACCCACAGTACCTGGTGGTGAAGTCCAGCAAGGGGATAAAGCTCTGACCTGTAGCCCCTCCCCCAGCGCGCCATTTAGAGTAAATGTTCCCACCCTGGAGCTGCATCTCTCTCTCTCCCTCACTCCCTGTCAGCGTTTGGGCGCCATTATAGCAAGCAGAGCTGATCCTGGGACTGTTTGGACAAATCCACTTCTGTAAAGCCGCCTGCATATCAGCGCTGTGCATTTTACAGGACACTTGAGTATTCTACATGACTGTTGACAGTGTTAGTTAAGAAAATGTGCATTGATTCAGGGCTATGTAGTACAAGTACCGTGATATACATCCAGTCTTTACTGTGCATTGATATATCTATTTGTCTGTATAGCTTTACTTAGTATTACCTAGTATTGCTAGTCCAGTGCAGTTTTATTGCTTGTCATAATTTCTGCATTGTACATGTGACTGTGTGTATGTGTGCATATAGCTACTGCATGATTTCTATTCCGTGTATCTCACTCAGATTGCTATCCCTATATTCTGTACCCTGAGGGGGGCTACGTGCATCAGGGTTATTATTTGATATAGGTGTTTCACAGGATATACTTATCGTGTATTTTTCTCTGTGGGTTTCAGTCACTATATACCTCTTGAATCCTCTCCTGTGCTTTCACTTTGCACAGGGGGTTCTTGGTATTATTCCGCTGATATTGTGCTGTATTGCCAGTGATTTATGCTTTGTTATGTCAGCTTCAAAGGGGCGACGGTGCTGCGGCTGATCCCACAGTGCATGGTGGTGAGGTCGCAGACACATTAGAGGAAAACGTAGCAGCGGAGGGTTCAGCTTCTGGGGGTTCCTTACCCCCAGTAGGGCTGTGGCAATGGGAGTTCATAATGACCCACCTTGGGCTTCTTTCTCCACTCTACTAAATACGCTGGTAACTAGACTTATGCCCCCTATGGGACCTCACATGCCTGTAAATCCATATATTGTCCCTGCAGTCCACTCGGTTACAGCAACTGAATCACTCACTGAACAAACAAAAACCTAACCCTCGCCCGCCTAAGACCAAGGGGTCCTCTAAGCGGGCCATTATTTCCGCACAATCCACCCATGTTCCAGACACTTCGTCTGATGAAGATGGCATATATATATATGCCATCCGTGTTTGATCTCAGACAAACACAGGTGAGATATGATTCTTAGTAAATTTACCCCAACGTGTGGACTCCACTCTTTGCTCACATCCAATACACATCTACCAACTTGTAGACACCTGGCAATAGACAATACAGCCAGATGACTTATAGGTATTAGTTGTTTTGCTTCATTACTTTATATAACCACATCAGATTCTTCCTTGACTTTGAATGACAACAATGCAGGACAGCTTGTAGAAAATAATTTGTACTGCTTAGTGTAATTGACTGCTTTGTAAATCCCTTCAGTCAGATAATTAACCCTGAATATAATTGAGATTTGGTGGAAGAAGCTAATTTTAATTTAATGAACTATTTCAGGCTCAGTCATGCCATAAATTTGCAAAGACTGCATGGTATTTTTACCACAAACTGTAATGACAAGTCCTGACCTTTCTCACCTGGATCAAAGTCCATGAATCAATGAAAGCAATATAATTTTTCCTCAACATCCTTCCCTTGTTATTTTTATGAGTGTCAAAAGACAGTTTGGAATGAGAAGACAGATTTTCATATTCTAGCAGGATGGTTTGGTCATTTGAATGGTCCATGGTTTATGAAACAAAAGGAGCATGCAACAAAGGGTCTGATTCATGATTCAGGTTTGCAACAAAGCATTTGTGCAATTCCATGTCCTTATAATTCCAATTCAGCAGGAGGCGTCTGTAGAAGATAGATGTCTCCTGTTTGCATTAGCAAGGATCCGAGTGCTGTGTCTGAGGATGTAGCCTCGTATCACCACTGTGACCATTGGCTGTGATTGCTGATGGTTTAAGGCACTGGTCAGCCTGTGTAAGCTGAAGCTTATTCAGGTTGGCTGTCAGATCCAGACACGCAGGTCCAGAAAGTCTGCGTCTAACAATGCAGATCCTGGACCTGTTACGCCTCCGAAACAGCCGACACGCCACCATTTTGAAGAACACACACACACACACACTCATGTCATTGCTCCCTTTATTTTGTGGCCAGTCCGGATGCCTCGAGACCACCAAAGCCACCCCAACCTCACCCTATGACCACCTCCTGGACCACAATGCGCTGCCCGTTGTCTCACTGCCGTCATTTGCTAAATAAAATCTAAAATAAATAAATCATAATGACAATAAAAAAAATAAAATCACCTGGCCTCATCAGCCTGGTGTACCACCTCCAGCAAGTGCCGCCCCACGTGCCAAGTGGAAAATCCACCACTGATTCTGCACATGCGCAAACATTGCATTTGTAAGTAAACCATTGTGTTTGCATACAAATATGAATTAGGCCCATAGGACGAAAGTTTTTCATTAGTTTAGCTATTTAGTTCAAATCCTGTTGGCTTAATTATAAACTGTCCAAGTAGCAAAAACAAATGTTTATGATCTTGTTGTAATGGGCTATTTATCTTCTGATTTGTTATTGTTCCTCATTATGTAGCTGGGGGTGAAGGTCAAGACTGCAGAAAAAGAAAACACGCCGGAATATTTACCTCAGCTGTTCGTATTAGAACCTAGAAAAGAAAAAAATATTATTTATCGTAATGAATTCTACAGTAAACTAAATTAATTATGCACAATAATATGAAATGAACGTTTATTAATCATAATGATGAGGCTCTTATTATTAATCCTGTTTATAGCATCTAAAAGACCTCAGTATGCTTACATGTAGAGACATATTCTGCTTATGTTTATATGGGTGTGATACGGGATGCCGGTGGTCACATGACCAACATGAGCATGCCGACTGGGTAATTAATTTACCCCTCTCTTGTCCCCTACCCTAAACAGCCTAGGGTGGCGGTTAGGGCTAAAATAGTGGTTGTGGAGACTAGAGCTAAGTCATAGGGGGTGATAGCTAGGGCTAAAACTGGGGGTGGGAGGGGTGACTGCTATGGCTAATACCCTCCAGGCCCTAACTGTCACCCCAATACTTTACCTTTGGGATGTCGGCAGTTGGGGTACCGGCGTCGTCTGGACCACCAGGATGCTGACTGCATCCCATTTATGTAACTGGTCGTAAATTGTGTAAACCAAACAATATTTAATTTGTATGTACCGTTTATGCAACTGTTTATTAACAGTTTATTTATTAACATTTCTTATATAGCACAGCATATTCCGTTGCACTTTACAATTGGAAACAAAAGGGATAAAATAAAATTGGGCAATAACAGAAAGTCGTAGTATCACTGACCTGGTTTGGAAGTGTTGTGGACTCGGGGTTTCTTCCGGTGACCGGGAAGAGGAACCGCTACTGGGTCGCAGTAGAGATGGCCGGATGTAGGTCTTCCTCATACAGGATTAGGACGGTAGACAGGAGGCACGGGTGGATGCTTGAAGGTCTCCTGAAAGACAAGACTTGTAAAGGTGCTGGTGAATTGGTGGAGAGTACCAAAAGCTTACTGTGAACGATGTTGAGGTGCTTGGAGGCACGGTGGTGCTGGAGGCACGGAGGTGCTGAGTGCTGAGGCACGGAGGTGCTGAGTCCTGAGACACGGAGGTGCTGAGGCACGGAGGTGATGAGGCACGGAGATGCTGAGGCACGGAGGTGCTGGAGGCACGGAGGTGCTGGAGGCACGGAGATGCTGAGGCACGGAGATGCTGAGGCACAGAGATGCTGAGGCGCTGAGTGCTGAGGCACGGAGGTGCTGGAGGCACGGAGATGCTGAGGCACGGAGGTGCTGAGGCACGGAGGTGCTGAGGCACGGAGGTGCTGGAGGCACGGAGGTGCTGGAGGCACGGAGATGCTGAGTCCTGGAAGCACAGGACGCTGGAAGCACGGGAGCTCTGGAGATCCCAGGTACGGTAGTAGCGATGATACTCAGGCGCCGGAGCTCTGCCCGGCGTCTGGTTTTGTACTTCCCACCAGCCCGATTGGAGAGGCGCTGATGACATCACCCGTCCCCAGAGACGTCGGACGCACCCGCGACGTGCACACTATGGACGCCGGACGGAGCGCCGGGAGACAGAAACCGCCAGCGGGGACGACCGCCTGGGCAGCCAGCAGCCTCGGAGGGACAAGCCCGGCGGCGGGGACATGACAGTACCCCCTCCTCTAGGGAGTGGCCCCTGGACACTTCCCTGGTTTTGTAGGATGTCTAGAATGGAAAATCCGGATTAGTCGAGGAGCCGAGACCTCAGAAGCCTTTATCCAACTTCTCTCCTCCGGACCGTACCCTTTCCATTCCACCAGATATTGCAGATTCTTGTGAAGGTAACGAGAGTCCAGAATTGTTTTGATCTCGAAGTCTGTTCCTGTTTCAGCTTCCACCGAGGTGGGGCTAGAGGACTTTGAATGAAAACGATTAAGGACAAGAGGGCGAAGAAGAGAAACATGGAAGGCATTTGGAATACGCAGGTGAGAAGGTAAACCCAACTTACAGACCACAGGATTCAGGACTTGTAGCACAGGGTAAGGACCGATGAATCTGGGAGCAAACTTCATAGTGGGCACCTTTAAGCGGAGATTACGTGTGGACAGCCACACGTATCACCAACCTTGTATTGAGGAGCGGCTCGTCGTTTCTTATCGGCGTAGAACTTGTATCGGACAGAAACTTTTTTAAGACTAGCATGTGCCCCACGCCAAATTCGTCCGAAGTGTAGTAGAGTGGACGTTACAGCTGGAACCTCTTCTATCGGAAGGCTTGGTAATTCCGGAACACGTGGATGGAACCCATAGTTGATGAAGAATGGAGATTCACCAGTGGAAGAATGAAATGAATGGTTATGGGCAAACTCCGCCCAAGGTAACAACTCCACCCAGCTGTCCTGTGAAGGGGAGAGATAAAGACGAAGGAAAGTCTCTAGATATTGATTGACTCATTCCGTTTGTCCATTCATTTGGGGATGATAAGCGGATGAAAACGTAAGTTTAATCTGTAAGGCCGAGCAGAGGGCTTTCCAAAACCTTGCGGTGAACTGTACCCCACGATCAGAGACTATTTCCTGAGGCAACCCGTGCAACCGAAAATGTTCTTGGATGAATTGTAGAGCTAGTTTCGGAGCCGTCGGTAGACCAGACAATGGAACGAAGTGTGCCATCTTCGAAAAATGGTCGACGATCACCCAGACGGTGTTGCAACCTTTGGAACAGGGCAAGTCAGTGATGAAGTGCATGGAAATGTGAGTCCAGGGTCTCACAGGGATAGGCAGAGGACGAAGCAACCCAGCAGGAGGCAGGCGATTTATGTTGTGTACACTGTGGACAAGAATTAACGTAATCCTGTACATCTTCCCTCATGGTGTCCCACCAGTAAGACCTTTGCAGAAACTTGTACATCTTCTGGGCACCGGGATGACCGAAAAACTTGGAGTTATGGGCCCACTGTAGTATTCTTGGCCGGAATCTAGCTGGTACGGACATTCTTCCAGGAGGAGGAGCTGGAGTAGTTAAAGCAGCGGAGACAGAAATTGGATTTAGAATTAAACTCCGCTCGAAAGATTCATCCTCGTCTGTGGAAATCTGTGAACGGGACAGCGCATCCGCTTTAGTATTGAGAGTCCCGGCCCGGTACTTGATAACAAAAGAAAATCGAGTAAAGAAAAGTGCCCATCTCGCTTGGCGAGGATTCAAGCATTGTGCGGATTTGATATACAACAAATTTTTGTGATCCGTGTAAATGGTAAACACATGTTTAGCCCCTTCCAATAGATATCTCCACTCTTCCAAGGCGGATTTAATTGCCAAAAGTTCCTGGTCTCCGATAGTGTAATTTCGTTCGGCCGGAGAGAATTTACGAGAGTGGAAGCCACATGGATGTAATTTCCTATCAGAGGAGTACTGAGAGAGAACGGCCCCAACTCCGACTGAAGATGCGTCAACCTCTAGGAAGAAAGGTTCATCGAAATTTGGTTGTTGGAGAACTGGAGCGGACATGAAAGCTAACTTCAAGTGGGAAAAGGCCTCAATGGCTTCGGGAGGCCACAAACTCGGATTAGAGCCCTTTCTCGTAAAGGCAGTAATGGGCGCAACAATGGTGGAGAAACCTCTAACGAATTTCCTGTAGTAATTCGCAAAGCCCAGGAATCTTTGTATTGCTTTTAAAGAGAGAGGCTGAGTCCAGTCACGAATGGCAGAGAGCTTCTCCGGATCCATGCGAAGCTCCGTCCCCGAGATGATATAACCGAGGAACGGAATTGATGTTACTTCGAAGGTACATTTGGAGAGCTTAGCATAGAGATGATTCTTTCGTAATCGGTGGAGCACTTCTGTGACTTGAGTCCTGTGTTCAACAAGATTTTTGGGAAAAATCAGTATGTCGTCCAAATATACCACAACACTTTGATATAACATGTCTCGGAAGATTTCGTTGACGAATCCCTGGAAAACAGCAGGAGCATTACTAAGGCCGAACGGCATCACCAGGTATTCGTAATGCCCATCCCGGGTATTGAAGGCGGTCTTCCATTCATCCCCTTCTCGGATGCGTATAAGATTATAAGCTCCTCTCAAGTCGAGTTTGGAGAAAACGCGGGCGCCACGAACCCTATCAAATAACTCTGTGATTAGTGGCAAGGGGTATTTATTCTTGATGGTGATATCGTTTAAGCCGTGGTAGTCGATACATGGTCTCAACCCCCCGTCCTTCTTCTTCACGAAAAAGAAGCCCGCTCCAGCAGGGGAGGAAGAGGGGCGAATGAATCCCTTGAGCAGATTGGACTTAATATAGTCCGACATAGCTTGAGTCTCGGGAAGAGACAGGGGATATGTGCGACCACGAGGTGGCGTCTTCCCTGGGACAAGGTCAGTAGGGCAGTCCCAAGGCCTATGAGGTGGTAACAGATCAGCTGCCTGTTCCGAAAACACATCCCTGAACCCTTGATACGCCTCTGGAATATGCTCTTCATCCGTCTTAGAAGAGACACGGAGCGGACAAACGGGAGTGAAACAGTTAGCGTGACAAAAGGAACTCCAAGACAGAATCTGAGAAGACTTCCAGTCAATGTGGGGATTATGAATTTTAAGCCAAGGCATTTCAAGGACCAGATCGTGATGCATTTCTGGAATCACCAAGAGTTCAAGACTTTCTTGATGTAGAGCCCCGACCTGCAGCTTAACTGGCTCCGTGCGCCACATTATGAGACCCTTGGAAATCCTAGTACCGTTGATAGCCGTCAACGAAATAGGCCGCTCGATAGGCCGTAACTTTAAATCCATGCTTTCGACACAGGAGGAAGAAACGAAGTTCCAAGCAGCTCCGGAATCCAACAGGGCGTCACAAGACTTGGAGACTGAATTGGTGATTAAAGTTACAGGAAGCAAACAGTCCAAAATTGGAGAAGATTTAGTCGTGACCCCCAGCTTGACTCCTCCGAAACAAGCTAGGCCTGCCCATTTCCCGGACGGGATTTACAAAACTTGAGGAAATGATCTGCGGCTCCACAGTAAAGGCAAAGTTTACCCTCACGACGACGCTGTCGTTCTTCCGGAGACAGTCGGGATCGGTTAATTTGCATGGGTTCGTCCACGCTAGGCACAGCTACCGGTCTAGGAGTAGGATTCCGGAACCTGGAACGATCTGAATGGCTGCGTTCTCTTCCACGCTCCTGCATCCGAAGATCCACCTTGACGCAAAGAGAAATCAACTCTTCTAATGGATCCGGCAGATCCCTTGTGACCAACTCATCTTTCAGCCGGTCGGAGAGACCGTTCCAGAAGGCAGCCCTCAGAGCGTCATTATTCCAGTGCAATTCAGAGGCAATGGTCTGGAAATGAACCACGTACTGACCCACGGAACGGGAGCCCTGACGAACACGGAGCAAGTCGGAAGAAGCAGTGGTCATCCTGCCGGGCTCGTCGAAGATTCTTCGAAAGGACGTGATGAAGTTGGTGTAGTTGGAAACCACGGGATCAGATCGTTCCCATAACGGAGACACCCAATCCAACGCTGACCCTTCAAGCAGGGAAATGATATACGCTACCTTAGAGCGATCCGTAGCGAAGTTATGAGAGAGCAGCTCGAAGTGCACCTCGCACTGATTTAGAAAACCACAGCAATTCTTTTGGTTCCCATTATAGCGGGAAGGAGTAGGAAGCTGAAGACGTGACCTGGTACCAGCCGGAGGTTGGACATTACTGGAAACAGCAACTGGAGCAGTTACGGGAACTGGAGACGGAATTGCGGAGGCTAAGGATGCTTGAATTTGATCCAATCGGCCGGACAATTCCTGGAGATATTGCATCACCTGACCCTGTGTCGCCTCTTGGGACTGAACTCGGGAAGCCAAACTTTGGATGGCACTCGACTCTGTGTTCCGATCCCCCGGGTCCATGTGGCCTGAGTATACTATCACTGACCTGGTTTGGAAGTGTTGTGGACTCGGGGTTTCTTCCGGTGACCGGGAAGAGGAACCGCTACTGGGCCGCAGTAGAGATGGCCGGATGTAGGTCTTCCTCATACAGGATTAGGACGGTAGACAGGAGGCACGGGTGGATGCTTGAAGGTCTCCTGAAAGATCGTTATGTAGGTGAAAATATGTATTTATACCTAGGATAACTTCACCAGTTATGGTAAGGGACGAAAAGTGCAAGCAAATGATGGTCAAATCTAGGGATGGTGTCTGACTGTGGAAAAATAATTTTAGAAAAAAGAGGGAAAGAAAAGGAAAAGTGATAGGGATGAAGGTCTCCTTGGAAAATGGCCCACTGCACCTGGTATTCTCAGGAGGTTCCCCTTCCTAGTACTGACCAGGCCATACCTGCTTAGCTTCCGAGATCGGACAAGATCGGGCGTATTCAGGGTAGTATGGCCGTGGGCCGTTTGTTGAAGGAGAAGAGATAACCACTTCTGCTGTCTGTACTATACATAAATCAAAACTGTTGATAGTTCGAAATTGTATTTCCAGATGAGAGAGTGTATGAGGGATGGAAAATTGAATTTTGAAGCAAGCGTTTGGAGAGAGACAGGAATGTGAATACTGAATATGGATTATTGGTGAAAATTAAGGGATCCTGAAAACTGTCTTCTCACAAAGTATATAGACTAATAGTGCTCTAATAGAACTTGCTCAATAGGAGCTGAAAGCTGTCTTAATATTAACAATAAAGTGACCGTGCAGGAATAATTGAATGAATGAAAAATGAATAATTAATTAATACTGGCTAAATAGGAGCTGAATGCTGGCTCAATATTACCAATAAAGTGACAGTGCAGGAATAAATGAATTAATAAAAACATGAATAATTAAATAATTCATGAAAAATGTGCACTAGACTGAATAGGTAAACAATTAATTAATGAAAATTCAGAAAAAATGAAAGAAAAGAAAAGGTCCTGGAACGAGATTACAGTCCTTGTAGGAGCCAAACTGATGGAGCTATAATGGTTCGAGACAATGCCCGTTACATTTGCATTGATTGATTGATAAATAAACGAAACATTAAATGATTATTCTGAGAAAGAAAGAAAAAAAAGGGGGAATGGGAAAAAACCCAATCAGGGCAATGCAGGGCTGAAATGAATCAGCTGATTAGTGCACAATGAGTTCATTGATTAAACAAAAACAGAGGCAAATTCATAGCAAACAAACGGAAAAACACATTGAGCTCAAGGCTGGCTCCAAAAATAACTGAACTCTTAATGGTATATTTGCCACAAGGCATCATTTCATTATTAATTTTGATTTCTCCGCACATACTAAGGATAACTACCAGATATTTATTTATCTATCACAATAGGGACCAAAGTAATGCTTTGGAGCCAGCCTTGAGCTCAAAGTGTGTCTCTTTTTATTTATGAACTTAGTTTGTCAAATTAATCAAATTAACCAATGTCAAACTCTACCTCTATATACCATTAAGAGTTCAGTTATTTTTGGAGCCAGCCTTGAGCTCAATGTGTTTTTCCGTTTGTTTGCTATGAATTTGCCTCTGTTTTTGTTTAATCAATGAACTCATTGTGCACTAATCAGCTGATTCATTTCAGCCCTGCATTGCCCTGATTGGGTTTTCCCATTCCCCTTTTTTTTTCTTTCTCAGAATAATCATTTAATGTTTCGTTTATTTATCAATCAATCAATGCAAATGTAACGGGCATTGTCTTGAACCATTATAGCTCCATCAGTTTGGCTCCTACAAGGACTGTAATCTCGTTCCAGGACCTTTTCTTTTCTTTCATTTTTTCTGAATTTTCATTAATTAATTGTTTACCTATTCAGTCTAGTGCACATTTTTCATGAATTATTTAATTATTCATGTTTTTATTCATTCATTTATTCCTGCACTGTCACTTTATTGGTAATATTGAGCCAGCATTCAGCTCCTATTTAGCCAGTATTAATTAATTATTCATTTTTCATTCATTCAATTATTCCTGCACGGTCACTTTATTGTTAATATTAAGACAGCTTTCAGCTCCTATTGAGCAAGTTCTATTAGAGCACTATTAGTCTATATACTTTGTGAGAAGACAGTTTTCAGGATCCCTTAATTTTCACCAATAATCCATATTCAGTATTCACATTCTTGTCTCTCTCCAAACGCTTGCTTCAAAATTCAATTTTCCATCCCTCATACACTCTCTCATCTGGAAATACAATTTCGAACTATCAACAGTTTTGATTTATGTATAGTACAGACAGCAGAAGTAGTTATCTCTTCTCCTTCAACAAACGGCCCACGGCCATACTACCCTGAATACGCCCGATCTTGTCCGATCTCGGAAGCTAAGCAGGTATGGCCTGGTCAGTACTAGGAAGGGGAACCTCCTGAGAATACCAGGTGCAGTGGGCCATTTTCCAAGGAGACCTTCATCCCTATCACTTTTCCTTTTCTTTCCCTCTTTTTCTCTCTTTTTTCTAAAATTATTTTTCCACAGTCAGACACCATCCCTAGATTTGACCATCATTTGCTTGCACTTTTCGTCCCTTACCATAACTGGTGAAGTTATCCTAGGTATAAATACATATTTTCACCTACATAACGATCTTGTACCATATATGCTAAAAAGGTCAACAAGATCCTCCTATTAGTAGCATCATTTGATTGCCAATCATCATATTTTTACATTTTTATAATTTTTTATACAAGGATCAATTAAAGGTTAAGTTTTAATTACTGACATCTCCATTTACATCACACCTATTTAATAATCAAGAGTGCTCCCAAAAAAGGGTTTTTTGTCTTTTCTCTTATCTTCAATGTAGTTCATCTACAAATTTCCTGGGAGCACCACCAATCAAAAAGCAGTTCTGAAATTGTGTTGTAAATTGCTCTCATATTGGTTAACATATTATTCTAATATTTACACATTTATATGGTACTGGTGCGGATTCACACTCATCATAGTAGTACAGGTCTCCTGAAAGACAAGACTTGTAAAGGTGCTGGTAAATTGGTGGAGAGTCCCAAAAGCTTACTGTGAACGATGTTGAGGTGCTTGGAGGCACGGAGGTGCTGAGTGCTGAGGCACGGAGGTGCTGAGACACGGAGGAGCTGAGGCACGGAGACGCTGAGGCACGGAGACGCTGAGGCACGGAGACGCTGAGGCACGGAGGTGCTGAGTGCTGAGGCACGGAGATGCTGGAGGCACGGAGGTGCTGGAGGCACGGAGGTGCTGGAGGCACGGAGATGCTGAGTGCTGGAAGCACGGGAGCTCTGGAGATCACAGGTACGGTAGTAGCGATGATACTCAGGCGCCGGAGCTCTGCCCGGCGTCTGGATTTGTACTTCCCGCAAGCCCCTGATTGGAGAGGCGCTGATGACGTCACCTGTCCCCAGAGACGTCGGACGCGCCCGCGACGTCCACACTATGGACGCCGGACGGAGCGCCGGGAGACAGAAACCGCCAGCGGGGACGACCGCCCGGGCAGCCAGCAGCCTCGGAGGGACAAGCCCGGCGGCCGCGGCGGGGACATGACACGTAGAGGTAGGAAGGTTCTTGGGCTGTATGATATGGTCACACAGAAAATGTTAATCACAGCAGATACATTGTAAGGTGATAAGTAATTTACATTAATGTTTCAAGACCTACAGTAAAACATGACACATGAAAGGGTAAATAGAGTTTTCTATGTAAACTTTGAGACAATTAATTTTTTTCTCCTGGGTAATATCATGATCTGATATCCTCTGGGTCCCAGTTTGCAAAGGTCACTATGTTGTCGGTGGTGGATCCATTTTGGTTGAAAGGGCGGAATTACCATATGACAGATCTGTGGCTGATATTAATACAAGTAAGGACTGAGGAGAGCTGAGCTCTTCCCGGAACCCTGAAACATGAGTTACAAATAAGAGAAAGGAAGCAGAGCATCTACAGGCTATTTACCTACTCCAACTCCCAGACCAGATCAATACTTTCTGGGCTACCTTTCAACCCAGGAGCTACAGTATGGACATTTACGGCGGGATGTAATGAAGCTCGAGATCGCCGGAGGTGTGTGATGCTGGTCGATCCTGGACTTTTTTTTAAAGGGGCAATCACTTACAAGGTATGGTCTTTGCCTTGTAAGAGTTTGCCCTTTTAAAAAAGAGTTCGAGATTATCCGGCATCCCGCACCTCTGTCGATCCTGGACTCCATTACATCCCACCAACCACTTTTTTAGGACCTGGAAATTATCTAAACAAAAACGCTATGTTTATTTAACACAATTCCTTAACAGAGCTACAGCACTAATGCTGGTGTCCTAAGGTGAGTTAGGGAGGACAGAAGCCTCCTATGGAGCAGGAGGCATCCCTTCTCTGGTATTACATATTGTACTACTGCTTTTCTTGCTCTTACTGCTGACAGCAAGGTTGACCTTAGGTCTGGGGTGGCCAGAGACTCCCAAATCTCAGGTGCTGCTCCCAGCTGCCTGGGTGTATATTTGTCGATTTTGATAGATTTTAATTGATTTCAGATTGATTAAAATTAATCTAATCAATGTTGTGCATACTTAGCCCTGTAAGTCCAACATCTATCAACATCAATTTTAATCAATCTGAAATTCATTAAAATCGACCTTGTGTTTAAAATATTGGATGATTGACATTATGTAGTCTAGCCTGTGTTTTATTTACTCACTAACCACTGACACCCTAGGCAGCCACCTATGATCAATGCCCCCGCCCTGTAGACTAGCCATGCAAGTGTCACCCTGTGAGCATACCCTATCACCAGCAGACCAATGGGAGCCTGGTCCAAAGCCATTTCAGCCTCACTGAACCCAGCTCTAACAAAGTTAATTTTCTGATAGTTACAGCTACCACACTTACTGAACCTCTGTCATACTCCTGACAGACCAGGGAGACTGTTGCTTCCCATCCAGTCCTGGCAGCCAGGTTATCCAGCAGTCAACACCTCTAATCTTTAGTAGATCCTGATACCTCCAGGAACTACACTTTTACCACAGTGACAGAATCTGGGTTCATGGCAGGGGGTGGTCTTCATTATGCCGAATGTCGGGATCCCGTCGCACAGTATACCGGCGCCGGGATCCCGACACCCGGCATACTGACAGCTATTCTCCCTCGTGGGGGTCCACGACCCCCCTGGAGGGAGAGAGAATAAATAGCGTGGCGCGCCACCGTGCCCGCAAGTGGCTCCTTTACGCTCACCACACTGTCGGTATGCCGGCGGTCGGGCTCCCGGCGCCGGTATGCTGGTCGCCGGGAGCCCGGCCGCCGGCATACTATACTACACCCATGGCCTTGAAGTACATCTGCAGTCTTGATGCAGATGGTTAGGAATTGCATTTATGTAACCTTGTGACGCTCAATGACCTGAAAATTGTATCCATTTTCTCCCTATCAAAAAAGGCTATGGATATTCCAGTGCATTATATGCTCTGTTAGTTTCCGCAATTGAATGACATCCCCCAGATCTCTCTTGGAGTACAATGCCTCTGCTCTGACACTCTTGGCCAGCAATAATAATTGCTACCTCATTAGTCATTGGGTCATTCACTTGACCTTAATATTCACCAGGGTGTCCTGTCAGCATGAATGATCACTCTAAAATCATCTGATGGCATGTTTTCTAAAGCACCCTTAAAGCTCTTGATGTAGTTATTAGTAGCATGCAACATTTCCTGCAGCTGAAAGACTATGTGTATCAATGGCAGAAATATTTTCACATAGTCTTTTTGCTTCCTGATTCCCATCTCCAATCATGTAAATTTGAACTAAATTAACAATTCTCATAGGGAAGTGGCAGCAGTGATCCTACGCAATGGTAGTCTTGACCCTGAACTTTACATTTTCTATACACGTATGTTGAATCATCCACTAGAATGTAATTTGGAGAGCAAAATTATATTTTGGAATGTCTGAGCAAAACACTTTTGATTTATTGTGTGTTTCAGCAACTAGTGGCTTAAGCGAGTTGAGTGAATATTTTGTACTAGGTGATTCATCGCACCCTTGGGGTGCTCCTCACACCTCGTAAGGGGCTACGTCCCCTTAACCCTTGCACGCCCTTGTAGTGTGCAATATTTTTATTATATGGAGTATTACCTCCAATCATAATTGTGTGAGTGGTTAAATATTGTACGGACAAAGGGCGTGTGATGGTTAAGGGGTCATAGCCCCTTGCAACGGCGTGAACAGCGCATGCAGGGCCTGATGAATCACCTAGTAGGTGCTGCGGATGGGAGGCCAGGGTAGACGGGGGTGGGGATGGGGCGATTGCGGTGGTGCCACGGGTGGGGGAGGGTCTGGTGCGGTGGTGCCATGGGTGGGGGAGGGGGTCCAGAGCCACCGCGGGTGGGGCAGGAGCAGTTGCGGGGGTGCCATAGGTGAGGGAGGGAAGGGTGCGGTGGTGCCACGGGTGGGGCAGGTACGGGGGTGCTGCGAGGGGGGGTGTGGGGGTACTGCGAGTGGAGGAGGGGTGGGTAATGCTTCTCCTCCTGGAAGCAGCTAAGCTGCTGTCCTCCCTTTGGCAGTGGCTCTCCCGGAGACTCGCACAGCAGCCAAGCAGCCAGTCACTATTAGCGCCGGTGTCCCAACGCGCTGCATTACAGAGAAGAAGATGCACTCAATAAACTACAGATCCCAGCAGCCCTTAGTGCCGGAATGCTTTGGCGCTAAGGGCTGCTGGGAGCTGTAGTTTATTTAATGCGTCTACTTCCCTGTCATGCGGCACGTTGGGACACCGGCGCTAACAATAGTGACTAGCTGGCAGAACTGACTGACTGGCTAAATCAATGTAAAAGGTGAGAGTGCTGTGCAGTGTTAGTGACGCTGCACACCCACTGCACTGCACAGCGCTGTCACCTTTTACATTGATTCAGCGTCCAGACATTACCCTCCGCGATATCACCCACTATATCCGTTACATTAGCCATCTCGGGGCTTCCAGGCCGGCAGCCCAGGTGCTGTACAGCCCAGGTGCTGTGGCCTCTGGGGATCTGGGCGTGGCTGTGGCGGGGAGGCACTCCTGTGACATCACGTGCAGAGGAGGCTCCGGGACTCAGAGAGTATGTGGCACAGGGAGTGCTATGAAAGTCTTCCGCTGCTGTCATGCACATCTATGCCGGTGGCCGCAGCAGCTTTTGTTCCACCTGCACCGTGGCTAGGGAGTGGGGATTGATGATGCTGGAGGGGGCAGGCGGACTGGCAGCAGGACTTTTGCAGGGCTACGATCAGGCACACTGACGTGCCCCCCCCCCCCCCCCCCCCAGAAGTACAAAAGCATGTCATGCCTACGTTGGCCAGGCCGTGCCCACAAAATGGCGGGCAAATGCCACTGTGCCACCCCCTCCCACCCAGCGACCGCCTCTGCCAGTCAATTGGGCAGAGGCGATCGCTAGGCAATGACAACCGTCGGCTGTCAGCCATGCGCCGGCACACTGCGGCGCCAGCGCATGTACACTTCTGACCTGATCGCTGTGCTGCGATGAACAGCAGCGTGCGATCAAGTCAGAATGACCCCCATAGGACGCTGCATTAAAAGATTTTTTCCGCCCTATCTACAGCACAGAGACTTGCTGCAGATGCAGTGGCATACCCTCCAGTTGTACCTTTTTGGCAGTTACTGTACCTTTTTTTTATGGTCTGTACCCAGGCCCGCCATCAAGGGGGTGCTGTGAGTACAGCTGTCCCGGGCCCTGCCTCCTAACAGAGATCGCTCCGTTTAGACGGCCGGTCAGCTGGCTCTCTGACAGTACATTCTCTGTCTCCTCTCACTTCAACTAACTTTAGGTGTACCCGAAGGTTCTGTCCTTGATCCTCTTCTGTTCTCTCTCTCTATGTCCTCACTAGGTAAGCTCAGTGGCGTCAGAAGGGGGGTGCGGCCCGCACCCGGGTATCCCCCTCGGAAGTGGTGACACGAAAGTGCCAGCTCTTCTGTAGTGACAGGAGCCGAGTGCTGCAGTGAGATAAACCCCGGCAGCACTCGGCTCCTATCACAGATAAGAGCCGGCACTGCATGCTGAGCAGTCTCCGGGGACAGGCAGCATCTTCGGGGATACACAAGAAAAAATAAAAAAAATAAAACAAGTGAGCGCTAGTAAAATTGGCTATGAGACAACTATACTTTACATTGACTGCAGCTTCTCAATTTGAGGTGCTGAACCTCAAAAAATCATGGACAATGGTAAAAAAACAAAGAAGCGCTGTCATTGAAAGTATTATACAATTTATTAAAAATATATATATATGATAATCACAAAAATAAAACCTGGTATCCTGTAATTTGATAACACAGCATATATAGTATAGCAAGCATCAATACTTATTAGTAGCAGCAAATGATGGACATATTAACAAAATCCCCTAAAACGATATAACCACCTGTGCTTCAGATGGTAATATAGCACTTGTAATTTAAAAAAGGGCTCCTTGCTGGGAGCTCCACATGTGGGTTAATTAGACGTATAGGCTCATAAGATGATTTTATGGATTTAAAAGTCCATCCGTGGTGTAAATATAAACAGTTCACCTTTGTTTTGTCCACTTTATAATATCTGCTCCCAATACTTATTCCGTATTTTAGAAAAGGCTTTTTACGGGTGATTTTAATTAGCACAATTCCGTGCACAGCACAATGACATTTAAGCATGGAATGCTATTTTGACAGTCTCGTATTGTGCTTACCCCAGCCTCTGCTGATTGCAATTATTCGGTATTTCCTTTGAAAATGTTGGGCGCCGGCTGCCCACGCCGCTTGACTGCGGCACCGAAGGGATGAAATAAAGCAGAATGTATTGGTGAACTGAACGCTCGGAACCGCTCACTTGCAGTGATATAGCGGGAGCCGTCAGAGACGTGCCTGTAGCTGGAGCCGTTCAAAGACGTGCTTGTAGTCTTGTAGTCTCTGGTGGTGGAGAGAAGCAGGATACCAGACAGTATCCTGTCTGGTATCCTGCTTCTCTCCACCACCAGAGACTACAAGCACGTCTTCGAACGGCTCCAGCTACAGGCACGTCTCTGACGGCTCCCGCTATATCACTGCAAGTGAGCGATTCCGAGCGTTCAGTTCACCAATACATTCTGCTTTATTTCATCCCTTCGGTGCCGCAGTCAAGCGGCGTGGGCAGCCGGCGCCCAACATTTTCAAAGGAAATACCGAATAATTGCAATCAGCAGAGGCTGGGGTAAGCACAATACGAGACTGTCAAAATAGCGTTCCATGCTTAAATGTCATTGTGCTGTGCACGGAATTGTGCTAATTAAAATCATCCGTAAAAAGCCTTTTCTAAAATACGGAATAAGTATTGGGAGCAGATATTATAAAGTGGACAAAACAAAGGTGAACTGTTTATATTTACACCACGGATGGACTTTTAAATCCATAAAATCATCTTATGAGCCTATACGTCTAATTAACCCACATGTGGAGCTCCCAGCAAGGAGCCCTTTTTTAAATTACAAGTGCTATATTACCATCTGAAGCACAGGTGGTTATATCGTTTTAGGGGATTTTGTTAATATGTCCATCATTTGCTGCTACTAATAAGTATTGATGCTTGCTATACTATATATGCTGTGTTATCAAATTACAGGATACCAGGTTTTATTTTTGTGATTATCATATATATATATTTTTAATAAATTGTATAATACTTTCAATGACAGCGCTTCTTTGTTTTTTACCAGCATCTTCGGGGAAGCTGGACATGCCCCCGGAACGAAGAAGAAAAAAAAGATCTGCAAGGCCACGCCCCCTTTTGATCAGGCCATGCCCCCTTTTCGGGGGCCCGCAGCTCCCGGGTGGGGGGGAGGGGGGTGATAATACAGAGTGCGCTCCGGGTGTCACCACACCCGGTGACGCTTCTTGGTAAGCTCATTAGTTCTTTTGGTTTCCAATATTATCTCTATGCTGATGACACTCAAATCTATCTTTCCTCTCCAGACCTCTCCCCTGCTCTCCTCACGCGTATCTCCAACTGTCTCTCTGCTATCTCTGTTTGGATGTCCCAGCGCTTTCTTAAACTTAACATGTTTAAGACCGAGTTGATCATCTTCCCTCCCTCCCGAATAACCTCACCTCCTACAGTTTCATTATCTATGGCACTACTATCTCCTCTACCCCCCAAGTGCGCTGTCTTGGAGTAATCCTTGACTCCTCCCTCTCCTTCAAACCACACATTCAGCACCTCTTGCAAAACTGCCATTTTCATCTAAAAAATATTTCCAGGACCTTTCTGACCCAGGATGCTACTAAGACTCTTATCCACTCACTGGTCATCTCCAGACTGGACTACTGTAATCTCCTCCTGACTGGCATTCCTGACAAATACCTCTCTCCACTCCAATCTATCCTTAATGCTGCTGCCCGGCTCATTTTCCTCACCAAACGCACTACGTCCACCTCTCCTCTCTTACAAGACCTTCACTGGCTCCCCTTCCCTTTCAGAATCCATTTCAAGCTTCTCACACTCACTTACAAAGCCCTCACCCACTCCTCTACCCAGTGGCGTAAGTTCGTCACAGTCGCCCGGAGGCAAGATAAATATTGGTGCCCCCTATCTCCTATATTAAGATAAATATATGTATGTATGTGTGTGCGTGTGTGTATATATATTTTTATATATATATGTGTGTGTGGGTGTGTTTATGTGTGTGTATATGGAGTGTTCTGAAAAAAATGTATATACTGTATTTATACATTTAATTGTCTTTTATTTTAAATCACACATTTCTTAGCAATCATACCCAGGATTAGAACACATGACCTGTTACACTAACAGCAGACACTTTACTGATGGAGCTATTTGCTCCTGTACAGGAAGCATGAGAATTCTAACTATATTAAGTTACGTGTAATTGTCAGAGAAGTAACTTCATATAGTTAAAATTCTCATATTTCCTATACAGGAGCAAACAGCTTCATCAGTAAGGTGTCTGCTTCCAGTGTAATAGGTTGTGGTTTCTAATCCTGGGTGTGATACTTGTAAAATGTGTATATTCAGTATAATAGGGAGGGTGTGATTTGTAAGGTGCAGGGACCAGTGAGGAAGTCGGCCACTGAAAAGACAGCGGCAGCTATCAATTAACTTAATTCACTGGTGTCAGAATGGGAGGAGAGGTGCCCCCCTTCAGATCAGGAGCCCGGCGGCAGATGACTCCGTTGCCTCCCAGAGTTACGCCTCTGCCTCTACCATCTACACCTCTGACCTTATCTCTCTTTACACTCCCACCCGTCCTCTTCGCTCTGCTAATGCACGCCGACTCTCCTGCCTACTGATTACTTCCACTCCTACCTCCAAGATTTTTCACGTGCTGCTCCATTTCTCTGGAATTCCCTACCTCTCCCCCTCAGACTCTCCACCTCTCTACAAAACTTCAAATGAGCTCTGAAGACCCACTTCTTCACCAAACCCAGCCAAATCTCATCCTAATCCTCTGTTCCACGCTCTCTATGTACCCTGCCTGTGTCACCCTGGTCTGTCTACCCCTCTTCTTTAGAATGTAAGCTCTCACGAGTAGGGACCTCTTTCCTCGTGTGCTTATCCTTTTTCTTACTTTAATAGTCTTCAACTGCACCAAATCCAGCAGTTCTCTGTTGATGTAGCTATGTTTGTTTACCCTGTTCTTGTCCTATATTGTCATCAACTGTAAGTTGCTGTTTTCCTGTTCTGATTATTTGTTTATGTACTCTGTAATGAGTCCTGGTGGTTCCGAACTTCTTCCATTTATGGATGATAAAGGACACTGTGCTCATTGGGACTTCAAAGCAGCAGATATTTTTCTGTACCCTTCCCCAGATTTGTGCCTCAACACAATTCTGTCTTGGATGTCTACAGACAATTCCTTTGACTTCATGCTTGGTTTGTGCTCAGACATGCACTGTCAAGTGTGGGACCTTATATAGACAGGTGTGTGCCTTTCCAAATCATGTCCAATCAACTGAATTTACCACAGGTGGCCTACAATTAAGCTGTAGGAACATCTCAAGGGTGATCAGTGGAAACAGGATGCACCTGAGCTCAATTTTGAGCTTCATGGCAAAGGCTGTGAATACTTATGTACATGTGATTTCTTAGTTTTTTATTTTTAATAAATTGTCAAAGATCTCAAAAAAATCTTTTTTCACGTTGTCATTATGGGGTATTGTGTGTAGAATTTTGAGGCAAAAAAATAATTTATTCCATTTTGAAATAAGGCTGTAACTAGGGAGGCCAATCCTGGGATCGGAATCGGCGGGATCCTGGGATTTAGGCCCAAAAATGTCCGGGATTCAATCCCTGGATTGGAAACTCCAATCCTGGGGATTGAGGGATCAGCGTTTAGCGTCTTCAGGACGCTCAGACGCTGCCCAGCTTCCTCCTCCTGGCTCCCTAGCGCAGCGTGATGTGCAGTGAGAGTTCACGCTGCGCCATAACCTGCCGCTGGCAGAGAGAAGATGTTTCCCACCTGCCCACCCGTGATCTATGGTGATTTATGTGGGCGGGCGAGGGGGCGGCCACATAGGGAAATCCCGGGATTGACCATTTTTCAATCCCAATACCCGAGATTGAAAAATTGGCCTGCCTAACTGTAACATAACAAAATGTGGAAAAAGTGAAGCAATGTGAATACTTTCCAGATGCACTGTACATACATATAAGAAATCATGTATGCCTACCGCACTATTAAATTGCATTTAAATGCACTCACCTCCCATTTACAGAAGGCAATATAACCACAGGGGCACTCCCAACGAGGCCTTATATCAGTGGCGGGCTGGGCTGGGGGGCAGGGTGCCATGTGTCCCATCAGCCACTTTGTTGCCAAGTGTCCAGGGCCTCCCTCCTCAGACTTTAAAGGGCCCTGGTGGTCCAGTGTTTCATGCAACTATTGCCGTGGCTGTGATCCGATTATCAGCTGAGCAGAAAGCCTGCACAGTAAGCAGGGGGGGGGGGGGGGCGCAACAGGAACTCACAGTATATTAATGACACAGCTGCCCTGCTGCTGTTGACCTTGTCATCCAGGATCCACCTTCACAGATTTATATAGTGCCTCCCCCCTAAAAAGAATAATATAATAAAAGTGGTGGCATAAATGGGAGCCTCAATCTTAATAGGCTCCCATAATTATTAATTTTAAATTAAATAAGTAAATAACAAAGGGCTCCTACACCTGTGGGACTACACATCCCAGCATGCCCTGCTACAGTTTTGCCATCCGGACATGCTTGGATGTATAGTTCAACAGCAGCTGGAGGGCCACTTATTATTGGCCACCCTTGGTAGGAGCCTCCAATAGGCAACCGTCATATAGGCTGAGCTATGGAAGGTCCACCCATGGCTGGGGTGTGGTATGGAAGGTAGATAGTAACTAGGTCGACCACTATTGGTCGACAGTAACTAGGTTGACAGGGTCTCTAGGTTGACATGGTCTAGGTCGACAGGTCAAAAGTTTTTTATGTTTTTTTGGTGTTGTTTCCTTCGTAGAGTGACCGGGAACCCCAATTAGTGCACCATGTTCCCTCGCATGGCTCGCGTTCCAATCGTAATCCACGTGGATCGTTAGGTATGAAAAGGTTAAAAAAAAGAAAAAAATCATGAAAAACTCATGTCGACCTTTTGACCTGCCGACCTAGGACATGTCGACCTAGTTACTGTCGACCAATAGTGGTCGCCCTAGATAGTGTCAACCTAGTTACTGTCGACCTAGAGACCAGATCCCCCATGGCTGCACCCTGAATGGAAGTAGAGCAGAAGGGTTGTGTCTATAGCCCCTTCAGTGACCTATCCGTTTGATAGACAGTGTCTAGTTAGACAGTCAATAGATAGACACCATATGTTAGATGGACATTAGGTCGACGGGGTCAAAAGGTCGACAGGGTCAAAAGGTCGACATTGAAAAGGTCGACAGGTCAAAAGGTCGACATGGTCAAAAGGTCGACATGAAAATGGTCGACATAAAAAAGATAGACAAATGTTTTTTTTTTAAATGTAACATGTTTTTGGATTATTTCATACTTTCTCTATCCATGTCGGCATAGAGTTGGTTATAAACCTTGTGGCGAGCGCAGCGAGCCACCGTGCCCGAAGCGTGGCGAGCGAAGCGAGCCCCGCGAGGGTATGCCTTTCTACAATTGGGGGTCCCAGATGACAAAACTATCCACACAAACCACAAAAATGCAAAAAACATGGTGTCTACCTTTTGACCTGTCGACCTTTTGACCTGTCGACCTTTTGACCTGTCGACCTTTTGACCCTGTCGACCTTTTGACCCTGTCGACCTAATGTCCATCTAACATATGGTGTCTATCTATTGACTGTCTAACTAGACACTATCTATCTTTCATACCGGAACCCTTCAGTGAATGTACCATGATGTTGCCCTTAAAGCGCTGTTAAGTTGTTCAAGATGTAGTATCTGGCCACCAATTGTACACTCGCCACGAGTTACTATTCCCAATAGATGTCCATGTGAATAGACATCAGGGTTCACTAATACCCCTTTCACATTGCACTGAAAACCCGGTACCGACACGGCATGTTGCCGTGTCGAAACGGGTCCGTGTGCGATGTGAAAGGTCCAATTGTGAATTAGCGGGTCGCCTGACCCGGTAATTCAACCCGGTAAAAAAAGAAGGGTTCTTACCGGGTTGATTACCGGGTCAGGCGCAGTGTGAATGGGAGCCGTTCCGATGCGAATCGGCTCCCATTCACAGCATAGGCAGAGGCGGCGCAGGAGATGAGCTCATCTCCCGGCGCCACCTCCACCCCCGCCCCTGCTGCTCCCTCCGCTGCTATGGCAACCGACCCGGTATATTGCCGGGTTGGAAAGCCAGCAGAGGAGCGCAAATGCCGGATCCCACCCGGTAAGTACACGTTTGTCTTACCGGGTAGGATCCGGCATTTGCGATGTGAATGCGGTATAACTGAAGAGGAACCAGGTGCTACCACAGGAGATTAGCAGAAGGAATGAAGTAGAAGAACCCAGTTAATGGAAAAGAAAGAGGAGAGAGAGAAAAAGAATAAAAATAAAAAAAAAATCCAAGGTAAGTGTATGTTTAGTATTATAATATATTATTTTCTATTTTCTTTTGTTGTTGAAAAAAATAGAGGTAGAGCGCTCCTATATGCATGAACTATCTTATGTAATATCTCCTTTGTCCCTCCTGACTATTGGGGGATATGTGCTAAGTGCCAAATGCTCTATAAACAGCTCTGTGTTACACTTACATTGAGAATCTGTATGTATGATAGCAGATAACGTAGAGAAAATCACTTTTCTGTATTATATCTGCAAATGTCTAATGCCCACATACTATTGCATTACATGGAAATCATGCAGATGTTGCTAGAACACAAGTGCATTTTTGTGTCTTATCGTGTTCTCATATATCAGCAGTCTTACCTGCTGGTCAGTGGCGTAACTACTGCCCCCGCAGTCCTCTTGGGGGCGAGGGGCTGCGGGGGCGCCACTGATTTACAGCAGACTGACATGCGGACGAGAGTCCGCATGTCAGTCTGCAGTCTCCTTCCCTCCGCCGCTTGTTGGAGGGACACGGAGGGACAGTGCGCCTCCCTGTGTCCCTCCTGCTGCATCATCTCCGGCGGCCGCGGGTCTAATAGGGGGAAGTGCCGTCCGTGAGCTCTAATTGGCTCACGAACCGGCACTTCCCCCTATTAGACCCGCGGCCGCCGGAGATGATGCAGCAAGAGGGACACAGGAGAGACGAGCTGTGCCCTCCGTGTCCCTCCAAAAAGCGACGGCGGGGGGGGGGGGGGATATCTGGCACTGGGGGCATATATGGCACGGGGGGGGGAGGAATATCTGGCACTGGGGGGAATATCTGGCACTGGGGGCATATCTGGCACTGGGGGGGGGTATCTGGCACTGGGGCATATATGGCACTGGGGGGGGGGATATCTGGCACTGGGGGCATATATGGCACGGGGGGCATATATGGCACTGGGGGGAATATCTGGCACTGGGGGCATATATGGCACTGGGGGGGGATATCTGGCACTGGGGGGAATATCTGGCACTGGGGGGGGAATATCTGGCACTGGGGGGGGGATATCTGGCACTGGGGCATATATGGCACTGGGGGGAATATCTGGCACTGGGGGGGGATATCTGGCACTGGGGGGGAATATCTGGCACTGGGGGTGAATATCTGGCACTGGGGGCATATATGGCACGGGGGGAATATCTGGCACTGGGGGGGAATATCTGGCACTGGGCTCATATATGGCACGGGGGGAATATCTGGCACTGGGGGGGAATATCTGGCACTGGGGGCATATTTGGCACTGGGGGAATATATGGCACTGGGGGCATATCTGGCACTGGGGGCATATGTAGCACTGGGGGGGGGAATATCTGGCACTGGGGGCATATGTGGCACTGGGGGGGTATATGTGTACCTGGCACATGGGGGGGACGACTATATTTGGCACTGGGGCATGTAAGTACACTGGGGACATATGTGGCACTGGGAGCACAGCCCTAGCAACAAGGACTACCTCCTAGCAACGAGCATGACACCCAGTGCATGAAACACCTGGCAACGAGCATGACACCCAGTGCATGAAACCCCTGGCAACGAGCATGACACCCTGAGCATGAAAACCCCTGGCACCGTGCATGGAACCAAGAGCATGAAACCCCTGGTAACGAGCATGACACCCAGTGCATGAAACCCCTGACAACGAGCAGGTAATTGAAAAGTAATTAGAAGCCTTACTGTAGGACTTAATGTGTAATGGGCATTACGGTGTGTGGCATAATGTATCACGGACATTGCGGTGTGTGTCATAATGTGTCACAGGCATTACGGTGTATGGTATACTATATCGCGGGCATTGTGATATGTGGTATAATGTCTCAGGGTCATTGCAGTGTGTGGCATAATGTATCACGGACATTGCGGTGTGTGTCATAATGTGTCAGGCATTACGGTGTGTGGTATACTATATCACGGGCATTGTGGTATGTGGTATAATGTCTCAGGGTCATTGCAGTGTGGCATAATACATAACGGGCATTGCGATGTGTGGCATAGGGTATAACGGGCAGGGCATTGCGGTATGTGTCACAGGCATTACGGTGTATGGTATACTATATCACGGGCATTGTGGTATAATGTCTCAAGGTCATTGCAGTGTGTGGCATAATGTGTCACAGGCATTGTATGTGCTATAATGTATCGGGCATTGCAGTGTGTGGCATAATGTATCACGGACATTGCGGTGTGTGTCATAATGTGTCACAGACATTGTATGTGCTATAATGTATCAGGGGCATTGCAGTGTGTAGCATAATGTATAACGGGCATTGCGATTCCTGTCATAATGTGTCACAGGCATTACGGTGTGTGGCATAATGTGTCACAGACATTACGGTGTGTGGCATAATGTGTCGGGGGCATTACAGTGTGCATATTGTGTTGTGCATTATTGTGTGCGGCATAATGTCTAAGGGCCATTGCAGTATGTGGCATAATGTATACTGGGCATTACTATAAGGAGGAAAAATGACAAATAATGTAAGGGGCATGAATCAGGATTATTTTTCTTTCCTGTGGTGGCCAACGTATGGGCGTGCAGGTTGCAAAACTGGGGTATAAGGTAGTCTTTTCCTGCAATGCCACGCCCCTTTATGCGAAACCACGCCCACTCCAACAAAACCACGCCCCTTTTGGCGCGCGCACCTTCGGCGCGCGCATATTTGTCCCTTTCTTGCTCCCAATTATGGAGCAAGCAGCAATACTCAGCATTTATCCCAGCTGTAGTGGCTACATCGACATCCCCATGCTGGACTCACCAAGAGGGAGGAGAGGAGAGGAAGCAGCGGCTAGCAAAATCAGCACATGGGACTCACCAAGCTGAGAGACGAATCTGGAGCTGCTTAGGGAGTTCGACATTTGCTAAGGTACAGTATGCACTCATTGCTCACAGCAGGCACAAGTCTGTCTTTGGAGGAATCTGTTCATGGTCCTGCCTCAGAATAGAGGCTAAAATGCAGTGCTTTTATTGAGATAGACTCCTGTTCATACATAAAGGAAGGCTTTGTTTTGTGACACCTCTTTGCAGTTATAAAGCCATGCACTCCATATAAAGGAATGAATTGACAACTGGGGCTAAAACTAATTTTGGTAAAACTATTTAAAGAGATTTCTGCCATCTGAACTCATTACCCACAGCCTGCAATGTATACATAGATTTTCTGGCATTTAAATCAGATCGTTAGTGGCAGGATAAGTGACACATTTATTGAATTTCTTTTACAGGATTTTTAATTTTAGTTCTGGAGATATTTTATATTTATTGCTGTGCACAGCTTTATGTAAATGTTGTATGTTTAATAAATGGACATTGCATTTTATATAATGTGTTTAGAATATTTCTGAATAGTCTGTACATAAAAAAAGGCTCCCTGATGAAATCCCTTGATGGGTCTACACCAGGTTTTATCCACTGAGAGCTCCAGGGGTTTCTTGTCATTTTGTCTTGTTTGATACATCAAGAATTAAGGGGACCCTTGAATTTAGCCATTTTGCCCCTAATTGGCAGCCACTGTGTGGCTTTTCCTATCATATATTCCCTTGTCAGCACATATATTCTACTGGTAATTGTTGGTAACATTTTTTATACAATATAGAATACTTGGGAAAATGTATTGGTATGTACAGGTCCTCTCCTTTCTTAAACCACACTGCTCCATCTTCTACAAGGATCATACTGTCATCAGGTGGGCGCAAGGAGAGGAGTTGGAACTAGAGAGGGGAGGAGTCAGAATTAATTGTTAAACTGTCACCCCTAAAACAAAAGTCTAGATCCGCCTCTGGCGCAATGTTTGTGAGATCGCACATATGCGCATTGGGGTAAGACCAGTGCATCAGCCTCATATTGATGAGCTACGGGACTTGTTGTTAATATGTCTTGGAGATTTTGCTATATAAGGAGCTATAGTAAATGATAATTGCCATAATACTAAATCACCACCACAGAGCAATATATTCTTATGCATTAGTTATTTATATTATTTGCAATGTAAAATTTCTAATGATAAAGTAACTTTGAGTTACTTAACACCAGGCCTCATTTTTTATTGATTAAATATTTATTATACCAAAAACCTTCATTTAAGCACCGTTATTTATGGGCCAGTGCTCAGGAATTCCCCCCCCCCCCCCCCCCCAGGCTAAAAGTTGCCAGCCAGCCCCTGCCATATATATCGTTGATTGAAAGCACCTATGATAACACTAGGCAAAATGTAAGCAAATTACACATGCTGTCATAATTGCAGGCCAATGCTAGACAAGAGTTACTGGTTGCCAAGCTTATGGACCATTGCTAGGCAAATGGCACTTGTTGCATGGTTACCGCCAGTTGTTAACCATGGCAACCTGTGCCATTGGCCTATGTTCTGTTGCTAGGCAACAGTTACTGGTTGCCATGGTTTTGGCCCATTGCTAAAAGGACGTTATTAGTTGCCATGGTTATGGTCTGTTGCTAGGCCAATGCCACATGTTTCCATGGTAAGGGCCCATTTTTAGATAAATGACACAGGTTGCCATGGTTATGTCTAGTTACTAAGCAACAGTTGCTGGTTTCAATGGTTATGGCCAGTTGTTAGGAAGAAGTTATTGGTTGCCTTGGTTATGGTTCATTGCTAGGCAAATGGCACTTGCTACTGTGATAAAGGCCCATTGTTAGGCAAATGTACAGTTACTTGTTGCCATGGTTACAGCTTGTTGCAGTGGTTACCAATAAATTGCATTTAAATGCATTCAACTCACAGGGTAACATCAAGAAAAAAACGACTTGTGAGGCACGCCACCCAAATAGGCCTTATGACTGGCGTGATGCCATAACTTCTCATTTTTTATTTAACCTCTGGTAATGACCGTCAGTTCTACACCGTGAATAATTACAGCCACTGGCACCAATGCCGGACTAGTTACGGACCCTCGGCTCCGCCTCCTCCTTCCCTTACGGTCTGAAGCAGACTGCGGAAACTTCTCAGGTGGGAAATACAGGCCTGTTGTGTCAGTATTGAAACTGAAGAGCCTAAAGTGTATGCGTGCCTCAGTGAGGTGTGAGTGAGTCCTGATGCTGCCTCCAGGCACTGTTGACTGACCATTCATATCAGTTCCAAGCTCTATTATTATTATTATTATCATTATTATTTTTACCAGTTATTTACATAGCGCGCACATATTCTGCAGCCATTTACAGAGAATATTTGGCCACTCACATCAGTCCTTGCCCCAGTGGAGCTTACAATCTATGTTCCCTACTATATGTGCATGTTAGGGTTATTTTTGTTGGGAGTCAATAAACCTACCAGTATATTTTTGGATTAGCCATAGGTCCTCCATTTCATAGTCTTATGGGGAGATGTATCAAATGTTGGAGAGAGAGAAAGTACTAACCAATCAGCTTCTAACTGTAAGTTTACAGGCTGTGCTAGTAAAATGATACTTAGAAGCTGATTGGTTAGTACTTTGGGCCTGATCCAAAGGTGGGCGCAATGCATATATTTTAAAAGTTGGCTTATGTGTTTATACTGCACATGTACCACAATGGTTTAGGTACGGCTGTTACAGTGTAGATTCTGATTCAGTGTGATTGACACATGACAAGACAACGGCTGCAGCATTAACATAACTTCTCAGATCCACTACATAAAAAGATGCAGCAGTGACCAGATTTGCGTCCCACTCTGAATCAGGCCCTTTTTTTCTCTCTCCACTCTACCTCTCTCCATTTGATAAATCTCTCCCATAGTCTGAGACTTTGTGCAATCAGGAGAAAGGTGAGATGGTGACTCTTCTTGTAGCCTAATATTAGGACAAACCTATAAATATGTAAATATAATATGGAGTTATAAATTAATAAAATCGGTGCATGTATAAAAAGGTGTATATAGTACTGTGTATATAAGAATGAAATGCATCTATTCATGTGTATAATAATGAAGTAGCAGGTATAGTAGTGCAGGTTATATGTATAATTATAAATGAATATAGTGAGAGAAATGTGGTTGTGGTTTTAAACATTACTGGGATGGCGAAGAGCATGATATTTGCCTGAAGTATTTCTATAACACTGAAATGGGCAGGGGGAGTACTGAGAAGTATTATCAGTGCTGCAGCTGCTGTATCAAGGAGGCCCCGCGCCAGTAACTAGAGTCGTGTGCAGAGGAGAGGGACCCGCGAGCCGGTAATAAGAGGGTCATGCGCATAGGAGAGGACCGTGAGCCGGTAATAAGAGGGCCATGTGCAAAGCGGTGTCCCCGTGCCGGTAGAGCAGGGAGCCATGTGCAAAGGAGAGGGCTCACGCGCCGGGAGCTGGTGGGAGAGTATAAAAAGACACTCCCACCGGCGGAGTTCAGACTGGAGTTCCCTCAGCTAGTGTGCGTATTTGGTACCCCAGCGCTGCTTAAAGGGCTGTAAGCTGTAAACATACAGCGGCGGCTGGGTCCAAATAGCGCTACCCAGGCTGGGCATCACCTGAAGTGCAATTGCAGGGCACACCAGCGCCGCTAAAGAGCTGTGAGCTGTAAACACACAGCGGCGCCTGGGTCCCGGCAGTGCTACTCAGGGTTTGGCAGTACCTGATGGCTGAGGTGGAGCCGCAGGAAGTGGGTGGCGATGACAGAGCGAGGTGCCCCCAGGGAGAGCGGAGGTGTTGAGGTCAGTGGGCGGCTGTCAGAATAGAGCAGCAGTGTGTGATGCAGAGGGCAGGCAGCTCAGACATCGCCCACTCAACAGGTCAAGCTGATCAGTGATGTAAGGGGGCGGCCAGCGCCATCCAGTGAACAGACTGAAGGAGGAGTCGGGGGAGTTGATCGATGGCTGTGTAAGTGAATGGCACCACCCACTGCACAGCATATGAACATATAAGGTAGCTGTACATATATACACAGTATTACTAAGCAAGTGGGAAAGAGACAAGAGACCACACCTTGGTGTTATTTAATGAACTGCCCCAAAAGGAATAAGAAATCCAGGGCTTAGCGTTATAAATTTAACTCAGAAGTGGCAGTAGAAAATCTTACAGTACCCTCACAGTTGTTATACTGGCAGACTGGATTAATTTATACGACCCACATGGGGTCCAGAGAGGGTTAGCTGCCCAGCGGGATAAGATAAGGCAATAATACCACAAGTATATTAAGTGCTGTATTGTGGCATTTTGAGAGACGCTATCCAGTAAGGGGGAAAAAAGGACTTAACTGTTTAATACAATACGTGTGAGTAAGTGTGAACCTGCCTTACCGGTCTAGCATTCTGTGACATTACACTATATTTTATTGACTGTCACTACATGTGCATTTAAAAGAGAAACAGAAGGGATATATATATATATATAACGGAAAATAGTGGCACTCACACGGACTTCTATAATATCCAATAAACGGGCGCAGTACGCCTCTGCAGGTTAACGTTTCAGTTTTATTGTCAAAACTTTCGTCAGAACCTGACGAAAGTTTTGACAATAAAACTGAAACGTTAACCTGCAGAGGCGTACTGCGCCCGTTTATTGGATATTATAGAAGTCCGTGTGAGTGCCACTATTTTCCGTTATACATATCACCTTGCTGCTCAGCATTGTATTGGAGGCACCGAGGCATCTTAACAGTTTGGAGACGGAGTGCCGGCATTCCTTAACTATATATATATATATATATATATATATATATATATATATATATTTGGATGTTTGTCACAGAAATGGAGATACTAATTGTATACATACACATATATATATATATATATATATATATATATATATATATACATACACAAGGGAGATGAAATTGCCTATGCAGTGGAATAAGACTGTGAACATTATAGTGTAAAATTAATAGCTATTATAATCCCTCAGAGACTGCATATAGAGTGGTTCAGAAGAAGAGACATGGATGCTATAATTTAATGTAGAAAATATATTCAAGGCAAGGATTTAATCTATACAAAGAAAACTGTGAAGTTAACTATCTGGATGTTAAGAGATCCAGAGTTATTTGAGCCAAGCCAACAGAAGAGATACTGTGTCTTTGTACTTCAAGACATAGAACAGTTCGCTACATGCAGCTTACTGGATACAAAGTAAATGTAATCTCATCTTCAGAGCAGAGAAATGTAATTTGTTTTGGACCACACAGTTAACCAGGATAAAGAATTACATAGTACACATATAAGCAGGATTTTCTAAAGTGGCATTAGACTCCGTAATGGAATCTTCACACTCTCATGTATTTGGAACATAACAAACCACTATAGTTTATCATCTTATGGGCCCCAACTTGCGCAACTCATTTTTTATTATTTCCAGAGTACCCATGTCACTCAGTCAGTGAAGTAAACACCAAATGTTTTTTTTTTTTTTTGTATATTGCATGCAACTGTATTGTATAGGAGTGTGGGGTAGCTAGGAAATGAACTTTAAGAGGTATGCATAAACTTAGTTATTAATATGTTACTAGTATAATAATTATATTATTAAAAGTATAATACTTACCAATTGTTGTGCCAAAGATTGATTGGAGAAGCTGAGGAAAAAGGAAGAACAGGTATACTGGTAATATACTGTGGGTGGGTGGATATATATATATATATATATATATATATATATATATATAAATATATATTATTTGTACATATGCATAGATAACCAGACCCACATCTTAAGTACGGATATAAGTCAGGCAACCCAGGCAGACTGTTACAAAGAGATAGCTTGGGTGGAGGCACATTATTAGAATTAGTAACCTTATCAGGTATTAGGGAGGGTTACATTCTGAAGAACTTGTGGAAGCCAGCCAGCCTAAGCCACGGGTGATGAGATATGGTCTGCTCTGTGGCACTGACTGAAAAATTAAAAGCTAAAATAACGGCTTGCTGCTGAATCAGAAAGTAAAGTCATCATGTTAGAAATTAATTATCCTATCCCCTGTCAACATTTAAAAAATTGTGATGCTGCGGTCAGTCAAGTGACCTCCGGCATCCCGAATGTCGGCTTTTCATATCACACCAGTATGAATAGTTAACCATTATGTTGTTTCTGTAGTAACCTACTTTACAGGATATACTTTAATTGTTTAACATATTCGGGAGTACCAAATCCTTCACTTTGCCAGGGGTTCCTGGATATGGCAAAATATATACAGATATACCACCAAAATGTGGGAAAACCCACACAGTGTGGCACTACAGCTTTCACTTAGAATAGTTAGTAAAGATTCTTTAATCCTTCAACGTTTTTGGGTCATGCACACCATCATCAGGAAGGCATAGGGCCAGATGTATTAAGCCTGAAAAAGTAATAGATTTCACAGTGATAATGTAACAACCAACCAGCTCCTCTTATTTTTCAATCCCAGTCTGTAACATGGTAGTTGTGTATCACTTTTCAAGGATTAGTACATCTCCCTCATAAAACAAAGTATCACAAGCTTACCTTAAATCCTATCACCGCAAAGAACAAACACCACTCAGCGGTAGCGTCTAGTTTACGTTCGTGGAGAGGACCTTTCCCATAACGCCCTGGGTCCATGTCACAATCTATTTGGAATAGTAAAGTGTAGCGAGCGAAGCGAGACACCATGGCCGAAGTGTGGCGAGCGAAGCGAGCCCGCGAAGATCCAATACTGCATAGAATTTACCCCAAATGAACGGAGAACGAAGAAAACATGTAGGTGCTGTAAGGGTGGAAATTCTCTCCTTCCCTCTCATTTTGTCACTTCCAGGTCCTGAGCATGAAGGTAACATAGACACAACCACCATACAGTGCTAGAGGCCAGGTCCACATGACCAGAGCTGTGAGCGGCGCCTCCTGATGATGTCATCAGCTCATTCCTCCGGTGGTTGCTATAGCAACCAGTAAATGCTGCCCCAGGCTCCAGCAGCTGTAAAGAGATTAATGAATAGTGAGCAAGGCTGAGAAAGAGCGCACATAAACTAGCAACAGTTAAATTACATGTCAAACCTAAGGGAATGTAAAGTGCATGAGTCCATAATAACAATAACCCACATCCATGCAGATGAGGAGAGAATCACAGATGAATGTTGTTAAACATACCACACCATAATATGGCAAAACTACATGTACAAAACAATAATTACTATAAGCAATGCGTTAATTTTATCCATGTGGAGAGTGAGACACCATATCCAAACAAAATCCAAGAGGCTTCCAATTTAATTAAAGCATCCAGTCTGTCACCACCACGTCAAAGTTCGGGGACATGTTCTATAATTTTATATCTAAGAAACGATAGTTTATGTCTCATCTTTTTAAAATGTATAGCCAGCAGATTTGCCTTCCAAAGCTGCCTTGATAGATGTGCATGGCCATTCGTTCTTTGAAAGTTCTTGAGATCATTCTCATATAATATAATCAGAATCGGATTTATTGGCCAGGTATACTCACGTCCACTAGGAATTTTTGGCGGTGCAGCGCATCGCCAAGCAGCAACATGAAGGGGGAATACATAGCATAAGAAGGGGGAAAAACATAGCATACATTACAAACATTACACGTATCAGTTCATACTGCACATTGCAACTGTATGATAGACTCGACATATTATACATGTTGGAGTTTTTATAAATTGTTCAGCTGGTGGACAGCTAGTGGGAAGAAGCTTTTAATGGATCTGGTCGACTTCGCATGAATGGACCCGTAGCTGATGGAAGCAGTTTAAACAGTTTGTGACCTGGGTGCTGCATATCTGCCACAATTTTCTCTGCTCGCTTCCTGACCCTTGACTGGTATAATTCCTGGATGGGAGGGAGGTCAGCCCCAACAATCTTTTCAGCTGTCCTAACCACCCTTTGCAGCCTTCGTCTGTCACTCTCATTGGTAGCTCCATACCAGACTGTGATCGAGGAACATAGGACCGATTCTACGATTGCTGTTTAGAAGACGAGCAGCAGTTTCTGCGGGATGTTGAATTTCCTGAGTTACCTCAGAAAGAACGTCCGCTGCTGGGCCTTCCTTACGACAGTGCTTATATTGGGTCCCCATTTGAGGTCTCAGGAAATTTTTGACCCTAGGAATTTGAAGGAGTCAACTCACGAAACCACGCTGTCGGCTATTATGAATGGTTGCATGGCATTGATTTTCCTTCTGAAGTCCACCACCATCTCAACTATTTGAAGGGAATTTAGGTCAAGGTTGTTCCTGCCGCACCACTGCATTAGCCGTTCCACTTTGCGTCTGTATGCAGATTCTTCTTCATCCTTGATTTAGCCGATGACTCAGGTATCGTCTGCAAATTTTAATTAAAAAAAAATCTGATTGCTCGGAAGAGGTTCAGTCATTGGTATATAGAGAGAAGAGCAGGGGGAGAGGACACATCCTTGAGGGCCCCCCCGTGCTGATCATGCGCCCACTAGGCGTGAATGTCCTGGCTTGCACCACCTGTTTCCTTGCTGTTAGGAAGTCGATGATCCAGAAGCATGTTGATTCTGGAACCCTTGAGGAGAGGTGTTTGGCTTGCAGGATACTGGGGATGATTGTATTAAATGCCTAACTGAAGTCGACAAATAGGACCCTCGCATAAGAGCCCGGTCGGTCTAGGTGCTGTAGGATGTAGTGCAGCCCCAAGTTAACTGCGTCCTCGACACTCCTGTTCACTTGGTATGCAAACTGCAAGGGGTCTAGGTGGGTGTTAGGGGCTTCTCTCAGGTGGTACACAGGAGCAAATAATGTGTATTATAGGAAAGAACATGTCCAATGTTGTACTGTTTTCCAAAATGTAGATGACAAAAGTTAGGCCCAGTAAGCAGGTAGCCACAGGTTACACACGAGGGACAATGGTAACAGCCCGTTTTTTTAGTGGCAATATTTTGAGGGGTATAATCTGGGACATCGGCCTGCACTAATAGGTCCCTTAGGATTTGACCTCTCCAACAGCAAGCCATAGATCTGGTTTTGTGAAAAGTAGAAAGATTCTTACCACTGGAAATAATGCATCACAAGGCTCTGCTGGCATGTGGTATAACTGACGTAGAGGAATTAAAAGTGGTTGAGAATAGAATAAATCATCTATATACCTGGTATACAGACTGATATATTCAGAGATTTCTGGATTTTGAAAGAAAAGTGTATAAACTTGATGAAATGTAAAAGTATTGGCATACGATTTTGCAACTGCCGATCCCATGGCACATCCCGGAACTTGGTGGTAAGAAGCACCATCAAAAAGAACAAAAATTCTGTTTAGTATTAATTCCAAAAGCTGAATGAACAGGTCCATATTGACAGGAAATGCTGCGGGGCTTTTCATAAAAATACATTCATCGCTTCCTCCCATGTTGTGAGGGATGCAGATATATAAACAAGAATAAAACAAGATTGGAAACAAGAAAAAGTGTTCCAAGTGCTCTGTCAGCAGCAGTTAGGTATGGGAATGGTCAAACCCCCCAAAAATCAAAGAAGACAACTAGAGCAGATACCAGCGCTGACTGAAGATAATATTAGAAAAATTAACATACAGTATATAACGGCTTGTTAATAATAACACATTTATTATGAAATTATCATAAGAACACACTTATATAAAAAACCTCATATGGATTTGAACACCAGTATTTGAAACCACTTAACAGGAATCTTTCCAATGTTCAATTTCTATCTGGCTAGGACTCTCCCTTTCTGCAGAATTAGAAGACTATATTGAGCAGCAATTTTTATTGGACGTTGGTTTTATGATATCCAAACTCCAATGAATGTGGAAAAATGGCATACACTTGTTTGTAAATAGGTAGTCCCCGAGAAGTTCAGGTGGTATTAAATCTTTTCAGTGCTGAAGGGGTGTAGAGGTCATAGGTTTGAAGTCCCTGATAGAAGTCAGCTGGTAATAAATCCTTTCAGTGCTGAGGGGATGTGACGGCCATACAGTAGGTGTGCTGCAAACAGTTCATCAGGAAAGCGGGCAGTGGTCCAAATAGTTGCCAGATACAGTGGATAGGAGTACCAGTGGTTTAGATAGCTGGTGATGTTTAACTAAACGCGTTTCACTGGTAACATCCAGCTTTCTCAGGAGCATATTTGGGGTATCTAGGAGAATCTCCTTAAATACCCAGTAAAGTGGGTTAGAGCAAAAGCACCTGTGTATGTATCATTAATCAAGCCGTTATTAAAAACATAATAATACACATACTTTTGTAAACCTAATTGGTCCAAATAGATGAATAATTATCAGAAATAAAAAATGAGTTTTGTAAAGTATATACATTTTATTTAGAAATTTATGTAATCCCGGTCATGTAACCTCCCTTAGTCACATGACACCCTTTAGCCAACGGAGTATGAATGCATCACTATAATGATAGTACAAGAGTGCAGTCACATGGTTCTCTTTAACCAATAATCATATTGGATGCATCTCTCTGGTGGGTAACCAGGAAGTATGATCTCTTCGGACAAATGTGGTCATGTGGGCGCTGCCAGGTCCGGCCGTACAACCCACGTGACAGCATGCTCGTCATCCTGAAGCTTATTGCTACACACGGTTAACTGGGAAGTGTAGTCCTTGTGGATAGATGAGGTTACGTGGTTGAGGCCAAATCCGCCATCCGACCCACGTGATAATAGTCATCTGGAAGCTTAATGCTGTATATTAATACATGAATGGATGCTCCTGATCACGTCATTCGCGGTCATGTGAGCACTAGCACCCTAGTACTGTCAATGTGTTTGCCATCCGGAAATTACAATCCTGGTTGGCAAAATAGTAATTTATCATCATAGTGACTCCAAAGGCCACTATGGGGGTCATTCCGAGTTGATCGCTAGATAAAAATTTTGCAGCGCAGCGATTAAGGGGAAAAACGGCACTTCTGCGCATGCGGCGCAATGTGCACGCGCGACGTACTTTCACAACAGCCGATGTAGTTTTACACAAGATCTAGCGAGGCTTTTCATTCGCAATGTCCGCCGCAGAGTATTTGACATGAAGTGGGCATTTCTGGGTGTCAACTGATTGTTTTCAGGGAGTGTTCGGAAAAACGTGTGGCTGGGAGAACGTAGGGCGTGTTTGTGACGTCAAATCCGGAACTGGACAGTCTGAAGTGATCGCAAGCACTGAGTAGGTTTGAAGCTACTCTGAAACTGCACAATTTTTTTTTGTAGCCGCTCTGCGTTTCTTTCGTTTGCACTTCTGCTAAGCTAAAATACACTCCCAGTGGGAGGTGGCATAGCATTTGCACGGCTGCTAAAAACTGATAGTGAGCGAACAACTCGGAATGACCCCCTATAATGTCAGCGTCCGGAGTCTTACTGGTACGCTGGGGCTGCGGGGCTGGCTTCCTTGGCGATGTGCGGGCAGCGGCGGAAGTGGGCTGCTGCGCCGGATCCGTGGGCAGCAGTAGCGGCGGTGAGGGGTCCGCTCATGGCGGCGGGATGCCGCTACAGCGGGTCGCTCTTGATGAGCCGTTGCTTGGAGACCAGGGGCAGTGAGCAATGTGGCATTGCAAAAAGGTCTGCATTACTGGGCGCCGCCATGTTGGAGACTAAGTTTTAAGCATAGTTCCTGTTTCCTGTTTCTTCCATCCAATCCAGGGGAAGCTCTCCCTATAAAAGTGGGCTGGTTTAGGACAGGGACGCCAGTGCTTCAAGTTACAACCCTGTTTGTAGGTGCTTTAGCCTGTGCTCCCAGGATTCCTGCTGTATTCTGATTCCTCCTGATCCTGGTTGGTCAGTTCTCTGTTGCTGCTGCAGCCCTGCCGTTTCTATCCTGCTACTGCCTGTGGAAGCGCTCCTGGAAAACCCGGTCCAGTAAGACTCTTTGGGCACACTCGGCCCCGGGTCTTCTGCCTCGTCTTTCAAGCCACACTCCACAGATCTCCTTCACCAGCCATGCCTTTGTACCACCGACCACAGCCTGCAGATTATTATCTTCAAGACTCGTTTTCCAAACCACAGTCCACAGTCCTTGTCTCCAGCCACGTCTTCAACCACCATCCACAGTTCCACAGTTCATCATCTACAGTCTCATCTTTCAAATCACAGTCCACAGTTCTTCGCCTCCAGCCACGTCTTTAACCATCGCGCTCCAGCCTCTGTTCTCTATCTCAGCCCTGTACAAACCCCGCCTACGTTCTTCATTGCTCCGTGTCCCATGCGAAGGAACTATATCCAGCCCCCTCATATGGTTCATTCACAGCCTGCTACCTCCACGGGCAAATCTCAGCTGCCGGATCCTCAAACTCTGCTAGACGTGACATATAAACGATAAGGCAATAATATTAATAATGAATCAGAGATAAAAGAACATTCCTATTATAGAAATATTAATCATATATGTTTTTTAAGCAATCTATTAATTATAAAGCTGTATAACATATTATATCTCTTGAATACCTGATTAGACAGATACAACAGCAAAGAGAATAAGTAATAAATCTCCATCAAAATGATACATATACATAAAAAGCATGACGAGATGGAGATTGTTTTTAGAAAGATAACACATTGTCACTGACCTGGTTTGGGAGTGTTGTGGACTCGGGGCTTCTTCCGATGACCGGGAAGAGGAACCGCCACTGGGTCGTAGTAGAGATGGCCGGATGTAGGTCTTCCTCATGCAGGACTAAGACGGCAGGCGGGAGGCCCAGAGGAATTCTTGAAGGTCTCCTGTAAGACAAGACTTGTAGAAATACTGAAGGCTGGGGTACTGAGATATTGGAGACACTGTGGTATTGGAGGCACTGAGGTGCTGGGAGTACAGGGAGTGCAGGGAGGCCCTTGGAGGCACGGAGGTGCTTGGAGGCACGAAGGTGCTTGGGGCACGGAGGTGTTTGGAGACACCGAGGTGTTTGGAGGGATGAGGTGCTTGGAGGCACGAGGTGCTTGGAGACACGGAGGTAACTGGAGGCACGGAGGTGCTTGGAGGCACGGAGGTGCTTGGAGGTACGGAGGTGCTTAGAGGCACGGAGGTGTTTGGAGACACCGAGGTGTTTGGAGGGATGAGGTGCTTGGAGGCACGAGGTGCTTGGAGGTAACTGGAGGCACGGAGGTGCTTGGAGGCACGGAGGTGCTTGGAGGCACGGAGGTGTTTGGAGACACCGAGGTGTTTGGAGGGATGAGGCGCTTGGAGGCACGAGGTGCTTGGAGGTAACTGGAGGCACGGAGGTGCTTGGAGGCACGGAGGTGTTTGGAGACACCGAGGTGTTTGGAGGGATGAGGCGCTTGGAGGCACGAGGTGCTTGGAGGTAACTGGAGGCACGGAGGTGCTTGGAGGCACGGAGGTGCTTGGAGGCACAGGATGCTTGGAGGCTCAGGATGCTTGGAGGCTCAGGATGCTTGGAGGCACAGGATGCTTGGAGGCACAGGATGCTTGGAAGCACAGGATGCTTGCAGGGACGAGGGAGCTCTGGAATCACAGCTTCCGCAGGAGAAACGAAGATACTCAGGCACCGGATCTCTGCCTGGTATCTGATTTTAAATTCCCCGCCCTAGCCTGATTGGCGGAGCAGGCAGGTGACGTCAGACCTGCTCCGCCTCCTTGCCCTCGCTTGTGATGGCGGCGTCCTTGCTTCCGGGAAGCCGCCGGAGAGCAGCGCCGACCCGCCGCTGAAGCCGGAGACCGTCAGGGGAAGAGAGGCGCCGGGCAGACCAGGCCACCCGCAGGGACAAGCGCGGTCGCCGCTGCCCGAGGTTCGTGACAGTACCCCCTCCTCCAGGAGTGGCCCCTGGACACTTCCCGGGCTTAGTCGGATGTCTGGAGTGGAAGATCCGAATCAGACGAGGAGCCGTTACTTCAGTAGCCCCAATCCAACTTCTCTCCTCAGGACCATAACCCTTCCAGTCCACCAAGTACTGTAATTTTTTATGAAGATAACGAGAGTCAAGAATAGTTTTGATTTCAAACTCCGCTCCAGCTTCTGCCACTACGGACGTTGGCCTAGGGAGTGCTGAGTGGAACTGATTCAGAATGAGGGGACGGAGTAGAGAAACATGAAAGGCGTTAGGTATTCGAAGATGGGCAGGCAAACCCAGTTTACAGACCACAGGATTTAAGACTTGTAGCACAGGGTAAGGACCGATGAACCTTGGAGCGAATTTCATGGTGGGCACCTTCAACCGGAGATTCCGTGTGGACAGCCATACCCTGTCCCCAACTTTATATTGAGGTGCGGCTTGCCGTTTCTTATCTGCGAAGAACTTGTACCGAACAGAAACCTGCTTAAGATTAGCATGAACCTTTCTCCAAATTTGTCCAAAGTGTCGTAGAGTGGACACTACAGCAGGAACCTCTATTATCGGAAGGCTTGGAAATTCCGGAACACGGGGATGGAACCCGTAGTTGACGAAAAATGGTGATTCCCCAGTGGAAGAATGAAACAAATGGTTATGGGCAAACTCCGCCCAAGGCAACAACTCCACCCAGTTGTCCTGTGAAGGAGAGAGATACAAACGAAGAAAAGTCTCTAGATCTTGATTGACTCGTTCCATTTTGCCCATTAGTTTGGGGATGATAAGCAGACGAAAACTTAAGTTTAATGTGTAGAGTTGAACAAAGGGCTTTCCAAAACCTGGCGGTGAACTGTACTCCACGGTCAGAAACAATCTCTTGTGGCAACCCATGCAAACGAAAATGTTCTCGGATAAACAATAGAGCCAGTTTCGGTGCTGTCGGGAGACCAGTCAAGGGCACAAAGTGTGCCATCTTCGAAAAACGGTCAACGATAACCCAAACGGTGTTGCAACCCTTGGAACAGGGCAAGTCAGTGATGAAGTCCATGGAAATGTGAGTCCAGGGTCTCACAGGGATAGGCAGAGGACGAAGTAACCCTGCAGGAGGCAGACGAGGAGATTTATGTTGTGTACATTGGGGACACGAATTAACGCAATCTTGTACATCCTTCCTCATGGTGTTCCACCAGTAAGACCTTTGCAGAAACTTGTACATCTTCTGAGCGCCGGGATGACCGGAAAACTTGGAGTTATGGGCCCACAGTAGTATTCCTGGGCGGAATCTAGCTGGCACGGACATTCTTCCAGGAGGAGGAGCTGGAGTAGTTAAAGCAGCAGAGACAGAAACTGGATTCAGAATTAAACCCCGCTCCGGAGGTTCATCCTCGTCTGTGGGAACTTGTGAACGAGAAAGCGCATCTGCTTTAATATTGAGAGTCCCGGCCCGGTACTTGATAATGAACGAGAATCGGGAAAAGAAAAGTGCCCATCTCGCCTGGCGAGGATTCAAGCATTGTGCGGATTTGATGTACAGCAAATTCTTGTGATCCGTGTAGATGGTAAACACATGTTTAGCCCCTTCTAGAAGATATCTCCATTCTTCCAAGGCAGATTTGATTGCCAAGAGTTCCTGGTCTCCAATAGTGTAATTTCGTTCGGCTGGAGAGAATTTACGAGAATGGAAGCCACACGGATGTAATTTTTTATCAGCGGAATACTGGGAGAGAACAGCCCCAACCCCGACTGAAGATGCATCAACTTCTAAGAAGAAGGGTTCCTCGAAATTTGGTTGTTGGAGAACTGGAGCCGTCATGAAAGCTAACTTTAAGCGAGAAAAAGCTACAATGGCTTCCGGAGGCCACAAACTAGGATTAGAACCCTTCCTCGTCAGGGCAGTAATGGGCGCAACAATGGTGGAGAAACCCTTAATGAATTTCCTGTAGTAGTTCGCAAAGCCCAGGAACCTTTGTATTGCTTTCAGGGAAAGAGGCTGAGTCCAGTCACGAATGGCCGACAACTTTTCCGGATCCATGCGAAGCTCCGTCCCCGAGATGACATAACCGAGGAACGGAATAGATGTTACTTCAAAGGTACATTTGGAAAGCTTGGCGTAGAGATGATTCTCTCGTAAACGGTGTAGCACCTCTTTGACTTGAGTCCTGTGTTCGACAAGATTCTTGGAAAAAATCAGTATGTCGTCCAGATATACCACAACGCTCTGATACAGCATATCACGAAAGATTTAGTTGACGAACCCCTGGAAAACCGCGGGAGCATTACTAAGACCAAACGGCATCACCAAGTATTCGTAATGCCCATCTCGGGTATTAAAGGCAGTCTTCCATTCATCCCCCTCTCGGATGCGTATAAGATTGTAAGCTCCTCTCAAGTCGAGTTTTGAAAAAATGCGGGCACCACGAACCCTATCAAATAACTCTGTGATTAGTGGCAAGGGGTATTTATTCTTAATAGTAATGTCGTTTAGGCCGCGGTAGTCGATGCATGGTCTCAACCCCCCGTCCTTTTTCTTCACGAAAAAGAAGCCTGCACCGGCAGGGGAGGAAGAGGGGCGAATGAATCCCTTGAGCATATTGGACTTAATATACTCCGACATGGCTTGAGTCTCGGGAAGAGACAGAGGATATGTGCGACCACGAGGTGGCGTCTTCCCTGGGACAAGGTCAATAGGGCAGTCCCAAGGCCTGTGAGGTGGTAACAGGTCAGCAGCTTGTTCCGAAAATACGTCCTTGTACCCTTGATATGCCTCCGGAATGTGCTCTTCATCCGTTTTGGAGGTAACACGGAGCGGACAAACAGGGGTAAGACAATTAGTGTGACAAAAGGGACTCCAGGACAGAATTTGTGACGACTTCCAGTCGATGTGGGGATTATGACTTTTCAGCCAAGGCATTCCAAGAACCAGATCATGAGGCATTTCTGGGATTACCAAGAGTTCCAAATCTTCCTGATGTAGAGCCCCGACCTGCAGCTTAACTGGCCCCGTGCGCCACATTATAAGACCTTTGGAAATTCTAGTCCCGTTGATAGCCGTCAGTGAAATTGGCCGCTCAATAGGCCGTAACTTTAAACCCAAACTTTGGGCACAGAAAGAAGAAACGAAGTTCCCTGCAGCTCCGGAATCCAATAGGGCTTCACAAGACCTGGAGACTGAATTGGAGACTAGAGTTACTGGAAGCAAGCAGTCCGAAGTTGGAGAAGCTTTTGTCGTAACTCCCAGCTTGACTCCTCCGGAACAAGCTAGGCCTGCCCGTTTCCCGGACGGGCTTTACAAGATTTAAGAAAATGATCTGCGGCTCCACAGTAAAGGCAGAGTTTACCCTCACGACGACGCTGTCGTTCTTCCGGAGACAGTCGGGAGCGGTTAATTTGCATGGGCTCATCTGAGCTGGGTAAGGCCACCGGCCTAGGAGTAGGATTCCGGAACCTGGAACGATCCGAACGGCTACGTTCTCTTCCACGCTCTTGCATCCGAAGATCCACCTTGACGCAAAGGGAAATCAAATCTTCTAATGGATCCGGCAGATCCCTAGTAACCAGCTCATCTTTCAGCCGGTCGGAAAGACCGTTCCAGAAGGCAGCTCTCAGGGCGTCATTATTCCAGCGTAGTTCGGAAGCAATGGTCTGGAAATGAACCACGTACTGGCCCACGGAACGGGCGCCCTGCCGAACACGGAGCAAATCGGAAGAAGCAGTGGTCATTCTGCCGGGCTCGTCGAAAATCCTTCGAAAGGACGAGATGAAGTTGGTGTAGTTGGAAACCATGGGATCAGATCGTTCCCATAATGGAGACACCCAATCCAAAGCAGAACCTTCCAACAGAGAAATAATATATGCTACCTTGGACCGGTCTGTAGGAAAGTTGTGTGCAAGTAGCTCGAAATGTACCTCGCATTGGTTCAAGAAACCACGACAATTTTTGGGATTCCCATTATAGCGGGACGGAGTAGGCAACTGAAGGCGTGGAGTGACACCGGCCGATGGTTGAACATTGCTGGCAACGGCAACTGGTGCGACTACTGGAACAGGTGCCGGAATTACTGAGGCCAGAGACGCCTGAATCTGATCCAGACGCCCGGACAACTGCTGGAGGTACTGCATCACCTGGCCTTGCGCTGCTTCCTGACTTTGCACTCGAGAAGCCAGGTTCTGAATGGCACTCGAGTCCGTGTTCCGATTCCCCGAGTCCATGTGGCCTGAGTATACTGTCACTGACCTGGTTTGGGAGTGTTGTGGACTCGGGGCTTCTTCCGATGACCGGGAAGAGGAACCGCCACTGGGTCGTAGTAGAGATGGCCGGATGTAGGTCTTCCTCATGCAGGACTAAGACGGCAGGCGGGAGGCCCAGAGGAATTCTTGAAGGTCTCCTGTAAGACAAGACTTGTAGAAATACTGAAGGCTGGGGTACTGAGATATTGGAGACACTGTGGTATTGGAGGCACTGAGGTGCTGGGAGTACAGGGAGTGCAGGGAGGCCCTTGGAGGCACGGAGGTGCTTGGAGGCACGAAGGTGCTTGGGGCACGGAGGTGTTTGGAGACACCGAGGTGTTTGGAGGGATGAGGTGCTTGGAGGCACGAGGTGCTTGGAGACACGGAGGTAACTGGAGGCACGGAGGTGCTTGGAGGTACGGAGGTGCTTGGAGGTATGGAGGTGCTTAGAGGCACGGAGGTGTTTGGAGACAACGAGGTGTTTGGAGGGATGAGGTGCTTGGAGGCACGAGGTGCTTGGAGGTGCTTGGAGGCACGGAGGTGCTTGGAGGCACAGAGGTGCTTGGAGGCACGGAGGTGCTTGGAGGCACGGAGGTGTTTGGAGACACCGAAGTGTTTGGAGGGATGAGGCGCTTGGAGGCACGAGGTGCTTGGAGGTAACTGGAGGCACGGAGGTGCTTGGAGGCACGGAGGTGCTTGGAGGCACGGAGGTGCTTGGAGGCACGGAGGTGTTAGGAGACACCGAGGTGTTTGGAGGGATGAGGCGCTTGGAGGCACGAGGTGCTTGGAGGTAACTGGAGGCACGGAGGTGCTTGGAGGCACGGAGGTGCTTGGAGGCACGGAGGTGCTTGGAGGCACAGGATGCTTGGAGGCACAGGATGCTTGGAGGCACAGGATGCTTGGAAGCACAGGATGCTTGCAGGGACGAGGGAGCTCTGGAATCACAGCTTCCGCAGGAGAAACGAAGATACTCAGGCACCGGATCTCTGCCTGGTATCTGATTTTAAATTCCCCGCCCTAGCCTGATTGGCGGAGCAGGCAGGTGACGTCAGACCTGCTCCGCCTCCTTGCCCTCGCTTGTGATGGCGGCGTCCTTGCTTCCGGGAAGCCGCCGGAGAGCAGCGCCGACCCGCCGCTGAAGCCGGAGACCGTCAGGGGAAGAGAGGCGCCGGGCAGACCAGGCCACCCGCAGGGACAAGCGCGGTCGCCGCTGCCCGAGGTTCGTGACACACATGTTGAATAATATCAAATAATTCATCATAAAATGAGAATAGAGATGAAAATAGTCATTATAGGAATATGAATGAATACACACACACACACACACACACACACACACACACACACACACACACACACACGTGTGTGTATTCATAGGTGAAAGTTAGCATGAGGGGATAAAGCAGAAGGAAGGCAGACTTATTCGTGGTCTTTCTAAATCACAGAGTTGAGTTTTATGGTTTCATTAAGGCCATCAGGATGTAAAGAATTACATTTGAGCATCCAATATATCTCACAGCGACTAAATAGATTGAATCTATCTCCATCCCTAGGAGTTGGATCAATATATTCAAGGCATGTAATGGACAAATGGGTAGGGTCAGCCGAGTGTGTAGTGCAAAAATGTTTAGACACGCTATGTGTCTGACATTTTTTAATGATATTGCGGCCGTGTTCCATGAATCGGGTTCTCAAAGGTTTTGTGGTTTGACCTACATGTCTAAGACCACAAGTGCATGTTAATAAATAAATAACATATTTAGAATCACAATTCATAAATGATTTAAATATATAAATTTCATTAGATAAGGGAAGGGTGATATCAACAGTCTTATGTGCCATGTGTAAACACATGGTGCTTCTGGTTTTCCCACATTTGTGGAAACCTTTAGGTTTAGTTGTTAACCAATCACAACCTTCTGATGTTTCAATCCCTGTACCATCCTTAGGTGACTAGGGGCCAATTTTTTTTCTTTTTCTTATATATTATCTGTGATCTTGCAGGTAGGAGTTTGCCTAGTATGTTATCCTGTTTGAGAACACTGTAGTTACATCCTATTATAGTTTTTATCTCCTGTGCACAATTATTGTATTTGGAAATAAATTCAATTTCCCTATTTGTCTCATTACTATTTCTTTGTGGTAATTTTTTTCTGAAGAAGACTCATCCTATCCATTTTGCAAACCTCAGAATATGCCTGTTGTAATAGTAAATCAGGATAGTCTCTCTGCCTGAGAGATTCCATTATGTCATTGGCTTGTTGTGAAAAGGTATCAAAATTAGAACAGTTGCGTCTAATGTGCATCAGTTGTCCTTTCGGAATGTTCCGTTTCCAGGGTGCATGATGTACACTTTCATAATGGAGATATGAATGTGTACTGACAGGTTTAATGTAATTGGAGGTGACAATCTGATTATTATATCGAGGGTCCCATCCAGAAAGTCCACCCGATTCCTATTGTAAACAGAAGTGAAAGATAGATTGTGACAGTTGTGATTAAGATTATTGACAAAAGAAGCCGATTTCAAATTCCCATCTTAAATAATAAATCATCAATATAATGGCCATAGAAGACCACAGATGTCCCCCAGCCACCACCCCAATACATGGGCCTCCTCAAAGTTCCCCATGTATAGGTTGGCATAGCTGGGGGGGGGGGGGGAGCAAACCTGGTCCCCATGGCTGTACCCATCACCTGTAAATAATAAGTGTCAAAACAAAATAATTGGGAAAGAGGATAAAAGAAATACATTGAAGAAGAAATTGTCTGTGTTCCACACTGAGATCCTTATCCTCAGATAATGTTTTTGAAATGGTTTCAAGACACAAGGAATGAGGACTGTGGGTATACAAAGCATTAACATCTAGGGTTAAAAATGCATAACTGTTTTTCCATTGTATGGATTGAATTTTGTTAATAAAATCAGTTGTATCTCAGAGGTGAGATCTCAGTGTGGATACCCAAGGTTAAAGAAAAGTGTCTAAATAATAAGAAAGATTGGATGTGAGGGAGTGAATTCCTGAAATTATAGGGTGACGTGGTGGTGATATGAGGGATTTGTGAATTTTAGGAAGAAAATAAAAAGTTGGTATAGTTGGAAATTGGGGAAATAGGAATCGGTATTCCTCTCTGGGTATGACCCCCAACATAGTTGCTTTTTCCAATAGATCCTTCAAATCCTTCAGAAACATACAGGTTGGATATTTCTCTAGGACGCGATATAATGTACTATCACTCGGTTGTCTTAGAGCTTCATCCACATAATCAGATCTATAAATAATTACATGACCCCCCCCTTGTCAGCCTTTTTAATTATTATGGAGGGGTCTTGTGTTAATTCTTTAAGCGCCCGTTTCTCTTGTCTAGACAGATTTGATAGTACTTTTGAACTCTCTTGAGTCTATTGAGTCTTCTAAAGTTATTTTATATATAAAGATTCTATACAGCTGCTTTTAGCTGAAATAGGGAAAAATTCTGTTTTACAATTAAACTTTTTTTTTCCTTTTTGGTAATATCAAAGATTTTTTACATTTTAGAAGATTATTCATCAATAATGTTATTCTCTATCCAAAGTTCCTGTAGTGTTGAAAGCAAAATATCATCCATACTATCTAAAAGTATCGGTATTAAGTCATCTTTCTGTATCTCTAATTGGTTTTTTTTGCAAAATATCTTTTGCGACAAAGAGTGCGTATGTATCTGTTTAAATCAACGTATAATTCAAAAATGTTGGGTTCACTCGTCAGTGAAAAATTAAGACCTTTCTCTAGCAAAGAGATTTCAGACTCTGAGAGAATTTTATGTGACAAATTAAATACATTTTGATTCTTCTTAGTTTGTATTAATAAATTGGTTATATCCTTCTGGGGTTTTTGTTTTCCTTGTCGCCCTCCTCTGGTTCCTCTACGCTTGAGCCTCTTCTCCTTTTTTGTGTACCCCTCATGTCTGGATGGTTGTACCAGTGGGCATACGTTTTTGTGCGTGCCTCTAAAAAAAATCCCCCCTAGTATCACAGTTTTCTGGATTATTGGTGGAATTATGTCTCTCTCTTCTATGATTCCACAATTTGTCCGGTTGATACCCATCGTTCTTATTGTTTGTAGAGTCAGTCTCATCATCATGATGTCTAATGATGTCCTATCTATTAGAGTGAATAAAACCTTTCTGTATTGAAGTGTGTTTTTTCTTTTTTGTTATTTATAGGCCTTCTATAGTCCCTTTTTTGAACTTCACTCCTAGTTCTATTAGGGGTATTTAGTGGTCTCTCTTTCTGTCTATAGGTACAGACCATATTATTCTCATTATCAAAAATCTCATCTATATTTCTTTTGTTTCATGCTCATGAGATTCTGTTCATATTTCTCCACCTTATCATTAATAATTTTATCTCTGTTAATAAACTCATCCTCATTGACATACTGTACTTTTCCATTTTTTCTTCAATTCATCAATTTCTTTCTCAATATCTGTTACCCTGGAAGCTCTGATGGTCATTCCGAGTTGATCGCTAGCTGCATTTGTTCGCTGTGCAGTGATGAGGCAAAAAAAGGCACTTCTGCACATGCGTATGCGGCGCAATGCGCGACGTACTATTACAATGAATGATGTAGTTTCACACAAGGTCTAGCGAAGCTTTTCAGTCGCACTGCTGGCCGCAGAGTGATTGACATGAAGTGGGCGTTTCTGGGTGTCAACTGACCGTTTAAAAAAAATGCAGGCGTGCCAGGAAAAATGCAGGCGCGGCAGGGCGTGTTTGTGATGTCAAAACAGGAACTGAACAGTCTGAAGTGATCGCAAGTGCTGAGTAGGTTTTGAGCTACTCTAAAACTGCACAAAAAAACTTTGTAGCCACTCTGCGATCCTTTCGTTTGCACTTCTGCTAAGCTTAAATACACTCCCAGTGGGTGGCGGCATAGCGTTTGCACGGCTGCTAAAAACAGCTAGCGAGTGATCAACTCGGAATGACCACCTCTTTACCTTACAGTTAATTTCATCAAAGAATGAGAACATCCATTCAGTAATTGTTCCCACTCCCTTTGGTATTCAACATCCTCCTGAAATATGGAGGGTTTGAATAACCAAAGTCCTCTGGGTATCATTTTTTTTTTTTTATCAATGTATTGCTGGAGGTTCATACTGTCTAACCAATTTCTCAATTCTGCTTTCAGCAGATCCTCTAATTTAAAAAAAAAACCTTACACATATCGGATCTATCAGGTAAAGCGCTTCCAGTATTAGATTCATCTAGATGGAACCAATAAGATTCTCTTCTATTCATACGTTTATTAAAATTAGAAAAACAGCTCATGACTGCTGCACTTGGAGGACCAAATATCAAAATAGAAACAAGAAAAATTGTTCCAAGTGCGCTGTCAGCAGCTGCTAGGTATGGGGATGGTCAGCAATTTAAAGAAAGATTAGTATCATTTAAGTATGTAGGCTGAGTAGAAACCAATGGTTACAGCAGTGTATCCAGACACTGAGAAATGGGCTGATACAGGGATCCTCGACCAGAATTTATCGGTCAGCCAGGCGTATTGACTGCATCCTTATGTATTTTGGGTAAGTGTACAGGGATGATAGGATGTGGTTGATGAAGAGCATCAAAAAACTTGGTCAATAAGCTTGGATTCTAAAGCTATTTGTTGAACTTTCATGAATTCTTGTTGATCTCTCTGTGTGGGGTTTGTAGTTTGTTTATAATGCACATTGCTTTCTGAGAGTTGACTGTAAATCTCTTATTTATATTTGCAAAGATCTTGTGTCATGATACTGCCGCCTTTCCTTTTTCAGTCAATCTGATTGCTATGGTTTTATCCTTACTGAGTAATTCCAAGGCCTATCTCTGTGCTCCAGAAAGATTGTAGCGTAAGGTGGGTGCGGCCTGAGTATATTTAGTAACGGATTCATTTAGCAGGTAGGTATAGGTTTAAATATAGGTATTGCCAGAAGGAGGGTCAAAGCTTGATTTCGATTGCTAACGACAGAACTGTTGTATGGGATCAATGTCAGTAGATGACACTTGATGTCGGAAAAACTCATAAAGTTGTAGTTTGCGATTCATCCTGTGCGCAAATCCAATTGCCACTTAAAATCATCATGGGTAGAGGTAGGAACAAACGATAACCCTTTGTTAAGCACGTCCTCCTAAATATGAGTGAGGGGTCTGAAAGAGTGTTTAAGCACTCATTTTTCTTCTTGGAGACAGGTTGATGTCAAGAACTTTCAAAGAATTAATGGCCATGCACAGATCTACCATCAAGGAAGCACTGGAAGGCAAATCTAGTGACCAGCCGGTGGCTATACATTTTAAACAGATGGGACTTCAACTATTGTCTCTTAGATATAAAATTATAGAACATGTCCCTAAACCTCAACGTGGTGGTGACAGACTGGCTGCTTTAATTAAATTGGAAGCCTCTTGGATTTTCCGTTTTAAATACGGTGTTTCTCCACAAGGATTAATTGAACGCATTGCTTATAGTAGTTATTGTTTTCTACATGTAGTTTTGCCATATTATAGTATGGTGTGTTTAATTACATTTATCTGTGATTCTCTCCTCATCTGCATGGATGTGCGTTATTGTTATTATGGACCCATGTACTTTACATGTACTTTACATGGACTTTGCATTCCCTTAGGTTTGACATGTCATGTAATTGTTTCTAGCTTATGTGTGCTTTTTCTCAGCCTTGCTCACTTTTCACTAATCTCTTTGCAGGTGCTGGAGCCCAGGGGAGTGTTCGCTGGTTGTTATAGAAACCTCCGAAGGAATGAGCTGAAGACATCATTGGGTGGCGCCGCTCACAGCTCCGGTCACATGGTCTCCGGCTCTGTATGGTGTTTGCTCTTTACGGTGATGGGATTTAAGGTAAGCTTGTGATACTGTTTGTTGTTTGTCTTGTTGATGATGGGGTACATGACTCCGAAACGTTGAAGGATGAAAGAATCCTTATTATTTTAGTGGAAAGCTGTAATTAAGTGTGGAAAACCACACTTAATTTAATGTATATTGAATTGTGCAAGGACACATGGCGAGCTCATCTGGTTTTCAAACCACATTGTGACTATATATACTTCGAGGCAAAATGTAATTAACCCGGCATTGGATTCTCGCAGTTTTTGATTCTATATAAGGCACCGCGGCCAGGACTTGGCGCCATTTCACTCTCAGGCACGCTGCTGTGTGCTGCTCTGTACTCTGCTGTATTGGCTGTGCTGTGTCAGACTCCAGATTTTCTCATCTGATGAAATGACCAGTTGTTTGAGGTTGAGATATGCGTCCCCTGAGTTTGCCTGGCCACTGTCTATTGAGACTGTTGACCTTCCGCCACTAACCGCTAATCCGCTGTTGAACCATGAGTGACTCAGACGGACACTAGGAGAGCTTAAATAGTACTGCGATTACAGACATCACCGCATCCAGTATTCACCCCACTGCGGCTTCAGTGTGAATACCCCCAGAAAAGAGCCTGTACCATACAACACAGCTGGCCAGCCAACAGATGATTAAAGACTTCACACAGCTAAGGTGCGGTCAGATGTTACCAGTGCACAAACTGTGTCCGCACCGCACAAACTTTATCTATGCATGCAGCACGTAGAGAGGGCTTTGATCCCTGTGATACATCACACTTCATATTTTTGTTTTTGTTGAATTTTGCGTGGATTTAGGATATCTTTGAGAGATTAAATTAGGTCTATTTGTGAAGCCTTGGATGGAGATAAAGTTGACGGAGATAAAGTACCAGCCAACCAGCTCCTAAGTGTCATTTTTCAAACACAGCCTGTGACCTGTCAGTTAGGAAGCTGATTGGCTGGTCATTTATCAGTCTTTATCCGTTCACAGCCTGTGAAATGTCAGGAGCGGATTGGCTGATATTTTATCTCCGTTAACTTTCTCTCCATCCAAGGCTTAGTAAAAAGACCCCATAAAGAACTAAATTAAGTGGAAGTTGGACATTCCACACTGCAGACGGATGCAGACAAGATTTCTGTCTTTGACATTACAATTCTCTGTGCATTGTTTTCAGTTAAAACTGCATTATCTCAAACATATTCATCAGCGATATACTGGATTGCCAGACCTGCATATGAATCTATTTGCTGTGAATATTTGAAGTGCAGTGACTGCTACACTTATAAGATCATCCTGGCAGTTTTCTTTTAACAAAGCGTTACATTTACCCTCTAAAGCAGGGGTGTCCAAATTTTTTGCAAAGAGGGCCAGTTTTGATGTTGGTTTGGTGAGGTGAAAATGTGTGGGGGCCAACCAGATACACAACTGCCCCCAGCAGTGCTGCCAGATACACAGATACCCCCAGCAGTGCTGCCAGATACACAAATGCCCCCACTGCTGCCAGATACATAAATGCCCCCAGTGCCAGATACACATTATATGCCCCCACAGTGCTGCCAGATACACATCTTATGACCCCACAGTGCTGCCAGATACACATTATATGCCCCCAGCAGTGCTGCCAGATACACATTATATGCCCCCATAGTGCTGCCAGATACACATTATATGCCCCCAGCAGTGCTGCCAGATACGCATTATATGCCCCCAGCAGTGCTGCCAGATACGCATTATATGCCCCCAGCAGTGCTGCCAGATACGCATTATATGCCCCCAGCAGTGCTGCCAGATACACATTATATGCCCCCAGCAGTGTTGCCAGATACACATTATATGCCCCCAGCAGTGCTGCCAAATACACATTATATGCCCCCAGCAGTGCTGCCAGATACACAAATGCCCCCACAGTGCTGCCAGATACACATTATATGCCCCCAGCATTGCTACCAGATACACAAATGCCCCCACAGTGCTGCCAGATACACATTATATGCCCCTAGCATTGCTGCCAGATACACATTATATGCCCCCAGCAGTGCTGCCAGATACACATTATATTCCCCCAGCAGTGCTGCCAGATACACATTATATTCCCCCAGCAGTGCTGCCAGATATACATTATATGCCTCCAGCAGTGCTGCCAGATACAGATTGGAGAACTACTTAAAAGTGAAAATGCTTTAGCCCAGAACACCTATAAGGGGGTGAAGCACTGAACTCATTGAGACCGCTGATCACAGCACACTGCTGCGGAGCTTCAGTAAAGATGGCCACTGTGATGATCCTCCCTGGTATCTCCTTTTATAGATTTATACACACAGGAAGGCTGGGTTTGTCTCGGCAGGAGAGGCAACCCCAGCGGGATCCGGTCTGAAGATCGACAGTATCTAGGTCGACAATGTTTAGGTCGACCACTATAGGTCAACAGTCACTAGGTCGACATGGATGGAAGGTCGACAGGGTTTCTAGGTCGACATGTGCTAGGTCGACAGGTCTAAAGGTCGACATGAGTTTTTCATATTTTTTTTCTTTTTTTTAATTTTTTCATACTTAACGATCCACGTGGACTACGATTGGAACGGTAAAGTGTGCCGAGCGAAGCGGTAGCGGAGCGAAGGCACCATGCCCGAAGCATGGCGAGCGAACGCGGTGCACTAATTTGGGATCCCGGTCACTCTACGAAGAAAACGACACCAAAAAAAAAAAACCCCTCATGTCGACCTTTAGACCTGTCGACTTAGCACATGTCGACATAGAAACCCTGTCGACCTTCCATCCATGTCGACCTAGTGACTGTCGACCTATAGTGGTCGACCTAAACATTGTCGACCTAGATACTGTCGATTTGATGAACCACACCCGTCTCACCAGATCATCAGCAGACCAGCCTATAGTCTGCACGCAGAGGAGGGAAGATAGCTGTCAGTCACCGTGTAGCGCGGCTGACAGCAACGGGCAGGGAGTGTCAGTGCGCAGGGTTCAGCGGTCTGCAAAGGCAGTGTGCCTGAGAGGTGAGGGCTGCACAGAGGGTGCGGACCGGTGGAAATGTGAGCTTGGGCCGCATTTGGCCTAGGGCCGGACTTTGGACATGACTGTTCTAAAGGATATGTACTATGAGAGATTTGACTTTCATTTAAACTTATATATTTACCAGGGATACAGTGGTCATGCCATTGGTATCTAAGGGGGGAATTTAGATCTGATCACGGGCCCCCATTACCTGTGAGCACCTATTCAAAGATCATTTCAGCTCGCTACCCTCGGGGATGCGTTTATGTGCCCAAACTGACTTTTTCACATTCGCATCCATTAGTTTAGTCAGGTTTTGGTGCTTTGCGATCTCCCATCACTTTAGACGAGAAATCGTGCTTGAACAAGCAATTTAATTCCACCCTAAAGGGGGGTACACATGTAGAGATGGGTGCTTAGATTCTAAGCAATCTAACTAAATTGCTTAGACGTTAAGCACACAATGCTCTGTGTGTATAGCCCATAGTTATAGCGATGCACGGCGCTATAGCTGACTCTAGATTGGCCTGCATGCATGCCAAATCTAGTCAGATCGCTCACTTCACTGCTGGGTGAAATTAGTGCTTTTGTGTTTTTTTTTCCCCCTTGCTCAGTACACATCGTGCTGTGTGCTGAGGGTCCTGAGATGTGTGCTGAGCGATCTGTGCTAGATCACCCAGCACACATCTCTGGGAGAAATCAGTACATGTCTACCCCCCCAGGGCCAGTTCTAGACTTTGTTGCACCCAGGATGAAAGTTTCCTTTGGCGCCCCTCTACCAGGGAAAATAGGGTTAGTGTTCGCCTAAGGCGCGCACAAAAAAATAGGGCGTGGCTTCATAGGGAAGGGGCATGGCCACAGAATAGTACCAATTCACATTACACTGCACAGTAGTGTCCGTCAGTCACATTATACCACACAGTAGTACCCCTTATACCATGTTAGAGCCCCTTACACACATTAAACCACAGTAGAGCAGAGCCCCTTATACACGTTATGCCAGGTAGCCCCTTATACACACTGTGACATTGCACCAGGTAGACCCTTATATGCAGTGCACTTATTAAGTGCCCCCTATGCAATGCCCTCAGTAGTGCCTCCAGTAGTAATTCCCCAATGGTAATGACCCAGTATATTATTGGCCCCAGTGGCGTAACTAGAAATTTTTCTCCCCCAAGCCAAAAAATTCTTCGGCGCCCCCCCCCCCCCATAATTGGCACTAGGAAAGGGACAAACATGTGCGCGGCGCCAAAAAGGGGCGTGGTTTTGTTTAAATGGGCGCGGCTTCGCATAAAGAGGCGTGGCATTGCAGGAATGGACTACCTTATACCCCAGTTTTGCAACCTGCACGCCCAGACGTTAGCCACCACAGGAAAGAAAAATAATCCTGATTCATGCCCCTTCCATTATTTGTCATTTTTCCTCCTTATAGTAATGCCCAGTATACATTATGCCACATACTGCAAAGGCCCTCAGACATTATGCCACACACAATAATGCACATGACACAATATGCACACACCGTAATGCCCCCGACACATTATGCCACACACCGTAATGTCTATGACACATTATGACAGGAATCGCAATGCCCGTTATACATTATGCTACACACTGCAATGCCCCTGATACATTATAGCACATACCACAATGCCCATGATATAGTATACCACACACCGCAATGTCCGTGATACATTATGACACACACCGCAATGTCCGTGATACATTATGACACACACACTGCAATGAACCTGAGACATTATACCACATACCACAATGCCCATGATATAGTATACCACACACCGCAATGTCCGTGATACATTATGACACACACCGCAATGCCCGTTATACATTATGCCACACTGCAATGACCCTGAGACATTATACCACATACCACAATGCCCGTGATATAGTATACAGACACCGTAATGCCTGACACATTATGCCACACACCGCAATGCCCATTATACATTATGCCACACACTGCAATGACCCTGAGACATTATACCACATACCACAATCAGGGGCGTATCTACCTATTGGCCAGGATGGCACTCGCCAGGGGCCCCAGCCGAGGAGGGGCGCCGCCCAGCGGTGCCACCCGCGGCCAGTAGGTAGATTTAATATTAACCAGCTGTCCACTCCCGCCCCCCAATGTCTGTCTCCCCCCCGCCCGGTAGTTTGTCACCCCGAACTGACAGCTGGCTGCACTGTAGACCATAGCAGGCAGCCGCAGCAGCGGCAGTCACTGTAATTAGCGCCGGGGTCTGACACAGCGCTACAATCAGGAAACTACATAAACTACAGCTCCCAGCAGCCTTTGCTGCCGGGAGGTCACTGCAGCAAGGGCCGCTGGTAAGGTGTAGTTTCTTGATTTGAGCGCGGTGTCGGACCCCGGCGCCAATTACTGTGACAGCGGCTGCCTGCTATGGTTGATCCTGGGCGTCAGTGCGGGTGAGGGACTAACGAGGGGGGGGGGGGGAGTGCTCGGGGGTACACATGTATAAAAAATGTATAATATATACATCAGTTATGTGGTTTCCCCTCCTATCCCATAAAAGCACCACAAAATGCTGTGGGCACTGGAGAAGGATAGCTTACTATGGTGGGTGGGAACATGCAGAACCATAATGCCAGTACATATTAACATATAAATGTGCAGGTTTAATGTAAGATTTTATTCTTTTTCCATGGAGTACATTTTTCTCATTCCGAAGAATGGCACTGACATTATTTATTTCTCTAACGTCCTAGTGGATGCTGGGGACTCCGTCAGGACCATGGGGAATAGCGGGCTCCGCAGGAGACAGGGCACATCTAAAAAGCTTTTTAGGTCACATGGTGTGTACTGGCTCCTCCCCCTATGACCCTCCTCCAAGCCTCAGTTAGGTTTTTGTGCCCGTCCGAGAAGGGTGCAAACTGGATGGCTCTCTTAAGGAGCTGTTTAGTAAAGTTTTTTTTTAGGTTTCTAATCAGTGATTCCTGCTGGCGACAGGATCACTGCAACGAGGGACTTAGGGGAGAGACTTGCAACTCACCTGCGTGCAGGAGGATTGAAGTTTTAGGCTACTGGACACTGAGCTCCAGAGGGAGTCGGAACACAGGTCAGCCTGGGGTTCGTCCCGGAGCCGCGCCGCCGATCCCCCTTACAGACGCTGAAGAAAGACGGCGGAACGGAGGTCCGGAAACAGGCGGCTGAAGACTTCACAGTCTTCAGAGAGGTAGCGCACAGCACTGCAGCTGTGCGCCATTGTTGCTACACGGCTCACTGACACGGTCACGGAGGGTGCAGGGCGCTGCTGGGGGCGCCCTGGGCAGCAATATAAATACCTATTTGGCAAATAAATACATCACATATAGCCATTAAGGCTATATGTATGTATTTAACCCAGGCCAGTTTTCCTAATAACCGGGAGAAAAGCCCGCCGTGAAAGGGGCGGAGCTTATTCTCCTCAGCACTCAGCGCCATTTTCCTGACCAGCTCCGCTGGTGAGGAAGGCTCCCACTCTCCCCTGCACTACAGAAACAGGGTTAAAGAGAAGGGGGGCATAAATTGGCGATATAATTATATATTAAGAGCCCATATATAGAAACAACACCTTCTAGGGTTGTTATATACATTATGGCGCTTTTGGTGTGTGCTGGCAAACTCTCCCTCTGTCTCCCCAAAGGGCTAGTGGGTCCTGTCCTCTATCAGAGCATTCCCTGTATGTGTGTGCTGTAGGTCGGTACGTGTGTGTCGACATGTATGAGGAAAATGTTGGTGAGGAGACGGAGAAAATTGCCTGTAATGGTGATGTCACTCTCTAGGGAGTCGACACCAGAATGGATGGCTTACTTATGGAATTACGTGATAATGTCAACACGCTGCAAGCCGGTTGACGACATGAGACAGCCGGCGGACAAATTAGTATCGGTCCAGGCGTCTCAGACACCGTCAGGGGCTTGTAAAAACGCCCATTTACCTCAGTCGGTCGACAGACACTGACACGGACACTGACCCCAGTGTCGACGGTGAAGAAACAAATGTATTTTTCCTTTAGGGCCACAAGTTACATGTTAAGGGCAATGAAGGAGGTGTTACGTATTTCTGATACCACAAGTACCACAAATAAGGGTATTTTGTAGGGTGGGAATAAACTACTTGTAGTTTTGCCTGAATCAGATAAATTAAATGTAGTGTGTGATGATACGTGGGGTTCCTCCGACAGAAAGTTATGGGCGGTATACCCTTTTTCCCGCCAGTAGTAAGGGCGAGTTGGAAAACACACCTTAGGGTGGACAAGGCGCTCACACGCATATAAAAAACATGGCGTTACCGTTTCCAGATACGGCCGCCCTCAAGGAGCCAGCTGATAGGAAGCTGAAAAATATCATAACAGTATATACACACATACTGGTGTTATACTACGACCAGCAATCGCCTCAGCCTGGATGTGCAGCGCTGAGGGGGCTTGGTCGGATTTCCTGACTGAAAATTTTGATACCCTTGACAGGGACAGGATTTTATTGTCTATAGAGCATTTTAGGGATGCATTTCTATATATGTGTGATGCGCAGAGGCATATTTGCATTCTGGCATCAAAGAGTAAATGTGATGTACATATCTGCCAGACGAAGACACGACAGTGGTCAGGTGAGGCAGATTCCAGACGGCATATGGAAGTATTGCCGTATAAAGGGGCGGTCCATTGGACCTGGTGGCCATGGCAACAGCTGAAAAATCCACCTTTTGTTACCCCGAGTCACATATTGGCAGAAAAGGACACAGTCTTTTCAGTCTCAGTCCTTTCGTCCCCATACGGGCAGGCGGGCGAAGGCCAGTCATATCTGCCCAGGGGGAGAGGAAAGGGAAGAAGACTGCAGCAAGCAGCTCATTCCCAGGAACAGAAGCTCCTCACGGCTTCTGCCAAGTCCGCAGCATAACGCTGGGGCCGTACAAGCGGACTCAGGTGCGGTAGGGGGTCATCTCAAGAGTTTCAGCAACACTCGCAAGGGAACTCCGGGATCCTACATGTAATATCCCAGGTGTACATTGGAAATTCGAGACGTCTCCCCCTCACACAATTCACAGGCTGTATTCCCAGCAGGTGATAATCAAAGTACCCTTCTTACAACAAGGAAGGGGGTAGTATTCCACACTATATTGTGGTACTGAAGCCAACCGGCTCGGTGAGATCTGAAATATTTGAACACTTACATACAAGCGTTCAAATCAAGATGGAGTCACTCGGAGCAGTGATAGCGAACCAGGAAGAAGGGGATGATATGATGTCACTGGATATCAGGGACGTTTACCTACAGGTCCAAATTTGCCCTTCTCACCAAGGGTACTTCAGGTTCCTGGTACAGAACTGTCACTATCAGTTCAGACGCTGCCGTTTGGATGGTCCACGGCGCACCGGGTCTTTACCAAGGTAATGGCCGGTATGATGATTTTTCTTAAAAGAAACATGGACGCTTTCCTGATAAGGGCAAGGTCCAGAGAACAGTTGGAGGTCGGAGTAGCACTATCTTAAGTAGTTCTACGACAGCACGAGTGGATTCTAAATATTCCAAAATCGCAGCTTTTTCCGACGACACGTCTACTGTTCCTAGGGAAGATTCTGGACACAGTCCAGAAAAACGTGTTTCTCCCAGTGGAGAAAACCAGGGAGTTATCCGAGCTAATCGGGATCCTCCTAAAACCAGGAAAAGTGTCAGTGCATCATCGCACAAGAGTCCTGGTAAAAATGGTGGCTTATTACGAAGCAATTCCATTCGGCAGATTTCCCGCAAGAACTCTTCAGTGGGATCTGCTGGACAAATGGTCCGGATCGCATCCTCAGATGCATCAGCGGATAACCCTATATCCAAGGAAAAGGGTGTCTCTCCTGTGGTACTTACAGAGTGCTCATCTTCTAGAGGGCCGCAGATTCGGCATTCAGGATTGGATGCCGGTGACCACGGAGGCCAGCCTGAGAGGCTGGGGAACAGTCACACAGGGAAAAAATTTCCAGGGAAGTGTGATTAAGTCTGGAGAATTCTCTCCGCATAAATAAGCTTAGAGCAAATTTATAATGCTCTAAACTTAGCTAGACCTCTGCTTCAAGGTCAGCCGGTATTGATCCAGTGGGATAACATCACGGCAGTCGCCCACGTAAACAGAAGGGCGGCACAAGAAGCAGGAGGGCAGTGAAAACTGCAAGGATTTTTCGCTAGGCGGAAAATCATGTGATAGCACTGTCAGCAGTGTTCTTTCCGGGAGTGGACGACTGGGAAGCAGACTTCCTCAGCAGACATGACCTCCACCCGGGAGAGTGGAAACTTCATAGGGAAGTTTTTCAACATGATTGTGGACCGTTGGCAAAGACCAAAGGTGGACATGATGGCGTCCCGCCCGAACAAAACCGGGACAGGTATTCCGCCAGGTCATGAGACCTTCAGGCGATAGCTGTGGATGTTCTGGTAACACCGTGGGTGTACCAGTCTGTGTATGTGTTCCCTCCTCTGTTTCTCATAACCAGGGTATTGAGAATTATAAGACATAGAGGAGTATGAACTATACTAGTGGCTCCGGATTGGCCAAGAGGGACTTGGTACCCGGAACTTCAAGAAATGCTCACAGAGGACTAAGGGCCTGGGGAGCTAAGAAGGGACTTGATTCAGCAAGTACCATGTCTATTCCAAGACTTACCGCGGCTGCGTTTGACGGCATGGCGGTTGAATGCCGGATCCTGAGGGGAAAAGGCATTCCATAAGAGGTCATACCTACCCTGGTCAAAGCCAGGAAGGAGGTGACCGCACAACGTCATCACCACATGTGGTGAAAATATGTTGCGTGGGTGAGGCCAGGAAGGCTCCACGACGGAAATTCAACTAGGTCGATTTCTACACTTCCTGAAAACAGGAGTGTTTTGGACCTCAAATTGGGGTTCATTAACATTTAAATTTCGGCCCTGTAGATTTTCTTCCAGAAAGAATTGACTTCAGTTCCTGAAGTCCAGATTGTAAAGGATGTATTGCATATACAGCTTTTTTGTGCCCCTAGGGGCACCGTGAGATCTCAACATAGTGTTGGGATTTCTTAAAATCATATTGGTTTGAACCGCTCAAATCTGTGGATTTGAAATATCTCACATGGAAAGTGACCATGCTGTTGACAAATATCTCACATGGGAAGTGACCATGTTGTTAGCCCTGGCCTCGGCCAGGCGATTGTCAGAATGGGCGGCTTTGTCTTACAAAAGCCCATATTAAAATTTTCCATTTGAACAGGACAGAACTGGGACTCGTCTCCAGTTTCTTCATGAAGGGGTGTCAGCGTTTTCACCTGAAACAACCTCTTGTGGTGCCTGCGGCTACTAGGGACTTGGAGGACTCCAAGTTACTAGACGTGGTCAGGGCCCTAAAAATATATATATATATATATATAGTTAGGACGGCTGGAGTCAGAAAGTCTGACTTGCTGTTTATACTGTATACACCCAACAAGTTGGGTGCTCATGCTTCTAAGCAGTCTATTGCACGCTGGATTTGTAGTACAATTCAGCTTGCACATTCTGTGGCAGGCCTGCCACAGACGAAATATGTAGATGCCCATTCCACAAGGAAGGTGGGCTCATCCTGGGCGGCTGCCCGAGGAGTCTCGGCATTACAACTTTGCCGAGCAGCTACGTGGTCAGGGGAGAACACGTTTGTAAAATTTTACAAATTTTGATACTCTGGCTAAGGAGGACCTGGAGTTCTCTCATTCGGTGCTGCAGAGTCATCCGCACTCTCCCGCCCGTTTGGGAGCTTTGGTATAATCCCCATGGTCCTGACGGAGTCCCCAGCATCCACTAGGACGTTAGAGAAAATAAGAATTTACTTACCGATAATTCTATTTCTCGTAGTCCGTAGTAGATGCTGGGCGCCCATCCCAAGTGCGGATTGTCTGCAATGCTTGTACATAGTTATTGTTACAAAAATCGGGTTATTACTATTGTTGTGAGCCATCTTTTCGGAGGCTACTTCGTTTTGTTATCATACTGTTAACTGGGTTCAGATCACAAGTTGTACGGTGTGATTGGTGTGGCTGGTATGAGTCTTACCCGGGATTCAAGATCCTTCCTTATTGTGTACGCTCGTCCGGGCACAGTACCTAACTGAGGCTTGGAGGAGGGTCGTAGGGGGAGGAGCCAGTACACACCATGTGACCTAAAAAGCTTTTTAGATGTGCCCTGTCTCCTGTGGAGCCCGCTATTCCCCATGGTCCTGACGGAGTCCCCAGCATCCACTACGGACTACGAGAAATAGAATTATCGGTAAGTAAATTCTTATTTTTAAGTAGTTCTTGTTTATCCTTTTTAATGAATACTATTCAAAATAGTATCACTTTTATTAAACTTTCACACATCTTCCCAGTGCTTAATAATAAATTGGATGTCGTTTTGTATGTATATATACGTATGTGTGTATATATATGTATATATATATATACATGTGTGTGTGTCTATATATATATATATATATATATAATATATATGTGTGTGTGTGTGTGTGTGTGTGTGTGTACACACACACACCTGCGTTCCGGCACTCAGGTCATCCAACCAAGGATCCTGCTTGCTCCGGTGCCCTCCACAGAAGACACACGCCTCATATAGACAGCAAAACGAGGCGGCACTCTGAGTCGGTGTAAACAAATATAACATGTATTAAGAATGAATGTCAACATTTCAGGGAAGATGGGGAGTTGGTCCCCGAAACGTTGACATTTATTCTTAATGCACGTTATATTTGTTTACACCGACTCCGAGTGCCGCCTCGTTTTGCTGTATGTATGTATGTATATATATATATATAGAAAGGACGAGCGGTGCGGCACTCCAATGATTGACACAGAGACTAAGGTATAAATGCAACGTTTCAATGCCCGTATTTATTGTGGCATTTTCGTCAGGATATACATGTAAAAAATGAACATACCTTATATAGGAACCACCACCATGTGAAAACGCCAGCCGGTGCGGCGGGACCACCCACCTGTCCGACTCAGCGGAGATTACGTCATGGCGCTCTGAAAAGACGCGTCTGACTGTGAGTGATTAGGAAAGCCCGTCACCATGACAACAAGAATATACAATGCACGCATAAGCATAGACACATCTCACAAATACAAAGAAGACCTTATCTTAAAAAGATTAGAATAAACGAAATAGGACAAATAAGGAAACTGCAATGATATATCAGTAACAAATACCAAAAGAAACAAAATATACAACAAGATGGTAAACAATATAAATGGAAAGGCTCTAGTCAAAATGTCGATCTATGCGGCAAGTATATCTATTTAAGTAAGGGCCAAAGTTGCAATACCAGACTGTTCATTAAGGCCGCCAGGGACTAGAGTACCTAAACGGTGAATCCAGCGTGCCTCGCAATGTAACAATTTAAGACCACGATTCCCACCCCTAAGGGATACAGGTATATGATCGATCATCCTATATTTTAGTGTGGTCAGATTATGTGAAGCTAAGGCAAAATGCCTCGCCACTGGTTGGTCGCTACTACCAGAGACTAAAGCGGCTTTAATAGCTGAACGATGAGCTGCCATCCGCTCCTTGAATGAGCGTTCAGTTTTGCCTATGTAAGACAAACTACATGGGCAGATAATTTGGTAAACAATAAATTTTGAATTGCACGTGAGTCTGTGTCTAATGGATAATTTTTTGCCAGTATGAGGATGGTAAAAGGTGTCACCAGGAATAAGGAATTTGCACGTAACACAAGTGCAGCGTATGTAAATACTGGGAGCAGGTTCTGTGATATCCGCTTTGACTAAAATGTCACGGATATTACGGCCACGTTTATAACATGACATAAGGTGTGTGTTGGTCAAGTTACAGTCAGGGTCTGATGTGACGATAGGCCACAATTTTTTAGAGATTTTATTAATGGGGCCACTAGCTGTAGTAAATTGAGTAACCCATGGAAGGACATTTTTATTGTCACAAGGTTTAGGTTCCAATAAAGCTTGTCTATGCATATTAAGTGCCTTATTTTTGGAAAGAAGTAACTGATCGTAATCATACCCCCTGTCAAGAAACTTCTTCATTAGGGTGTTCATTTGGAGTTCTGCTTGTTGAGTGTCTGATGTAATACGTCTCACACGGATAAACTGGGAATACGGCAGACCTGCAATAAGGGGTCTTGGGTGACAGCTATTGTAAGCCAGTAAATTGTTACGGTCCGTGGGTTTGCTAAACAAACTAGTTGACACATAGCCCTCATGTAAGTGTATAGAAACATCAAGATAATTAATTTCAGTGGGACTACAAGCGAACGTGAATTTTACGGGGCTGGAGCCCAAATTATGTTGGTTGATATGGTCAATAAGAACAAGGCTATCACCCTTCCAGAAGATCAACAGATCATCTATGTAACGGCAGAAAAATATAATCCTATCTGCAATTGATTCATCTGAAAAAATACAGATTTTTCAACATCAAACATAAAAATATTAGCGTATGAGGGGGCCACCGCCGCCCCCATCGCACAACCAATTAGCTGTAAATAAAAAGCACCATTGTATAGAAAAAAATTCCTATTCAAAATAAATTTGAGTAACATAATCACAAATTCAACGTCAGTACCATTATAAGAACTCTGATTTTCTAGGAAGCGGCTAACTGAAAGTAAACCTAAATCATGAGGAATAACAGTGTACAAATTAGTTACATCAATAGTAAACATTGTCACATCTTGGTCAAGCTTAGGGAGTTCACATAGTTTCACAAGGAGAGATGTAGTATCAAGCAAGTATCTCGGATGTTGTCTAATAAATGGTTGAAGTAGACTGTCAATGTATACTGATGCAGGTTGGGATAGACCACCACGGGCAGCAATGATAGGTCTGCCCGGGGGGTCAACAATGGATTTGTGAATCTTTGGGGTAGTATAGAATAATGGGACGATGGGAAAAGATGGTAAAAGTGCTTTAGAAAGTGCCTCAGGAATGATACCATGATCCAAAGCATTCTTAAGGATAGTGGCAAGTTCAGTTCTAAAGATGACTGACGGATCCTGTGGAAGAAGGCGGTAAGTGGATGAATCATTCAGATGAACATCAACTTGGGCTTTGTATTTGTCCAGATCCTGGATTACTAGGGCACCCCCCTTGTCAGCTGGACGGAAAATCAATGATTTGTTGTTGGATAAAATGTCCAATGCTAATTGTTCAGCTTTAGATAAATTAAAGCGGCACAAAGGTAAAGACGACACAGACGACTGGACTTCATCATTAAGGAGACGTATAAATGTCTTAATAGAAGGGTTGAACGATTGGGGTTCAAACGTGCTTCTAGGTGTAAGTTTCAACAATTGTGGAGGAATTTCAGCAGCTGGTGACTCCTGTGAGGGAGATGGAGCGGCAGGTGGGCGTTTATGGTAGAATTCTTTAAGCTTCAGCAGCCGATGTAATTTATGTTGTTCAACATTCCATTCAAGCGCATTAAATTTTTGCGTCGGGACAAATGAAAGTCCCTTTGATAAGACCTCAGTCTCAGTAGTTGTCAAAACATATGAAGATAAGTTGACAATTAAGTTTTGTTGGAGGTTGTTTTTTTTGCGCGGCACCTGCCTTTTGTTTTGTCCACCCCTTCTGGTGTATTTTCTGCATCGCGGGTGTATCGTGCTCTCGTAGTCACCCCTAAAGGGTCCAGTTGATCGCGTTTTCTGCCACGAGGGGCCCGTCGATCATTGTCACTTGCCGAAGAATTAAACTCTGTAGAAGAGTCCTGCTGGTGGTCCTGTCGTCTGTTACGTCTAAAGAAAGGTTTACGATAATCATGACCTCTAGCTGGATAGGTCCACTGATACACCGTATTGTTTTCATAATCTGCTTCAACTTTGGTTAATTTGTTCTTTTTAAATTTAATCAGGTCTCGTTTGTAGGTCTGTAGCTGAGTATTTAGTTTAGTATACCATTCACTGTCAGTATCACTGGTGAGGTTAGGTTTATGGATTATCTCAAATGCATCAATTTTATCCTTAGTATTAGCAACCTCTTTAGTGGAGAACTCTATGATCAATAACATTAGGTCAAAAGAGCATTTATTAGTTATTGATATCCACTTACGGCAAAAAGCGGGATCATGTTTCCCAATTGTGGGGCCATTACGGACACGCAGGCCCCTAGGGATTTTCTTCGCTCTGTAATAGTCGCTTAAGGATAATGCATGATAGTAATAATCGATCTCACGCCTCTTTAACCTTAATAATTCACGGTATACATCATCCAAGGGTAAAGCCTCAGCTTGTTCTGTGAGGCCACCAGTGACTAGAATGGCGTCAGCTTCTGCTTCCGAATAAGAATAGGAATCACCAATCGGATAAGTGGTGAATGCATGACCACTAGGTTGTGGGTCAAAATTAGACTCAGCCATAACAACAAAAGAGACTAACAAGATGGTAAATAAAAATGCGTGCAGAATAAAAGATAATCAACAAAGTGATTTAAAAACAGTCCATGAGTGAATACACACGGAAATGATACCTGGAATGAAGACTTCAGGGGTGCCCTGACCAGAGATCCGGAAATCCAGAAAACAACAATAGAGGAAGGCAGGGGTCCGGCACAGCCACTTGAAAATAGTATAACATTGGGTGCCCTCACAGTAATAAACAGAAAGGACGAGCGGTGCGGCACTCCAATGATTGACACAGAGACTAAGGTATAAATGCAACGTTTCAATGCCCGTATTTATTGTGGCATTTTCGTCAGGATATATATATTCGCAGGGTGGTGGCGGCACTCATCAGACTTGCACAGGGTCCTTAAGGCAGTGTCTGTTTATTGACCATTGGGCCGTCATGTTTCTGGGATATACCACGGACACTGTGCAAGTCTAAAGAGTGCCGCCACCACCCTGCGATTATTTAGTGGCACTCAGAGACTCGAAAATAGTGAAATGTCCCAAGAGGGTGCTTTTATTAATTTATGTTTCGGGGGTGATTTCCCCTTCTTCAGGACAGGAAAGGAAGACCATCCCCACCCTGTTGGGATATTTTACTATTTAGGAGTCTCCGAGTTCTGCCTGTTCATTCCTGCCTGCATATTTTGGGGCACATACCCCTAGGAGTGCCCTGGAACACGTTATCCTAAGGGGATCCTGGAGTGCTGGGGAATATTGTGTGTGTGTGTATATATATATATATATATATATATATATATATATATATTTTGCTCAAAGTGGGCCGGTATACACTGGAATAGATTTCAAACGGTGACGCCACGGTCAAAGGGACTGAAGGCCATCTCCACACAGCCGCTGCCCTGGGCTTCCTCCTCTTTACCGCTGCCGCTCTTGTCCTCCGCCGCTTCCGCCTATGTCATCCTCCGCTACGCCACCCAGGGCCTTCTCCTGGTCACCACCACTGCCCAGGGCCTTCTCCTCACTGCCGCTGACTTCAGCCTCTGCACCGCCGCCTACCTCAGCCCCATCAGCTGCTCAGGTACTGTCTCTCTGTCAATCTTTCTGTCACTCTCCCTGTCCCTGCTGTCACTCTCTCTGTCCCTGCTGTCACTCTACCTGTCCCTGCTGTCACTCTCTCTGTCACTGTCCCTGCTGTCTCTCTGTCACTGTCCCTGTTGTCACTCTCCCTGTAACTATGTCCCTGCTGTCGCTCTCCCTGTCCCTGAATTTTGGATCATACTGTGTGGGATAATGTGAATTTTGAATCATACTGTGTGGGGTAATGTGAATTTTGGATCATACTGTGTGGGGTAATGTGGGTGGGGTAATGTGAATTTTGGCTCATACTGTGTGGGGTGATGTGAATTTTGGCTCATACTGTATGCGGAAATGTGAATTTTGGGGGGTAATGTGGGTGGGGTAATGTGAATTTTGGCTCATACTGTGTGGGGTAATGTGAATTTTGGCTCATACTGTGTGGTGTAATGTGAATTTTGGCTCAGTCTTTGTGGGGTAATGTGAATTTTGGCTCAGTCTGTGTTGCATAATGGGAATTTTGGCTCATACCATGTTGCATAATGTGAATTTTGGCTCATGCAGTGTGGCATAATGTGTAAGGGGCACTAGTACTAGATGGTATAAGGGGTCCTACTATTGTGGTGCATAATGTGTATAAGGGGTATATGAGATGGTACACTACACTAAAGGACATGCCCCCTTTTGAGTGACCACACCCCATTTTAAACCACACCTCATTTTCTCTGAGTGCACGCGCCTTCGTCGCGCACATAATTATAATCTTCACTTTTCCATACCCCCACTCCACAATTTCCACTATTACCACTATATATAATATATGTGTGTGTGTGTGTGTGTGTGTGTGTGTGTGTGTGTCTCTTCTACTGGTGGGATGTCTTGAGAAAGGTTACGTTAAGTTTTTGTCTACACTGGTGATGTGAGTAAACAAAACCTGCTGAAAAGACCCTGGTGAGTGCACCTCTTCTTATTGGAATGGATATATATTATGGTATACTGGGTTAGCATTTTTTGGAGATATATATATATATATATATATATATATACATACACTATAGGTCCTACTGTGTGGCATAATGTGTATAAGGGGGGGTGGGGGCGCCATGTGTATATGGGCGGGTGTGGGGCGCCAGTCCTTTACTTTGCCAGGGGCGCTCAGACCCCTAGATACACCCCTGACCACAATGCCCGTGATCTAGTATACCATACACCGTAATGCCTGTGACACATACCGCAATGCCCGTTATACCCTATGCCACACTGCAATGCCCCTGAGACATTATACCACATACCACAATGCCCGTGATATAGTTTGCCACACACCGTAATGCCTGTGACACATTCTGACACACACCGCAATGTCCGTGATACATTATGCCACACACCGTAATGCCCATTACACATTAAGTCCTACATTAAGGCTTCTAATTACTTTTAAATTACCTGCTCGTTGCCAGGGGTTTCATGCTCTTGGTTCCATGCACGGTGCCAGGGGTTTTCATGCTCAGGGTGTCATGCTCGTTGCCAGGTGTTTCATGCACTCGGTGTTCATGCACTGGGTGTCATGCTCATTGCTAGGGGGTAGTGCTTGTTGCTAGGGCTGTGCTCCCAGTGCCACATATGTCCTCAGTGCCAGATATTCCCCCACGGTGCCAGGTACTCACATGCCCCCAGTGCCAAATATAGCCTCTCCCCCCCAGTGCCACATATGCCCCCAGTGCCAGATATTCCCCCACAATGCCAGGTGCTCACGTGCCCCCAGTGCCAAATATAGCCCCCCATGTGCCAGGTACACATACAGTGCCATATATGCCCCCTCAGTGCCCCCCCAGTGCCATATATGCCCCCTCAGTGCCTCCCCAGTGCCATATATGCCCCCTCAGTGCCCCCCCAGTGTCATATATGCCCCCTCAGTACCCCCCAGTGCCATATATGCCCCCTCAGTGCCCCCCCAGTGCCATATATGCCCCCTCAGTGCCCCACCAGTGCCATATATGCCCCCTCAGTGCCATATATGCCCCCTCAGTGCCTCCCCAGTGCCATATATGCCCCCTCAGTGCCCCCCAGTGCCATCTATGCCCCCTCAGTGCCCCCCAGTGCCATATATGCCCTCAGTGCCATATATGCCCCCTCAGTGCCATATATGCCCCCTCAGTGCCCCCCGCAGTGCCATATATGCCCCCTCAGTGCCATATATGACCCCTCTGTGCCCCCCCAGTGCCATATATGCCCCATCAGTGCCCCCAGTGCCATATATGCCCCCTCAGTGCCATATATGCCCCTCAGTGCCACCCCAGTGCCATATATGCCCCCTCAGGCCATATATGCCCCCTCAGTGCCCCCCCCCTGTTCCATATATGCCCCCTCAGTGCCCCCCCAGTGCCATATATGCATACCTCCCACAGTGTCCCGCGATGGGGGGGGCAGTTGGGAGTCTCCTACAGTCACTGCTCTGCATAGCAGAGCAGTAGTGAATAGACGCTGTGCGCATGCGCACAGCGTCTATTCAGCGCAGACAGTGGGAGAGAGGGCATGCCAGCAGCTCACAGAGCGCTGGGCATGCCCCCTCAGTGACGAAACGGGGGCGTGGCCCGCGATCGCGGGTCCTCCGCGAAGCCACGCCCCCTTTTCATAGGACACGCCCCCGACACGCCGGAGACTCAGAGGGACACAGGAGAGGCACACGCTGTGCCCTCCGTGTCCCTACTTCACAGCGGGGGGCTAGTGACAACAGATTGACATGCGGACGTTCGTCCGCATGTCAATCTGCTCTAAATCAGTGGCGGCGCCCCCGCAGCCCCTCGCCCCCAAGCCACCGCGAGGGCTGCGTGGGCAGTAGTTACGCCACTGATTGGCCCCATAGTTATGCCCCATGTAGTTATGCCCCCAATAGATTTGCCCACTGTAGTTATGAACCCCGTAGTTATGAACCCCGTAGTTATGAACCCCATAGTTATGCACCCTGTAGTTGTGCCCCCTGTGGTTATGCCCCCAGTTGTTATGCCCCCTATAAATATGCCCCCAGTAGTTATGCCCCCTATAAATATGCCCCCAGTAGTCATGCTACAAGCAGAGATGCCACGGCCACGATTAGATATGCCCCCAGTAGATGTGCCCCCTAGTTGCGCTGCTTACACACACACTCACACACACACAAAAAAACAAACTACAATACTCACTAGCCCCGCTCCTGCCTCCGGACTGCTGCCCTCCGCCTGGCGCCCGCTCCTCGGATCTATGGGAGAGATGTCATGACGTCTCTCCCATAGCGCCGCACAGCCGCACATTGCCCGATCCGGAAGCCGAAGCTCAGGAGTGAGCTCCTGCCTCCGGCTGCAGCTGAGGGTAAGGTGCCGGCTGCAGCAGGTGCCTACACAGCCCATGGCGCCTGCTGTGACCGGGGTGCAGGTGGGCGGCGGGTGCCTTTGTGGTCACTGTGGCCGCGCCCTCAGGCCGAAATGCCCCAAGCACCCGCCCGACTTGCCCGCGCCTAGAACCGCTTCTGGTGCCCCCCTTAAGCGTTCTGTGTCTCTTCCTGAAACTTTGTTACTTTTTACCATTTACTTTGCCCCTGAGTTGATATGCAGTGGCTTGAGGCTGGTGTACATTAACGTTTAGTTTTATCAAATTGTGATTTTATGCATTATGATTATTTGCTTCAGTATTACATTTATTATATTATACCTGCCTTTTTGCACTCTCTCTCATTGTTCTCATTTGCTTTGCAGACTTTCAAGTGGCTGTGTTCTGTATGTAATCGGTGTATAGTGGGCACGCTACTGTATGCTGCGCTGTACTTTGTTGTATTGGCTCTGCTTTGTCAGACTCCAGACTTCCAAGTGGCTGTGTTCTGTATATAGTCAGTGTATAGGTGCACCCTGCTACATGCTGTACTGTATTGGCTGTGCTTTGCTGTGTATGCTGTGTTCTGTATATAATCAGCTGTATGCTGCACTGTATTGGCTGTACTTTGCCGTATCAGCTGTGCTTTGTCAGACTTCAGACTTACAAGTGGCTGTGCTCTGTATATAGTCAGTGTATAGGGGCACCCTGCTGTGTGCTGTGCTGTACTTTGCTGTATCAGCTGTGCTTTGTCAGTCTCCAGACTTACAAGTGGCTGTGTTCTGTATATAATCAATGTATACTGTGTTCTGTATATAATCAGCTGCATGCTGCACTGTACTTTGCTGTATTAGCTGTGCTTTGCTGTGTATGCTGTGTTCTGCATATAATCAGCTGTATGCTACGCTGTACTTTGCTGTATTGGCTGTGATTTGTCAGACTCCAGACTTATAAGTGGCTGTGCTCTGTGTATAGGGGGTAATTCAGAGTTGATCGCAGCAGCAAATTAGTTAGCGGTTAGGCAAAACCATGTGCACTGCAGGGGGGCAAATATAACATGTGCAGAGAGAATTAGATTTGGGTGGGGTGTGTTCAAACTGAAATCTAAATTGCAGTGTAAAAATGAAGCAGCCAGTATTTACCCTGCACAGAAACAAAATAACCCACTCAAATCTAACTCACTCTGCACATTACATCTGCCCCCGCTGCAGTGCACATGGTTTTGCCCAACTGCTAACAAATTTGCAGCTGCAATCAACTCTGAATTACCCCCATAGTCTGTGTATAGGTGCACCCTGCTGTATTCTGCGCTGTACTCTGTTGTAAATTGGCTGTGCTGTGTCCATCTAAAGTGGATGTTCACAAGAAAAACTACATTGTGTGTTGTGTGACTCACTCTCAAATATTCTTCTATTATTTTTACTGCTTGGTTTGCTTTACCCTAATGCACTTTGTTCACATGCATATATAAGCCCTGTGATTCCACGAAGTTTGAACTGAGCTGCAAGTTCAAAGAAATAAAATTGATTGATTGTACTGTTTGGTGCACTTTATCCTAGTGTGCTTTGTTCACGTGCATATATAAGCCTGTGACTACACAAAGTTTGAACTGAACTGCAAGTAAAAAAAATATATATATATATATATATATATATAGAGACCTATGGTTTGTACTGTTCGTTACACTGTGGCAATGTTTCATAGATGCTGTGTGTTTGTGTCACTACTCTGTTGCTTAGTAACTAGTCAGTTCACTGTGGCCTTTGGCCTAGAGCAGATGTACAGATGGTGTAATGGTTAGCATAACTGCCTCACAGCACTGAGATCATGGGTTCGATTCCCACCATGGCCTTAACTGTGTGAAGTTTGTGTACTCTCCCCGTACTTGCGTGGGTTTCCTCCGGGTACTCCGGTTTCCTCCCACAATCCAAAAATATTCTGGTAGGTTAATTGGCTCCTGACAAATTTAACCCTAGCGTGAATGTATGTACATGTGCTAGGGAATATAGATTGTAAACTCCACTGGGGCAGGGACTGATGTGAATGGCCAAATATTCTCTGTAAAGCGCTGCGGAATATGGGACTAATTCAGACCTGGTCGTAGCAGCAAATTTGTTAGCAGTTGGGCAAAACCATGTGCACTGCAGGGGGGCAGATATAATATGTGCAGAGAGAGTTAGATTTGGGCGGGGTGTGTTAAAACTGAAATCTAAATTGCAGTATAAAAATAAAGCAGCCAGTATTTACCCTGCACAGAAACAATATAACCCACTCAAATCTAACTCTCTCTGCGCATGTTATATTGGTTATATAGGTTTTCCCAAGCAGATCTGGTATGGGTAACTTTAATATAGCCTGGGTGGAGGCACTTTAACTTATGACCCAATATCCAGTAATAAGTGTAAATGAGGTGTATATATATATATATATATATATATATATATATACCAGAAAAGTTCCACAGAATGGAAGGTGCACTCTCGCTATGTAGTAGTCAATTGTTCATAGGTACATCGTAATCACCGAAGCTTTAATGTCAACGTTTCAGTCTGTTCACAGACCTTTCACAAGACAGGTGATACATCAGTGTAAATGTTCAATCATATCAACGGTGAACAAAGATTCATCTGCAATGGACAATACTTACAATTACCATCACAAGCCTCGCCGGTCCCTGGAAAATTCCACAACCTGGAAAATACCAGCCACCCTATTAGTCAAAGGTAGGGTGCCTAAAAGTAGTGACATGTGCTTTCCTCCCCCTAAAAACACCATCATACCTGTACAGACAAATGAATCATATGTAGTCTTAATATAGACAACAGGAGGATAATAATACCACAAATTCAGCGTCCAACAAGCTGTTGTAGAAACATTACAAAAAACGATCCATCAGACAGATATATTATAGTGCCCAACCTGTCACCCATTCAATATACGATAGTAGTCACCCTTAGTGCTGATCAAATACCTGTTCAGGGTCCAGTAAGGCATAGATACAGCCACAGTTATTGCACACGCAGATAATATATATGAATTTTTTTTATACATGTATTTTTTATATATATTTTTATATGTGTGTGTATGTATGTATGTATATATATATATATATATATATATATATATATATATATTAATATATTAATATGCAGTATTATATGGAGTATAATGTTTACTGCCCCGGCACTTGTGGGATATAAACATCTATGCTCTCAGCGCTAATCAAGTCAGCGAGGGGACCTTTTTTAATATTCAATATTAGGGCAGACTTATTAACCTGCACGTTAGATCACTGAAAACTGTAGGTCCCTCCCATAGACAGGCTGCTATTGGTACATATAATAGTCACTCAAAACTACTCCACTATGTTAACACTAGTCTCAATAGGGCACTATGGGTTACATAACTAATTAAGTATAATGTGGCACGTTTGATTAAACTTACTAAAGTTATTTACATTTTGTCGCACAGGTGTGCACTATTTATAAAATTAGACACATATAGATCAAATTACTAAGGATAAAAGAGGCTTTTTTTTTTATAGATAATTGAAACACTAATCAGAAGGGGAGGGAAGTGAGATCATCTGGTCTCCTCCTATATAAGCCCATATCCAGCTCACATGCCTCACTGCATGGATGCTGGATCATTACAGATTTTATCTGGGAAGGTGAGATTCCTTTTACTTTTGCCCATGACATTCTGAACAGGACTCCGTTTAGCTGATTTAAAGCTGTGAACTTTTTTCTATCTTATACAATATTGGGAATATTTATAAAAGCAGTGATGCATATTTTTTGTAATCACACTAGTATGTATCACACCTTCTATAGTTATACAGTCCCGATTAGCCTTTTACTAGTGGCTATTCTGATATGTAAGCATTTTACAATTGATCCCTCTTATCTGTTTAATTATGAGCCTCGGTTTAGTTGTCTCAAGTAAAAGAATTGTTTAGATGATAATTCTGTTTAGGGTTAACCCACTATAGGTCCTAATTGTTGACATTTAATTAACCTTTTAGGTTCCACATCCATATGAAATTTTAAGAATTTTATTTGTATCTGCATTGTTTCATCTTTAATTGACCTTTAAGGTACGTTACCATTTGGGATCTTGTATATGTAAAATAAGAACTAGCGTAGTAGCTGCTTTAAGGGCTAGATTAGGCCAATTACTATATGTTGTACACATAGAACCATATAACGATACACCATTGATTTGTACTCTTGAGAATTATCTAATCAGGAAATCCTTTTAATACATGTCCCTTGGTAGTTTCCCACTTAGACCAGGGAACCTCAATTATGGTCATTAGCAGTAATTAAAATAAACAACCCCAATTCTTCTGATTAGTTTAAAAATAATGGATAAGATGCTGTTCCTTACACCTACTAAGTTTAAATAAGAACTGTTTATAATAATAGGTCTCCTATCCCCTGCATATACATCTTTATATTCTAATGGAGCTAGTGATTAAATAATCAATAATAATTAACCCATTAGGTTCCTGCCCTGCATGACTGTATACGAAATCGTCATTACCAACTCTCTTATGAATGTTCTCTCATGAGAGGTGTATGAGATTTGAATCATTAGACCCATGAGGTATGTGGTGTATCATCTAGCCATAAAAAACCTGTTAATGAGGTCTTGGATTGACGATCATACTATGAATTAATTATGTTCTAAATTAGGTTGAATTGATACTCCTTCTATATGACGCTTTGAACGTTCAGTTTGAACTTACCTGCTCAACGGTCTAGGTTCATTCTTCGTATTTGCCATTTAAGGTATGCTTAATATTAAATTTTGCCATTTATTGATCTTAATTGTGTTATCTGCCTGTATAGACGATGTAGATTGTCAACGATTCTTTTGTTTTTTTGTCTTTTTTTGCTTTGTTATACCATGTCTTGCTCATACCTGTTTCTTGGACTGTTTGGATTTTTAATTTGTATGTAATATTGTAACATATTGAATGGTTGTCCTATAACTTTTAGACGCACCCCTGATGAAGTCTAGCTAATAGACGAAATGCGTTGGTTTACAGTTTTATCCTTGATGTTATCTCCGAATATCTAACGAGGAGGAACAAGGTTACAGCAGAAAATTGCCTATATTCTTCTACATCCCAGTGTTGGATCAATATAGGAGATAAAACATCTTAATGCTTATGTAATAATGATGAACACATAATATGCTATTGTATTTTTTATAAATTTTTTATGAAAGAACATTCCATGCTTTAGATATTGGATCAATATTGTTTGTGAAACCTCTTGAGGACTATCTTTAGTATTAAGGGTTGCTCCAATCCCTGGGCGCTATTTTCCTTTCTTTTACATTGCATTCTATCTTCAGTTCCTCCTAACAAGGAACTTAGTGATACTAGGCAGCCCATCTAAGAAAGCATTCAACAATATTACGTTAGTCTCTAATATAACAGCGCAGAGGGAGAGTTTTTTTGTTTGAGATATATATATATATATATATATATATATATATATATAATATAGTATGTTGATAATGTCGGTATTATCTTAGACCGCAAAGCTATACCCCTTTGTACACTATTACCGTTGAGCCGATATGGCCGCTAGACTACGTGCACGTGCTACGCACTTTGTACGCTATTTGCGTACAGAGTCCTGCACGTGGTACGCACTTGGCGGAGTACACACAGCGAGCGCTCACACAATGGATAACCTTTAAACCTTGTTAATGATACGATGTAATGATATGCTTATACTTGAAACCTTTTGGCAGCAAAGTACTGCAACGATGTTATACCTTTAAACCTTTAGTAGCGCTGGCGAGACAAAGTATCCGCAGTGCGTACACCTTAACAATGCTTATACACTTTAAACAGGTTAATCTACTTTAAAGCCCAGGCAGGAAAGTGAAAACACAACACCGTTTGTAGTTGAAACCACAGGGTTCTAAGGCCACCGTGGATTGATTCCAAAAGATAAAACAATACAATTTATACACTACAGACTAACAAGTAAATCTAAACAGAATAATGGCTACAGAGAATGTACGTACGTGAGAATATTCGCAAGCGCAACCCGAACTCGGTCCTCCGCTGGTCATACAGATAGAGTTTAGAGTCTTCTGACCGGCCAGGCAACAATGGTCCTTTTATACACTACATGCATACACAATACAATAGTCACTGTAATCTCATTGTTCATTGGACACAGAGATATGTCTCCACATTACAGCAAAGGTCATAGGTGGATTTGAAAAGGTGGGCGATGTCATTCCCAACTGCTCTTGTGGGTGGTATCCTCTGGATTCCCGCCGCATATGTAATTTACAGTAAATACAGTTAATGTTCATAATCTACTTTTGTACATAACTATACGCAGGAACAAGCGATCTTTCTCTAACTAACACCGGAATGTTACCCTCAAAATACCCTACAGCTGGATACTAGACATCACCTTCCAACCTTTATCTGACCCTTCCTATCATGCAAAGAGGAATCTGTTTAAACTAATAATACTCGCTGACATGGTCTAGGGGAACTATATCTACAAAATACGCTATATGGGTTAAATATGTAATGTTCTAATAACACGCTACACGCTCACAAACTCCTCCGTAAATACCCATATCATGCGCATGATCGCTGGAGCGATCCTATGCAACTTGCGGATATGTGCACGCACGGTGGACTGAGTGTACGAGCAGCGGGCATGTGCATGGGGTAAGTACAAGGCATATGTATTATGATATTTTTCGACTTTGACAGTCCACCCTTTGGCAGTCAACAATAACTGCCACTATCTAAACATTAAACAGAAAAATATATAATACAATACCTATAAATGATTGGGTGGTAGGAGGAGAGGAGTAGGCAGGAAATGTATGGCCTAGTGGGATAGTAAAAGCATGTATGTATGAACTTCATGTCTGAGGGGCATGTATCATCGTGCCGTACATGTTCTAGATAAGCTTCGAGGTATTGCGAAGTATACATTAAATCCTTCTTATCCCGTATTAAGGGTCTGTAAGTGGGCCAACAAACACTACCGAGCTCTTTTCGGCTTCTTGTTCCTACAAATGGGGTGCACATTTAGTTGATGATACATGGAGGGGGAAAACATGTGAGTGCTAATATGTGTATATATATATCACCTGTCGACTATGTGTGTCACTACCTGAAGGTTGTAGAGATGAAGATAAGAAACATATCACAAATACATTCTCATAATAATGTGTGCAATCATCCTTGGGTGTTGATTGAAGTCTTGTCCGGATGGGTGTATCCTTGCTGTGGGTGGTAATCAAAGTCTTTCAAGTGTCCATAAAAAGTCTTTCAAAGTCTTTAATCACGTCTTATCACAACATTGTCTCAATTGATGGGTCATAAATTAAATCAGTTTGTGTAACAATGCCCCCGCTCCTCAAACTCATCACTTTGGTTCTGCGCTTGCACTGCATTAAAAATCAAACACATCTAAATATCAGACCAATCATTATGACAACTCCCAGGATACAAAGGAGAAACTTTCCTACACTCACGATAACATTTTGAGCCCATTCTCCTAAACCAGAGAACCAATTGCATGGGTTCAACCATGAGACCCAGCCGGTCAGTTCATTACTCACAGCAGTAAGGGTAAGGTTGTGTCTCCTTCGGAACTCCCATTTCAATTGCAAGATATCGTCCATTTTTTGATCTATGACCTCGGTGGGGTCATCAGTGCTGTTTGTAATCTTCACACCATACTGAGTTGCTAGGGTGACACAATACCCGCCTGTCACCGCTGTGATGTAGTTGAGAACCATCCTGTGCTGGATCAGTTCCGTTTTGTAAGCTTGCAATTCCCTCCCAGTATACCTGAAGGTGTCATCATACATCTCAGTGATATTATCTATCAGGTTCGCTAGCGCATGATTGTACCTAAAATTTATAATTCCTCCGGCGGTATGGGTGATATCTAACGCGAGTAGGAATTGAATCCCGGTGGATTCGTGGATCAAATCAGAGGCTGCGTGCTCTGTCCTATCTATAAGGTGTCTCTTAACGATGTGTTCGTAGTGAGTGTGAGTGTAAGGAGCTTGAGCATTGCGGTGAACGTCTTTCATCTTATTATGGGTTATGGTCATTACTTCTGGCAACACTCTTCCAATGTAACACAATCCCTCTGAGTTTGGGGCAAGCCACTTATACGCCTTCCTCCCGCATATGAAATATGCATCATCGGGGAGAACATATGGGACAGTATATGACATCACCATATTGCAAACCTTCCAGGTGAAAAATCCTATCCCTAACTCTCTCATTTGTTCAGTACACGTATCAGGCTGTATGATATGCGCACAGTATCCTGGTGATACTTCTCCAACCCGCATGGTCCTACTTCCTAGAGTATACCTGTACCGAAAATACCTCCCACCATCGGCTATTTGGAGTATAAGTTCTGAGTCTACGGGCATCCTATCGGCTCTGTGTGAAAATGCCATGGTTTGGTTATTCCATGTCACTTCCCAATTTCCCGTCTTTCGGGGATTGGAAATGTTGAAACATACTAAGGATCTATCCACATGATATTGGTGGAGCTTCAAACTAGGGGGCCTAGAAATATTAAATTTCTTGTCCACCGGTCTCCCACCCCTTAATTCAAGTACCTCATCTATTGCTAAAGGATACGGTACTAGTCCTGACTTGCTTTGACCTTGAGGTACTTGTGAGCACACCCAGCATTCTGTTTGGTTTAAAACCTTACCCACTAATGAGTGATAGTCACTCAATGGATGACGGTCCATGTTGATATTAAGGCTGGACTGACATCTCTGGATGCACCCGTACTCAACTATGTTTTCATAGTTTCTACAGATACAATTTTCCTCAGCCAATAACCCTTCACAGTGCCTCCTAGTTTCGTGACTACCAGATCGTTTTCTGATACTCGCCTTTGCTCGATGGATGTGTTGCTCTTGGAATTCTACAAATCCGTCCTTGCCATCAGAACCCATTCCAGATCCTTTCTCGACCTCTCTGGTACTCTCACCGAAACAGACTGCTCTGGTCAACAACAGGGTCAACAGGAAAACCCGAAATGCAGTCTCTTGGGGTAAGCCCATCTTGCTAAGGGGAGAGAAAAAGGAGCAAGGAAGGGGGAAAGGAGGGTAATGGGAGATGGAGAAAATAATAAAAAGGAAGAAGAAATTTGGTGCGACAACCGCCTCTGGTCTTGTATTTCTCTGTGCTCAGGTGCCGTGACAACAGTCCTGCCTCTCAACCTTCCCGGAACAGGCACTCCAGTGATACGATTTCCTCTACACTCTGCTCTTTGTCACGGGCTTTCTCTGGGTCAGCGACCTTCTTACAGTGGGACGAGTGGACCCAAGTCTCTCTCTCGGCAACCTTCAATGCTGTCGTGCTGGTTAGTAAGACTTGGTACGGTCCTTCCCACCAGTCAATAAGGCAACCTGAGCGTAGAAAATTTCGAATCATTACATAATCCCCAGGTTCAATGTCATGACAATTACTGTCTGGCAGGTCAGGAATCACCAGCTTTAGATTGCTGTTTTGATTCCTCAACTGCTTGCTCATCTTAACCAAATATTTTACAGTTACTTCCTTATTGTATTTCAAATCATCCTGGGGTCAATCATTACATGGGGTTGTCGACCAAAAAGAATCTCAAAGGGTGATAGGTTAAGGGGGGACCTGGGAGTGGTTCTGATGCTGTACAATACAAGTGGCAAAGCTTCTGGCCACAACAATCCAGTTTCAGCCATCACTTTGCTCAACTTGTTCTTAATAGTGCTGTTTACTCTTTCCACTTTCGCACTCGCCTGTGGGCGGTACGGAGTATGCAGCTTACTATTAATTCCCATTAGTTTGCACATAACCTGAAAGACTTCACCTGTAAAATGGGTACCCCTAACACTTTCAATTATCCTAGGGATACCATATCTGCACACAAATTCCTGCACGATCTTCTTTGCAGTGAACGTAGCAGTATTTGTGGCAGCGGGGAATGCTTCTACCCAATTTGAAAACACGTCAATACAAACCAACACATACTTTAAATTTCTGCAGGGTGGCAACTGTATGAAATCAATTTGTTTTACCTGAAAAGGGCCGTCTGTTGGCGGGATATGGGATAGTTCTGTTGGTATTGACTTTCCAATATTCTTCCTCAAGCAGGTAAGACATGTCATTGCCCTTTTACCCGCATGAGAAGAGAATCCTGGCGCACACCAGTAGGCTCTTACCAACTTACACATACCCTCTTTGCCCAGATGAGTCAGACCATGTGCCGCCTCAGCTAAACTTGGAAGGTATGATCTGGGAGCTACTGGCTTACCCTGTCCATCTGTCCAGAGTCCTGAGGACTCCTGGCCATATCCTTTTGACCTCCAGACTGCCTTTTCCTGTGGAGAACACAAATTTTGCATTTCACTTAATTTTTGTGTGTTGACGGTATTGAATACCATCAGTTGTGTGATGTCTGTCTGTCTGTCTGGGGGTGCTGGCTGCTGATTTAGCAGCTTCGTCTGCCCGGCTGTTACCAAGTGACACTGGGTCTTGGCTGTACGTGTGGGCTTTGCACTTGATAACAGCCACTCTGTCAGGTTCCTGTATCGCTGTTAGAAGTCTTTTGATGTGGGTCGCATGCACCACGGGTGTACCAGCTGCAGTCATGAAATTTCTGAGGCGCCATAGGGCCCCGAAATTATGCACTACTCCAAAGGCATACCTAGAATCCGTGTAGATATTGGCTGACTTACCCTTAGCCAATTCACACGCTCTGGTTAGGGCGACCAGCTCAGCAACTTGTGCTGGGCCCAGGGGTTCCGCTTCTATGATACCTTTGTCATCTACGACTGCGTATCCAGTACACAAGTCTCCCGAGTCCGTCTGTCTGTGGCAACTACCGTCAGTGTAAAAAGTAAAATCTACACCTTCCAGTGGGTTGTCACTGATGTCGGGTCTTGCAGTGATAGTTTGGTTCAGATATTCCATACAATCATGTGTGTCAGTGTCTATACTAAATCCTCCTTCACCATCACTCTCATCCCCCACCCTTTGTGCCTGCCCAGGCACACCTGGGAGATACGTTGCAGGATTTAGTGCGCTGCATCTCCTTATGGTGATGTTTACAGGGGCCACTAGTGACAATTCCCACCTTGTAAACCGTGCTGATGAGACGTGTCTGGTTTGGGCAGAATTCAGTAAGGCCAACACTGCATGAGGTGTATGGATGGTCAGGCTATGTCCCAACACTACGTCTTCGCTTTTATTCACTAGCAATGCTATCGCCGCAACACTTCGCAAGCATGTGGGGAGGGACCGTGCTACGGTGTCTAGCTGAGCGCTGTAGTAGGCTACCGTCCTGCTGGCATCACCATGTCTCTGGGTTAGAACACCTGCCGCACACCCAGCACTCTCCGTACCGTACAATTCAAAGGGTTTCCCATAATCTGGCATACCTAGTGCAGGTGCCTGTGATAGGCACTATTTGAGTCTCTTAAATGCCAGTTCGGACTCATCTGTGTGCGAAATCCGATCTGGTTTGTTTGAAGAGACCATCTCTTGTAAAGGTAAAGCCAGTATGGAGAACCCTGGGATCCAGTTTCGGCAGTACCCACACATTCCTAGGAAAGTGCGGATCTGTTGCTGGGTTTGTGGCAGAGTCGCGAATCGCCTGTATTCTATCAGCGGTGAGGTGTCTCAGTCCTTGTGTTAAGCAATGTCCCAAGTATTTCACTTTGGTCAGGCACAACTGTAACTTATCCTTTGAAACCTTGTGTCCCGTATTAGAAAGGTGAAACAGAAGCTGTTTCGTGTCTTTCAAGGACGATTCGAGTGAATCAGAACACAGCAGTAAGTCATCTACATACTGTATTAATACTGATGGACGTCCTAACTAGGATGCCCTGTTGTAGCAAGCGCTCTATGACTGGGTAAACTCCTAATTCCACCTCTGGCTTCAGAGGATACTGTGGGATTTTTGGAGCTATCCTACCATCTTTTACTTGCACCACTACAGGAGCTACATTTGCCATCAATCCAGTGTCTTGTCCATCTTTGGTCCAGAGGGACTCCGGTATCTGGGAGATCATTTCCTCTACCTTGGATGGACACCTGTCTATAACAGCAGAGTGTGACATTAACCTTTGTGGGGTGTCTAACATATCCTGCACTTCCTGAACGTGATTCTCGGATATATCTAAGAAGACACCCTCAGGAGTACAATATATGACACACCTCATCTTGCACAATAAATCTCTCCCAAGTAGATTAGTCGGAGCCGATGCAGCTAGCAAAAAGGAGTGCTTGGTCTGCAATGGCCCTATCGTAATCTCTGCTGGTTTACTTAAAGGATAGTGTTGCACTACTCCTGTTACCCCCATTGCTGAAATTGTTTTACCCGTGGTCTTCATACCTACCGTTGAATTTAACACTGACCTGGCCGCCCCTGTATCTACAAGGAAAGGTAGTGATCTACCAGCTACATCAACTGTAACCTCGGGTTCATTTCCAAGGCTAGCAATCAACTTCACTGGCTGCAAACTACAGGTGTGGCCTGACCCCTATTGTAAGTTGTGACCCTCCCGCAGCGCGCTGGCAGCTACAATATGTGAGGGGGGTAGCTGAGAATTTTCAGAGGTTTGCCAGTTCCTCTTAGGTGGGTACCTCCTGGTTTCCCCTGCATGTGGCTCATAACTCCTCCTATGCGGTCCCTGATCCCAATTACGTGCGTCATACTGTGTGTCATGTTCTGGTCTAGGGGGTCGATATACCTTATGTGGGTCTTTAAAATTACAGTTCCGTGCGTAATGTCCTTCCTTCTGACATTTATAACATTTTACCACATACGACTTACCGTCAGGGGTCTGGGGTTTAGGCTGATGTGGCTTCGTTGTCAGGGCTTTTATACTTACTGTCATCAGCTTATCCCCCTGTGACTCCCTGTGCCTAATGATGTTCCGATCATGCTCAATAGCGGACTCTCTTAATGCAGCCACCGAGATACCTCTCCAACTTGGTTGAGTGGTTTGTACCCTTGTTCTCAATGTTTCCTTTAAACCGTCCATTAATACGGACACCGCTACCTCCCTATGATGCACATTTTCCTTAATGTCCGCGACCCCAGTGTATCTAGCCATTTCCTGCAGTGCTCGATGGAAATAGTCAGAAGCAGTTTCACCTTCTTTTTGTCTAATGGAGAAGATTTTATTCCACTTGACAACAGTTGGGAAATATACTCCTAACTGCAGATTGATCTGTTTTACGTTCTCCTGATTGTATTCATCAGTGAGAGGTACCTCTGCGTCTAATTTACAGTCAGCAATGAATTTCACAAGGTCAATATTAGAGGGCAAACATGCCCGTAGCACTGTCCGCCAATCTTTGTTATTGGGTTCGGTGGCGTTACCTAGTTCTCTAATGAACCTCTGACATGTGGCTAGATCTTTCCTGGGATCAGGAAATTCAGACATAATTGTCCTCATTTCTGTCCGGGACCAGGGGCAATGCATAGCAATGTTCCTGACGGGAGTGATTCCCAGAGCGTCAGTCTTCCCATTGGGGACTGCGATCACCCTGACAGGATTCAGTTCAATTACATCATTCTGGGTTGCTTCTACAATGTAAGGTGCAATTGTCTCTGCATAATGTACTGTACCGTACTTAACTGTGGACACGACCTCACCTGTCCCTCCGCTAGGGGCCTTTGCTACTGCTCTTACTGGTTGGGCCGTGCCCACTTGGGTGTCTTGTATGGTGGCTGCTAGAGAGAGTGCCGATATCGTGCTGGGCTCATCTTCTTGGTCGCAGTCCTGAGGGAAGTTTAAGATGGGATACAACTTGCACGGGTTAGTATTAATACATTTATTAAGTTCACTCATCATATATTAGTATGCCATTCTCTGTAGCCACTTTCTCTCCTGTAATGTACGGTGGTGGTGGTGCAGTTGCTATCAGTTTCCTGCTAGGGTTGGAGCCAGCTGCTTGAGCTAATCCCCTTTGCATATCACCCTCCTGTTGCCATAAATGTAAACAATCATAATGTCTAATCCTTTGTTTTCTGGATTTTATTAGACATATCCTTCTCCTTAAATTTTGCAACACCTCAGGACTAAAACTGCCTACCCTAGGGAACGGTTCCCTATCTTCTGCAGTCATGCGTTCCCATTCATTGCATAAAACCTCTGTGTGTGATCCATATTTCTCACACATTATGTACCTCGCCAACCCTTTGGGCCGCGGAATATCAACCTGAACCCTGGTTGATCGTCCCTTACTTGAGCAACTGGACCCCATTCTTTGCAGGTATTACCTTCTCAGCTAATTCCTACAAAAACCAAATTACTCAGTGGTAAGGCGACGGTGAAAGTTCTCAGAGCGCTCTCACCCACTCACGCCCACGTTGGCCAATACACCTACACACTGTCCTCAGCGCTGGTCGTACCCAACCTAGGGCCCTATGTAACCTCTATTTACTGAGAGTTTGTGGGAGTGACTTACTCTTCCTAGTAAATATCGGTCGTTGGAGATTTCCTGAGTAACCAGCGAAACTCCCTAAAAATAAAAAAACTGTTAGACAAATCACGTTGCGTGTACAATTAGCGTCTATGATCCCGCGATTTTACGCAAATGGCGTAATGGGTATCAATTTGAACTAACTATTGCACACACTAACACGCAGTACAATCGCACGGCGTATAAGTAACTGTTACTTATCCGCTGTACGACCAATGGAATAGTTTTTCAGGCTGCGAAACTCAGCCGGAGCATATCTGAACGGGCCTATATGGGTACTACGCAAAACCCCGGGGCTGCGCTCTCACCGCTGACCTTTTTCAGGCCACGGTATTCAGAGCTTCGCTTGACTTAGTCAGCGGATTTCTGACTTCGCTGACCTCTTGGTCTGCTGTTATACTAATTGCTCCTTTATACCTTAATCAATGTTAACGTGAGAAAGCCACTCCCACGCCACCAAGTGTCCACTCACCTGATGTGGTCTCCTACGGGATCCCGAATTCTGGGTTCACAAAACCTCTATTTGCACACTCACGCTCGTTCACTCATATACACTTTGGTTTTTCTGTACAGAAAATTAACTTTCATTCAGATAAAACAGCCTAGTCCCAGAGGTGACACAGTAAGAGAAGGTTCTTTTAAACTAAATATTGGAAACTGAACACATTTGTGCTATTATCGCGTGGCTACCGTCTCGCCTAAACTGAAACAATGATATTGTGTGATTTGTATTTAGTGGGCGTACCTGTACGCACGTTGCGTAGACACGCCAGGTGTGTACGCCTTTACGTTGCGTACGCAGTCCCGAACGTTGTCCGAGACACGTGTACAAAGGCCGTACGTCTGCAGTACTACAAATCCCACACTTCTATAAATGTAAGCGATATTTAACTATAATCACTTACTTAACACACACACAGTTTCTACTGTATAAACCTTTACAACTAGGCCAGGCTGCGTGTGCGTCTTATACTTACTCCCTTAAATATTAACTCTATAGTAACAAATTTTCCAGTACAGGTCAAAATAAACCTAGTAATCAGTGATTATGGCAACGGTGTGAGCAGATATGCAAAGTACAAAATACAGATGTATGCGTGTGTTGCGTGCGCATTTGGCGCCAATACAGAAATTTACAGATTTTAAAAAGAAAAATAGCTTTTGCGTTCTTACCTTACGGATCCCTCCAGCATCCCTTCAAACCATGCAGGGCAGACGCTTATCTAATCAGCACTTATTATATCCCCGACCAAGAAAAGGTTTACAGGGGATACTCCGCCCTTTGCTGATAGATAAAGTCTGCGAAAACTCTGCTAGGCTGCGGGTATGAGAAGGAACCGGACGAGCCCTCAATTGATAATGTCGGTATTATCTTAGACCACAAAGCTATACCCTTTGTACACTATTACCGTTGAGCCGCTATGGCCGCTAGACTACGTGCACGTGCTACGCACTTTGTACGCTATTTGCGTACAGAGTCCTGCACTTGGCGTACGCACGCTGCGCTGAGTGTACGGAGTACACACAGCGAGCGCTCACACAATGGATAATCTTTAAACCTTATTAATGATACGATGTAATGATATGCTTATACTTTAAACCTTTTGGCAGCAAAGTACTGCAACGATGTTATACCTTTAAACCTTTAGTAGCGCTGGCGAGACAAAGTATCTGCAGTGCGTACACCTTAACAATGCTTATACACTTTAAACAGGTTAATCTACTTTAAAGCCCAGGCAGGAAAGTGAAAACACAACACCGTTTGTAGTTGAAACCACAGGGTTCTAAGGCCACCGTGGATTGATTCCAAAAGATAAAACAATACAATTTATACACTACAGACTAACAAGTAAATCTAAACAGAATAATGGCTACAGAGAATGTACGTACGTGAGAATATTCGCAAGCGCAACCCGAACTCGGTCCTCCGCTGGTCATACAGAGAGCGTTTAGAGTCTTCTGACCGGCCAGGCAACAATGGTCCTTTTATACACTACATGCATACACAATACAATAGTCACTGTAATCTCATTGTTCATTGGACACAGAGATATGTCTCCACAATACAGCAAAGGTCATAGGTGGATTTGAAAAGGTGGGCGATGTCATTCCCAACTGCTCTTGTGGGTGGTATCCTCTGGATTCCCACCGCATATGTAATTTACAGTAAATACAGTTAATGTTCATAATCTACTTTTGTACATAACTATACGCAGGAACAAGCGATCTTTCTCTAACTAACACCGGAATGTTACCCTCAAAATACCCTACAGCTGGATACTAGACATCACCTTCCAACCTTTATCTGACCCTTCCTATCATGCAAAGAGGAATCTCTCTGTCCAGGAATTGTTTATACTAATAATACTCGCTGACATGGTCTAGGGGAACTATATCTACAAAATACGCTATATGGGTTATATATGTAATGTTCTAATAACACGCTACACGCTCACAAACTCCGCCGTAAATACCCATATCATGCGCATGATCGCCGGAGCGATCCTACGCAACTTGCGGATATGTGCACGCACGGCGGACTGAGTGCACGAGCAGCGGGCATGTGCATGGGGTTAGTATAAGGCATATGTATTATGATATTTTTCGACTTTGACAATGTATAAAATCCCCGATATCTTTTTATGGAATGTTACTAATGAATATTGATCTATTAAGTCCTTTCATGTGCCCTGGAACACATGAACAGGCAGGTGGGATGCACACGCTGCCTTGCATGATGTTCACACTGAGTCTTGAGCTGTTCCTATACCGGAATACATCACTTCCGGTATTTGGAACGCAAACCGTGAGGTGGAAACGCACGCACACTTCTGGCGCGGTGTCCACTTTCTGGTTCTCATTTTAATTAGTTTAAAGCTTTGGGGACACTGTAAAAGTATATTAAAGTGACTAATACTTATATTAAGTATATTAAAGTGACTAATACTTATATTAGAGTGTCGAAGCCCATTAATAGGACCGAATATATGGCTGCTAGATAATATTTCAAAGGTTTGCTTTTCTAATTGTATGTGACTAAGTAAGTGACATCACTTCCTGTTAATCATTAACAGGGGTATATAAGCCCCTTCAGTAGACCCTCTCTGTGTGCCCTGAGGAAGGATCCAGCAGGATTGAAACGCGTTGAAAAAATACAGAGGGGACCATCTGCACATCCACTTTTTGACCCGTATTCGTTCTACATAGGTGTTTGGTGAGTGGGCAGTCCGGAACGCCCGTCTCCACTTTTTTTTTTCCATATTCATACACCTGTGGTCTTTTTTGTGCTGTGCGGAGTACCTCCACCAAGTTCTATGTGTTTTTATGGACTTTTTTTGTTTTTGTGTATTTTAATAAATTTGTTACACCTTTTTAAACGTGGATTGGACTAATATATTTTTTGGGAGTTCACCAAATCCAAAGATACCTTGATGAGAAGGTAGCAGCTCCTTGAATTGTGAGTGGGGTACGCCTATCCTGATATATCCATTAAGGGGGAACTAAAAGATACCTTTATACATCTGTCACCACTTTTTAAGGTGTGAGTTCTGGTACACACCGGTGTTCCTAGAATTGTTTCGGAGATATCATTGGTTAAAGGGTGGGATCTTCACAATAAAGATACCTTTCTCTGGCTGGGTCCACAGGATTATCCACAGGATAACATTGGGATATGCCGGAGCGACAGCGGAAATGGCACCAACGCGGTCACGAGCTTTCTGGCCTCCCAGGATGCATCGGGGCTTCACCATATAGTCCCGCCTGAGTCAAATCAGTTTTTTGTTTGGTGCGGCAGGAGCCGGACCATGGTCACAGTGCTGCTGTTAATAAAGCAGTCTGAAGCTTTTATTATGTTATTTTTATAGTCTTACTATGGTTTTTTGAGCGACTTTTCTTAACAGCGTCTTAAACGCATACTGGAAAGAGTCGCTCCAACAACTCCCCGCCGGGTCCCAACAACGCTTACCTTTGCGGTACAGTGCTGTCTCGACGGGCGTCTGTGTCGGATGTTCTAGCAGGTCCAGCAGACGTAACCAGGCTGTGGCCGGAGCATGGGGGGAAGGTAAGTTTATGGATTTCCTCTTACTAGGGGGGTCCGGACACAGCTACACTGTATTGGTGGAGACTACAAACAGTGTGTTGATGTGCCGAACACCTCGAGTGCGACAGCGCTACGCTCTAGGGATCATAGGCGCAAGGACTAGGTAGAGGCCGCGATCCTTAGAATTTAAGTCAACAGGGGGATTCAGACGCCCTCCTGGCCGCCCCTCCTCTGAGTTCATGACCAGTTTCCGCGCGTCTCCCATCCATGAACTGAATGACCTCACTTCCGTCTCAGACGCTACCACGAGGGTACTTGGTCGCAGCTTAGACGCTGCGGTTGGGTACACTAGAGATCCCGCCTAGACCGAGTCGCAGGCCTTAGCGTCTGCATACACGTGGAAGTCACTGAGCGTCCGTGTCCGTCAGTGAGCGACTGTGTCTTTCATCAGTTATCAGGAGCGGTAGTGTACATCAGTAGCGTCTGAATCCACTCAGCGTCTTGCGAGTGTATTTGCTTGGATATGGAAGTGTGGTGAATCTCCCTGTATCCCGCTCTATGGAGGAAGGGTATACAGTACTAAAAATTCTCTCTACTTATTAGTATGAATTGTTAATTTTAGTACATATTGCATATGAGATCTGTATAATTACTGTAGTTTCTGCATGTTATGTTTGAAAAAAAACAGTTATAAACAGAAGTACAATTTTCCTACTTACTTGTAAGTTGTTATGGGGGTTGTATACTCATATGACAATGTTTAATGCCTTAACATGTGACTGACTGCTAGTATGTGTGCTGACTTTTCTATGTTGTCAGTCCTGTTCTGACCCTCAATTCAGGTGCACGGTTGTGGTCAGATTGATTTCACTTCTATATTTCCATATATAGGTGATTTTCAGTCACAAATTGTGTAGTCATTAATAAATTATTACCATGTCTGTGAGCGGCAAAAGTGACGAGGAGAATTTATCAGGCACTCCTACATCCCTAACATGCTTATCTTGTAAAACAGGGTTAATTGGTATGGACCAATTGGTCACTTATGAGGGGTTGTGTGCGAACTGTTTGCTTTTCAGCAAAGTAAAAAAACAGGAGTTGGTTCAACCACCAACAGAGCCACCATGGAATATGTTCGCAAAGACTTTATCTTTAAAAGCGGACAGGTTAACTCCGGTAGCACCACCTCAAGGGTTAGGTAACAGTATTAACCCATACATGCAGCTCCCTTCCTACGGCTTGGTTCCAGTAGCCTCTACAAGTAACCAAGGGACAGGTAAGACTAAGACAGATGCGTTTATGTGGCAGACTACACAAGAGGATACAACAGATGATGATACAGTATATTCAAATACTCCGTATGATGATCAGTCGCAGAGTTTTAGTTCAGAGGATGTAGCTGAACTTATTGATGCTGTGAAGGCTGTTCTCTCTTTGGAAGAGCCAGCCAAGACAGTGTCAAAGTCTAAAGCACCTGTGTTTAAACGAGCAAAAGCAGTTAAAGCTGAATTCCCAGCGTCAGAAGAGCTGACGGAAATGATGGAAGAATCTTGGGCGACGCCCAGTAAAAAGTATAAGATTCCGAAAAGATGGAATTCTTATTATCCATTTCCAGCTGCGGATTGTTCGAAAAGAGAAGTTCCTCCAAAAGTAGATGCACATGTGCTGCGACTTGTGTATAAGTCTGCTTTACCACTGTCATCTACCTCACTAAATGATGTCACAGACAGAAGGGTAGATAACTTCTTGAAAAATATATTTTCTCTCGCAGGAGCAGTGGTAAGACCTGCTATGGCTTTGGCCTGGATAGCAAAGGCAATGGGCGAATGGATAGAGGAACTAGAGAATGACCTCTCTTCTCTTAATAGGGAGCAAGAGTATCATTTAAGCCGTTTAAGACAATCTGCCCAATACTTGGAAGAAGCAGCAATTGACCTGGGTACAATCGCTTCTAGAGCATCAGCCTTGATGGTAGCCGCTCGTAGAGCAGTTTGGCTGCGTAATTGGAAAGCAGATGCAGAATCCAAGAAGGAATTGGAAGCATTACCTTTCAATGGTAATATATTGTTTAAGAAACGATTGTCAGACATTCTAGAATCGGAAGCTGAGTCGAAGAAGGTCAGATTTCCGACTAGTTATAACCCTAAGTCTAGGGGTTCAAAGTTTTGGCCATTTCGATGGCAAGGCAAAGCAAAGGCTAAGGAGGAGTCTAAGCAACCCCAGTTCAAAACCAGGGGTAGGAAGCAGTGGGCTACCAAAAAGCCAGCTTCCAAGCCTGAACAGAAACCATCAGCCTGAAGAGACGGGCCTCCGCCTGGAGAATTCCAGGGTTGGGGGCCGACTCCTTCATTTTGCACATGTATGGCAACAGTCGACAACAGATGCTTGGGTGCAGAAGGTGGTATCTCAGGGGTATGGGTTCCCATTCAGGAGGCAGCCTCCTCAAAGATTTTTTTGCACCAGCCCGTCTCGTATAGAGTCGAAGGTCAATGCCCTGCAAGAAGCAGTCCAAAAATTACTGCAGTCAGGTGTGATTGTCCCAGTACCGCCATCACAAAGGGGACAGGGGTTTTACTCCAATCTATTTCTGATTCAGAAGCCAAATGGGTCATTTTGACCAATTCTCAATCTGAAAATGTTAAACAAATACATTTGGATCCCAAGGTTCCACATGGAGACATTACGCGCCATAATGTTGGCTATGGAACCGGGAGATTACATGGTATCTGTGGATGTACAGGATGCTTACCTACATGTGCCTATAGCACTGTCTCATCAGTGTTACCTCACGTTTGCCATCCTCCAGGAACATTTTCAGTTCCAAGCTTTGCCCTTCGGGCTAGCAACAGCACCCAGGGTGTTTACCAAAATTATGGTGGTTATGGCAGCTTGTCTTCGCAAGCAGGGGATAAGAATATTCCCATACCTCGACAACCTGTTAATCCTAGCACATTCGCAGAAGTTACTTTTGAGCCATCTTCAACAGACAATAGTTTGTTTACAGAGACACGGGTTGCTCATAAATTGGGAAAAGTCGTCTCTGAATCCGTCACAGCGGATGGTTCATTTGGGGGCCATATTGGATTCAGACCTACAGAAAGTTCTCTTACCAGAGAAAAAGATAATCAAGGTGCAGGTCATGACTCGGGAAGCGTTGCACACCCAGACAATGTTAGTCCATGCAGCAATGCGACTGTTGGGACTGATGGTATCAACCTTTGACATGGTGGAATATGCGCAATTCTACTCCAGACCGTTACAGCACCTTATTCTGACCAAATGGAACGGAAATCATCAGATGATAAAGTTTCCAGTAAATGTAAAAAGATCTCTAGCGTGGTGGCTACAGACAGACCATTTAAACAAGGGGAGACCCTTTTGGATAAAAGAATGGCAAGTCCTGACAACAGATGCCAGTCTGCAAGGCTGGGGTGCGGTACTCGGAAGCCTTTGGTTCCAGGGAAAATGAACCGTAAGGGAAAGTCACCTGCCAATAAATCTGTTTGAAATAAGGGCCATTTATAAGGCTCTGGTTCAGGCAAAGGACAGTCTGCAAGGAAGACTGGTCCAGATTTGCTCAGACAATGCGACAGCAGTAGCGTACCTCAATCATCAAGGAGGAATTCACAGCAAAAGATTGATGGAGGAAGTAGCTCCCATTCTAAGATGGGCAGAACTCCATCTCCCAGCATTGTCAGCAGTGTTTGTCCCAGGTGTTCTGAACTGGGAAGCGGATTTTCTCAGTCGACACACCATTCAGAAAACCGAATGGGCATTACACCCAGAAGTGTTTCAGACAATAGTGAACAGATGGGGTCTACCAGAGATAGACCTCATGGCATCTCGTCTAAACAACAAAGTTCCGAGGTATGGATCGAGAACAAAGGATCCCGGAGTGGTCCTTGTAGACGCACTGTCAGTAGAATGGATATTTCATCTGGCGTATCTGTTCCCTCCAATATCTCTGTTACCCAGAGTAGTGAGAAAAATAAAGCAAGCAAAGGGAGCAATAATTCTAATAGCTCCAGCTTGGCCACGAAGGCATTGGTACACAGATCTACTGAGAATGTCCGTGGAAGCACCGATACTGCTCCCTCAACGTCCAGATCTGCTAATGCAGGGTCCTTGTTGTCACAGTCATCTGGATCGTCTGTCTTTGACGGCGTGGCTGTTGAAACCTCTATCCTAGAAGCTAGAGGATTTTCAAAACAAGTAATCCAAACGATGCTTAGAGCAAGAAAGCCTTCTTCAGCTTGTGTGTATCATAGAATATGGCAAGCCTATATTCATTGGTGTACTGAAAAAAGTTTGAATCCAAGATCTTTTAAAGTATCCAGGATTTTGGATTTCCTTCAAGCAGGATTGGATAAAGGTTTGAAAGTAGCTTCCTTGAGAGTTCAAGTATCAGCGTTAACTGTATGGTTTCAGCGAAAGATTGCTGATTTACAGGATGTACGTGCTTTCTTTCATGGAGTTGTACATATTCAACCTCCATTTGTTCCTCCTGCAGCTCCCTGGGATTTGAATTTAGTTCTTAAATTCCTCCGCTGTTTGAACCACTTAAGAGAGCAGATCTTAAATGGTTAACGGCTAAAGTACATTTTCTACTGGCAATGGCGTCAGCCAGAAGAGTGTCAGATTTAGGAGCGTTATCGTGTAAGTCTCCTTTCCTAAGTTTTTTTCCAGACATAGCAATTCTCAGAACGAGATCTGGTTATCTTCCGAAGGTGGTTTTAAAGTTTCACCTTAATGAAGGGATTGTAGTCCCAGCTTTTCAGGTATCGGGACTATTGCGGGAGAAACGTCGCTGGACGTAGTCCGAGCATTAAGAATCTACATAGATCGTACTAGTGCCATCAGAAAAACAGATTCTCTCTTCATCCTCTACGGATTTCATAGAAGAGTATGGCCTGCTAGTCAACGTTTTGATTCATCAAGGTAAAACTTTCTCAAGACAAGCCTTAATAACATCTGTGTTTGATAAATCCATAAGACAAAGATATACAGAGATAATAAACAAGCTGACCTAGAGTATTTGAGTGTCCACTCCAGTCCCATTAGTGTAATATTGGCTGAGCTAGATATACTGTACAGGCTATTAATTGTCATTGTTTATTATTATTTTTTATAGTGCAAGAACCTGGAAATTACATTTATTGTCTAAGTGGGCATACATACAAGAAGATAAAAATGGACGATATGCACGATAAAGATATTATTGTGCATATCGTCCAGTGTGCTAGGGTGTTTGCGCCCTCCTGCAAACTATAAATTTGCACCCTCCCACACTTTACTAAGGGACAGCTCGTGGGTAAGGTGCGAGCTGACAAAAGGGGTGTTATTCAAACATACATCTTATATATTTTACACCACAGAGTATTGCCCCTTGCACATAATGCCCACAGTAGTAGCGCCTTTTATACACATAATGCCAACAGTATTTCCGCTTATACACATAATGCCCACAGTAGTAGTTGCCGCTTATACACATAATGCCCACAATAGTAGCATCCCTTATACGTAATGCCCACAGTAGTGCCTCTTACACAAATAATGCCCACAGTAGAAGCATTCCTTATACATAATGTCCACCAGTGGCGTGCAGTGAGGTCAGTGGCTGGTGAGGCACTACAGCCATAATGTCCGCCAAATCCTGCAATGACCCCTACCGCCGCCGAGCCAATGCCCGCTACTGCCTCTTAGCCGATGCCTGCTGCCACCACCAATGGCTTACAAACTCGTCCACCATCAACTGACCCAGCCCTCCGCCACTAATTTGCATCTTGGTCCGATGCTGCCAATGTCCGCTGCCTGCCTGCTCATCATACTTGTGATATATTGTACATTTTTATAGAAAAATAAAATAAAATTAGTGTTTGGGACTGGGAAGGGAGTGGGAGGAGGACATGAATGCAATTTTGTTGTCCAGCGATTCCATTAACTTAATGGAGAAGGGTCTGAATGGGTTAAAAAAAATGCGTGAGGTCCCCCCCCCCCTAGCTATAACCAGCCTCAGGCTTTTTGAGACGGTCCTGGTTGTTTAAATACTGGGAAAAAAATTGGACAGGGGTTCCCCGTATTTAGACAACCAGCACCAGGCTCTTAGTCCGGTCCTGGTTCCAAAAATATATGTGGGACAAAAAATGTAGGGTCCCCCGTATTTTTAAAACCAGCACCGGGTTCCACTAGCCAGGTACATAATGCCACAGCCGGGGGACACATTTATGTAGGTCTGGCTGGGGTTCCCTGGAGGAGTGGGGAACCCTTAAATCAAGGGGTCCCCACCCTCCATCACCCAAGGGCCAGGGGTGAAGCCCAAGGCTGCCCCCAGCACCCCTGGGCGGTGGGTGTCAGGCTGATAGCCATAAGTGTGTAAAAAAAATAATATTGTTTTTTGTTGTGGAACTACAAGGCCTAGCAAGCCTCCCCCGTTTGCTGGTACTTGGAGAACCTCAAGTACCAGCATGTGGGGAAATAACGGGCCCGCTGGTACCTGTAGTTCTACAACAACAAAAATACCCAAATAAAAACACAACACACACCGTGAAAGTAAACATTTATTAAAACACACTTACACACTCACACATTCTTACCTACATCCCACACCGGCCACGTCCACTTGCCCATGTAGAATCCAATAGGGGTACCTGTAAAAATGAGAGAGAGATTACTTACCTACATCCCACACCGATCACGTCCACTTGTCCATGTAGAATCCAATAGGGGTACCTGTAAAAATGAAAATTATACTTACAAACGAAGTAATCCACAGGAGGAGAAAGAGAGAGAGAGAGAAAAAAAAGAAAAAAGAAATGAATGAATATTATGCACTCACTGACGCTGGAGAACGTTAGCACAAACAGGGGAGAGTGCTGCTGCTGGCTGGGAGGACGGAGCAGGCGCCGGAGGAGGAAAGAGGGGGGGATTCCTACCCAGCCACCACACACAGGCGCCGCGCCGGAGGAGGATCTCAGTCTCAGGCACACAGGCGCCGCCACTTCCGCTTCCAGCGCCGCCTGTGGGTGATTGGACACAGGGCCGGTTCTAGACTTTGTGACGCCCAGGGCATGGCTCCTTCATAGGGAAGGGGCTTGGCCACAGTTATCTCCTTGTACTTGTGCCCCCCTGTAGCTGTACCCCCCGTAGATTTCCCCCCCAGTAACTGTGCCTCTTGTAGCTGTGCCCCCGAGTAGTTGTGACCACTGTAGTTGTGCCCCCAGTCGCTGTGCCTCTGTAGCTGTGCCCCCAGTTGCTTTGCCCAAGTAGTTGTGACCCCTGTAGTTGTGCCCCCTGTAGCTTTGCCCCTTGTAGCTGTGACCCCTGTAGTTGTGACCCCAGTTGCTGTGCCCCCTGTAGCTTTGCCTCTTGTAGCTGTGCCCCCAGTAGTTGTGACCCCTGTAGTTGTGCCCCAGTCGCTGTGCCCCTTGTAGCTGTGCCCCAGTAGTTGTGACTCCTGTAGCTGTGCCCCCAGTAGTTGTGACCCTTGTAGCTGTGCCCCTTGTAGCTGTGCCCCCAGTAGTTGTGACCCCTGTAGTTGTGACCCCAGTCGCTGTGCCCCATCGCTGTGCTCCCAGTAGTTGTGACCCCTGTAGTTGTGCTCCCAGTCACTGTGCCCCCTGTAGCTTTGCCCCCAGTAGCTTTGCCCCCTGTAGTTGTGCCCCCTGTAGTTGTGCCCCTTGTAGCAGTGCCCCCAGTAGTTGTGACCCCTGTAGTTGTGCCCCCAGTCGCTGTGCCCCCTCGCTGTGCCCCTTGTAGCTGTGCCCCCAGTAGCTGTGCCCCCTGTAGCTTTGCCCCCAGTAGTTGTGCCCCCAATAGTTGTGAGCCCAGTAGCTGTGCCCCCAGTAATTGTGCCCCCAGTAATTGTGCCCCTAGTAGTTGTGCCCCCAGTAGTTGTGCCCCCAGTAGCATTGCCCCCTTGTAGCAGTGTCCCCAGTAGTTGTGCCCCCTGTAGCTTTGCCCTCTGTAGCAGTGCCCCCGGTAGCAGTGCCCCGAGTAGTTGTGACCCCTGTAGTTGTGCCCCCAGTTGCTGTGCCCCCTGTAGCTTTGCCCCCTGTAACTGTGACCCCAGTTGCTGTGCCCCCTGTAGCTTTGCCCCTTGTAGCTGTGCCCCCAGTAGTTGTGACCCCTGTAGTTGTGCCCCCAGTCGTTGTGCCTTCTCGCTGTGCCCCTTGTAGCTGTGCCCCCTGTAGTTGTGCCCCCAGTCGCTGTGCCCCTTATAGCTGTGCTCCCAGTAGTTTTGACCCCTGTAGTTGTGTGCCCAGTCACTGTGCCCCCTCGCAGTGCCCCTTGTAGTTGTGCCCCCAGTAGCTTTGCCCCCAGTAGCTGTGCCCCCAGTAGCTTTGCCCCCAGTAGTTGTGCCCCCAGCAGCTGTACCCCCAATAGTTGTGAGCCCAGTAGCTGTGCCCCTAGTAGTTGTGCCCCCAGTAGCTTTGCCCCCTGTAGCAGTGCCCCCAGTAGTTGTGCCCCCAGTAGCTGTGCCCCTTGTAGCTATGCCCCTTGTAGCAGTGTCCCCAGTAGTTGTGCCCCCAGTAGCTTTGCCCCCTGTAGCAGTGCCCCGAGTAGTTGTGACCCGAGTAGTTGTGACCCCTGTAGTTGTGCCCCCAGTAGCTGTGCCCCATGTACTTGTGCCCCCAGTAGTTGTGCCCCCAGTAGTTGTGACCCCAGTTGCTGTGCCCCCTGTATCTGTGCCACCAGTAGTTGTGACCCCTGTACTTGTGCCCCAGTTGTTGTGCCCCCTGTAGCTGTGCCCCTTGTAGCTGTACCCCCAGTAGCTGTACCCCCTGTAGCTTTGCCCCCAGTAGCCGTACCCCCTAGCTGTGCCCCTTGTAGCAGTGCCCCCTAGCTGTGCCAGTGCCCCCGTAGCGCTGCAAACACAGACACACTCATTTAAAAAAAAATACACACACATACTTACCGCTCCTGCTGCGCTGCCCTCCGTCTCCGGCCGCCGGCTCCTCTCTACTATGGGAGAGACTTCATGACTCATGACATCTCTCCCATAGTAGCACCGCTCTGACGCTAGGGATCAATTATGACCTCTAGTGTCAGTCAGCGACGCCGGCTGCAGCGTACTCCCACACAGCCCACGGTGCCTGCTGCAGCCGGGGTTGGGGGGGTATTGGACAGCGGATCCAGCACTGGATCCGCTGAGCCAATCACATCTGGGGGACTGACAGGGGCGTGCATTCATCGGGGCTGAATGCACGCCCCTGTCATTGAGGCACCAGTAAAGGTGCCGCGTCCCCTTTCGTTTTCAATGGGCTTTCACAGCCCATTGCTGCGCCCTGCCCCCTGCCCACCCCCTGCTGCCCGGACTTTAATGTTAGCAGCGGGAGGCACCTCTCCCGCTGCCTCCAACCCTACAATTAAGGGATTTTCTATTTCGGGGGGGAGGGGAATGGTTAAAATAATAAAAGAAGATATTTATAACAGACTCTGTGTTATAAATATCTTCATTTTATTATTTTAATCATTATGACAGGGGAGGCACTAATGTCCACAGTAGCACTGCTTACGCACATAATGCCCACAGTAGTTGCCACTTACACACATAATGCCCACAGTAGTTGTGCTGCTTACACACATAATGCCCACAGCTTTAGCGCCACTTGCGCACATAATGCCCACACCAGTAGCGCCATTTAAATACATAATGCCCACAGCAGTAACACCGCTAATGCACATAATGCCCACTGGCAGTAGCGCCGCTTACCCACATAATGCCCACAGCTTTAGTGCCGCTTGTGTACATAATGTCCACAGCAGTAGTGCCACTTATGCACATAATACCCACACCAGTAGTGCCGCTAATGCACCTTTAAGCACATAATGCCAACAGCAGCACTGCCTACACACATAATGCCCACAGCAGCAGCACTGCCTACACACATAATGTCCACAGCAGCAGCACTGCCTACACAAATAATGCCCACAGCAGCAGCACTGCCTACACGCATAATACCCACAGCAGCAGCACTGCCTACACACATAATGCCCACAGCAGCAGCACTGCCTACACACATAATGCCCACAGCAGCAGCACTGCCTACACACATAATGCCCACAGCAGCAGCACTGCCTACACACATAATGCCCACAGCAGCAGCACTGCCTACATGCATAATGCCCACAGCAGCAGCACTGCCTACACGCATAATACCCACAGCAGCAGCACTGCCTACACACACAATGCCCACAGCAGCAGCACTGCCTACACACATAATGCCCACAGCAGCAGCACTGCCTACACACCTAATGCCCACAGCAGCAGCGCCACCTACACATAATGCCCACAGCAGCAGTGCCGCCTACACACATAATGCATACAGTACTGGTGTCACACACACATATACATCAGTGCAAGCCTACACACACACACACACACACACACACACACACACACACACACACACACACACACACACACACCCCTGCCCCCCACTTACTCTCCCTCCAGGTAACAGCAGCAGATCATTCTGTTACATGCAGCCCTGAGCTGGTCCCATCCGTGTAGTTCTGCCCCCACAGGTCTGTGTAGCTCTGCCCCCTCAGGTCCATATAGCCCCACCCCCTTAGGTCCATGTAGCCCCGCCCCTGATACTGCATGGCCCCGCCCCCTTTCCAGGCTTTGATTGTCCTCATTGCGTGGATGCTGCGGCAGCTGGCGGCAACAACAGACGATGCAGAGCAGGGGGCATGCCTCTCCAGCCTGTTGCCTACCTGCTCTGGATCCCTTTGCTGAGCGGGTTGTGCCGGCACTGCCCATGGTTCTTTATCGTTTATCTTTATAACTGAACATGCAGTACAATTTAGGCTACATCTTTTATGACTGCATGTTCAGGAATCGGAGGGGTGATGTCACTGAAGGGGTTCAGTATGAATTACCGCTGGACACAATACTGATGGTCATAATCCCGACAGCCATTGACCAACAGTCAAAAAACAGACACGGTCAAAATACTGACATGCAGTATGCCGGCATATTCAAAATGCCGACATAGTCATAATACCGACGTTTGAAATGTCGAAATGTCAAAATAACGATATGTGACTGACATTCAGTATGCCGGCATATTCAAAATGCCGACATAGTCATAATACCGACGTTTGAAATGTCGACATGTCAAAATAACGATGTGTTTTTTGTGTTCAATGTCGACATAGGATGACATGAGCAGAGGCGTCACTAGGGTTGGTGTCACCCGGTGTGGTAACTCATGGTGTCACCCCCCTATGGACCATACGGCGTGTGCTCGCAAAGTAAGATGCAATCGCATCCAGCTTATGCGAACACCTCTGCCTGATTTGACAGGCAGAGGAGTTCACGGGGTGGCGATGCGGCGTTGTGGGGTTATCAACTCGGCATTGTGGGGGAATGCCGTCATAAATGATGAGTTCGGGGCGGCCATGTGACATAACACGCGGACGCTGCGATTGGAAACATGGTGGCGTGCTACCCTAAATCATCAATGCGATCACAATTGTATTGCGATTGCATCACTGGCCGCCAATAGCACACAGAATGAGCCAAAATTCACATTATGCCACACGGAATGAGCCAAAATTCACATTATGACACATGGAATGAGCCAAAATTCACATGAAATGAGCCAAAATTCACATTATGCCACACAGTATGGATCAAAATTCATACGAAATGAGCCAAATTAACATTGTACCACACGGAATGAGCCAAAATTCACATTATGCCACACGGAATGAGCCAAAATTCACATTATGCCACACAGTATGAGGCCGCAATTCAGGGACAGGGAGAGTGACAGAGGGACAGGGAGAGTGACAGAGGGACATAGGGACAAGGAGAGTGACAGCAGGGACATAGGGACAGGGAGAGTGACAGCAGGGACCTAGGGACAGGGAAAGTGACATCAGGGACATAGGGACAGGGAGAGCGACAGCAGGGACAGGGAGATAGACAGCAGGGACATAGGGACAGGGAGAGTGACAGAGAGAGGGCCAGCAATGAAATACAGAAGGGAGAGTGAAAGGCAGCAGTGTAAGATTACCTTAGCAGCAGCGGTGGTGTGGAGGAGGCAGGTGATTGGCGGCGTAGCATTTGTTACTTTTAACAAATTACAAAATACACTGGTACTTTATGGCCTTTTTTTTACTCACAGAGGGACGGGGTAAAAACGGGAGGACTAGCATGGCATCCAGGGCAGCGGAAGGCTAAAGTAAAAAATGGGAGCATCCCACTAAATGCAGGAGGGTAGGCAAGTCTGGTATAAACATTTAAAAAAAAAAGTCACATATGGAAAAAAAGACACATACCTATTAAAACTAAACACCAGATAAAACAAACAAAATAGTTCAGGCAAAATCCCGGCTCTAACCCCCCCCTCCCTTTCTCCTGCTTATAATCGATTCACTCACCATGAGACTATGCACTCTTTCTCTTCAGCCTACTCCTCCTAGCTCCCAGCATTCCAAACTTTCTGCGCCAGGTCACCTCACTCCCCCTTCCAACAGCAAGCAGCTCCCAATGTGCTGGGGGACAGGGGGAGGGATCTGTTGCTGCTGTCGCTGCCGCGCCCGCAGTGCACAAAGTCTCCTCTGCTCAGTGCAGCAACGGTGCCCGCGGTGCGAGGCCGGCAATCAAGCTCCGCCCCTCATCGCATCCGAAGTCGGCGGGGGTGAGGGGGCTTGGTGCCGGGAGGGAGGGTGATGCTGCCGCTGCGGATGTGGATGGGGGTGCGGGGGTGCAGCCCTTTTAGGTGTCACCCTATTGAAGGGTGACACCTGGGTGCGGGCCGCACCCCCCGCACCCCCCTCATGACGCCACAGGACATGAGCACTGTCTAAGTGTACCGCCACCCCTCGCATGGCTCGCGTTCGGCCACCGTGCCGCACTGCACTCGGCACACTATTATATACCCCCTCCAGGTCCACTGGGATGGTAAGTATGAACAAGTCTGTTTTGGGGCAAAAATTTCATAAAAATGCATGTCATCATTTTGACATACCACAAACACACAAAGAAAGAAGCCTTTCTTGGGGTGCACCGAGATTCAAATACCTTATCAATTAATATATAACTTTTATTGTTCTGTATTAAAAAGTTTTTAGCCACATGAAATATAAAACTTTTAAGTGAAAAATAAATAGAAAAATAGTGAGATTAAAAATCTGTTATTCTCCACAGAGACTGCTGCTGCTGTGATAAAGTATTCTCTTTCAATAAAGGCTCAATGGCCCCTGCTGCTATTATTTTTATTCACAACCTTGCTTATTTATTTATTTTCTTTCAGCAATCACCAGTACCTCTTCAATTAATTCATACTTAATGTTTATTGTTGAAATAAATGTTGACTGGTGTGTTGTTTTAATAAACTAAATTATTTATGAAAACATATGTCTATACTGTAGTCTTGTGTCAATATAATAGAAAGCACTCAATTTGTTCCACACATCTTTATTAACACTAGTTGTCTTTACTTTTGTTTTATCAGTGTGTCTGCATGGTTCATTTCATTTCTGGTCACAATCAGTACGTGGGAATGTTTATTCATTATATTGTTATCAGATGCCAGTTATATTCTTTCTCATATTCCCCCAAATATTGGATTATATGCCTCCATCTGGCCCAATATTAGTCATAAGTGAGTTTGTGAGTACATAAATGCTGACATATTAATCGTTTAGTATCTATATAAGTTCATACCATAGTTTCAGTTTTTAATCATATGTTGCCAGTTAAGTATCTCAGCCAACACTTTTAGACACCTGTTTCCAAATCAGCAATTATGTTTCAAACTAGTGTCTCCAATTGATTTGAAAACCATAGCTAGTATATTCATAACATTCCTTTACTTTTAATCGTAACGTTCGTATAATGAATTGAATACTTTAAATTATACCCACAGTATATTCGGGTTTAACCTTTAAAGGTACACACTCTTATACACATGCCAATGTTAATTACATAGTGGGAACCAGTATCTATTTCTCAGAGCCAGGTGTTTGGATTATTTCCTACATGTCTCTGCACCCGCAGTGCTCTCTATTCTATTAAGCCGGGTGCTGGACCATGTTTGTGCCTCCCGGTTATATTACAGATTTCACATAAACCCACATTCACATTCATGTACTTCAATATCTGAGTGGTGTGTGAATTATCTGACCAGGATGGCCCTTTGAGATAGAAGTACTGTCTTTAACATGAGCCGCGTGCAGCGGCTCCTGGTAGCCGCCGCGTGCGGCTGGCTCGTTCTTTCAGCCTGCACGCCTCTGCACCCGCTCCTGATCCCGCCGCTGTATGCCGGGTATCGTGGGCTGTGCACTTTCCCTACCCTCGTCTACATATAGTCTGGCATTGATCAGTTATTCTACAGTATATAGTTAGATAAATGACAATATATTTTCATTTTTAGCAGCAGATTATCACAGCATAGCAGCAGTCTCTGAAAAAACGCCAACGCACGTTTCACAGAGGCTGCTTCATCAGGGCATCAACCTGATTGTTATTCCTTATGGGTTTATATACCCCTCCCCTCCTTCCTATTGGTCATCATGTACATGATGTCACATTTATCAATGAGAGCACATTGAAGCCCTTTTCCCAGAGCCATACATCCATTATTTCTATTATATATAAAAGGGAGTTGCTATTTCAGTTGTATGAACCACAGTAATTTTAAACCATTCATATTCTAACCAGATGTTAACATTAATTTGTGATTTATATATTTTCAATTTATTTATACCTATATCCTAATTTATTTATTTTTAATTTTTAATTTTTTAAAAATTTCCTAGAACTCCAATTGATCCTATCAATTTCCAGTTTGATGGTTTGTGTAGATGGACATTCTACTCATACTTTCTTATACCTGTATATGTATTTTTCTATCTGCAAAAAATTATATTATTGATATTATAGCATCATTCCTGACTTTATTTGTTTATTTACATTATTTCTTTTTTTCACAGGGTGTATGATTTATTAAGTGTTTTTTATATATCATCTCTTTAATATATTAGAGCGGATACCGTTTGTGAATAAATTATACATATTTATTAAAGTGCTGTTTGTTATTTTTATACATTCAACATAGTGTATATATAGTGAAAAAATATAATTGAAATAGTGGATATTATATCTGCTAGTGTTATCAATAATTATAATCATTATTTGTTCTGTGATGTACTTACATATTTATGAGTGTGATAAAGACAATCAGCTAGTGAACTTGTCTAATTGATTTGTTAATCTATTATGTTACTCCTACCTTTACCAATGTGATCAACAGGGTGCCACTCCACTACAATGAATTTGGTGAATAAAAATAGTGCTCCCACCCAACAGTTTATCCCCCCTTATATAGTTCTTATTCAATCTATTATTGGATTTAGTGTATTTATCACATATTCAATTATAATAACTTAATTGCCAACTATTATCTCATACCCCCTACCCCTTAATATAATTTCAAAAATAAATCCTTTTTGTTGAGCATATTATCCAGCTTCCCAAACCATCTAGATTCCAAACCCTGCTATTTCCACTCCACCATTCCCCAAGGTAAGTATAACTGAAATCTGTTTTCATGTATAATCATATATGATTATTATTTTCATTACTCATTAGTATATAGCTATATCTTGTATCTTGAATACATATTTCACACAAATCTTATCTCTCTCTCCCAAAATATCTCCTATATGTATTGGACTACTGAAAGGATAATAGGTTCCAGTAGCTCTCATTATGAAATTAGTATATTCAATCCAAGAAAGTGGAAAACTGATTATATTCATTTAGACCCTCTGGGTCAACACTGTTCATCAAGAAAATCCACTTAGTTTCTTTCTTCAGAAGCTCTCTCTTCACATCTCCTCCTCTGATTCCTAGCTGTAATCTTTCCAAACCTCTTATCCTCAAGCTCTCAGGATTGCCACCATGTTTGCTCAGGAAATGTCTTGCTACACTTGTTAAGTTTTTCATTCTGGATCGATCTTGTGCAGCATTATTAATGTTCCTGATGTGCTCAACCAGTCTCATTCTCAGTTGTCTGCTTGTTAATCCAACATACTTAAGACTGCATCCACAGTGTAGACAATATATAACCCCTGTGGTCCTACAGTTAATGAAATCTCTTATGGGGTGTGTTTTTCCATATCTGTCCTGCACTTCCTTAGTTTGTTCCACATATTTACATGTCTTACAATTTCCACACTGGAAACATCCTTTTGTTGTCCCCTCTTTCTTTCTTTGATTCTCATAATGGCTATGCACCAATTTGTCTCTAAGACTAGGAGACTTTCTCCAGCTGGCATTAACCCTTCCTCCTATTACCTTAGCCATTTCCTTATCATTTGTGAGGATGTTCCAGTGTCTTTGGAGAATCTGCCGTATTTCACCCCATTCGTCACAAAATGTGTCAATGAACCTTACTGTAGAATCAACTTCCTTGTTCTTGATTTTAGGGCAAATCAGGGAATCTCTGTTTTTGTCTGCTGCAGTTCGATATCCTTTCTTAATAAGGGTCCTACTGTAGCCCCTTTGTTCCAATCTGTTCCCCAATTCCTTTGCTCTTAATTTGAATTGGTCATCACTGGAGTAGTTTCTTTGTGTACGCAAGAATTCTCCTTTCGGGAAAAGGGCTTCAATGTGCTCTCATTGATAAATGTGACATCATGTACATGATGACCAATAGGAAGGAGGGGAGGGGTATATAAACCCATAAGGAATAACAATCAGGTTGATGCCCTGACGAAGCAGCCTCTGTGAAACGTGCGTTGGCGTTTTTTCAGAGACTGCTGCTATGCTGTGATAAACTGCTGCTAAAAATGAAAATATATTGTCATTTATCTAACTATATACTGTAGAATAACTGATCAATGCCAGACTATATGTAGACGAGGGTAGGGAAAGTGCACAGCCCACGATACCCGGCATACAGCGGCGGGATCAGGAGCGGGTGCAGAGGCGTGCAGGCTGAAAGAACGAGCCAGCCGCACGCGGCGGCTACCAGGAGCCGCTGCACGCGGCTCATGTTAAAGACAGTACTTCTATCTCAAAGGGCCATCCTGGTCAGATAATTCACACACCACTCAGATATTGAAGTACATGAATGTGAATGTGGGTTTATGTGAAATCTGTAATATAACCGGGAGGCACAAACATGGTCCAGCACCCGGCTTAATAGAATAGAGAGCACTGCGGGTGCAGAGACATGTAGGAAATAATCCAAACACCTGGCTCTGAGAAATAGATACTGGTTCCCACTATGTAATTAACATTGGCATGTGTATAAGAGTGTGTACCTTTAAAGGTTAAACCCGAATATACTGTGGGTATAATTTAAAGTATTCAATTCATTATACGAACGTTACGATTAAAAGTAAAGGAATGTTATGAATATACTAGCTATGGTTTTCAAATCAATTGGAGACACTAGTTTGAAACATAATTGCTGATTTGGAAACAGGTGTCTAAAAGTGTTGGCTGAGATACTTAACTGGCAACATATGATTAAAAACTGAAACTATGGTATGAACTTATATAGATACTAAACGATTAATATGTCAGCATTTATGTACTCACAAACTCACTTATGACTAATATTGGGCCAGATGGAGGCATATAATCCAATATTTGGGGGAATATGAGAAAGAATATAACTGGCATCTGATAACAATATAATGAATAAACATTCCCACGTACTGATTGTGACCAGAAATGAAATGAACCATGCAGACACACTGATAAAACAAAAGTAAAGACAACTAGTGTTAATAAAGATGTGTGGAACAAATTGAGTGCTTTCTATTATATTGACACAAGACTACAGTATAGACATATGTTTTCATAAATAATTTAGTTTATTAAAACAACACACCAGTCAACATTTATTTCAACAATAAACATTAAGTATGAATTAATTGAAGAGGTACTGGTGATTGCTGAAAGAAAATAAATAAATAAGCAAGGTTGTGAATAAAAATAATAGCAGCAGGGGCCATTGAGCCTTTATTGAAAGAGAATACATTATCACAGCAGCAGCAGTCTCTGTGGAGAATAACAGATTTTTAATCTCACTATTTTTCTATTTATTTTTCACTTAAAAGTTTTATATTTCATGTGGCTAAAAACATTTTTAATACAGAACAATAAAAGTTATATATTAATTGATAAGGTATTTGAATCTCGGTGCACCCCAAGAAAGGCTTCTTTCTTTGTGTGTTTGTGGTATAGTCTTCTAAGCCAGGGGTAGCACTCCCGGATAGGAACAAAGTGTGGAGTCACACTATAGATTTGTTATAAGGGAAAGAGAGTAATTGTCTGGATAAATCTTGGCTGGTGCGGGAATATCTTTTGCTTTTTACATCATTTTGACATGTTGGCATTTCAAATGTTGGTATTCTGACTATGTCGGCATTTTGAACATGTCCACTTGATGAATGTCAGTATTTTGACTGTCGGTATTTTAACTGTCGGTCAATGGCTGTCGGGGTTATGACTGTCGGTATTGTGTCCGTCAGTAAATCAACTGCTACCCCACAGAAAACTGGTGGTCATTCCGAGTTGTTCGCTCGCTAGCTGCTTTTAGCAGCATTGCAAACGCTAGGCCGCCGCCCTCTGGGAGTGTATCTTAGCTCAGCAGAATAGCGACCGAAATATTAGCAGAACTGCTACTAAATAATTTCCTGCAGTTTCTGAGTAGCTCCAGACTCATACCTCCCAACATGACCCTCTCCAGGAGGGACAGAATGCTCTGCTCCTGGACTTCTCTCTAACTGTATGATGGCTTTCACCTGTGCTGAAACACCTTTCTTATCCATTTACCTGTTCAACACAGGTGCCAGCAATCATAAATTAAAAGAAAAATCCAGAAGCAGAGCATTTTGTCCCTCCTGGAGAGGGTCATGTTGGGAGGTATGCAGACCTACTCCTAGACTGCGATCAGCTCAGTCCGTTTAGTTCCTGGTTTGATGTCACAAACACGCCCTGCGTTCGGCCAGCCACTCCCCCATTTCTCCAGCCACTCCTGCGTTTTAGCCTGACACGCCTGCATTTTTTAGCACACTCCGGGAAAACGCTCAGTTACCACCCAGAAACGCCCCTTTCCTGTCAATCACTCACCGATCAGCAGTGCGACTAAAAAGCGCCGCACGAGCAACAGCAAAACTGCTAAGTTTTCAGTTAAATAACTTAGCGCATGCGTGCTGCGTACCATGCGCATGCGCATTTAGCACCAAATCGCAGCTTAGCGAAAATCGGCAACGAGCAAACAACTCGGAATGACCACCACTGAACGACATATTTCACTATAGCATTCAGTGTGTATGCCCTAAATCATTCATTCTGCTGCTGGAGACATTACAAGGGAAATCTTTATCTTTATTGAGACAAAATCTTCTTGTGTGTATATCCCTAAAGGTCCGTACACACTTAACGATAAAATGAGCGACGTCGCTCATTTTCCCCCTCCTTGAGCGACGTCGCTCATTTTATCGTCAAGTGTGTATGCCGCCAGCGACGACCGATGTGCGGCCCCGCGGGTCGGCAACGATCGTCGCTGTCGGTAGGTCATGCATGAAGGATGTGGACTGTCGTCCACGACCTTCATGCAGGGCTGGCGGGGGCGTGACGTCACTGAGCGATATGAGCAGTCATATCGCTCAGTGCGTACAGGCGGCCGCCGACCGGCCGGCCCGGGAGGGGGAAACATTAGACGATGTCGCTCACAGAGCGACATCGTCTAATGTGTATGGGCCTTAATTGTATCACACTGGTGCTGAGCATTAACCCTTGGTGCAATTGCACACTGCAGCTGCAGGCCAGAGTGTCATATAGGCTAGCATTAACCCTTAACCCTGCATACTAGTGTTTTAAACTTTTTTTTGACACTGCCGTACAACTCGTTTGTGCATTCACATAGTTAAATATAAGCTTTGTGGCTCCACAGGTCATACCCTGCTGCGTACATGTATATATAAGCACTTGGAGTCTGCACGGTGAGTGGTAATTTTTGAAAAAAGTTCAAGTAAATAAATAATACCATAGTTGTTTTAATTTATACAACTTGTGTGTGCTGTACCACACTGCGTTCACATCACACAGGCACTCTGACTCCACAGTGAGTGGTCATTTAAAAAAAAAAAAAAGTAAATAAATAATACTATTATACAACCATAGGTTTTTTTTCGGTATAGTTTGAGTGTACTGCACGCATTCACGTCACATAAGCAGTGTGAGTGGTTATTTTCGAAAAAACTCAAGTAAATAAATAATACTATTACAACAGTGTTTTCTTGTACAACTTGTGTGTGCTGTACTACACTGTGTTCACATCACATAAGCACCGTGACTCGCAGTGAGTGGTCATTTTTCGAAAAAGGTTCTAGCAAGTAAATAAATCCTTTATTAAAAATGAGTGGTAATTAATGAATTTAGTGAATCAACGTGGTACTCTCAGTTAAATTCAATCTATTGACAAGGCAGAAGGATAATATGACCATTTGTATCGCAGGTACTACAGGCTTCAGATTCAGGTGATTCTGTCTAAACATGAGCAACGTGTCAAGTGGCATCTGACCGTGTGCAGCCAGATATGTAGGCAGGGCTGCAACTGGGGGAGGAGGGGCTAAGGGGTCATGTACCCTCAGGGGCAAACGCAGGATTTAGTGAGGGGGGTTTCTGTGAGGGGGGTGGGCGGTGGTGTCTGTGTATATGTATGTGTGCATGTATATATAAAAAAAAATAAGAATTTACTTACCGATAATTCTATTTCTCGTAGTCCGTAGTGGATGCTGGGGACTCCGTAAGGACCATGGGGATTAGCGGCTCCGCAGGAGACAGGGCACAAAAGTAAAAGCTTTAGGATCAGGTGGTGTGCACTGGCTCCTCCCCCTATGACCCTCCTCCAAGCCTCAGTTAGGATACTGTGCCCGGACGAGCGTACACAATAAGGAAGGATCTTGAATCCCGGGTAAGACTCATACCAGCCACACCAATCACACTGTACAACCTGTGATCTGAACCCAGTTAACAGCATGATAACAGCGGAGCCTCTGAAAAGATGGCTCACAACAATAATAACCCGATTTTTGTAACAATAACTATGTACAAGTATTGCAGACAATCCGCACTTGGGATGGGCGCCCAGCATCCACTACGGACTACGAGAAATAGAATTATCGGTAAGTAAATTCTTATTTTCTCTGACGTCCTAAGTGGATGCTGGGGACTCCGTAAGGACCATGGGGATTATACCAAAGCTCCCAAACGGGCGGGAGAGTGCGGATGACTCTGCAACACCGAATGAGAGAACTCCAGGTCCTCCTCAGCCAGGGTATCAAATTTGTAGAATTTTGCAAACGTGTTTGCCCCTGACCAAGTAGCAGCTCGGCAAAGTTGTAAAGCCGAGACCCCTTAGGTAGTCGCCCAAGATGAGCCCACCTTCCTTGTGGAATGGGCATTTACAGATTTTGGCTGTGGCAGGCCTGCCACAGAATGTGCAAGCTGAATTGTACTACAAATCCAACGAGCAATCGTCTGCTTAGAAGCAGGAACACCCAGTTTGTTGGGTGCATACAGGATAAACAGCGAGTCAGTTTTCCTGACTCCAGCCGTCCTGGAAATATATTTTCAGGGCCCTGACAACATCTAGCAACTTGGAGTCCTCCAAGTCCCTATTAGCCGCAGGTACCACAATAGGCTGGTTCAGGTGAAACGCTGACACCACCTTAGGGAAAAACTGGGGACGAGTCCGCAGCTCTGCCCTGTCCTAATGGAAAAAGAGATATGGGCTTTTGTGAGACAAAGCCGCCAATTTTGACACTCGCCTGGCCGAGGCCAGGGCCAACCGCATGGTCACTTTCCATGTGAGATATTTCAAATCCACAGATTTGAGCGGTTCAAACCAATGTAATTTGAGGAATCCCAGAACTACGTTGAGATCCCACGGTGCCACTGGAGGCACAAAAGGGGGTTGTATATGCAGTACTCCCTTGACAAACGTCTGGACTTCAGGAACTGAAGCCAATTCTTTCTGGAAGAAAATCGACAGGGCCGAAATTTGAACCTTAATGGACCCCAATTTTAGGCCCATAGACACTCCTGTTTGCAGGAAATGCAGGAATCGACCGAGTTGAAATTTCTTCGTGGGGGCCTTCCTGGCCTCACACCACGCAACATATTTTCGCCACCTGTGGTGATAATGTTGTGCGGTCACCTCCTTCCTGGCTTTGACCAGGGTAGGGATGACCTCTTCCGGAATGCCTTTTTCCCTTAGGATCCGGCATTCAACCGCCATGCCGTCAAACGCAGCCGCGGTAAGTCTTGGAACAGACATGGTACTTGCTGAAGCAAGTCCCTTCTTAGCGGCAGAGGCCATGGGTCCTCTGTGAGCATCTCTTGAAGTTCCGGGTACCAAGTCCTTCTTGGCCAATCCGGAGCCACGAGTATAGTTCTTACTCCTCTACGTCTTATAATTCTCAGTATCTTGGGTATGAGAAGCAGAGGAGGGAACACATACACCGACTGGTACACCCACGGTGTTACCAGAACGTCCACAGCTATTGCCTGAGGGTCTCTTGACCTGGCGCAATACCTGTCCAGTTTTTTGTTCAGGCGGGACGCCATCATGTCCACCTTTGGTCTTTCCCAACGGTTCACACTCATGTGGAAGACTTCCAGATGAAGTCCCCACTCTCCCGGGTGGAGGTCGTGCCTGCTGAGGAAGTCTGCTTCCCAGTTGTCCACTCCCGGAATGAACACTGCTATCACATGATTTTCCGCCCAGCGAAGAATCCTTGCAGTTTCTGCCATTGCCCTCCTGCTTCTTGTGCCGCCCTGTCTGTTTACGTGGGCGACTGCCGTGATGTTGTCCGACTGGATCAATACCGGCTGACCTTGAAGCAGAGGTCTTGCTAAGCTTAGAGCATTGTAAATTGCCCTTAGCTCCAGTATATTTATGTGGAGAGAAGTCTCCAGACTTGACCACACTCCCTGGAAAAAAATTTTTTCCCTGTGTGACTGCTCCCCAGCCTCTCAGGCTGGCATCCGTGGTCACCAGGACCCAGTCCTGAATGCCGAATCTGCGGCCCTCTAGTAGATGAGCACTCTGCAGCCACCACAGAAAAGACACCCTTGTCCTTGGAGACAGGGTTATCCGCTGATGCATCTGAAGATGCGATCCGGACCATTTTTCCAGCAGATCCCACTGAAAAGTTCTTGCGTGAAATCTGCCGAATGGAATCGCTTCGTAAGAAGCCACCATCTTTCCCAGGACCCTTGTGCATTGATGTACTGACACTTTTCCTGGTTTTAGGAGGTTCCTGACTAGCTCGGATAACTCCCTGGCTTTCTCCTCCGGGAGAAACACCTTTTTCTGGACTGTGTCCAGAATCATCCCTAGGAACAGCTGACGTGTCGTCGGGATCAGCTGCGATTTTGGAATATTTAGAATCCACCCGTGTTGTTGTAGCAGTACCCGAGATAGTGCTACTCCGACCTCCAACTGTTCCCTGGACTTTGCCCTTATCAGGAGATCGTCCAAGTAAGGGATAATTAAGACGTCTTTTCTTCGAAGAAGAATCATCATTTCGGCCCTTACCTTGGTAAAGACCCGGGGTGCCGTGGACAATCCAAACGGCAGCGTCTGAACTGATAGTGACAGTTCAGTACCACGAACCTGAGGTACCCTTGGTGAGAAGGGCAAATTGGGACAAGGTAAGCATCCTTGATGTCCAAGGACACCATATAGTCCCCTCTTCCAGGTTCGCTATCACTGCTCTGAGTGACTCCATCTTGATTTGAACCTTTGTATGTAAGTGTTCAAAGATTTCAGATTTAGAATAGGTCTCACCGAGCCATCTGGCTTCGGTACCACAATTAGTGTGGAATAATACCCCTTTCCTTGTTGTAGGAGGGGTACTTTGATTATCACCTGCTGGTGAATTGCTTCCAATACTGCCTCCCTGTCGGAGGGAGACGTTGGTAAAGCAGACTTCAGGAACCTGCGAGGAGGCGACGTCTCAAAATCCAATCTGTACCCCTGAGATACTACCTGTAGGATCCAGGGGTCCACTTGCGAGTGAGCCCACTGCGCGCTGAAACTCTTGAGACGACCCCCCACCGCACCTGAGTCCGCTTGTAAGGCCCCAGCGTCATGCTGAGGACTTGGCAGAAGCGGTGGAGGGCTTCTGTTCCTGGGAAGGGGCTGCCTGCTGCAGTCTTTTTCCCTTTCCTCTACCCCTGGGCAGATATGACTGGCCTTTTGCCCGCTTGCCCTTATGGGGACGAAAGGACTGAGGCTGAAAAGACGGTGTCTTTTTCTGCTGAGAGGTGACTTGGGGTAAAAAGGTGGATTTTCCAGCTGTTGCCGTGGCCACCAGGTCCGATAGACCTACCCCAAATAACTCCTCCCCTTTATACGGCAATACTTCCATGTGCCGTTTGGAATCCGCATCACCTGACCACTGTCGTGTCCATAACATCTTCTGGCAGAAATGGACATCGCACTTACTCTTGATGCCAGAGTGCAAATATCCCTCTGTGCATCTCGCATATATAGAAATGCATCCTTTAAATGCTCTATAGTCAATAAAATACTGTCCCTGTCAAGGGTATCAATATTTTCAGTCAGGGAAACCGACCAAGCCACCCCAGCACTGCACATCCAGGCTGAGGCGATCGCTGGTCGCAGTATAACACCAGTATGTGTGTATATACTTTTTAGGATATTTTCCAGCTTTCTATCAGCTGGTTCCTTGAGGGCGGCCGTATCTGGAGACGGTAACGCCACTTGTTTTGATAAGCGTGTGAATGCCTTATCCACCCTAGGGGGTGTTTTCCAACGCGCCCTAACTTCTGGCGGGAAAGGGTATAACGCCAATACTTTCTTAGATATTAGCAATTTTTAATTCATCTGATTCAGGAAAAACTACAGGTAGTTCTTTCACACCCCACATAATACCCTTTTTTGTGGTACTTGTAGTATCAGAAATATGTAACACCTCCTTCATTGCCCTTATCATGTAACGTGTGGCCCTACTGGAAAATACGTCTGTTTCTTCACCGTCGACACTGGAGTCAGTGTCCGTGTCTGTGTCTGTGTCGACCGACTGAGGTAATGGCCGTTTTAAAGCCCCTGACGGTGTTTGAGACGCCTGGACAGGTACTAATTTGTTTGCCGGCCGTCTCATGTCGTCAACCGACCTTACAGCGTGTTGACATTATCACGTAATTCCATAAATAAGCCATCCATTCCGGTGTCGACTCCCTAGGGGGTGACATCACCATTACAGGCAATTTCTCCGCCTCCACACCAACATCGTCCTCATACATGTCGACACACACGTACCGACACACAGCACACACACAGGGAATGCTCTGATAGAGGACAGGACCCCACTAGCCCTTTGGGGAGACAGAGGGAGAGTTTGCCAGCACACACCAAAACGCTATAATTATAGCATCTTAATATAATATAATATCGCCACACAAAATGCCCCCCCCTCTCTGTTTTAACCCTGTTTCTGTAGTGCAGTGCAGGGGAGAGCCTGGGAGCCTTCCTAGCAGCGGAGCTGTGTAGGAAAATGGCGCTGTGTGCTGAGGAGAATAGGCCCCGCCCACTTTCCGGCGGGCTCTTCTCCCGGTTTTTCTGACAACCTGGCAGGGGTTAAATACATCCATATAGCCTCAGGGGCTATATGTGATGTATTTTTAGCCAGCATAGGTACTTTCATTGCTGCCCAGGGCGCCCCCCCCCCAGCGCCCTGCACCCTCAGTGACCGTTGGTGTGAAGTGTGCTGAGAGCAATGGCGCACAGCTGCCGTGCTGTGCGCTACCTTAAGAAGACTGGGAAGTCTTCAGCCGCCGATTTCTGGACCTCTTCTCTCTTCAGCATCTGCAAGGGGGTCGGCGGCGCGGCTCCGGTGACCCATCCAGGCTGTACCTGTGATCGTCCCTCTGGAGCTAGTGTCCAGTAGCCTAAGAAGCCAATCCATCCTGCACGCAGGTGAGTTCACTTCTTCTCCCCTAAGTCCCACGTTGCAGTGAGCCTGTTGCCAGCAGGACTCACTGAAAATAAAAAACCTAACAAAACTTTTACTCTAAGCAGCTCTTTAGGAGAGCCACCTAGATTGCACCCTTCTCGGCCGGGCACAAAAACCTAACTGAGGCTTGGAGGAGGGTCATAGGGGGAGGAGCCAGTGCACACCACCTGATCCTAAAGCTTTTACTTTTGTGCCCTGTCTCCTGCGGAGCCGCTAATCCCCATGGTCCTTACGGAGTCCCCAGCATCCACTTAGGACGTCAGAGAAATAATATATATATATAAATATATACACACACACACGTACATATTTACACACATACATATATATATATATATATATATTTATTAGGTGATTCATCGCGCCCTACGGGCGCTCTTCACACCGTCGGAAGGGGCTACGCCCCCGTAACCCCTGCACGTAGTTGTGTGAGTGGGTAAATAGTGCACGACGAAAGTGCGTTTGATGGTGAAGGGGGCGTAGGCCCTTTAGTGGGTGTGAACAGTGGCTGCAGGGCATGATGTACAGAATGTAGCGGGTGCAGGGGTGACCGCGTATGGGGGAGGGTGTCTGTGGGTGGAGGAGGGGCGGATGCCGGGAGTGTGTGCGGATAGGAGAGGGGGGCGGGAGGTTGTGTGGGTGGGGGAGGAGCAGGGGACTGGGGGTGGTGGATGGGGTCTGGATGCGATGTGGGTGGGGTAGCATTGGAGGGGGTGGGGGAGGGGTCGGTGCAAGGCTCTCGTGGATGTGGGAGGGGTTCTGGAAGCGTTGTGGGTGGGTAAGGGGTAGGTGTGCTTGCGGGTGGTGTTGGGGGTCTGGTGGTGGCGGGTGAGGGGCTGGGGTTCATTGGGTGGGGGAGGTGTAGGTGTAGGGGGTGCAGTGGATGGTCGAGGGGGTCCGTAGGTGTTGTTGGGGCAGCCGTGGGTTTGCTGTGGGTGGGATGGAGGTAGGTATCTCCTATATATTAGGACAGATCTGTGACTTTGTGACTCATTGCTAAAGCTGGGTGGAGTCACAATGCTGGGCGGAGTCAAGTTACAGATCTGGCCAAATATATAGGAGAAGCATAGGAGAAAATAGGAGAAGACACTGGCCAAATATATAGGAGAGAATAGGAGTACACACTGGCCAAATACATAGGAGAGTATAGGAGAACACATAACAGTACATTGTAATAACAGTACACACATAGTGAGCGCAGGAAAGGCAGCAGCAGCAGCATGTTAACGCAACATACAAGCACCGCCTCCAGGCGCCAGCCATTGGACAAATGCTGAAGGGTGCGCTGTGATTGGCCACCCGTGGGTGTGATGGGATGTAGCTACTGCTGCTGCCCCCGTGGAACAGAGCATCCCCAACTCCCTACATATAGCGGGGACGCGGGGTGAGGGCGGGTACGAAGCAGGGCTCACTGCCAGGGGACGGAGCGCACAGGCATCTTACTGCACTCTCCCGTGCATGGCACTGTAGTGTCCGCCAGCATCTCCTTGTGTGAGCGGGGACCCAGGTGCTAGTTGCATTGGCGGCCAATCACAGCGCACTCCTCAGCCATGTGTCCAATAGCTGGTGGCTGGGGGGGCGGTGCTTGTATGGAGCTTTAACATGTGTCCAATAGCTGGCGGCTGGCGGCGGTGCTTGTACGGAGCTTTAACATGTGTCCAATAGCTGACGGCTGGGGGTGGTGCTTATACGGAGCTTTAACCTACTGCTGCTGTCTCTCCTGCGCTCACTATGTATGTACTGTTATCACCATGTACTGTTAAATGTTCTCCTATTTTCTCCTATATATTTGGCCAGTGTGTACTCCTATTCTTTCCTATATATTTGGGCAGACCTGTGACTTGACTCCGCCCAGCATTGTGACTCCGCCCAGCGTTAGCAAATGAATCACAAAGTCACAGATCTGGGCAAATATATAGGATATATATATATATATATATATATATATATACACACACACAGACATATATATGTATATACATTCATACATATACACACACACACACATACACAAGCACATATACATACATAACTACTAATATACGTATACATACACAAATTGTTTCCCCACCAGGAGCTGGGAGGAGATCGATGGGCAGCAGCGTGAGAACGGAGGGAGCTGCTGTGGCTGAGCATGCGCAGCCAGCAGCTCCCCGCTGGGAATTCTGTAAGAGAGCTACTGTACAACATACAGTGCAGTAGCTCTCCGTTGCTGCAGCAGGGCAGCAACTTCACGGTCACGATCGTTTAGCTGACTCAAAAATAGAAAATTCGGCTCATCAGGGGGGGTTTCCAGGTACTCGGAAACCCCCCTGCGTGCGCCATTGACCCTGGGCGCTGGATTTGAGGAGGTACTCGGTCAGCTGCTCCTCCAACCCCGCACGCTGTGATCACCTTCCATAGTCCCCCATACACCCAGCTCCTGCGCCTGGCGTCTGGACCCGCTGGCAGTCGTAATCGACAGTGCATCTGCAGTACCAGCGATGACCCACTCACCACCAATGATGGACTGAGTAATGTCTTCCACAGCCCCTGTCCTCCTTTATATGCATGCGTAATGTAAGAGATTTCTGACATCCGTCTAGGTGCCATCTTCAGCAGCAGAGCAGTGCTGGTGTGCTGGGTGCGGTGCCCAGTTTGCAGAGCCGTGGGCCTGTCCCCTTTGTAGTAGTAGCCTATTTAGGTATCTTGCTCTTCGCTTTTTTACTATCACTTTTTCATTTTAGCATCACCCTGCCTGCAGCGTCAAGGGTCTCATACTCTCAGTGTGTGAGTGAGTGGAGCATATTATTATGGGGGTGAGGGGGCTGGAGCATATTATTACTGGGGACTGTCTAGTGAGTAATATATTATGGGGGAACCAGGGAGGAGAATCTGGTAACTTATTATTACTGGGGGTCTGCCAGTCTGAGGGATGTCTGGAGTACAGTGTCGGACTGGGGCATGAAGGGCCCACCGGGGAATGCAGTGGTAGGTTTAGGGGTGTGTTCAGTCTCCAGAGGGTGTGTGGCCAGCCATTACATTGGATTGCCTAACCATCAGTGAGTGCATGGGCTGGGCCCCTTGACAAATATATAAATACTGCTAGTGCTAGTGCATGCATGATAATGTACCAGATAAATATTGGCAATGCACTGTAGAGAATACATCATAGTCTTGTGCAGTATAATGTAACATATGTATAATGTATAATTCATGTGCAGAGTCTGGAACCTGATCACTAGAGGAGGAGAAGGGGCCCCAGGCAGTGGGGCCCACCGGTGGTTACCCCTGTTGGCCAGTCCGACCCTGCTGGAGTATATTATCTCTCTCTCCCTCACCCCTCTCCCCTTTCCCTCTCCCTCACTACTCTCTCTCTCTCTCTCTCTCTCTCTCTCTCCTCTCTCCCTCCCTCATCTCTCTCTCTCTCTCCTATCTCCCATCTCTCCTCTCCCTCTCCTCTCTTCCATCTCTGCTCTCCCTCTCCTCTCTTCCATCTCTCCTCTCCCTCTCCTCTCTTCCATCTCTCCCTATCTCCTCCTCTCCTCTATCTCTCTTCTTCACCCCTCTTTCTCTCCCATCTCTTCACCACTCTCTCCTCTCTCCCTCTACTGTCTCCCATCTCTCTTTCTCCTTTCTTTCCCACCCACTCTCTTCCTCTCTGTCCCCTGTGGGTCAGCATAATATTAATGAGGGGGTACTACTGTGCATTGTAATGAGAATAAGGTTGCACTACTGTGTGGTGCAGTTTAAAAAAAAATATATATATTTTTTTAAGGGGGGTGGGTGCTAAATTGTTGCCTTGCCCCAGGTGCCGAAAATCCTAGTTTTGGCCCTGATGTAGGGGTTCTGCATTGTGCAGTATGTATGTATTTTAAGAACACTTCAGTGGCAAACATAAATAACTTACTGCTGCAATATCTGTGCTTGCCTTTACATTGTCTGGGTAAGATAAGGACACAGACTCTGAAAGTTTCATTAGGTGGTTTAAGGATACTGCTAGTCTCAACCAACAACATTATTTACTGAACTCCCACTTTCCAGTCTAGAATGTCTCCAGAGTCCATATAACCTCAAAGATAACAATATATGATTTTCTTTCAAATATATTGATTTAAAAGTACAGCTTGAAATCCCTGCTGAGATAAAATAGGGTCCAAATGAAGATGATTTTCTTTGATTTTATTTTTCTACTTTGTTTTATCTTCCTCCTCAGAATGTTTCACTTTAGGGCATGTGTGTTATTAAAGCTTATTTAAATAATTTCTATCTATTCAGATTTACAGCCCCAGTACACTGTAACATCCGCACTTCCTCCTCCAATTACTGTAGGGAGAGAGGAGTCTAAGAGGCCTATTCATGATCACTAACAGGCCTGCTACTCATGCAAAAATGCTAGTTTTCGCATGTTCTATGTAACCTGTGACCTGCAGCCATGCACATGCGTTATCACAGGTCAGGCATGCGCACAGGGTATACCCGACACCCGGCCACAGTGTTGCTGATCGCAGGGACTGCTTTTCAGAGCAGTTGTTCTCACACCGGAGAAATGCTGCAGCTAGCCCCCGATGATGAATATGCCTCTTTGGGCTAAGAAGTAAGGTTATACTTTGGGCATCCGCTCTATCATCAGTTACTAGATTGGCGGGTGTGATATTCAAATGCCAGTTTCAATCTTGTGCAGTTGGAAGCGCCGAAGAGTGCAAGCATTTTCTGCACCCCTGTATGCTGTAGCATTAACGGTAGGTCTAGAGAGACCACCACTGGGGCACCATTGTGTCTGCCATCAATGATTGCTCCTTTCTAGGGCAGGTGCAGTTTCTCCGCCTGAACATGGTCTCTGTGGAAGCGGCTATGTATCTGAAGCCCGCAACACTAACATAATATGCCCACGTGGCATATATTTTTGCATTCACTTCAGTCCACCTTCCAGACACCGCACAAGAACGCCACCGCTTTGTCTTTCAAGTTCTATCTGCTCTCCCCATAGCAGCAGTACTGTTGTGCATACACACTGTGGTACTCCATTCATGCATCAGAGGGATTATGAGAATAATTAGCACACGCACAGTAGCAAATAATTACTCGACTCTGCCAACACCAGCACTGCGATTGCTTAGCATCCACCTGTGAATCAGGCCCATTGTGACCTGTAATTGTGGTACAGTCAGTGAGAATCTCATGAGCACTATCAGCACTAGGATTATGCCACCTGGGAAATGGTTCTTCCCCCTCCTACTGGGTGGTACAGCCCTATATGCAGCATGTGTATTCTGATAGCTCACATTCATGCCAAAATTCACTGAGATGTTGGTTTTATTAAACATCCTGCAGCACTGCGTCACATAACTGTCAGGTTGCTGACTGTAGCCCATACAGTATGTTACTCTGCTCAAGTCATGCGGACTTTGGATGGTCCCTTTAATCAATGTTCTAGTTTTGACTCTTATGCCAAACGATGTGCCCGATTCAGACGGATCGGAATAACTCCTCAAATCATCCAGTGTGTACACACTATGTCTAGAACGATGCGCCCTCCCATGCGTCTTCAACTACATCATGCAGGTCCACCAGGCGACATCGTCAGCAAGAGCCATGTTGCTCTGTCGCTGCCAGCATTGGCAAGTGTGTGTACACTTGTTGATGCCACCACCCCACCAGGTCCCATTGTCACCAATATCGCTGAGTTGTGTATACCCAGCATTAGGTGTTAGTGTTCTTTATTCATTCTAATAACTACAGGTGATGCACAGGTGTACCTATTAAACAGGACAATCTACTAATCCCACCTCTTTCTGTAAATCTATCTACATCATTAAGGGCAGTGGTTCAATAACGGCTTGCCACAGGGCACCAGCGGGGGTGCAACGGGTTGTTGGTCCAATGCTCAATCAAATATTTATTGTCAGTTTGATGGGAAAAACCAGTGCTGATGTCTGCCGATCATAACGTTGGGTGGTCTTCAGTATGCCGACTGACGGGATTCCGACGCACAGTATACCGGCGCCGGAATCCCGACAGCCGGCATACCGACACTTATTCTCCCTCGTGGGGGTCCACGACCCCCCTGGAGGGAGAATAAAATAGCGTGGCGAGCGCAGCGAGCCCGCAAGGGGCTCATTTGTGCTCACCACACTGTCGGTAAGCCGGCGGTCGGGCTCCCGGCGCCGGTCATTCCCAGGTTGGCACCCCAGTGTATTTCTACAGACTTTCGTCCCAGGTAGACCACCCAAGTTATGTGTGAATGGTCGCCCATAGAAGCTACTGAGTGTCTGGCCAGGGCTCCTGGAAGGGGTAGGGCTGCCTGGAGAGGAAGGGGTGTCCTGCTGCAGTCTGTGTTGTAGTGTGTAGCTATCACACCTTGCCGGTGTAGCACTGTATTGACAGCAGTACTATTGTAGTCATAACCAATATAAAGTCCAGAGGCGTAACTAAGGCAGGGCGAGTAGGGCACGTGCCCATGGCGCCTTGGCAGGCCCAGCAGAGGGGGAGCCGCCAGCGGCCAGGGCATCATGTCCACTCGCCCACATGACGCTGCAATGCGAGGGGAGGAGAGCGCAGCATCTCTCCTGCCCCTCAATGTGCAAACAGCCGCTGCCAGCAGCGCTGCGTGAGTGTCCGGTCTCCGACGGCGTCAGCCAATCAGAGCTTGCAGACCGGCTCCTGATTGGCTCCCAGTCCGCGAGCTCTGATTGGCTAACAAACCGGCGCCACATTTAAGATAGCCGCCGCCGGAGACCTGGAGCGTTGAGGGGCAGGAGAGGCACTGCACTCTCCTCTCCTCACATAGCAGAGGGAAGCGGTGAGTGACGGGGGGAAGGCTTATATCTGGCACTGTGGGGCATGTAACTGGCACTGTGGGGCATTGTAACTGGCACTGTGGGGCATGTAACTGGCACTGTGGGGCATTGTAACTGGCACTGTGGGGCATTGTAACTGGCACTGTGGGGCATTGTAACTGGCACTGTGGGGGATGTAACTGGCACTGTGGGGCGCTGTATCTGTCACTGTGGATCTGACACTGTGGGGCACTGTGTATCTGGCACTGTGGGGCAATTGTGTATCTGGCACTGTGTAAAAAGGGAACTCCGCATGCGTACTGTGCAAAAATTGAATGAAGGTGTGCTGAGAGACGACACAAGGGGTAGGTGACCGTGATAGTGTGCTGAGAGGCGACACAGGAGGTAGGTGATAGTCATGTTGGCACACCCCATTTTCAGTGACCACACCCTTTTTTTGGCGGGGGTGGGGGCGCCACTCTTCATCTTGCCCTGGGCTCCGAAAACCCTAGTTACGCCTCTGATAAAGCCCCTAACAACCGGTGACATTAATAAGGCTCAATGTACCTCCTGCCTCAGTGGCTCACAGCCAGTGACATCACAGTACCCATAGTGCGGACAAAAGCAACATTCAGGAGACTGTAGCTCACCTTGGGGAGATAATAACATTCTGAGACGCTGTGAGGTGTGCTGGCTGGAGAAGGGGTGTGTGTTTGCTTGAGTGTGTATGAATGTGACGTGTGTGTATGTATGACATGTATGTGTGTTTATGAGAGCAGCCTGCTTATAGAATGCCAGAGTAGGCTCGACATATGTCTGAAAGGGGACAATCTGGGAATTTCCCGGATCTCAGGTGTAGTGTGTAGGGGGCAGCCAGCAATAACCCGGAGTTTTGCTGAGGTGAAGAACCCGGGTCTGAGCAGGGAAATGCCCAGGTCGTATGTCTGAAAGTGGTATAACTGTCATGTTACAGGCTATGTTTGAAAAATGACTATGGGGTCTATTCACGAAGCAGTGAAAAGTGTGGGGAAGTGAGCCAGTGAAGTTGCCCATGGCTACCAATTTGCTGCTAAGCAGGGGTGTATCTACCTATTGGCCAGGATGGCACTCGCCAGGGGCGCCAGGCAAGGAGGGGGCGCGGCCTGGCTGTGCCACCCGCGGCCAAAGGATAGAAAAGCAGTACTGTCAGACTGTACCTGGTGAGAGTCTGTTACTGCTGGAGCGGCGCTGGTGTCCGGCAGCACCGCACTTGTATTTAGACTCAAAATAAACTACAGCTCCCAGCAGCCCTTGTTGCTGGGAGCTCCTGGCAGCAAGGGCTGCTGGGAACTGTAGTTTATTGTGAGTCTGATTACAAGTGCGGTGCTGCCGGACACTAGTCTGATCACTAGTGCAGTGCGGTGCTGACGGACACCGGCGCCGCACTGGCAGTAACAGACTCTCACCAGGTACACAGCAATTGTTATATAGCATAGTGCTATAGATCTATTTGTTGTTGAAGATAATAAAAAAGTGTCAATGTTTGGGAGAAGGGACTGTAGTACCTGGAAATCTACACGATTTTCATGCATGTTAGATGTAAGTAAGTAGTAAGTAAGTGAAAACTTTAACTTGTTGAGTGTAATAAAGAAAATACATATCTTACCTATTTCAAGGCCATGTTCAAGGAAACGTATATCAGTTAATTGTATAATTGATAATTTTATCTTGGAAGTGATGGCACCCTGATGTTTCTTCTAACAGGAAGTACTTTTACCATCCAACTAATGGTGTTTGGTTAATGGCTGGGTCCATTTGAGGCTCATCTCACTGCAGCTCATTAGCATTTCATTCAGGATGCAGTCAAGATGCTGGCGTTTGGCATCCCGGCGATCGGAAAGCTGACACCAGCATCCCGAAACTGCTCGGAATGCTGATGCTGGCATCCCAACATAGATAGCGATGCAGAATGGCAAAATCCGGATTGAGTTGATGCCAAAGTCTGTACTGGCAAGGCATGTGGGAGGGTTACGGTTAGGCTGCGAGGGCGGGAGGGTTAGGGTTAGGCTGCAGGGAGGGAGATTAGGAAGGGTGGGTTAGAGTTAGGCACCACTGAAGAAGCTTTTGGGGGAGGGGGGTAGGTTACGATCAGGCTGTGGGTTAGGGGGGAGGGATGGTGTAACGTGAATACGAGACACTACTGTGCGGTGTAATGTGAATGAGGGACACTACTGTGTGGCATAATTTGAATTGGAAGTACTATTGTGTCCATGCCCTTCCCCCACAAGACCATGCCCCATTTCCAATACTCACACCTTATTCCAAATGTGTGTGGGGGGGGGGGGCGCCAGCCCCTTACTTTGCCAGGGGCGCTCGGACCCCTAGATACACCCCTGCTGCTAAGTATACTTTTATAGCATACCCTTTATAAATGTTACCTCAACACTGATTTGTTGCCATGGGCAACTTCTCCACTCTTTTTACTGCTTCATAAATAGACCCCATTGGCTGGTACTTTGGCCATCTCTCCTTTTTATTTCTAGCCAAGGCTAAGTACATAGACCCCTTAGACTTTTCAGGATCATGTAAGGCTAATGCTAGATGACCAGATTCTTATAAAACATTTGGGATACCTGATTAAACCTTGGGCAGCAGAATAAATGAAGGACTTGGGAGTACATTTACTACGCTCTGCTGCAGTTTGTTGAAGCTACCAATCCTCACTGGCTTTTGACTGGTAGTTTAAAAGCAAAAAAAGGAATTAATGCTAAACAAGCCTGGTTTACTGCAGCATTCAATCTTATTGACGTTTTAAAACCATCTGTCAAATTCAATGATGACTGGTGGCTTTGACAAACCACAGCATAGTAAATATATCCTTTGATCCTCTTTATTCATATAGTACTTATATATTGCTGATCTAGTCTGTATAATATAAACCTATCTGCCTTGAAATCACAAGCAATAATTTAGAATTTCTGAGTATTTTAGACCCTTGGAACAATGGCAATTGCAATGCACTCATCCCACCATTCACAAGGCACGTCCATAACACACTCAGCCATGACTCCATTTACACATGACCAGGCTACCAGTGCACTTAACACTGAAGATAAATTTATTTAATCAGCTAGAGGTGCTCATGAGGGTTGGACAAATAATTTCACATAGATATTTGAAATCTGCACTATACCCAACATGCATGAGGTAACCACACATACGTTGGATCATATCGTACGGATCTGGTCAGTTGTTAATCTCAGTGGATAACATGCAGTATAATAACAGATGAATGCATACACATGCCAATGTCATTATCAATTGATCAGAATCTGATGATTTGTCATACTGGTCATTTTATTCTCACACCTGAGAAATGTGGCCAGTGTCACATAACCCCAACTGTTCCCCTAGTTCCTAAGCCTAACCCTCCTCTTATAGTGCCTAACCCTAACCATCCCCCTAGTGCCTAACCCTAACCATCCCCCTAGTGCCTAACCCTAACCAATCCCCTAGTGCCTAACCCTAATCATCCCCCTAGTGTCTAACCCTAATCGTCCCCTTAGTGCCTAACCCTAATCGTCCCCTTAGTGCCTAACCCTAATCATCCGCCTAGTGCCTTACCATGACCCTCCCCCTAGTTCCTAAACCTAATCATCCCCCTAGTGCCTAACCCTAATCATCCGCCTAGTGCCTTACCCTAACCCTCCCCCTAGTGCCTAACCCTAACCATCCCCCTAGTGCATAACCCGAACCGTCCCCCCTGGGGCCTATCCCTAACCCTTCCCCAAGTGTCTAACCCTAATCCTAACCCTATACTTAAACCTAACCTAAACATGTTGTAAAATTATGAAAAATCATGTGTCGGTCATTGCCATGTCAACCATTTGAATCTGTCAACCTTTTAAACCTTTCAACCTTTTAATTATGTCGACATATTGACTTGACCTTTTGGTGTCTGTCAGTGTCAACTTAATGACTGTAGACTTTTTATTGTCGACCTTCCATCTGGATACTTTATAATATCATAATGTGCTGTGGTTGAATGAATTATACAATTTCTTTTGACGTGGTAACAGCACAATATTTTATTCATCTTTCCCTCAAGTCTTTTAACATGAAGCATATAGATATAAGAAAATTGTGATATAGTTCAGTGTTTCTAATAGAGGAAAGTAAATTGTTTTCAACTGTCTACTAGACCTAAGGGATAAACGTAAATAAGATTTGAATTGTGTGGATTGGAATCCTCAGAGATTAATTAGCGTCTGTGAGGCAGAATCTCATCAGCTGTGTCGGGAAGGGATGGTGCATGTATACAGTGACTCCTCAGCTCACACCTCAGAGGAAATGATTTCTAGATCTTCCTAAGGTGTTAATATAGTTAACTTTTTTTTATGATTTCAATTCCATGTTTAATCCCCATTGGGACAGGACAGTTATATTAAAACAATTATTTCAACTTTAAAAAAACAAACCAGAGACCCGGGGACCATGCTATACAACTAGAATGGGGTAAAATAAGGTTCGGTTATTAGCAAGGTCATACTATGTCAGTTATATTACGTTTAATATTATGCATTGGCAGAGTTTTCCCTTACCCAGTCAGAGGATTTCCACTTGAGCAATTTGGCTTGGTCCTGATGTAGAGGTGGACGCACAGAGGCGGAACTACCGGCAGTGCAAGCAGTGCGTTGCACTGGGGCCCGCCTCTGTCCAGGGGCCCAAGCATGTAATGAGTCAAACTGACTCATTACATGCCGCTGTGCGCTGCAGGCAACCGCTGCCCGCAGCGCACAGCCGCCCGGAGAGGAGAGGAGAGGAGCAGCGGCACGGACGGGGGAAGGAGGAGGAGGGAGGTGAAGGAGGGAGCCGCAGCAGCGCTTTGTTACTGGTGGAGGCGCTGCTGCTGCTGCCCCTCTGCTTCACTATAGGCTGTCTTCCGAGAACAGCCTATAGGGAAGCAGAGGGGCAGTGCTTTTTAATATCTTTATTGGTAACATTGAAAATGGCATTAAAGGGAAAGTATGCCTTTTTGCAGATGACACAAAGGTATGCAGCAGGGTAGACACACCATGAGGGGTAAAACAAATGATTGAGGATCTAGGTAGACTAGAAGAATGGTGAAGAGCATGGCAATTACAGTTTGGTAACAAAAAATGCACAATCATGCACTTGGGTCTCAAAAATCCAAAGGCTACATATAGTATTAATGGCACTATACTGGAAACTACTGAGGAAAGGGATCTAGGAGTCACTATTTCAGGTGACTTAAAGGCAGGTAAGCAATATTACAAAGCAATGAGGAAGGCTAGTCAGATGCTTGGTTGCATAGGGAGTGGAAGCAGCAACAGAAAGAAAGAAGTAATAATGCCATATGCTGTACAGGTCATTGGTACAGCCTCATCTAGACTACTGTGTTCAATTCTGGAGGCCATATCTTCAGAAGGATATTAATACATTAGAGACTGTACAAAAAAGGGCAACTAAAATGGTGCATGGCCTACTTTACAAAACATACCCAGAAAGATGAAACAATATTAATATGTATAATTTGGAGTAGAGAAGGGAAAGGAGGGACATACTAGAAACTTTCAAATATATCAAGGGTCTTAACAAAGTCCAGGAGGGAAACATTCTTCAAATGAAGAGAAGTATTAGAACATGAGGACATGCAATGAAACTGGAGGGAGGGAGGTACAGGGGAAATTTGAGGAAAAATTACTTCACAGAAAAGGTAGTGGACAAGTGGAATAGCCTCCCATTAGAGGTGGTAGAGGCTAAGAGAGTAGAGCAATTTAAACATGCATGGCATAGACATAAGGATATCCTTATAAGTAGATAAGGATCAAATAAGGGGCCTAATTCAGCCCTGATTGCAACAGCAAACTTTTTCTCTAATGGGCAAAACCATGTGCACTGCAGGTGGAACAGATATACCATGTGCAGAGACAGTTAGATTTGGGTGGGGTGTGTTAAAACTGAAATCTAATTTGCAGTGTAAAAATAAAGCAGCCAGTATTTAACCTGCACAGAAACAATATAACCCACCAAACTCTAACTTTCTCTGCTCATGTTACATCTGCCACACCTGCAGTGCAACATGGTTTTTCCCATTAGAGAATGATTTTGTTTTTGCGATCAGATCTGAATTAGGCCCTAGGTTTGAGGTAAAAATATGGTAAAAAAAAAGGGGGCAGACTAGATGGACCAAGATGTTCTTATCTGTTGTCAAATTCTATGTTTCTATGTAAAGGAGATTGGCTATTACAGATAAAGAAACCTATGCTGATCATGTAAACGAGCCCCCCCAGTGCAAAATGTATGTCATACTACAGGAACCGCCTTCCGGGCTATGTACTGATGGGGGGATCCGGGAGACAGCCATCATCACCAAGGAACTGATGAGTGTGCAGCCGGTATCCGGTTGATAGATAGACAGTGTCTAGTTAGACAGTCAACAGATAGACACCATATGTTAGACAGACATTAGGTCGACAGGGTCAAAAGGTCGACATGAAAAAGGTAGACAGTACAAAAGGTCGATAGGGTCAAAAGGTCGATAGGGTCAAAAGGTCGACATGAAAATGGTCGACATAAAAAAGATAGACAAATGTTTTTTTTAAATTTAACATGTTTTTTTGACCATTTCATACCTTCTCTATCCATGTCGGCATAGAGTTGGTTATAAACCTTGTGGCGAACGCAGCGAGCCCTGCGAGGGTATGCCTTTTTACAATTGGGGGTCACAGATGACAAAACTATCCACACAAACCACAAAAATGCAAAAAACATGGTGTCTACCTTTTTCATGTCGACCATTTTCATGTCGACCTTTTGACCCTGTCGACCTTTTGACCCTGATGACTTTTTGCACTGTCTACCTTTTTCATGTCGAACATTTGACCATGTCGACCTTTTGACCCTGTCGACCTAATGTCGGACTAACATATGGTGTCCGGTCTATCTATTGACTGTCTAACTAGACACTATCTATCTTTTATACCGGTACCGTGCAGCCGGGACTTGGGAGCATACAGCTGCACCAGTCTATTCTCAGTACCAGCTGAGGATCGGAGCTACTGTAGGGCAATGACAAGCGCCCGGGATGGCACCCTGCCACCAGGCCCAGCCCTCCTCTATTAAATATATCATAACAATATTATACGGTGGAACAGAGTACTCGCACTCAGTTATATAGGAAGTTAAAGGAAGGAAAAAGTTTAAAAAAACATGAAAAAACGCCAAAAAACATTTGTCGACTATATTTATGTCGATCATTGTCATGTCAATCATATAAACCTGTCAACCTTTTCCATTGTCGACCTTCAAATGTTGACCTTTTGTCCATGTCACCCTTCTCTAATCTGCAGCTTGCATACAAAGACAAACCATCGGTGGTATTGTGGAACCTTTGTGCACCTCTATTGTTGCTCAGAATGTCTGCCACAACTAAGACACTGGCTGTGACACTTTCACAAAATGCTTGTGACATGCTCACATTGGACTAGCCACCTCCATCCGTTACCTCCCAAAAAGGCAAACTAGAAATCTGCATCCTGATTCGCAGAGATACCACCATTACAAGACCATGATGGGGCATGCGGAAGGCAACTCGGACACGTGCGTGGCACAGAGAAAATTGCTCGCCTGCACATATATCGTCACTGCATTCAGATAGCGTCCGCCTCTGGTAAGGTCCTATGGGTCTAATTCAGACCTGAGCGACGATCAGGCACACTGACATGCGGGGGGATGCCCAGCACAGGGCTAGTCCACCCCGCATGTCAGGCCCTCCCCCGCACAAGTACAAAAGCATTGCATAGCTGTGACTCTTTGTACTTGAAGAGTAGCTCCATGGCAGTGCAGCTCCTCCGCGCTGGCAGGGAGCTACTCGTTGCTGTGCTGGTTACAGCAGTTGCGTGTGATGTCACGCAGCTGCTGCAGCCTGACCCCCACATTGTCCGTATACGCCTGTGTTGCCCGGACCGCGCCCCTTAAAGGGCGGCCACACACCGCTGGCCCGTCCCCTCACGCCCAGCGCCGCACGGCGGCGATGTTTTTGTACCTGGCGGGTAGCTCCCTACATGCGCAGCTCCTGCGCGCTGGCAGGGAGCTACGCCGCGGCCCATCCCACCAGTGGTCTGGGCACGCCTCCGTTGTCCAGACCACACCCTGCCAATGGTGTTCTAATGCCGTTGGCACGCCCGCAACCGCCTTTGCCTGTCACTGGCTGCACACAGTAATTCAGACAGCGATTGCTGCCGCGATCCAGTCTGAATTACCGCCTTACTTTGCTTTATCTTCTCCACAGTCCTCTAGATAAAAGGATTGTACAATATACTGCCGAAATTAAAGTAAAATACAGGGGCATGACATGCAAAAAAATATATGAAAAAAAGATGAAATATATCTGCAGATAAAAACAAACAAGACACCAAATCTTTTGTTATAATAATAGGTTTTTCTAATCCAGCTACAGTATATCAGACACAGTAATAACCCAAACAGTGCTCCAAACACCTAATATTCTGTTCAGTTTCTGAGGCCAAAAGCTGTGCCAGACAAGCCTGCTATGTGAGCAATACATAATGCCATGGTAAGATTGCTGCAGAGAACAGACTGGTTTCTAAGTACATACAGTAGTCTGACCTGTATACACTGAGTTCTTAGATCCATAATTTATTCTTGATGTACAGCATATACTGTAGAAAGAGCCATTGGCAATGTTGAACATTTTAATGAGCTAGACAAACACAACCCAATTTACATTTCTCACTAATGCCTCAGAGAGACAATGAATGCTGGTGTTGAGTCACAGCAGATGTCGCACAGTAATTTGTGCCTCTAGAATTGTCCCCATTTTTCAATATTTACCAACAGTAAAGCACAATTGTTCTTATTCTGTATGTAAGATGCACATTTTACAATCTGAGCGGAGGGCCTGATTCAGCATTGATTGCTACAGTGCGGAAATCGCTATTCTGTAATTTCCGCACTTCTGCGCATGCGTGCACTCTACTGTTCACATGTGCGAGGACTTTAACTGCAAGCGATCACAGACTAAGTGCTGGTGGGGGCGGAGACGGGACAGTGTTGCAGCATTTTTGGATGTCGACACAGCGTTGGTGGGGGGCACCGTCCGGTCAACAGAGGCATATCTAGACAGTTTGCAGGGCGGCCCGCTGCTGCTGCATGCCATAACACGCATCCACTGCGACACAAAGCAGCTAGGCTGCGAAGACAGGGGGCTACCCTAAAGATCCGAGCGATTTGCTGTTTAGCAAGCTGTCGCATTTCAGCAGAGGGGAAGGACCCGGAATGTTGGGCGGCTCCCCGCATTCTAGTGAAAAGATTTGTAGTTTTGCAAATTTTCAACTCATGCTGAATCAGGTCCTTTGTTCTTTAAAAGTGTCAAAAGAGTACACGTAAAATGCAAAAAACTTAAAGTGCAAGTGCATACGGAACACCACTTACCTGAACACAATCGACAGGAGGCAAAAATATGTGATGGTATAATAAGTTAACGCATAAAAACTAAGTTGCATCATAATTTTAGGAAATAAAATGTTTATACAAAGTTTAATACACATACAAATATTATTATTATTATTATAAGTAATAATAATAATATATATATATATATATATATATATATATATAATTAGTAAGACTCCACAAGTTGTATGCAGTGTGCTACAAGAGGTAACATAAAAATCAATAAAGTACGCAGCATAAAAATCAATGCAGTGAACACACTCTAAAGCAATGTAATAAAACCACAGACAAGGAGTGACAGGTGCATGGAAAAGTGTAGGAAAACCACCCATCATATGAGCGAGCAGATAGTGTCAGAGTATCTGAAGAGGAGGAGGAGACAAGAGACAGTGAGTAATTACCTGGCCAAACTTAATTGTGACCGAGGCTAGTTCATTCTACTGCATTTATATGCTGCTCACCTGAGCTCAGGTGCACTGAGGTCCTTCAGGACTGCACCTCACTTAGGGGAAGATGTATCAAGACTACTGAAAAGTAGAGAAGTTGCCCCTTAGCAACCAGCCAGATTCTAGCTAGCATTTATCAAGTACATTCTATAAAATGACAGGGAGAAGATGATTAGTTGCTATGGGCAACTTCTCCACTTTTAGAAGGCTCGAGGCATCTCCCCCATTGTGTGCTAAAGTGTCTCTGGAAATAATTTACAAATGCTGGAAAAGGTAGACATGCAATTGTTCAGGGAAGCACCTGAGTGTGAGCTAATCTGGGAGCAAAGTATCCAATGAATATCACCACCAGTCCAATCCTCTCTAACTGACTGTGCGGCGACTGGTATGGAGTGTGTTCCCCTAAATCCCCACAGTCAGCATGCCGGCTAGCAGGGACTATTCCCACTCATGGGTGTCCACAACACCCATAGAGTGGGAATAGAACCTGTGGCGAGTGCAGCAAGCCCGCATGTGGCTTTGTTACGCTCACCCCCCCCCCCCCCCCCTTTCCCCCGGCATTCTCTAACTGACTGTGCAGTGACTGGTATGGAGTGTGTCACCCCCATTTTTGTAGGCATGCCGAGCCCTGCATCTGCCTCTTCCTCTTCGGATGCAGACTTCCTAGAACTGGCTGACCAGCTCCGTCGACCAGTCTGCGTAAACTTCAGCTTATGCAGGCTGGCCAAGGGCTTTGACCAACATGACTGATGGTGGTGATGGTGATCTGATGCTGCATCTTCCGACGCAGAACTCAAATCACAGATGCACACCGGAGGCATCTATTTCCTACAGGCGTCTATTTCCTTCAGGAAATTGTCCGCGGATGTTCACAGACAAACAGAATATGTTACTTATGTTGGTCATGTGATCGCCAAACAGTGCCTCTTTTCTCAAACCTCTCAGACTCTAACTTTAGTAATGAAATATGAAGAAGGGCATGAATAAAGCCCTTAGGGGGAGCTGTACTAAGCCTTGAAAAGTGAAAAAGTGATTGAAAAATGACAGGAGCTGATTGGCAAGTAGTTTATCACTCTCCACTTTATTACTTTTCAAGGCTTAGTACATCTGGCCCTTAGTCACTAATCAATTTAGAACAAAAATTAAGTGGAGCACTAATCATTGCTGGAACTCGCATAACTCATAATACCAACTGAAGAATTACATGTAAGAGTCAATATAACAAACTTAGTGCAAATATCTTGACCACCTCCCATAGTGGCTGCAATAGATAGTTGGACTTTTACATCAATGTCGGCTTTAATTTACATTTTCTGAGAATTTCCCATATTTAATTATTAGCAGGCACTTATTTGACATGTGATTATATCCTTCATTCAATCACATTTGCTATTTCATCACATACATACAGTATTGTCAAATTGTTTTCTCCAAAATGTTTTATTCCGTCACTGCCAGCAGAAATCCTAATATCATCTTTAGTTACCCTATCCATAGATCAATTATCTGCTCATATGCAGGGGCAAACGCAGGATTTCTAGATGGGGTATCCAAGTGTAATCCACAATTTCCCACTCTATGGGACATTGCAGCAGTTCAGGAGTCTAGGGGAGCAGTAGAAGAACATGGTAACAACCCCGGACATAAATGTACACATTCGTTTTTTTATACACTGGATAATGTATGGAATACAGAATTAATAATTAACACTATAGAGGGTCCATAGTATAGGAAACATATTTAACTAATTTAAATAACTTTCTAAGCACACATTCTCCCACCTCATGGTAAGGCGCCTGTCTCTTCTTCGTGGTAGCTACTCTCTGGTCCAGTCACTGATTGAGTGCTCAGATCCACCCTCACAACAAACTTGGTAGAAGAAGCTGCTAACACTGGGTCATGTGCAGCACCTCCATCTCTTAAACTACATTTTGTGGTGGCAGCTATAGTAATCATATTAAATACTATTGCTATTGTCATAATTTGTGTTGCTGGCCAAGAGGAGGGGGGTTTCCGTGCAACTGGAAACCCCCCTGTGTTTGCCTATGATATCAGTAAGGGTCCCTATAGATGAGTCTTGTATTGATAATTAATAAAGTTATATGTAGATGGATACTTGGGGGTTTATTTACTAATATTTGTGTTTGTGTCGATTTGTGTTGATTTTAAACTCGAAATTTATCGGACGTGTTTTCCTGCAACTTTTTGAAACCATCTACGCTAATTTACTATGCTGTCGAGTTTGTTGTTTTCGTATTTTCCGATGGCAATGTTTTTCGTGTTTTTTTTTTTTTTGTATGCTTCCGCAAATCACTTGTTCGGACGGGAGTTTGTGCTTTTTCCACGGATTGGGACTATTTTAAACTCGGCAGTGTTTTTTGACAACTACGGCCGCATTTCCACTTTTACTTTCGATTTTAACCTTTGTTTGTGATTGGTTGTGTTTCAGATGTAGGAGTGTCTGTGCGTAACCATATAAATACGCCCCAAACCGTCCGCACCTCGTGGGTTTAGTTAGTGGTGAGGAGAGAGGTTGTTGTGCTGTGGAGTTTGGTGAGTAGGTGTGATTTGGGGTAGTATTTTTGTTGAGTTCTGAGTGTTGTATTGTGTTTGAAAGTAGTCTTGTCATTCTTGTAGCCTTGCTTCTTTTTGGTTTGTCTTAATTTTTGTCATTGTTATTTTTTTTGGAGTCTCTTGTCAGTGTTTGTGTGTGTTGTGTAGTGGTAGTGGAGGAGTGTGTTGTTTGTTCTTTTTTTTCAGTGTTAATTGTTGTTTATACTAATTATGTCTGACTCAGAGGTGGGGGAGGTGAGTGGGGTGGGGGAGGTGAGTGAGCTGGAGGGTGTAAGTGAGGTGGAGGAGGTGAGTGAGAGGGAGGAGGTTAGTGAGGTTGAGGAGGTGGGTGAGGTTGGTGCTGCAGCCTCTAGTGATAGTGACAGTGAAGCAGCTCCGCAGCCACACAGCACTACTAAGACTGGCAGCAATGTAAAGTTTAGTTATGCAGAGAATGTGGCTTTGGTGCGTGAGCTGATGAAATAATAAGAATTTACTCACCGGTAATTCTATTTCTCGTAGTCCGTAGTGGATGCTGGGAACTCCGTAAGGACCATGGGGAATAGCGGGCTCCGAAGGAGGCTGGGCACTCTAGTAAGATTTATGACTACCTGGTGTGCACTGGCTCCTCCCACTATGACCCTCCTCCAAGCCTCAGTTAGGACACTGTGCCCGGACGAGCTGACATAATAAGGAAGGATTTAGAATCCCGGGTAAGACTCTTACCAGCCACACCAATCACACCGTACAACTCGTGATACTATATCCAGTTTGAGAGTATGAAAAACAACTGAGCCTCTCAACAGATGGCTCAACAATAACCCTTTAGTTAACAATAACTATTTACAAGTATTGCAATCCGCACTTGGGATGGGCGCCCAGCATCCACTACGGACTACGAGAAATAGAATTACCGGTGAGTAAATTCTTATTTTCTCTGACGTCCTAGTGGATGCTGGGAACTCCGTAAGGACCATGGGGATTATACCAAAGCTCCCAAACGGGTGGGAGAGTGCGGATGACTCTGTAGCACCGAATGAGAGAACTCCAGGTCCTCCTCAGCCAGGGTATCAAATTTGTAGAATTTTGCAAACGTGTTTGCCCCTGACCAAGTAGCTGCTCTGCAAAGTTGTAAAGCCGAGACCCCTCGGGCAGCCGCCCAAGATGAGCCCACCTTCCTTGTGGAATGGGCATTTACAGATTTTGGCTGTGGTATGCCTGCCACAGAATGTGCAAGCTGAATTGTACTACAAATCCAGCGAGCAATAGACTGCTTAGAAGCAGGAGCACCCAGCTTGTTGGGTGCATACAGGATAAACAGCGAGTCAGATTTTCTGACTCCAGCCGTCCTGGAAACATATATTTTCAGGGCCCTGACAACGTCTAGCAACTTGGAGTCCTCCAATTCACTAGTAGCCGCCGGCACCACAATAGGCTGGTTCAGGTGAAACGCTGACACCACCTTAGGGAGAAATTGGGGACGAGTCCTCAACTCTGCCCTATCCATATGGAAAATCAGATAAGGGCTTTTACATGATAAAGCCGCCAATTATGACACTCGCCTGGCTGAAGCCAAGGCTAATAACATGACCACTTTCCACGTGAGATATTTCAGATCCACGGTTTTTAGTGGCTCAAACCAATGTGATTTTAAGAAACTCAACATCACGTTGAGATCCCAAGGTGCCACAGGAGGCACAAACGGGGGCTGAATATGCAGCACTCCTTTCACAAATGTCTGAACTTCAGGTACTGAAGCTAGTTCTTTTTGAAAGAAAATCGACAGAGCCGAGATCTGTACTTTAATGGAGCCTAGTTTTAGGCCCATATCCACTCCTGCTTGCAGGAAATGCAGAAATCGACCTAGTTGAAATTCCTCTGTTGGGGCCTTATTGGCCTCGCACCATGCAACATATTTCCGCCATATGCGGTGATAATGCGTTGCCGTAACATCTTTCCTGGCCTTAATAAGCGTAGGAATTACTTCTTCCGGAATACCCTTTTCCTTTAGGATCCGGTGTTCAACCGCCATGCTGTCAAACGCAGCCGCGGTAAGTCTTGGAACCGACAGGGCCCCTGCTGTATCAGGTCCTGTCTGAGCGGTAGAGGCCACGGGTCCTCTGAGAGCATCTCTTGAAGTTCCGGGTACCACGCTCGTCTTGGCCAATCCGGAACCACGAGAATTGTGTTTACTCCTCGCTTTCTTATTATTCTCAATACCTTTGGAATGAGAGGCAGAGGAGGGAACACATAAACCGACTGGTACACCCACGGTGTCACTAGAGCGTCCACAGCTATCGCCTGAGGGTCCCTTGACCTGGCGCAATATCTTTTTAACTTTTTGTTGAGACGGGACGCCATCATGTCCACCTGTGGTTTTTCCCAACGGTTTACCAGCATCTGGAAGACTTCTGGGTGAAGTCCCCACTCTCCCGGGTGGAGGTCGTGTCTGCTGAGGAAGTCTGCTTCCCAGTTGTCCACTCCCGGAATGAACACTGCTGACAGTGCTAGTACATGATTCTCCGCCCATCGGAGAATTCTTGTGGCTTCTGCCATCGCCATCCTGCTTCTTGTGCCGCCCTGTCGATTTACATGGGCGACTGCCGTGATGTTGTCTGGCTGGATCAGCACCGGCTGGTGTAGGAGCAGGGATCTTGCTTGACTTAGGGCATTGTAGATGGCCCTTAGTTCCAGAATATTTATGTGAAGGGAAGTCTCCTGACTCGACCATAGTCCTTGGAAGTTTCTTCCCTGTATGACTGCCCCCCAGCCTCGAAGGCTGGCATCCGTGGTCACCAGGACCCAGTCCTGTATGCCGAACCTGCGGCCCTCTAGAAGATGGGCACTCTGCAGCCACCACAGTAGAGACACCCTGGTTCTTGGAGACAGGGTTATTAATCGATGCATCTGAAGATGCGATCCGGACAACTGGTCCAACAGGTCCCACTGAAAGATTCTGGCATGGAACCTGCCGAAGGGAATTGCTTCGTAAGAAGCCACCATCTTTCCCAGGACCCGTGTGCAGCGATGCACTGATACCTGTTTTGGTTTCAGGAGGTCTCTGACTAGAGATGACAACTCCCTGGCTTTCTCCTCCGGGAGAAACACTTTCTTCTGGACTGTATCCAGAATCATACCCAGGAACAGTAGCCGTGTCGTCGGAACCAGCTGTGACTTTGGGATATTCAGAATCCAGCCGTGCTGGTGCAGCACCTCCTGAGATAGTGCTATTCCCACCAACAACTGTTCCTTGGACCTCGCTTTTATTAGGAGATCGTCCAAGTACGGGATAATTAAAACTCCCTTTTTTCGAAGGAGTATCATCATTTCCGCCATAACCTTGGTAAATACCCTCGGTGCCGTGGACAGGCCAAACGGCAGCGTCTGGAATTGGTAATGGCAATCCTGTACCACAAATCTGAGGTACTCCTGGTGAGGATGGTAAATGGGGACATGCAAGTAAGCATCCTTGATGTCCAGGGATACCATGTAATCCCCCTCGTCCAGGCTTGCAATAACCGCCCTGAGCGATTCCATCTTGAACTTGAATTTTTTTATGTACGTGTTCAAGGATTTAAAATTTAAAATGGGTCTCACCGAACCGTCCGGTTTCGGTACCACAAATAGTGTGGAATAATAACCCCGGCCTTGTTGAAGTAGGGGTACCTTGATTATCACCTGCTGGGAATACAGCTTGTGAATTGCCGCTAGCACCGCCTCCCTGTCTGAGGGAGCAATCGGCAAGGCAGATTTTAGGAACCGGTGGGGTGGGGACGCCTCGAATTCCAGTTTGTACCCCTGAGATACTATTTGCAGGATCCAGGGATCCACCTGTGAGCGAGCCCACTGATCGCTGAAATTCTTGAGGCGACCCCCCACCGTACCTGGCTCCGCCTGTGGAGCCCCACCGTCATGCGGCGGACTTGGAAGAAGAAGCGGGGGAGGATTTTTGCTCCTGGGAACCTGCTGTTTGTTGCAGCCTTTTTCCCCTACCTCTGCCTCTGGACAGAAAGGACCCGCCTTTTCCACGCCTGTTTTTCTGGGTCCGAAAGGACTGAACCTGATAAAACGGCGCCTTCTTAGGCTGTGAGGGGACATGGGGTAAAAATGCTGACTTCCCAGACGTTGCTGTGGAAACTAGGTCCGAGAGACCATCCCCAAATAATTCCTCACCCTTATATGGCAACACTTCCATGTGCTTTTTAGAATCTGCATCTCCTGTCCACTGGCGAGTCCATAAGCCTCTCCTAGCAGAAATGGACAATGCACTTACTTTAGATGCCAGTCGGCAGATTTCCCTCTGTGCATCTCTCATATATAAGACTGAGTCTTTTATATGGTCTATGGTTAACAGGATCGTGTCTCTGTCTAATGTGTCAATATTTTCTGACAGTTTATCTGACCACGCAGCGGCAGCACTGCACATCCAGGCTGACGCAATAGCTGGCCTAAGTATAATGCCTGAGTGTGTATATACAGACTTCAGGATCGTCTCCTGCTTTCTATCAGCAGGTTCCTTGAGGGCGGCCGTATCCGGAGACGGTAGTGCCACCTTTTTAGACAAACGTGTGAGCGCTTTGTCCACCCTGGGGGGTGTTTCCCAACGTGACCTATCCTCTGGCGGGAAAGGGAACGCCATTAGTACCTTCTTAGGAATTACCAATTTTTTATCCGGGAAAGCCCACGCTTCTTCACACACTTCATTTAATTCATCTGATGGGGGAAAAACTACGGGTAGTTTTTTCTCTCCAAACATAATACCCTTTTTAGTGGTACCTGTAGTTATATCAGAAATGTGTAACACCTCTTTCATTGCCTCAATCATGCAGTGAATGGCCTTAGTGGGCATCAGGTTAGACTCATCGTCGTCGACACTGGTGTCAGTATCAGTGTCGACATCTGGGTCTGCTTGCGGTAGCGGGCGTTTTAGAGCCCCTGACGACCCATGCGACGCCTGGGCAGACACGAGCTGAGAAGTCGGCTGTCCCACATTTGGCATGTCGTCAAATTTCTTATGTAAGGAGTCTATACGTGCACTCATTACTTTCCATAAGCTCATCCACTCAGGTGTCTGCCCCGCAGGGGGTGACATCCCTTCTAAAGGCATCTGCTCCGCCTCCACATCATTATCCTCATCAAACATGTCGACACAGCCGTACCGATACACCGCACACACACAAGGAATGCTCCGAATGAGGACAGGACCCACAAAAGCCCTTTGGGGGGACAGAGTGAGAGTATGCCAGCACACACCAGAGCGCTATATAATGCAGGGACTAACTGAGTTATGTCCCCTATAGCTGCTTTTTCTATATATTATATACTGCGCCTAAATTTAGTGCCCCCCCTCTCTGTTTTTACCCTGTTCTGTAGTGTAGACTGCAGGGGAGAGCCAGGGAGCTTCCTTCCAGCGGATCTGTGAAGGAGAAATGGCGCCAGTGTGCTGTGAGAGATAGCTCCGCCCCTTTTCCGCGGACTATTCTCCCGCTTTTTTCCATATTCTGGCAGGGGTATTTTCCACATATATAGCCTCTGGGACTATATATTGTGGAATTTTTGCCAGCCAAGGTGTTATTATTGCTTCTCAGGGCGCCCCCCCCCAGCGCCCTGCACCCTCAGTGACCGGAGTATGAAGTGTGTATGAGGAGCAATGGCGCACAGCTGCAGTGCTGTGCGCTACCTTGGTGAAGACTGATGTCTTCTGCCGCCGTTTTTTCGGACCTCTTCTTGCTTCTGGCTCTGTAAGGGGGACGGCGGCGCGGCTCCGGGACCGAACACCAAGGACTGGGCCTGCGGTCGATCCCTCTGGAGCTAATGGTGTCCAGTAGCCTAAGAAGCCCAATCCGGCTGCAAGCAGGCGAGTTCGCTTCTTCTCCCCTTAGTCCCTCGCTGCAGTGAGCCTGTTGCCAGCAGGTCTCACTGAAAATAAAAAACCTAAATCTATACTTTCTTTCTAAGGGCTCAGGAGAGCCCCTAGTGTGCATCCAACCTCGGCCGGGCACAAAATCTAACTGAGGCTTGGAGGAGGGACATAGTGGGAGGAGCCAGTGCACACCAGGTAGTCATAAATCTTTCTAGAGTGCCCAGCCTCCTTCGGAGCCCACTATTCCCCATGGTCCTTACGGAGTTCCCAGCATCCACTAGGACGTCAGAGAAATCAGCGGTACCTATTTGGCCCGGAGGCCGCAAAGGTGACATCACGGAAGAAGACGATGTTGTGGGCTAAAGTTGTTGCTGCTGTAAATAGTGAGGGGGTGGACAAGCGGACGGAGGACACGTGCCGCAAACGGTTCTATGATATAAAGCGCTGTGTGAAGTCCAAAATGGCCAAGGAGGCGAAGTTGGCTCACCAGACCAGTGGGGGTCAGCTTTTCGTTGCCAGATATCTGGACTATGAGGAGCCCATGCAGAGCTTAATACCTCCTGAAGTTGTGTCAGCAACCCATGTCCATGATTCCGATCAGCCCAAGAAGGATGGTGAGCATGTTTTTTCTTAATAACATACTCTGTATTTTTGTGTATTTACATTGGTTTTGGATAATGTGTATCATGTGACCTAGTGACTAGCATCTTCAACTACACGTCAGCAAAACCCTTGGCATTGTTAATGGCTAATCCAAAAACCAATGTAGCACATAACAGTACTGTATGTGAAAAGTGTCTTAAAATGTATTGTTTTTTTATTGTGAAGTTGTTTGTCTGGCATTTAATTTGCAAACACCAAGCTTGCCCTTCATCACATTTGCCACAAAATGCATTGTACTCTGTATTTTTATGCAGTTAGCCATGTGCAAGCTTTCCCAAACAGTGGTTCAGATGTTATAAACTGGAGTAGGCCTAAGTAAATTTTAAACCAGTGATATGTGCCAGCTAATTGAAGCACCATTTAATCTGGTTTAAAAATAAGCCACCATATTTTTACTCACTTGCCGCCTGTATTTGTCACCTTCGCCAACACTGCTTTATCAGTGGCTTATGTCTTTGGATGGTTAATAAATCTGTTTAACGTTTTCCTTAGTTTTGTTGTGATGTTGTGCTAGTGTGTGTTTGTTGTGGCGCATCACACAGGTTGACCAAAATGTAATTTCTTATTATTGATATTTGATTTTAGAATCAATGTGTGTGCTTTGTAGTGGTTTTTTTTTATGTATTTGGAATGTAGGGCCATGTTTGTGGCCTCCCCATAATCTCATGCGTAGAAACTTTTCTGAGTGCACATGCCTATTGGCCAATATTGTTGTGCTAATGGCTGTGTGTGTGGGTTGACATCAAATGTTTTTTATATGTTCCAATGATTAGAAAATTCAGAGCACACAAAATAAGAAGTTGGTATTATCTTTATAATCATAATGCTTAAAATGTTCAACAAATGCATTATACAATTTCATCATTTGGTTTATTCCCCCCCCCGCCCCCGGTTGTACAGTGTTGAAAAAAACTACAACTGGTCGCCCTACAGTCAGTCCCATGACATCTGATGATGAGGACGCTGCGGCAGCAGGTAAAGTGTCCATTGTAGTATATGTTATGTTTGTAAAGGAATGGACATACAATATTTCTCACTTTAATACTGGGTCCCTCAATACAAGGCTTGACCAGCCGAAGACGGCCTCCTGAACCCCTCAAAAAGCGGACAGATGTGGCACAGAAAAAACCAAGGTCAGATGTCCTGTCCAAACCACCGCAGTCTACACCGCCACAAAGAATGTTAGTAGTTTCTTCCGTACCACCATGCCAAATTTTGGTCACTCCACCAAGACGCCAACCACACTCCCCTCATCTGGATGGTGAGTAGGAAAATATTTTTTTTTTTAAAAAGATTAGTCATCTATAAATTATCCATTTATTTACATTCATAAACTGGACACACAGCACAACCAACAATACTTACAGAAGAACAGCAACCACAAAATGGCCACAAAGTGGAATGTAGATTTCCGCCTCCATTAAAGATATGTATGTCCACTTCAGCCATACAGTAGCAGATAGTCTGGAAGATGCTGCAAAAGAAACAGATGTATAAGCCTGACAAAGAGTAAGGCTGTAAACACTGTTGTGTGTTTATTCTTTTGCATACATTGGCTTCAACATGCTAAAACATACAGATGTTGTTTGTGCTCACAGTAAAAGGAAACACTTTTGTAAACAACTCCCACATTTCTCGTGGAGTATGCAGGATATACCAGACAAATGATGTGGTTCCTTTTACATTGATGTACACAGCAAAGCAACAATGAGAGAGGCATGTGCAGCCTTTAAAGGCAGTAGTGATGTTGTTGCAATGCAGAATATGTACAATATGCGTTCACATACATGTGTAGAGTGGCCATTGTTTGTTAAACATTTGTCAAACATATATGGCTAGCTAACCAAAAATGCTTTGTCCTTCCAGAAACAACTAACGCTACCAGCATCCCACCGACACACCAGCAAGACAGTGACATGGATGAGATAATCATTTTACAACTTCAGCCAATAATTAAAGCAAACACACCCCCAGCACCTGTGAGTACACCACCCCCGCTAAACACACCACCACCACCACAACACAGCCCTACAACACCAGTAGCACAAGGGCCTGATCAAGTGTTTTGGGACAATTGGGCTACACAGCAGGCCACTAATCAGGATTGCCTGCGTAGACAGACACAAATTTTCTCAAGCCTGCCTAATCACCTCAAAAGAATATGCCGCAATATCAGCCGACAAAATGAACCAACCACGCGAATGGCAAACACCATGGAAATAATACGGGCAGACATGACTCATGTAATGGGAAATTTGCAATGCCTAATGGATGAACATCACAGACAACAGCAAAGCTACCTAAACATTTTAGAAACAAATCAAATGCTTACTGAATCTATATCCTGCATCATGGAAAATCACACTGCAGCAACACGTGAACTCAATGCCACCCTCACTAACCTCAATGAAACACTCAGTTCCCAGCAGCAACAGCAACAAAGCACCAGTTCTGGTACAACAACTCCACTTGTATCACCTGTGGCCTCACCACCAAGGCGCTCCAGCAGAACACGCCCACACGACAGGGTAAAGGCAAAGCAGCATCCAAGCAGCCGCCCACAAAAAATAACTGCTGAATGTAGTGGTTTCTGTTTGGAGACAAAAAAACAATGAGTTAGTAAGTGTCTATTTGACACTATAGATTGTCCTGTTAGCACCTTACTAATTTAAAGCACCTTACTAATTTAAACAACATCATTAATTATCCGTAAACTAAGTTTACAAGTGTATTTCTTATTCACACTGCTATTTACCAGTCTTTGTCCATTTTTTTGGCAGGGAAATGTTATCTGTGCTACACATTGTGAGTTGCATGAATTAAAGAGCCAACAGTCTTTGATTATCTAATTATTATTACCAGATTCTAATCGGTCTCATATATAGCAGCCTGACTACTGCACAGCCATGCACATTAACACATGATCCATACAACCTAATTTTTGTCTTTGTGTGGTTAATTGTTTAATACTTTACGCCCAGGGCCGGTTCTAGACCCTTTGGCGCCCCGGGCGGAAAATGGGGGACGTGGCTTCATACAGTGGAGTAGCGCCGCTGAAAGAAAAAAAAATACTTACTATCTCCGCTCCCGACCGCTGCAGATCTCCGCCGGCGCCGCTCCTTTCCTTGGATGACAGACACTAGAGGTCAATTATGACCCCTAGCGTCTGTCAGTCCCACAATGCTGTGCGGTGCGCGATGATGTCATCGCGCACCGCACAGCAAAAGTCCTCTACACGAAGGGAAACTAGACGCGTAGCATCTAGTTTCCCTTCACAGCGGGGGACAGCGGGACCAGCGGGGGACACAGCGGCCAGTGGGGGGCACAGAGTAGTGGATCTTGCCATGGTGCGGCGCCCTCTGGATGGCGCCGGCGCCCTCCGGAAGGCGGCGCCCCGGGCAAAAGTCCTGCTTGCCCGTGGCAAGATCCGCTACTGTTTACGCCATTAGGACAATAACAGTATTGCTCAATAAGCAAGTGTCCGAATATGTGCAAACAATAATGGTATTTTTTTTTTTGTGGTTTGTCATTAATGTCCTGCCATGTTTGTGTGTGCTAAAAAGGCGTTATGGGAGCATTTGTTTTGAAGCTTCAGAGAAATCACACTTTTCCTTGCAACTGCAAAAGTAATGTGTGTAATAATGGATACATATTGGCCCTCATTCCGAGTTGTTCGCTCACTAGGTGCTTTTAGCAGTCATGCAAACGCTAAGCCGCCGCCCTCTGGGAGTGTATTTTAGCTTAGCAGAAGTGCGAACGAAAGGATCGCAGAGCGGCTACAAAATAATTTTGTGCAGTGTCAGAGTACCTCCAGACCTACTCAGCGCTAGCGATCACTTCAGACCATTCAGTTCCTGTTTTGACATTATGAACACGCCCTGTGGTCGGCCAGCCACGCCTGCGTTTCCCCAACCACGCCTGCGATTTTATCTGGCACGCCTGCATTTTCTTTTTCATCCACTAGGGGTCACTGGAGTACTCTTGGGATATGGACGGCTTCCATAGGAACAAAGCACTGAATAGTTAAATTTAGAACTCTCCTCCCCTCCATATCCCGGAGTACCTCAGTGTTTTTTCTGTGCTCATAGTAGCAGCAAGGCTTGTGTGGAGTTATCCACACTACTTTTTGAATATTTTTATTTTTATTTTTTATTTTTTTACAACATTTTCCACATCCCTTCCCCCCTTCCAATAGGCGTGGGTCCGGGATAGTGGAAGCTGCTTACAAGCAGCTACTGGCGTGTCGGGCCTCTCTAAAAAGAGCTCCCTCACAGCCACGTGCAGGACTACCTGCAGGAGAAGCTGGACGGAGCTTGCAGAAGAAGCCCCGTCATAGCCCTCACTACAAGGCGTCCAGGTATGTTGGGGATGGGGCGGTCAGCTCACGCTGCCGCCCCGCAGTGTGGGGACACTGTTGTTTGTAGCCGCCCGTCGCCGCTTCCAGGAACACCGCCGCTATGTGATGGCCCGCCGCCGCTACCTGGTCACTGCCGCTGTGCTGCCTCCCGCCGCCCACAGAACCGCGCCGGCCGCATTCACCATGCATAGCCGCCACTCCACGGCTCTATGCAGTGCGCTCCCCGGCTCCTGCTACCGCTCCCCGGCTCCCTCTACCTCAGCTCCCCGCAGGTAATCCCCGGCTCCGTGTAATAGATAGCAGTACATGGAGTACGGGGGGTGGGGGAAGCACACACACAAGGGGGGAGAGTGTGCCCATAGCAGCAGCAGAACGCTGCATGGGTTATTAGATAGAGAGGCTATTAAGCCTTTTTTAACTGGATATTCACTGATTATATCTGTTTGGGAAGTTATAATCTGCACTTTGTTTTATACTGTAAGTATGGGGGGGCCATTTTAACCATGCTTCCTGTTTCTTCCTGTTGTGATTCCAGACGTTCCTGTACTACATCTCTACTCCACAGAAGGCGCAGGGGTGTTAGTGGGAATTTGGGATCAGATTTCATATAGACTGGCGTGCACTGCACTTGGCCAGATATATATATATAGAGACACCTTAGTACAATTTTACTGAGTCGTGCAAGTTGTCTGTCTTTGTATGTTGTGTTGTCTGTCTGCATAATGAGTAAGGGACCAGCAAAAACAAAAAAGCAGTTTCACTGCCATGTCTGTAAGAATGGGTTACCGGATGGATCTACCACATGTACAGTATGTTTTGTGGATTCAGCTACGAATACAAGTTTGACTCCGGTTACAAAGCCGGTTTCATCCCCGGACCCTCCATGGGCTATGCTAACACAGGTTATGGCTGGATTGCAATCAGAATTGGCCGCCGCTTGACAAGAGCAGGAAGCGGCAAGATCTGAGTCTAGGGTGAGACCGCTAGAACTACCGGAGGGGTCTCAGCCTTGCCAAAAGTCCAAGTCCACTTTGGTTAAAAGGGAGAAATTTCATTTGTCTTACGATTTACCAGTTTCTGCTATGTGGCATTCTGACGATTCTATGCCAGACCTCTTTGCGCAAGATGACGGTGAGGAGGGCGAAGTAGACCAGCAGTCAGATAGTGACGATTTTCACAGCCCGGGCATTGATAATCTCATCAGAGCGGTGCGTCAGTCTCTGAAGTTTACAGAAACTGAGGAGCCTCTGACAAATGATGAGGTCGTCTTTACTAAACGACAGAGAACTCCAATGTGTTTTCCTGTTTCGGAATCTCTTAATAAGATGTTAGTAGAAACACGAAAGAATCCGGATAAACGGTTTTCTATACCTCGCAGATTTAAGTCTAGTTACCCGTTTCCAGAGTCTGTGACAGCTACATGGGAGAATCCGCCATTGGTGGATTCGTCTGTGTCTAAACTTACAAAGAAATTAACCATACCAGTACCAACTGCTACTACGCTTAAAGACCCTTCGGACAGTAAAATAGAAGCTATGCTAAAGTCCATGTATACAGCAGCAGGAGTGTTGCTTAGACCTGGGTTGGTTGGCATTTGGGTAACTAAGGCGTTAATGGTATGGATAACAGAACTCAAGTCTGCCTTAAGTGACGATCACCTTATACTTCTCGCTGATCAAATCTGGGAAGCTGCTGATTATCTATGTACAGCTTCTACTGACGTCTGTCAGCTCACTTCTCGCCTTTTATCCTCGCTAGTTACAGCACGACGAGCACTCTGGCTGCGGTCTTGGCAAGTGGGGGCGGAGGTCAAAAAAGGTATAGAGGCGTTACCTTACGGTGGCGAGAAGTTGTTTGGTCCTGAATTGGACAAATGGATTTCTGAGGCCACGGGAGGAAAGTCTGTTTTCTTACCATTGCCTCCAACAGTACCTAGACGGATATACTCTGGACCTGCGTTCAAATCCTTTAGACCTCAGTCCTTTCGCGGGCGTGGCAGAGGAACAGCCACGCCTGGTAGACGAGGTCGAGGACGTGGTTTCCAACAAACCAACACCAGTCGTCAGGACGCTAAGGTCACTGACAAGCCAGTGGCATGACGGGCTCCCAGCCCATCTCGGATCTCCAATTGTGGGAGCACGCCTTCAGACGTTCCAGTTGGCGTGGCTCCAGACGTCCACAGATGGGTGGATCCGCAATTTAGTGTTAAAAGGTTACAAAATAGAGTTTGAATGTCTCCCGCCACTGCGGTTTTTCAAGACAGGACTGCCTGTGTCGGACGACAAGAGGGCGGTACTGCAAATTGCCATTCAGTCTCTGCTGGATGCAGCAGTTTTGATTCCGGTCCCTGTACACCAACAAGGTCAGGGTTATTATTCCAGTCTGTTTGTGGTACCAATGCCGGATGGCTCGGTCAGGCCAATATTGAACTTAAAGGGTCTCAATCAGTACGTCACTTACTACAGATTCAAGATGGAATCTCTGCAGTCAGTAATTGCAGGTTTAGAGCCACAGGAATTCATGATTGCACTGGATCTCAAGGATGCGTACTTACACATTCCGATTTGGCCACCTCATCAGAGGTTCTTGCGGTTTGCAATACGGCAGAACTATTATCAGTTTCAGGCTCTACCGTTTGGCCTCTCGTCAGCGCCTCGGGTATTCACCAAGGTGATGTCTGTGATGATAGCTCATCTCAGATCCCTGGAAGTGATAATAGTTCCGTACTTGGACGATTTGCTCATCAAGGCTCCGTCTCACCAGATGCTCCTCCAACATGCGTTGCTAACGTACAATGTACTTGTTCAGCACGGTTGGATTGTCAACTTCAAGAAATCGCATCTGATTCCGTCTCAACGACTTCAATTCCTAGGTATGATTCTTGATACGGTAAATCAAAGAATTTACCTACCAGAACAGAAAGTACAGGTCATTCGTCATCTGGTACATTTAGTGCTCAAGCCACGCACAGTCTCGGTACATTTGTGCATTCGCCTCTTAGGCACAATGGTGGCGGCTTTCGAAGCGCTTCAGTTCGGGAGATTTCACTCACGTCCTTTTCAACTGGATGTGCTCGCACAGTGGTCGGGCTCGCATCTGCAGATTCACCAAAGGGTGAGGTTGTCGCCACGGGCCAGAGTGTCTCTACTCTGGTGGCTCAAAGTACACAATCTAACCGCAGGGAAATGGTTCGGCACCTGGAATTGGATAATTCTAACGATGGACGCAAGTCTCAGAGGTTGGGGAGCTGTAGTTCAAAATTGTCAGCTCCAGGGTCTCTGGGCGGATCACGAAAGATTGCTGTCTATAAATGTCCTGGAACTCCGGGCAATTTACAATGCGCTACGACAAGCAGTGCACATGCTTCGGTCTCAGACTGTTCAGGTGCAGTCAGACAATGCGACGGCGGTCGCATACATCAACAAACAAGGAGGAACGAGAAGCCGCATGGCAATGCGGGAAGTAGCTTGAATCCTCAATTGGGCCGAGCATCATCAAGTGATATTGTCGGCAGTGTTCATTCCGGGAGTGGACAACTGGGAGGCGGATTATCTCAGCCGTCGGGATTTTCATCCAGGAGAATGGGCATTAAATCCAGAAGTGTTTCACATGTTGGTCCAGAGGTGGGGTTACCCTCCAGTGGACCTGTTGGCATCTCACCACAATCACCAAATGCCCCAGTATGTGTCCAGAACGCGAGATCCAAAGGCAGTGGCGGTGGATGCTCTCACCATCGCGTGGCCGTACAGCCTCGTGTATCTGTTTCCACCGTTTCCGCTGCTCCCTCTGTTGCTAAAACGGATCAAAAGAGAGTCCGTCACAGTAATACTAGTGGCGCCTCATTGGCCTCGGAGAGCTTGGTTCTCGGATCTCCGCGGACTACTCGCAGACGATCCTTGGCCGCTCCCACTACGTACGGACCTGTTACAACAGGGTCCATTCCTTTACCCCGATTTAGCGCAGCTGCGTTTGACGGGGTGGCTGTTGAGACTGCCCTCTTAAGAAGAGAGGGCATTCCAGAATCGGTTATACCAACCATGTTACGAGCTAGGAAGCCGGTTACGGCAGCTCATTATTACAGAATTTGGCATGTCTATATAGCTTGGTGTGAAGATCGGAAGTTTCCGACTTCATCTTTCAAGTTATCCCGTCTTTTGTTATTTCTACAGACTGGGTTAGATGGAGGACTGCGTTTATCTACACTAAAGGTGCAGATATCTGCGTTGTCAATTTACTTTCAAAGACGATTGGCTCTATTGTCGTCGGTACACACTTTTCTGCAAGGAGTCCTCAGAGTAAAGCCTCCATTCATTCCACCTACAGCGCCATGGGACTTGAATCTAGTTTTAGATTTCTTACAGTCTTCATATTTTGAACCCTTACAACAAGTGGATATAAAGTTTCTCACTTGGAAAACAATTTTTCTACTAGCCTTAGCTTCGGCAAGGCGTGTTTCAGATTTGGGTGCCTTGTCATGCAAGCCACCGTATTTGGTGTTTCATGATGACAGAGCGGAACTTCGGACGAATTCCACTTTCTTACCAAAGGTAGTGTCATCATTTCACATCAATCAACCAATAGTAGTTCCTGTGTTGACAGGAAATTCTGGAACCTTGGATGTGGTACGCGCATTACGCGTTTATGTATCCCGAACGTCTACAGTTCGGAAGACGGATACGTTGTTTGTTCTCAATGATGCTGCCAAGATGGGTTGGCCAGCTTCTAAGCAGACTTTATCCAGATGGATTAAACTGACCATTCGTCAGGCTTACCTTCATGCTAGGTTACAGCCGCCTACATCAGTAACAGCTCATTCCACACGTTCTGTGGGTACTTCGTGGGCAGCTGGTCGTGGGGCTTCTACGACGCAGCTTTGCCGTGTGGCTACATGGTCATCAGTGCACACGTTTGTGCGCTTTTATAAGATTGACACATTTGCGGCATCAGCATCTAGCTTTGGCCGCCTAGTGTTACAGGTGCCAAACAGCTCTCCCGCCCACGGGAGAAACTTTGGTACGTCCCAAGAGTACTCCAGTGACCCCTAGTGGATGAAAAAGAAAATAGGATTTTGGTACTTACCAGGTAAATCCTTTTCTTTGAATCCATAGGGGGCACTGGACGCCCACCCAGAGCAGTTTTACCTGGTTTGTGGTAAGTTCAGAGGATCTTATGGTAACACATTCTCACCGACTGGTTCAAAGTTTCAAGTTCTAGCGGTTATAGTGCCAACTGTTTAGTTGTCAGTCACGTTATGTGGCAACTTTAATGTTGTCCTTTATGTTATATGTAATTCTCCATTGTCAACCTCTCTATAGCTCCTGTTCGGCTTAGTTAAAAAACACTGAGGTACTCTGGGATATGGAAGGGAGGAGAGTTCTAAATGTAACTATTCAGTGCCTTGTTCCTATGGAAGCCGTCCATACCTCAAGAGTACTCCAGTGCCCCCTATGGATTTGTGCCCCCTATGGATTCAAAGAAAAGGATTTACCTGGTAAGTACCAAAATCCTATTTTTTCACACACTCCCTGAAAACGGTTAGTTAACACCCAGAAACGCCCACTTCCTGTCAATCACTCTGCGTCCAGCAGTATGACTGAAAAGCTTTGCTAGACTTTGTGTGAAACTACATCGTTCATTATAATAGTACGACGCGCGTGCGCATTGCGGCGCATACGCATGCGCAGAAGTGCCTTTTTTTACATGATCGCTGTGCTGCGACCGAAATCTGCTAGCGAACAACTCAGAATGACCCCCATTGTTTCTTGTGTTGTGTCTATAGAATTGAACAAGCAATCTGAAACAAATAAAACATTTTGGATGATACGAAGTTTGTGTCCCTTAAATACCATGGAACACCACCCATAGGGCCACATGTATTTAGCATGGAGAAGATATAAAACATGGTGAAGTGTAAAGTTAATACATAGACATTCAGATAGTAACTAGCATTTTCTAAAACAATCAGGATTACGTAGTGGTTTATCACCTTCCAGTTATCCCTGCTTAATGACTTCTCCAGCCTTAATACATGTGCATCATAATATGATGTGTACTCAAAACAGGAACACACAATACACATGCTGCATTTGTATGCCACTAAGCCAGTGTATGTTTGTATGTCTTTGGAATCATACACATTGTGATGAAGTAACATGTTGAGTTGGTTTAAAAAAAAAATTATGTTACAAAGTAAAAATTCAAACAATACTGATACACATATACTTACCTTAAAAATGTAGATTTATAAGATCTTGCCATACCTGTCTCCCTACATCTGTACTCCAAGTGTCACCAGATGTATCTAACTCCTCTGCTTGCTGACTGCTTTCTTCATCATCCTCCTCAACATGTGGCAGATGTTGTTGCAAACACATGTTATGAAGAAAACAGCAGCAGAACACAATTCTGGTCACCTTTAAGGGACTATACAGCAAAAGCCCACCAGACTTATCCAGACACCGAAACCTAGATTTCAGCACACCAAAACATCTTTCTATCACATTCCGCGTGGACTTATGTGCATTATTGTAACTGTGTTCAGCAGGGGAATCAGGGCAGGACAATGGAGTCAGAAGCCAAGAGAAACAGCCATATCCCCCATCACCTGAAAGGCATATATAGTAACGTGTATAAAGTACATATACAGCAAAACATAACTAACACAGTGGATTTGGGCGTAGTATACAAAGTCCTACACATATCAAATCACATACCCAGCAGCCATCCATCTGGCATTTGTCCGTCCTCAAATTTATCAAAGAGGGATGACTGACTGAGGATGAAGGAGTCATAGCAGCCACCAGGGTAACCAGCAACAACACTCATGATTTTGAGTTTTGCATCACAAACCACCTGGACATTTGTAGATTGGTCAAGATGTCTATTGGTATATATATGCTGCCTGCCCCTAGGTGGTCTCAGCTGAACGTGTGTGCAGTCTATGGCTCCCAGCACATTGGGCATGCCAGCAAGGCCATAGAAAGCTACCCTGACGGATGCCACTGAGACTCCTGGGTAGGGAAGCAGACTGAGGCATCGATGTGGGGCTGCAAAACATCCAACACCTGTGTGTATATTTGTGAAAAAAAGGGTACTGAGATTACATTACATAACATCATCACTGTGCACTGACATTACTAAAACCAACAAATTAACAGATGAGGATGTTAGGTATATGTCACCTGTGTTAGGATTCCGGAAAAGGAGGGCTGTGAGATCCCAATGACATCACCAGACACAGCCTGAAAGCTACCAGTAGCCATAAAGTGCAACACCGCCAGGAGTTTGTGCGGGCCTGAGACAGGGGGAGAGCGTGCTGTCTCAGGGTCTAGGTCCGGTTTGACAAGGTCAAACAGACGGAAAATGTTTGAACAATTTAGACGGAACATCTGTATAACCTTGTCATTGGCCAATGCGTTTAAGTTTAAACGCCCCCTAAAAAAACGAGGCCTGCGCAGCCTCCGTGGAACCTATAGAACCTGCTGGCCATGTCCAGTTTCCTGGCACTGGTTTCTTCCAGGCTGATGTCTGAGTCTCAGGAATCCCACAGCACACAAAACATCACTGCACCATAGTCTAGCAGCCATTTCTGAGTGTGGGTTGATTGAAATGGGCCTAGGGTCATTTTATAGGCATCCTTTTTCAGGTGTGATTGATGTGGAAGTTGCCACACATGTAAACACGCCAGGAAAAAGCAGGTCTATTTTTTTGCTGCTTTTTTTTACGATTCGCAAAAAAATACGACCGCAATTGAGCATTCACGGACAAACATCCAAATACGAATGAATAGTAAATTACCATGTTGTATAAACAAACAGCCACGTTTCACCAATGGTCTATTCATTCGTATTTCTGATCTCTGCCATGAAAACCATTACGAATAGCCCAAACACTGACGAGATTTGAACTTAGTAAATTCCCGTGTTGACACTTAGAAAAAAAAACAAATTCGGAAAAAATCGGGACTTTAGTAAATAAACCCCTTGGTTCCCTCTGACTTATGTTCCAGTCTGACTCTCAGTTGTCCTTCTAATCTCTTAACTTTTTCCTGAAACCTGAGTTATCGCTGTGAAAATAACTTTCTGTTTTATTAAATTTTATATATTTTTGCGATAGTTCTAAAAAAAATAAATCTATGTCATAGCGTTGTTAGGGGAACAACACAAAGTGTAGACAGATAATATTAGGAAGTTAGAGTACTGAATCCTTTTAGTCAGACGGACATGTCAAGCTGAACAGGACATGAGGTCATGTCGTGGTTAAAAGTCAGTGAGACTCGCATCAGTTCTGAGAGCCCCAGAAATGCAATTGTTCTTTAAGGGGTTAACATATTTGGTATAATTGATTTACATTTTTGACAATTGAATTTGCATGGTTATTGCTTGTTCATTAATTTAATCTTCAGTTTTGTATGAGTATCAGAAATCCTTGTTATCTGCTATATTAAACAACATTTTCATCTCAATGTAAGTTTAGTATGATATAAAATAGTTTAAAAAGGATTGTGTGTTACATCTAATTAAAATTCTTACAAATAGCCAAAGACTACACAGAATTAAGGAAGAGCCTTCAGTTTGATATTCCTTCCTTATACCATGGAGAAGCACAGGTATAACTACCGGGCATGATGCTAGGTTCTTGTTGCTCCAACTTATATTTGAGTACTGATATCATAGATATTCACACACAAAAATACCCCCAGAACGTTTCTCATTTAATGGAGTCCTTTAAATTTCAGACAAGGTCAATGCAGGATGCATTTATGTGACCGCCAGTCTCTATACCAACGCCAGGATTCCGAACAGTTAACAGCCCCGCTGGTCAGTGCTGCCAAATCGGATAAACATTAAACATGAACAACTTGTTTGCTTTTGTGTTTTTTATAATCTATTTACAACCCTAGCTAGCTGTATTAATACATCTTATGTTGCTGTTAGTGATGGGTGTGGGATGATAGACAGTGTCTAGTTACACAGTCAATAGATAGACACTACATGTTAGATAGACATTAGGTCGACCGGGTCAGAAGGTCGACAGGGTCAAGAGGTCAACATGAAAATGGTCGACATAAAAAAGGTAGACACCATTTTTTTTGCATTTTTGTGGTTTGTGTGGATTGTAGAAAGGCATCCGCTTGCCACAAGGTTTATAATCAACTCTATGCAGACATGGATAGAGAAGGTATGAAATAGTCCAAAAACATGATAAATCTTTTTTTAAAACTGTCTACCTTTTTTATGTCATCCATTTTCATGTCAACCTTTTGTACTGTCAACCTTTTGACCCTGTCAACCTAATGCCTGTCTAACATATGGTGTCTTTCTATTGACTGTCTAACTCAAATCTATCTTTCCTCTCCAGACCTCTCCCCTGCTCTCCACACTTGTATCTCCAACTGTCTCTCTGCTATCTCTGTTTGGATGTCCCAGCGCTTTCTAAAACTTAACTAAGACTGAGCTGATCATCTTCCCTCCCTCCTGCATAACCTTACCTCTCACAATCTCATTATCTATTGATGGCAACACTATCTCCTCTAGCCCCCAAGTGCGCTGTCTTGGAGTAATCCTTGACTCCTCCCCCTCCTTCAAACCACACATTCAGCTCCTCTCACAAATCTGCCGTTTTCATCTAAAAAATAATTCCAGGATCAGACCCTTTCTGACCCAGGATGCTACTGGACTACTGTAATCTCCTCCTGACTGGCATTCCTGACAAATACCTCTCTCCACTCCAATCTATACTCAATGCTGCTGCCTGGCTCATTTTCCTCACCAAACGCACTACGTCCACCTTTCCTCTCCTACAAGACCTTCACTGGCTTGCCTTCCCTTTCAGAATCCATTTCAAGCTTCTCACACTCACTTACAAAGCCCTCACCCACTCCTCTCTCATTTACATCTCTGACCTTATCTCCCTTTACACTCCCACCCGTCCTCTTCGCTCTGCTAATGCACGCCGACTCCCCTGCCTACTGATTACTTCCTCCCACTCCTACCTCCAAGACTTTTCACGTGCTGCTCCAATTCTCTGGAATTCCCTACCTCTCCCCCTCAGACTCTCCACCTCTCTACAATACTTCAAATGGGCTTTAAAGACCCACTTCTTCACCAAACCCAGCCAAATCTCATCCTAACCCTCTGTTTCACGCTCTCTATGTACCCCATCTGTGTCACCCCTGTCTGTCTACCCCTCACCTTTGGAATGTAAGCTCTCACGAGTAAGGCCCTCTTCCCTCATGTGCTTATCCTTTCTCTTACGTTAATAATCTTCAACTGCATCAACTCCAGCAGTCCTCTGCCACCTGATACTTATTCCAGTGTCATCTGCTGATGTAAATATGTTTATTTACCCTGTACTTGTCCTATATTGTCTTCAACTGTAAGTTGCTGTTCTCCTGTTTTGATTATTTGTTTATGTACTCTGTAATTGGACGCTGCGGAACCCTTGTGGCACCATTTAAATAAAGGATAATAATAATAACTTGACACTGTCTATCTATCATCCAGATACTGTTAGCGATATATATAAAGAACAATTTAGTATCAATGCATGAAGTTTAGTCATAGGTTGCTTCAACAGAATTAATAATTGTGGTGGTAAGCAAACCTGTTACATTATATTAACTACAGTCACACAGATATATGTAGTATTTTATTTTGCTCCAGTGCAAAAAATGCAGCAATGCCATGTTACACTTTCAATTGTTGAGAGAGCAGCAATCTGCTATGTGTCCTATGCTGCATAGATTGCAGGCACTAGGACCCAGAGTCTGACGCGAGGTGCAACCTCCAACATGATGTGCTACTGCACATGCACTGGCTGCAGCCATCTTTACTGTAAGAGCTTAAATTTGCCCCTACAAGCGGGCCTAATCTGTTTGATTTATATGTTGATTTGAACAAATTTGTTCGAACACTCTGTCGCAAACGCTATTTTGCAAATAAACGACTGAAGGAAATGCAAGATACATCTATTCCCATCATACTGGACAGTACAGATACTATTTCTCTAAATACTCTGGAAAGTTTATGGCAGGAAGGTAATGTAGAACCACAGGATTCCACTAATACGGTAATTAAAATTTATGACATCAAAAATACAGATAGATTTAAGAAAAAATCGGAGTTCTTTCCCATAAGTGCCAAAAGTAGTTCCATCGAAATTTTCTATCGTATCACCTTGGATGACTTCAAGGACATGTGTCAAAAATATTATGACAAGAAACAACCATCTAACCTAAATAGGAAAGAAAAAGAAGCCCTAAAATCATTGCCAGACGTCCCAACTATGTAATAAAAGAAGCAGATAAGGGGGGGGGGGGGGGGTTAGTAATTCTTAATCGTTCTGACTACATTGCGGAATCTTTGAAACAACTAAACAATCAGGAACATTACTGCACACTTGAGGGTGATCCGACATTGAAATTTCAGTCAGAATTTAAGGCTCTACTTGAAGGAGCCTTGGATTCAGGAATTATCTCTAGAGATATACACAATTTTCTTTACCCCACACATCCGCACATTCCGGTTTTTTACTATCTTCCTAAAATTCACAAATCCATCACTGCACCTCCCGGGAGACCTATTATTTCAGGTATTGATTCTTTGACTTCTAATCTTTCTTTTTATGTTGATTCTGTTCTTCAATCTAGAGTGTCCTCACTGAGGTCCCATATCAAGGATACCACGCACTTCTCAATTTAATTAATACTATCACTTGGAAAGAAACGTATGCTTTTCTCACTTTAGATGTTTCTGCTCTATATACAATATATATATATATATCATGTGGAATCGTTACATAGACGATATCCTTATGATCTGGGAAGGCGATTTACCGCTACTGCACCAATTTATTGAACATCTCAATAACAATAATTTCAATATCCATCTCACGCATACTATAAGTCAGTCAGAACTACCCTTTCTAGATCTATTGATCTATAAAAACCCAGAAGGAATGATTGCAACAAATCTATACCGAAAGAGCACAGCAACAAACACACTGTTACACCAGACTAGTTTTCATTTCCCTCCTACTATAGAGAATATACCGAAAGGTGAATTTCTCCGTCTCCGCAGAAATTGCTCAGATGATAAAGAATTCAAAGTGCAAAGTATGGATTTGACTAAGAGACTGTGTGAGAGAGGATATAGTAAAACTTCAATCAAAAAAGCCATAAAAACAGTTAAATCCATAAAAAGAGAGGATATCATCTTCAAAAAAGATCCCAAAGACAAGAGCACCGATAAAACTATTCGCTTTGTTGGGAATTTCTGTCAAGAATGGAGAAAGGTCCAGGAGGCAATACAAAAACATTGGCATATTTTACACGCAGACCCGACCCTGTCTAAAAATCTGGGCCCCAAAGTCGCCATGAGTTGGCGCAGATCAAAAAATCTGAGGGATAGATTCGTACGGAGTCATTTTCAAAAATTTCCTACTAAACAACCTGTAGTCACTGGCACATATCCCTGCGGAAGATGCAAAGTTTGCAAACACATTGATCCTACAAAGGAAATAGAGGATAAATATGGGGAAACAATACAGATTGTGGATTACATGAACTGTTTAACTGAAGGGGTCATCTACTGCCTTAGATGCAGCTGCAATCAAAAGTATATAGGCATGACAACGCGTCCCTTTAAACAGCGCATTCTAGAGCACATAGGATCTATCCGCAATGCCGCTTCAGATAAAGCCAAGATGAAACAACTGACATCTGTCGCCCGTCATTTCTATAAGTATCATGAAAGTAGGTGGGAAGAACTAAAAGTCTTTGGCTTGGAAAGGATAAGACTGGGGATTCGAGGGGGCAACCTCACCGAAAGTCTGCTTAGAAAAGAGAGTGAGTGGATCTTCAAGCTCGGATCTATATATCCAGCAGGGATGAATGAAAATATAAATTATGGAGTATTTCTGAACTAATGCCCATTATCATCCACGGCAACTAGTACCTTATTGATCATGGACCATCATCATATATATAATTTTACTGCCTTCGTACTATTTTTAAACACATTATTTGCACACCCCATTGCATTTCCAGCCCACATCAATATATGCACCACACTGTTCACGCAACATGCACAATTCTCACTTTTTATCACATGAGTTTTACAATGGGCTCTTCGTGCAATTGTTTTCACAAAATATTTTTATCCTGCCCTCATATTGTTTAAACACATATACACTTTCATTTCACATTTCTCACTACACTATAGCCATAAATATCTCACCGTTCCATGTGCACCTATGCATTAAAGACAATCCCTTTTTTCTTACCACTCCTATTGCTAGACACTCTATCTCTTATCAATTTTTCCTTATTTACACATTTATCTTCACACTCCCATATTTCAATTATTTTATTTATATTTTATTTTATTTATTTTAATTTATATCAATTTCATAATAATTATTGTACTTCATAATTTTTATTATAATTTATTATACCTTATTCTAATACACTCCATCCCATATTTATCAATTTTTCTTCTTCTTAAATTATATATACAAATTTCTAAACATATATCACATTATTTTATAAATACAATTTTATCACTTTTATAATCCTCTTACATCCAGTGCTATTTAAAAGCTGCCTACTGTTTAATAAATTATACACACACATTGGTCTAGATAAAGCTTTTTATTATTTTTTACTAATTTATTATAATAATTTATATATTTAATTATATACTGCACGGTAAGTTATTAATTCATTACACCTAACGATACTTCACATTAGCCTTTTAATTAATTCAACAGGCACACACATAAGAAACATATATTTAACCATGATCTCAGGATACAGCCTTTATTAATCCACCTCCTGCAAACCACACTCTGTAAATCATATACATTAGATATTATATATATATATATATCTTTAATTCCCGTCCCACAACAAACTATAGGAAATATCCAGGATCCTCTACCATGCAATTGAACGACCCAATATGGGTTGACCCAGTGTTTAACAATTATTAGGTCCAATTAACCATTAGTACTCCTGTTTAAAAACTGCAACTCCCAGCTAACACATCACGTCCTGTGATCAAGCATACAATGCGAAACGTACGTCAGGAGGAAGTACTGCGATCACGTGGTGCGCACACGTGACCGCACTAGCCGGAATCCCGAGGACGGTCACCAGGCAACGGCCGCATAGCTCCGTCTTCTGAATGGGGATACCACGACCACACGCCGCTGCAGCCCCTGGAGCCCCTGGAGCACGGGCACGGCAACAGGCGGGTCCTACAGCAACAGCATCAAGATCGGAGCTGGTATCGTATACCCCGCACTCCGCTTTTTGCGATCTGCACATAAACTTATCAGCTTGTCAGCACAATTTTTTCTTCTCTTTTTCTTTTTTCTTTATTCCTTGAGCAATTAGCAGCCATTAGAAGTGATACTATATTCTCCAGCCACATTGTCACGCCTATACTATGTTAAAGAGCAATACTGGATGTCCTGTTCCAACCAGCAATACCACAAGGACTGTATACCTTTAGCATTAAGGTATATATAGCTGGGATTATCTATACTTGCTATAAACATCAATAGCAAGCTAATATTAATTTTACAGGTATCATTGACTGTGTTTCTCCTTTGAAATTTATATATTCAACAAAGGCAAATTTCAGCAAACGCTCTGAACTTAGAGCTCATTAGGCTCAAGCAAATCAAAAATTGTGCAAATTATCTACAAGCACCTAGTTCTAGCCTGCTTTCCTATAATCACGCAGGTACTCATTAGAGGTTCTAGGTATCAGGCATTTCACAGCTATTGTCTGGTTTAGTGCATAAGGGTGCATTATAATTGATTACTTTGAAAACTTATTGCCATATTCATGCTGTGCAGCATAATTATATCCTGCACTTATATATTGACTGAATTTGGCACGGCCGTTCTGGTGCCCTTTGGGCGTTTCTAGGAGTGAAAGGCAAATCCTAATTGTGGACATTGTGTGGTGTTCAGGAATCTTACCCACATAATAGGCCTTCACTCATATGTATACTGTTATCTGTGGTTGATATGTCACAGGGTGACTAAGCCAGGTGGCTGCACATTATCTCATTTAATTTTTTTTGACCATTGTACCATATGTATATATAAATCTCAATTTCTGCCAATCATAATTTATAAACTTGGATGACTCAGGAGGGTGAGTATAATACTTGCGGTCATACCTCACTGGAAATGCCCAATCTCTTTTGACCTTGGAAGCTAAACAGTGAAAGGCCGGGCCAGTAAGAGGATGGGTGACCACCTTTGAACACCCAGGTACTGCAACAAATTGATTCCCCTATAGTGTCATCCGCACCCAAAATATTGGGTATTTGGATCTCCAAAAAATTGGTTTGCATCGGTGAAAGGCAAGCCCTATTTGTGGATGTTGTGTAACCTTTTTTCCACAAAACAGGCCGTCACCCATGCTTATATCTTATTTGTGGCTGCTATGTCACATGGTGACTAAGCCAGGTGGCTGCATACACTTAGGTGACCCAAGAGGGTGAGTACAATATTTGCGGTCATACATCACTGGAGATGCCCAATCTCTTCTGACCTTGGAAGCTAAGCAGTGAAAGGCCGGGTTAGTACTAGGATGGGAGACCACCTCTGAACACCCTGGTACTGCAAGAAATTAACTCCCCTATACAGTGTCACCTACATATATACTACTAGGTACCCGACTCTCATATGACCTATGATTTAACTCTCTGCATTTACTGTAATCCACAATGGATACCTGCTGAACAAATGATGGTCATACATTACATGAGTCTGAATGTGCAATGATTAATGAATTCTGTTACCACAGCCATTAATTTCCGGCAACTGGTATATTGTGATACGGATATCACGTATTATTTATAATCTGTTCTATATTTTCGCAAAGCTTCTAATTTTTCACGCAGATACTCCTTAAATTTTATTCTAAGTATTACCTAATAAAAATGGTTTTTATCAGTATTAATAAATTACATTGCCACCCTCTGAATTAGAGTGCTCCCAAAAAAGAGTCTACTTTCCAACACTTCTTTGTTTTGGTTTTTCCTCGACTATATACAAACATCCCACATCTGTTGGGTTGTGAAGTGATTAAAAGGAGATTGGATACTGATAACGACCTCAGTGAGGAACAAAAATCTTTTCTCATCGCTTCAATTTTTCTCTGACGTCCTAGTGGATGCTGGGAACTCTGTAAGGACCATGGGGAATAGACGGGCTCCGCAGGAGACTGGGCACTCTAAAAGAAAGATTAGGTACTATCTGGTGTGCACTGGCTCCTCCCTCTATGCCTCTCCTCCAGACCTCAGAATCTGTGCCCGGCCAGAGCTGGGTGCTCCTAGTGGGCTCTCCTGAGCTTGCTAGAAAAGAAAGTATTTGTTAGGTTTTTTATTTTCTGTGAGATCTGCTGGCAACACTGCTACGTGGGACTGAGGGGAGAGAAGCAAACCTACCTGCTTGCAGCTAGCTTGTGCTTCTTAGGCTACTGGACACCATTAGCTCCAGAGGGTTCGAACACAGGGCCTGACCTCGATCGTCCGTTCCCGGAGCCGCGCCGCCGTCCCCCTTGCAGAGCCAGAAGAGAAGCGATGAAATCGGCGGCAGAAGACTCCTGTCTTCATTAAGGTAGTGCACAGCACCGCAGCTGTGCGCCATTGCTCCCACAGCACACCACACACTCCGGTCACTGTAGGGTGCAGGGGGGGGGGGGGGGGCGCCCTGGGCAGCAATTATAATACCTTTTGGCACTTAAAATACACATAATACAGTCTGGAAACTGTATATGTGTAAAAAACCCAGCCATTAAGTCACATAAAACGCGGGACAGAAGCCCGCCACTGAGGGGGCGGGGCCTTCTGCCTCAGCACACCAGCGCCATTTTCCCTTCACAGCTCCGCTGGAAGCAGCTCCACAGGCTCTCCCCTGCAGTATCCTGATACAAGAAGGGTAAAAAGAGAGAGGGGGGCACATAAATTTAGGCGCAAATAAGATATTTAAGCAGCTATTGGGTAAATCACTTTTTATAGTGTAAATCCCTGTGTTATATAGCGTTGTGGTGTGTGCTGGCATACTCTCTCTCTGTCTCCCCAAAGGACTTTGTGGGGTCCTGTCCTTAGTCTGAGCATTCCCTGTGTGTGTGCGGTGTGTCGGTACGGCTGTGTCGACATGTTTGATGAGGAGGGTTACGTGGAGGCGGAGCAGGGGCAGATAAGTGTGGTGTCGCCCCCGACGGGGCCGACACCTGATTGGATGGATATGTGGAAGGTCTTAACCGACAGTGTCAACTCCTTACATAAAAGGTTCGATGACGCAGCAGCCTTGGGACAGCCGGGGTCTCAGCCCGCGCCTGCCCAGGCAACTCAGAAGCCGGCAGGGGCTCATAAACGCCCGCTAGCTCTGATGGTAGACACAGATGTCGACACGGAGTCTGACTCCAGTGTAGATGAGGATGAGACAAATGTACAGTCTACAAAGGCCATCCGATGCATGATTACTGCAATGAAAGATGTATTGCACATTTCTGACATTAACCCGGTTACCACCAAGAGGGGTATTATGTTTTGGGAGAAAAAGCAGCCAGTGACTTTTCCCCCATCTGATGAATTAAATGAATTGTGTGAAGAAGCGTGGAGTTCCCCTGATAAGAAACTAGTGATTTCTAAGAGGTTACTGATGGCGTACCCTTTCCCGCCAACGGATAGGTTACGTTGGGAAACATCCCCTAGGGTGGACAAGGCGCTAACACGCTTATCTAAAAGGGTGGCACTGCCGTCTCAGGATACGGCCGCCCTAAAGGAGCCTGCGGATAGAAAGCAGGAAGCTATCCTGAAGTCTGTGTATACACACTCTGGTACTCTACTGAGACCTGCTATTGCTTCAGCCTGGATGTGTAGTGCTGCAGCAGCATGGTCTGATACCCTGTCAGACAACATTGATTCCCTCGACAGGGATACTGTTTTGCTAACCCTCGAACATATAAAAGACGTTGTCTTATATATGCGGGATGCCCAGAGGGACATTTGCCTGCTGGCATCTAGAATTAATGCAATGTCCATTTCTGCCAGAGAGTATTATGGACTCGGCAGTGGACAGGTGATGCTGATTCTAAAAAACACATGGAGGTTTTGCCTTATAAGGGTGAGGAATTGTTTGGGGACGGTCTCTCGGACCTCGTATCCACAGCAACAGCTGGGAAGTCGACTTTTTTACCTCAGGTTCCCTCACAGCCTAAGAAAGCACCGTATTATCAAGTGCAGTCCTTTCGGCCTCAGAAAGGCAAGCGGGTCAGAGGAGCATCCTTTCTGGCCAGAGGCAAGGGTAGAGGAAATAAGCTGCACCAGGCAGCCAGTTCCCAGGAACAAAAATCCTCCCCTGCTTCCACTAAGTCCGACGCATGACGTTGGGGCTCCACAGGCGGAGCCAGGTGCGGTGGGGGCGTGTCTCCGAAACTTCAGCAACAAGTGGGTTCGCTCACAAGTAGATCTCTGGGCTGTACAAATTGTATCTCAGGGATACAAGCTGGAGTTCGAGGCGACTCCCCCTCGCCGTTACCTCAAATCAGCCTTGCCAGCTGCTCCCAGGGAAAGGGAGGTAGTACTGGCGGCAATTCACAAGCTGTACCTACAGCAGGTGATAATCAAGGTCCCCCTCCTTCAACAGGGAAGGGGTTACTATTCCACAATGTTTGTGGTACCGAAACCGGACGGTTCGGTGAGACCCATTCTGAATTTAAAATCCTTGAACACTTATATAAAGAAGTTCAAGTTCAAAATGGAATCGCTCAGGGCGGTTATTGCAAGCCTGGAAGAGGGGGATTTTATGGTGTCGCTGGACATCAAGGATGCTTACTTGCATGTCCCCATTTACCCACCTCACCAGGAATACCTCAGGTTTGTGGTACAGAACTGTCATTACCAATTCCAGACGTTACCGTTTGGTCTCTCCACGGCACCGAGAATATTTACCAAGGTAATGGCCGAAATGATGATACTCCTTCGGAAGAAGGGAGTTATAATTATCCCGTACTTGGACGATCTCCTCATAAAGGCGAGGTCCAGAGAGCAGTTGTTGGTCAGCGTAGCACTCTCTCAGGAAGTGTTGCAACAGCACGGCTGGATTCTGAATATCCCAAAGTCGCAGCTGACTCCTGCGACGCGTCTGCTTTTCCTGGGCATGATTCTGGACACAGAACAGAAGAAGGTGTTTCTCCCGGTGGAGAAGGCCCAGGAATTGTCATCTCTGGTCAGGGACCTCCTGAAACCAAAACAGGTGTCGGTGCATCACTGCACGCGAGTCCTGGGAAAGATGGTGGCTTCTTACGAAGCAATTCCCTTCGGCAAGTTCCATGCAAGTGGGATCTGTTGGACAAATGGTCCGGATCGCATCTTCAGATGCATCGGTTGATCACCCTGTCCCCAAGGGCCAGGGTGTGTCTGCTGTGGTGGCTGCACAGTGCTCATCTTCTCGAGGGCCACAGGTTCGGCATACAGGACTGGGTCCTGGTGACCACGGATGCAAGCCTCCGAGGATGGGGGGCAGTCACTCAGGGAAGAAACTTCCAAGGACAGTGGTCAAGTCTGGAGACTTCACTACACATAAATATACTGTAACTAAGGGCCATTTACAACGCCCTGAGTCAAGCAGAGCCCCTGCTTCAAAACCACCCAGTACTGATTCAGTCAGACAACATCACGGCGGTGGCCCATGTAAACCGCCAGGGCGCAGCAAGAAGCAGGATGGCAATGGCAGAAGCCACAAAGATTCTTCGATGGGCGGAAGATCACGTGCTAGCAGTGTTCATTCCGGGAGTGGACAACTGGGAAGCAGACTTCCTCAGCAGGCACGACCTCCACCCGGGAGAGTGGGGACTTCATCAAGAAGTCTTCACACAGATTGTAAATCACTGGGATCTGCCACAGGTGGACATGATGGCGTCCCGCCTCAACAAAAAGCTAAAAAAATATTGCGCCAGGTCAAGGGACCCTCAGGCGATAGCTGTGGACGCACTAGTGACACCGTGGGTGTACCAGTCGGTTTATGTATTCCCTCCTCTTCCTCTCATACCCAAGGTACTGAGGATAGTAAGAAAGAGAGGAGTAAAATCTATACTCATCGTTTCGGATTGGCCAAGAAGAACATGGTACCCAGAACTACAAGAAATGATCTCAGAGGACCCATGGCCTCTGCCTCTCAGACAGGACCTGTTACAGCAGGGGCCCTGTCTGTTCCAAGACTTACCGCGGCTGCGTTTGACGGCATGGCGGTTGAACGCCGGATCCTAACGGAAAAGGGCATTCCAGATGAAGTGATTCCTACGCTGATAAAAGCTAGGAAGGATGTGACTGCCTGAAGTTCAGACGTTTGTTAAGGGAGTGCTGCATATTCAGCCCCCTTTTGTGCCTCCAGTGGCACCTTGGGATCTTAACGTTGTGTTGGATTTCCTGAAATCACACTGGTTTGAGCCACTTAAGACCGTGGAGCTAAAGTATCTCACGTGGAAGGTGGTCATGCTGTTGGCCTTAGCTTCGGCTAGGCGTGTGTCAGAATTGGCGGCTTTGTCATGTAAAAGCCCGTATCTGATCTTCCATATGGACAGGGCAGAATTGAGGACGCGTCCCCAATTTCTCCCAAAGGTGGTATCAGCGTTCATTTGAACCAACCTATTGTGGTGCCTGCGGCTACTCGGGACTTGGAGGATTCCAAGTTGCTGGACGTAGTCCGGGCTTTGACAATTTATGTTTCCAGGACGGCTGGAGTCAGGAAAACTGACTCGCTATTTATCCTGCATGCACCCAACAAGCTGGGTGCTCCTGCTTCAAAGCAAACTATTGCTCGCTGGATCTGTTGCACGATTCAGCTGGCACATTCTGCGGCTGGACTGCCGCATCCTAAATCAGTAAAAGCCCATTCCACAAGGAAGGTGGGCTCTTCTTGGGCGGCTGCCCGAGGGGTCTCGGCTTTACAGCATTGCCGAGCTGCTACTTGGTTGGGTTCAAACACATTTGCTAAATTCTACAAGTTTGATACCCTGGCTGAGGAGGACCTTGAGTTTGCTCATTCGGTGCTGCAGAGTCATCCGCACTCTCCCGCCCGTTTGGGAGCTTTGGTATAATCCCCATGGTCCTTACGGAGTTCCCAGTATCCACTAGGACGTCAGAGAAAATAAGAATTTACTCACCGGTAATTCTATTTCTCGTAGTCCGTAGTGGATGCTGGGCGCCCGTCCCAAGTGCGGACTCTCTGCAATACATGTATATAGTTATTGCTTCACTAAAGGGTTATTGTTATGAGCCATCTGTACAAGGAGGCTCAGTTGTTGTTCATACTGTTAACTGGGTATGGTTATCACAAGTTGTACAGTGTGATTGGTGTGGCTGGTATGAGTCTTACCCTGGATTCCAAATCCTTTCCTTGTTGTGTCAGCTCTTCCGGGCACAGTTTCCCTAACTGAGGTCTGGAGGAGGGGCATAGAGGGAGGAGCCAGTGCACACCAGATAGTACCTAATCTTTCTTTTAGAGTGCCCAGTCTCCTGCGGAGCCCGTCTATTCCCCATGGTCCTTACGGAGTTCCCAGCATCCACTACGGACTACGAGAAATAGAATTACCGGTGAGTAAATTCCTATTTTTTTCATTTTATCACATAATTATTTTCTGTTTCTCAGTGTTTTTTATTTACAGGTAATGGGCACCACCATGGGGACCGGGTTCGCGCCCAGCTATGCCAACCTCTACATGGGGGAGTTTGAACAAACCCACATGTGGGACAGTGGCTGGGCGACGAACCTGGTCCTCTATTGACGCTACATTAATGATCTTTTTATTATTTGGGATGGGGACTTTAATTCTGCTACACAATTTATTCAGTCACTATCTTGTAATAAGTATAATCTCACCTTTACTTCTACTTTTCACACCACTAAAATTAACTTTTTAGATGTGAATTTAGAGATTATTAACAACAAAATAGTCACATCTACATTTAGTAAAAAGACTAACACCAATTCTTACTTACACTTCACTAGCTCACATTTTAAACCCTGGAAGCAAAATATCCCCAAGGGACAACTTGTTCGCCTTAGGAGAAATTGTTCCAGTTTTGCTACCTTTACTGAACAGGCAGATACCCTACTCACATCCCTCAGGGAGTGTGGATATCCTGAAAATATCCTACAAAAGGCTCTTATGGAGGTTTCTGATCTAGATAGAAATAGCCTCCTACAATGTCATTCTAAGAAAGATGAGCGTGTTGATAAAAAGGACATGAGTTCCGCATTTATATGTAAATTTAATAGTTGTGCAGGTCAGATCCGTAGATATCAGTAGAAAACAAGAATTGGGTTCCGAATGGTTGACAAAAAAACCACTGGGTTTTTTTTTCACTGTGGCAAGAATAAATGCCAAGTCTGCCTTCATACACCTAGGAAACAGCGTCTATTGAACTACCAAATAAAACAGATATCCATTTAATTAAATCATTTATGAATTGTGAATCTTCATATGTCATTTATCTCCTTTGGTGCAGCTGTCACTTATACTATGTGGGCCGCACCACTAGAAAATTACGTACTAGGTTTATGGAACATAAAAGAAACATCACTAAAGGTTTCCTCAAACATAGTGTGTCCCGTCATTTTTTCTCTACACACCAGAAAGATCCTGGATGTCTATCCATCCTAGCACTAGAGCATGTATCCCCTACTGTGAGGGGGGGGGACGACTGATTCTCACTGTTATGCAAGAGAGAAATATATTGGATGCTCCAGTTTAACTCCGTATATCCGACTGGTTTAAATGAGACAATGGAACTGAACGTAGTGGTTTAAAACCCTTGAGAAGTGATATATAGACATCTATTTGTTCTGTTATAACTCTATTTCTTTATGCTGATCACCGCCGCATCCAGTTGGTACAGGTGACAACTCTGTGTCACCTGTGTGTGGTCTGCACGGCCCTGGAGGCTTCCACGCACACCCGGGATGGGACAGTGGGTTCTCCCCTGTCAGCACGTCTAGGATGAGCGGTCATTCAGAGTTATCCGAGTGCATTGGTTACTCCTGCCAGCAGGAGTCCCTCCATGGCCGGGCAGCCACCCAATGGTAGCGGGGTTGACATGTCTATATGAGTTCTGATTGATTGATTGATTGATTGGTTCAATATTTATTCCCCCAGTCTAGATCCTTATATTTTTCTCTCCTGGGTGATTTCCTTGTCGGTTTATCTATGTATTGATTATCATTAAACATCTATCGATTTAATAGATTATTCATGTGATTATGATGAATGTTATCACATTCCCCACCAGGTTTACTATTCAGATATAAATAATTGCTTAGGGATCTGGACTATTCACTATATATATATATATATATATATATATATATATATATATATATATATCTCTAAATGTTTCTCGTAGGAGTCTAGGAGATATGATTTATTCTGTGATTTCAGTAAGTTCTTGCACTAAGATTAGTTCAGGTCTCTATAGTTGCCAATAACATGTATCCATCATTAAATTTAGTTTTTTATTTGTTGGTAATAGTTATCTGTCTATAGGTTTAATTCTACTTAAGTATACAATCCGCTCTAATATGTTTTAATTTGCCCATTAGTGGGATTATATTCACATTCTTTAAGCTAACCGTGGCGCTCCGACTCCCGAGTCAAGTGACGCGGGAGTGACATCATTGCGCACCACGTTGGTGCACACTCGGGTTGCTCAGCAACCAGGACACCTCCGCCGGGTTACCTCACTGGCCTTTGCCGTTCACGTGACCGGGAAGTACGTGTACTGCCTGACGGAGCCCTGCGGTTTAGCCCCTTCTCCCCACACGAGATCGGGGATTTTTCTGTAAGTACTGTGATTAGGGGGGATATCAGGCTCCCGAAAATGGGGGGGGGAATCTAAAGGGAAAAATCAATCCTACTATGAATGATGTATATGAGACTTAGAGGCGAGTCATGTGACTGCACTGACCTCTAACCCCCTCTAGCTCAGTTTTATGTTCTATTTTTCTCCTTCATATATATTATTGGTCTTTTTCTTTTGTGGGTTTGCCTCCTATCGACCTCTATATATAATTTAAGTCTATTGTTAATAGAGAAGCTTTGTTTTTATTAATACTGTGGATGATTAATTGGTATTCTTTTTACACTTGACGGGCATCAGGTTATTAAATGGGGTTTAAATAGATCCCAAACTCAGACTGAGCTTTACTTCTGATGAAGCTAGGTGACCGAGCCTAGGGAAACGCGTTAAGTGTAAAAGCTGCTACCACTACAAGTGTTCTACCTTCTAAAGGATCCAGATATGGACTTTTAAAACCTGCCTTGGAACTTTCTCTGTGGGATTTTCAACTTTACAGCACCGATTGGAGAGACCCAGTTTCTACACAAACGGCACAGCTTGCTTGCTGTCAATCTTCAAGCCTCTGGAAGTCTCCGTCATCACGGGTAACACCAGCTGTACTTCTTTCCTCCTCCCCAGGGAACTTTGCACATTTTCAGTCCGGGATCCTCTGTGGACACTTATCAGCAGCCATTACTATTTTATTCTCAGCTCATTTTATGCCCCAAGCTTCATGTGTGTATATTTGGATTATTATTCCTTGTTTTTAGTACATGATGTTTAGATAATAAACCATATGTGATTTTATTGACTTATCCACAGTTATTTATTATTGGAGAAACATTTAGCGCCAGCTTTATTCTTTTTATTTAAAATTCTCTTGGGACTGACAATCCCTTGCTGGCAGCTGTGACAGCGCGTCTGGATTCGCTTCCTTTTTTACTGTAAGAGCAGTGGTTCCCAATCTGGGAACCTAAGAGGACTTGCAAGGGTGCCCTGGGTTGGTGGTCCAGGACCAATTCAAGTTAATTCTGGACAATGTAATAAGCAAAACCAATGTTCGTGGCTTCCAGTCATAAAATATGTGAACAAGCAGAAGTGAATCAAGTCCCTCACTACAGAACTGCACCTACTGACTAATAAGCACAATTTACCTAATTTAATTATATATATTGTCAGCAGGAAACTTGTATCCTAGGGGTGCCATGAAAACAATACTCTAGTGCCCCGTGATTCAAAAAATTTTGAGAATCACTTGTATAGTGTGAATCAGTGCTGTGTAGAAGCACAGTATGTAGCTCCTCGGGTGAGTCAACTAATACCTGCATGTACCACTGTTTGATACCACTACCGTCATACTTCTGGTTACTGCTTTTAACCCCTGCATTACCATTGTGATCCTGTATATCCTGTTACTGCTATTTACTAATAAACCCAGCAATCTAGTTAAAAAAATTTCAATTGCTGTCATATATTTATGGTAGCCCATTTTATTGTACTGTATACCTTATGCGTGTAATTATACATTGCTCCTAAAGCGCAGCATAGGAAGGGACTAATACCTCCTTCTTATCGATTTATGTTCAGATAAGGAAAATAAAAGTGCTCCTCTATACCCTTCACCTGTATGCGACGTGGGTCAGAGCATCTTTTGTGTACAAGCCACAGATTGGTGTGATTACTGTATTCCCTCATGCTGTATGACGATCATATACACTTACCCTTTGTCTCATAAGAAGCACCCTTATTTTGCTTTTAATATTTTATGTACATCATGTATAGCCGGTATCCGGATGGTAGGTCGACATTAGGTCGGATTAGTCCACATTAGTCCATCTTGTTAAATCTCCCCAGATGATGTTACATACTTTGTGCAGACTACAAGTCTACAATAAAGTCCCACAATATATGGGACTATGGTCAACTGACAATTGGTAGTGGTATGAGCTGCCCAAATGCTGGGTCTCTGGTACACCTTTTCTAGCACAGGTTGGAAAGGACAACACACAACTCCTGGTCTTATCCCAAACTGTTGATCACCAAATAAAAGAGGATAATATATTTTCAAGGTACAAAATACCCTAGATTCCCCTCTGCTTTACAAATATGAGTTTCTCCTAGAACTCATTGCTTCAATTTTTCCCGGATTAATCGAGCGGAGCTTAACTTTGGTTTGACTCTAACTGACAAAGACCAAACATTGGGGCAGATGTATTAACCTGGAGAAGACATAAGGAAGTGATAAACCAGTGATATGTGCAAGGTGATAAAGGCACCAGTCAATCAGATCCTAACTGTTAATTTACATATTAGAGCGGATTGGCTGGTGCCTTTATCACCTTGCACATATCACTGGTTTATCACTTCCTTATGCCTTCTCCAGGTTAATACATCTGCCCCATAATCTTTTCATCTTAAATGATGGGAGGAGAAGGATGTGCATATTATTGGAGGAAACACCTTCAAAATGCATGATTTTTCACATTTGTAAAACATGTATAAAGGTGATTGTGTAATTCAATCAGGAAAAACAGGGCCCATCTAGCCTGTCTGCAGCTTAACCTCTTCTCTGATTCAATATATGATCAGTGAAGACTGTGAGCATATGTTTGACTTCCTCGAGCCAGTCTACCCACTCCTCGATTGCCCACTTAAAGATTAGAAACTCTCAATTCCCCAAATCATAATTGGCCTCCGCTAAGGATGTCCTTAAAAAGGAATGCACGTGGCAGTAGTTTATTATGGGCTGGACTCACTTCAGACAAGATAGTACCTTCTCCAACATCACAGACTTCAACTTTTACAATGAAAGTTATTTTCAGATTTGGGTGATGGAGAATGGGGGAAGACTGAAAATCCTTTTTAAGAACTTTAAATGACTGATAAGCTTCCTTGGACCATCGTGTAGGTCGGCTCCTGTCCTAGTTAACACTGTAAGTGGAGCAGCGATGGAATAGAATGACTAAATAAGCATCTGAAATAGTTGTCAAACAATAAGAATATCTGAAGGGCCTTCAGATTCATGGGGGAACCCAATGCTGTTTTGCTGTATTACTGTATCCATGGTAAGACCTCTACATGAAATATTGTATACAAGGAATGACACCTTAAAAACCTCAAACTCCTATTTTTGAATTGGAAAAGAACTGATGCACTTGTAGTTTTTGTAATACATTCCAGACCTGTTGACATTGTTGCTTAAGAGAGGTGGAATAATGAGTATGTCATCCAGGTATAACCACAAACAATCCGTGAAATTCCTTCAGGATATCATTTAGAAAATCTTGGAAGACTGCAAGAGCATTAGTTTGCTTAAATGGCATTACAAGATACTCAAATGCAGCCAGAACAATCTGGGTCAATAACAGGAAACAGAGTAGCAAAATGCAGAGTAGGTATCCTATGGACAGCAGGCAATATAACCAGCATTGAAGTCAAGGTGTAGTCAGTATGTATTCAGTGCAGGGACAACAGAGAGCCTACTGCTGTCACAGAATAAGTGACACCTTTAAGAAACATAGAATGTGATGGCAGATAAAAACCACTTGGCCCATCTAGTCTGCCCCCCCCCCCCTTTTTTTTAACCATATTTTTACCTCAAACCTTATTTGATCCTTGTTTCTTTGTAAGGATATCCTTATGTCTATCCCAGAAACAGATGCATCTCAATGGTCACTGGATGTGTTATTAAGGAAAGTGGATATATCTCAATAGGACCCAACTGTGCATCATACACATCTCAACACAGAACTTTGGACGTAGTGGCACAAACACATCCATGTGGCTCATTCACACCTAGGGGGTAATTCCAAGTTGATCGCAGCAGGATTTTTGATAGCAATTGGGCAAAACCATGTGCAGTGCAGGGGAGGCAGATATAACATGTGCAGAAAGAGTTAGAAGACTTCTGATGAAGGACCCAGCGAGGTCCGAAACGCGTTAAGTGTGGTTCCTGTAACTCCTGCCTGCTTGGACACTCACCGATTTTGCACTGTCACCTTGGAGAGGCTCCCACAGATTCCGGAGCTGTGGTTGCCGAACCCCATCCTGAGAACACCAACAGGAGTTGTGGTGATATGTTTACAATGTTCAAGTGCTGCTGCCAGAAAAGGAGTTTTTACATGTGATTTTTATTCCTATTTGTTGTAAGTGCGATTTGTATTAAAACCCTTTTGATTTTATACAAAATACTGCACTATGAGTTATTTTCTGTGCTAATCCTCCCTGCCAAGGGTCATACCCATTAGCTTGGAGAGGAGCACACTTGCATTTGTACTGCTGAGTGCCGCCTCTAACCCATTTATTCTGAGGCTGATGCATTAGAAGCACAGCCTGCCTGAGATTCGCTGTCTAAATAAATTATCAGTCAGCTGTGCCAATTGATCAGCTGGCGGGGGGGGGGGAGGGGGGTTCCAGGTACTTGGAACCACCCCTGCGTGCGCGTATGCATGCGTAGTATTTGCTTTGTGCACACACATGGGTAAATAGCAGTGGCGTGCGGTGAGGTCAGTGGCTGGTGAGGCACTGCAGCCATAATGTACGCTGAGGCCCATCGATGACCCCTACCACCGCTGAGCTGATATCTGCTACTACCCCACAAGCCAATACCCACTGCTGCTGCTGCTAATGGCTGCTGCCTATGCCAATCTACTACAAAATTGCCGCCATCAACCGTCCTGGCCCCCCTGCCGCTAATTTGCATCTCAGTGCGATGCAGCCACTGCCAAACTTGTGATGAGCAGGCGGCTAATATATTGTAAATTTTGTAATATAAAAAAAAAATATTAAGGGGGGAGGGTGATGCCAGGGAGAGGGTGACGCTGACAGCATTGGGAGACAGGGAGAGGGTGATGCCAGGGAGAGGGTGACAGCAGTGGGTGACAGAGAGAAGGTGACACTGACAGCATTGGGAGACAGAGAGGGTGACACCAGGGAAAGGATGACAGCATTGGGTGACAGAGAAAAGGTGATGCTGACAGCATTGGGTGACAGAGTGGGTGACACCAGGGAGAGGGTGACAGAAGTGAGTGCCAGAGAGAAGGTGACACTGACAGCATTGGGAGACAGGGAGAGGGTGACAGAAGTGGGTGCCAGAGAGAAGGTGACACTGACAGCATTGGGAGACAGGGAGAGGGTGACACCAGGGAGAGGGTGACAGAAGTGGGTGCCAGAGAGAAGGTGACACTGACAGCATTGGGAGACAGGGAGAGGGTGACACCAGGGAGAGGGTGACAGAAGTGGGTGCCAGAGAGAAGGTGACACTGACAGCATTGGGAGACAGGGAGAGGGTGACACCAGGGAGAGGGTGACAGTAGTGGGTGCCAGAGAGAGGGTGATGCTGTGGAGAGGATGACAGCAGTGGGTTACACGGAGAGGGTGACACTAGGTATAGCACAATATAAAATACAACATAAACAGTACATCCCGGGGTCCGTGGAACAGCACGGGTGAGCTCACACAATGTCACACTGAAAATACACTTTTTGGGGGGCACGCTTGAAAATGTCCACAGGGATGTAAATGCACACATTTTTTTCTGGTCCTGCTCTTATCAGCGATCGTGAAGGGCACACGGAAAAGCATTTTAGTATCAGGGTGACCCGTTCCCCCTAACGCAGACAGCAGAAGGGACCCTCTATCACTATATACTGTACTACACTCTCGGTGATTTACCTCACATATTAGCTCAATATTTTTTCCTATTTTTCAGCACTCTCTCATTGGCGAATTTGTTGTAGTCTCCCTGCACTGTCCTTTGGCATCAGGGTTACGATCAGCATCTAACACCAACAGCAGAAGTGTTCTGTCTGTCTTATTTTTTTTATTTACAGTACATTATACAGTGCAGGTACACAATTATGTATTCCTGTTTTAACTGGAAATACCTATGCAAATAACTATGTTACTGCACAATCTGCTGAATCAAATTGTATCAATCGCTTTCTTCAACAAAAAATTCTAACAATGTGGCAATCATAAAATAACAGTGTTGCTACCACTTACATAAGCAACAAACGTTTTAGCAATTAGAACACATCAGCGTTTCTGTTATCTTTATCACAAGCTTACAGTATATTGGCCCTCATTCCGAGTTGTTCGCTCGCTAGCTGCTTTTAGCAGCATTGCACACGCTAAGCTGCCGCCCTCTGGGAGTGTATCTTAGTATAGCAAAATTGCGAACGAAAGATTCGCAAAATTGCGAGTAGAAATTTCTTAGCAGTTTCTGAGTAGCTCCAGACTTACTCTGCCACTGCGATCAGTTCAGTCAGTTTCGTTCCTGGTTTGACGTCACAAACACACCCAGTGTTCGCCCAGACACTCCCCCGTTTCTCCAGCCACTCCCGCGTTTTTCCCAGAAACGGCAGCGTTTTTTCACACACACCCTTAAAACGGCCAGTTTCCGCCCAGAAACACCCACTTCCTGTCAATCACATTACGATCACCAGAACAAAGAAAAGACCTCGTAATGCCGTGAGTAAAATACCTAACTGCATAGCAAATTTACTTGGCGCAGTCGCACTGCGGACATTGCGCATGCGCAGTAAGCGGAAAATCGCAATATAGCGAAAATCGGCAACGAGCGAACAACTCGGAATGACCACCATTGTTGCTCCTGGGACGCTCATGCTTGATCAATTGAGGTGAATACTGTTCTCTCTAATACAAGCCTATACTGTTATTCTAAAGGACCTCGATACTTTACTAATTGAGGTGACAATTGTGTCTTTTCCATATTGGGTTACTCTAACTTTACATTATTTTATATTTATGTGATCTTTTTCAAATATCACAATAATTGGCGGTTAGGGAGCAATATGATTAAGGATCATTAATGCCAATTAACTTGTTTTTTGTATTTATGCTTTTGACCGAGTGTTATGCGGATAATGAATGAGGTCCCAGTTGGAATTGCTCCTATATTACATGTGCAGTTTCAGTCATTTGTAAACATTTCAGATCTTTTTGGTGTAAAACATTAATTGGTATTGTCATTTATGACTAGAGTCAGGCCCGGCGCTACCTGCTCAGCAAGGTCTGCAAAGCAGGGAGGCGCTGGGCTAGAGAGGCGCTCTCCCTGCTCCGCAACCATACTGACGAGCAGCGCCTGCCTCACTGTAGTGTAACATGCTGCTGCGCCGCCGGCCGTACAGAGGAACTTCATCACGGATCTCCTCCTGCAATAGTTATAGGGCCCTCCCCCCTTCCTGCTCACTCTCCTGAAGACACAGCACAGCAATCTCCAGCACGCCCGCTCCCTCCCCTCCCTCTCCATCACGTGATACACACTGACCTGTGTGTAGTGGAGGAGGAAGCAGCGTGAGGAGAGGAGCAGCACTAAGAGCCAGCCACACGAGGAGCAGTGGCTCAGGTTAGTGCAGCTGCTGCAGATAAACAAAGGGGGAGACTGTCCTTTTACTGTGTGCTGGGAGGGGGAGACTGTCCTTTTACTGTGTGCTGGGAGGGGGGGTCCTTTTACTGTGTGCTGGGAGGGGGAGGGGGGGTCCTTTTACTGTGTGCTGGGAGGGGGAGGGGGGGGGTCCTTTTACTGTGTGCTGGGAGAGGGAGGGGGGTCCTTTTACTGTGTGCTGGGAGGGGGAGGGGGGTCCTTTTACTGTGTGCTGGGAGGGGGTCCTTTTACTGTGTGCTGGGAGGGGGAGGGGGGGTCCTTTTACTGTGTGCTGGGAGGGGGAGGGGGGTCCTTTTACTGTGTGCTGGGGAGGGGGGGTCCTATTACTGTGTGCTGGGAGGGGGAGGGGGGTCCTATTACTGTGTGCTGGGGAGGGGGAGTCCTATTACTGTGTGCTGGGAGGGGGAGGGGGCTCCTATTACTGTGTGCTGGGAGGGGGAGGGGGGTCCTATTACTGTGTGTTGGGAGGGGGGGGGGTCCTATTACTGTGTGCTGGGAGGGTGAGGAGGTCCTATTACTGTGTGCTGGGGAGGGGGGTCCTATTACTGTGTGCTGGGGAGGGGGGTCCTATTACTGTGTGCTGGGGAGGGGGGTCCTATTACTGTGTGCTGGGAGGGTGAGGAGGTCCTATTACTGTGTGCTGGGGAGGGGGGTCCTATTACTGTGTGCTGGGAGGGGGGTCCTATTACTGTGTGCTGTGGAGGGGGGTCCTATTACTGTGTGCTGGGGAGGGGGGTCCTATTACTGTGTGCTGGGGAGGGGGGTCCTATTACTGTGTGCTGGGAGGGTGAGGAGGTCCTATTACTGTGTGCTGGGAGGGGGGTCCTATTACTGTGTGCTGTGGAGGGTAAGGAGGTCCTATTACTGTGCTGGGAGGGGGGGGGGGAGCCCTATTACTGTGTGCTGGGGAGGGGGGGGGGAATCCTGTTACTGTGTGCTGTGGAGGGTGAGGAAGTCCTATTGTGTGCTGGGGGGGTCCTATTACTGTGTGCTGGGGGCGTCCAATTAATGTATGCTTGGCGAGGGGGGTCATTAATCTACTTGTGGAGGGGGTGTGTCCTATGAATGTGTGCTTGGGGTGAGGGTTCATATTAATGTGTGCGGGGAGGCGGATGCAGGGTAGCGGCGATGTAGTATGTGGGGAGTGTGGTTCAGGGTAGCAGCTGCAGTGTAGTATGCGTGGAAGGGGGGCAGGGATAGTACCAGGGCCGGCGCTACCCGCTCACCAAGGTCTGCAATGCAGGTAAGCGCCGTGCTGGATAACGGCCAGCAACTATGTCAGCGTCTTGTAATGAGTCAAAGTAACTCATTACAAGCCGCCTGTGCTGTGTGCGCCACCGGAGGAGAAAAGGAGCAGCGTCAGGGGAGGTCCCGGAGGAGAAGGAGGGAGGGGGACTGGAGCCACAGCAGCGCTATGTAATTGGTAGCGGTGCCGCTGCAGCAGTCCCTCTCCTTCCGCATTGGCTGGCTGGTGCTGCTGTGAATGCTAGGATGCGCTTCCCTCATCCCAGCATTCACAGCGGCGGCAGCCAGCCAATGCGGAAGGAGAGGGGACTGCTGCAGCGGCGCCACTACCAATTACATAGCGCTGCTGTGGCTCCAGTCCCCCTTCCTCCTCCTCCTTCTCCCATACCCGGGATCTGCCAGCACGAGGAACCTGACTGCCTGAGCCAGCGCGGAGAGATGGTAAGTATCATCTATTCTGTCTGCCTCTCTCTCTATCTATCCCTGTGTATCTATCTATTCTGTCTGCCGTAATGTGTAAAAAGGGGATGCTGTCTGCCGTACTGTGTAAAAAGGGGGACGCTGTCTGCCCTAATGTGTAAAAAGGTGCTGTCGCACAAAGTTGCATCCAGGCATTGCCCCTGGACGCACCTGTGTGATTTGTGGGTCCACCTGAAAATGGTGGAAAGAATGAAAAACAAATCTGCTTTATTCTCACTTTGGGACCTCTTCTTTAGCTGTTAACATTCGGTTGAACTCGATATTGAGAGTTGGGTACATCATGATGTGTTTGCATTGGTGCAGGTGTGCGCAGAAATCTGCTTATCAAGTGCAATTGGAAAGTGCAGTATACATCCAGTTACTAGTATGGTGATAGGGCCTCTGCCACCTCAAGGGATCAGAGCATTTGTGCAAATACTAGTGCTCAGTTTGGTCGTAAATGACTTTTATTAACTCAGCAATTAATTTTATTGTATAAGTAACACTGTGTAATGTGACTGATGGACACTATATTGTGCGTTGTAATGTGAATTGGTACTATTCTGTGGTCACGCCCCTTCCCCATTAAGCCACGCCCCTAAATTTTTGGTGCGTGCCTTAGGCGCGCATCTGTCCCTTTTACGTGTGTGAGGAAGGGCGCAAATTCATTTTTTGCAGGAGGGCGCCGAACACCCTAGCACCGGCCCTGACTAGAGTAGTGATTATCGGATTATGTGATCAACAAATTGTGTATACATTAAAGGTCACTTTTACGTTTGATTTAATTCAATGTTTGGTATGTCTAAGTATTTTGGGGAACTGTACTTTTTTTAAGATGGAATAATAAAAGTTATGTTTTAATTTTTTCTAAGTGTGCATTTACAACCCTGCGGACATTTTCAAGCGTGCCCCCCAAAAAAGAGCATTCTTTCTTCTAAGTGTATTTTCTCTGTTTATTTGGCTCTGGGGAGCACCAACCCGTATTATACATCTGCTCTGTTGGGCTTATAAATTAGGTAGTTGGCTTTATATCAGTACTTCATGATATAACCATCCATTTGCATCTGTTTGAGATATTTTCAGAGGCTCAGGGTGGGGATCCTGTTGCAGACATTCAATTTATGCTTTTCTGTCCACAATGTCACACTGACAAGCCCTCACACTGTACTGAGGCACACACACTCACACTGAGGCACACACACTCATACTGAGACATGCACACTGTCACTCACACTGAGGCACAGACTCTCATACTGAGACACACACTCATACTGAGACATGCACACTGACACTCATACTGAGACACACACACTGTCACTCACACTGAGGCACACACACTCATACTGAGACACGCACACTGTCACTCACACTGAGGCACACACACTCATACTGAGACACACACTCATACTGAGACACGCACACTGACACTAACACTGAGGCGCACACACTCATACTGAGACGCGCACACTGACACTCACACTGAGGCACAGACACTCATACTGAGACACACACTCATACTGAGACACGCACACTGACACTGAGGCGCACACACTCATACTGAGACACGCACACTGACACTCATACTGAGACACGCACACTGACACTCACACTGAGGCGCACACACTCATACTGAGACACGCACACTGACACTCATACTGAGACACGCACACTGACACTCACACTGAGGCGCACACACTCATACTGAGACATGCACACTGTCACTCACACTGAGGCACACACACTCATACTGAGACATGCACACTGTCACTCACACTGAGGCACACACTGACACTCTCACTGAGGCGCACACACTCATACTGAGACACGCACACTGACACACTGAGGCGCACACACTCATACTGAGACACGCACACTGACACTCACACTGAGGCACACACACTCATACTGAGACACGCACACTGACACTCACACTGAGGCACACACACTCATACTGAGACACGCACACTGACACTCATACTGAGGCACACACACTCATACTGAGACACGCACACTGACACTCACACTAAGGCGCACACACTCATACTGAGACACACACTCATACTGAGACACTTACATTGACACTTACACTGAGGCACTCGCACTTTTACTGAGACACACAGACACACTGAGGCACACACATACCGAGGCACACACACATTACCACAGTAGGTACCTCCAGGCTGGAGGTGCCAGCTCACACTGCAGGTGCCAGTGTCAGCAAAGTAGCAGTCAGATCGCAGGAGACTTGGCACAGTCGGGGCGTGGCTTAATCACGGATATGTGACCACGCCCCTTTTTATAAAAATAACCCCTCACCATCAAGCAGCAGGCTCCAAAGCCAGCCCGACACTAGCTGGTGTATAGTCCCCCCCCCCCCCCCCTTCCACTACTACTTCCTGCAGCCCTGTCACGGGGGGAGGGGGGGGGGTCTCTGGTGATCTGTGGGTGTGAGCTGCCCCCCTTCCCACGTTACTTTCATTCACTCACCCCCCCTCACCTGGGTCCTGGCCTGGGCATATGTGCCTTCCGCAGAGGTGTCAGTGCTGCTCCCTGGGAGAGAGCAGTGGAGGAATGGAGTTAGCGCCGCCCGCTGCATAAAGCACTCCCAGCTCTCTGCACCTGGCTCTCGCGGTGCTGTCTTCTGCTCTCCCCCCTTCTCCGTGTACCGCTGCAAGAACAGTGCTGTGAGTAAGGAGGCAGGGAGGGGGGAGCCGCTCATAGTCAGCGCCGCATGCACTCTGTCTCCTCGGCATCCCGGCGCGCTGCAGCTGGAGCAGTGCCTGACGTGTCCCGCCGCCACTTCTCCCCGCCGCATCTATGTGATTGGACCAGCGGATCCAGCACTGGATCCGCTGTCCAATCACAGGTGCCTCGCTAGCAGGGGCGTGCTTTCCCTGCTAGCGAGGCACTTGTATAAGTGCCGCTTTCCACTCTTTTTGTAATGGGCTTTTACAGCCCAGCGCATGGCCCCGCCCCCCGCTTTGTCCCGTTCCCACTGGTTACGGGAGGCACTAGCTGTCAGTGCCTCCCAAATGTAGTACATGCGGACTACAATGATTATAATAATACAAAGAGGGTACATCTGACACAGGATATGTGTCTTATGTATCTTCTTTGTATTATTTTAATCATTAGTGACAGGGGAGGCACTGCCTCCCCTGCCTCCCCTGACTGCACGTCCCTGGTAAATAGTGACAGAAAATGCTTATAGATTGTAAACGCAATGCAACTGCTGTTTGACAGCCAGGAAGACGGCGTTTCTGGGTGGAAACCTTAGGTTTTCTGGGTGTGTCAGAAAAAACACAGGCATCCCCAGGTGTTTTTGGGGAGGGTCTCTGACATCAGTGCAGACCACTTCCAGCCCATCTAAGTTGCAGACTCTGCAATGTTCCGGAAATTCCATATGCATCTGCGAGTGGATAGTGATATGCGATGCACTCGCAAATTTGCAGCGGGTGTCATTTCTTCCTGTCAGGTTGGTGCCTTTCTACTCGCAGACAAATGCAATTTCTCAGAATGACGATCCATGTTGAATTAGGCCCTTAGTCACAGTTTTCTCTAACAGCATGATATCATTGTTTTAATGGTACAGCTGGCTGTTCACTTTTCCTCCTACCTGGTCCAAGACGTCTCTGGACACCAAGTCCTGTCTCTGTGCTTGTAGCCCTGGGCAAGAATGGTAAGATGTCCATCCCAGGTAAATACAAACTGGTGTGATTCAGCAGCAATGGGGATAGAGAAGAAAGCATTAACAAAAGCAATGATTGCATGATGCTACTCACTGGATGTTTCTACCATTGTGGAATGTCTGGCATAATGGCTGCTAACGGTGGGGGTACTTTGTTTCCACTTTGATAGTTAATCATCAGTAAGTATGATCCATCTGGTTTCTTCACAAGATAGATGTGGCATTGTAGGGGCTGCTTGCCTCATGGAAAGCTCCAGATTCTAGCAGTGAATGCACTGTCTCTCCAATCTCCTTCAAGCCTCCAATATTTCTTCAGGTTAACTGGTTGTACATGTGGGGGAATGTACAATGGTGTCCATTTGGCATTCCCTCTGACTATTGGTTTCACTGCGGCTATGTGAAGGCCCTTACTGAGCGCTCAAACACATATTTTCCTGTTGGGGTGTCTATGGACTGTCCCCTCAGGATGTCCATTCTGATTAAGTTGTCAAGGAGCTCAGAAACCAATACGTCAGCATTGAAGGGGAGGCCCTTGTTGATGTGTAACTGGCAGTGAACCCATGTCACCCACATCTGTTTATTTGCTAAACCTTTCACCAATACAGATTATGTGAATGTAGACAGTATGTGTGGTTTATGGAACAGGGATACATCAGTGCCAGTATCCAATAGTGTAATACATTTTGTGATGTCAATGTCATCCACAGACTTGTATTTTACAACAAAGTTATCAATCTCATGGTTTAATTAGACAAATGTTATTGCAAACCACTTTATTGGGGGGCAGGGGGAGGGGGGGGTTGTTATGGGAGGGGTTGTAACACCCTCCAAGGAGTGGTCTGTTTGCCCAAACCTGCCCCCTCCCTCCTATCCCACAGCATTTTTGGTACTTCTGCATAAGGGATGGGTACTGTTGAAGCAGAAGATTCTATGTCCCCATTTACATCACTTTTGGCCATGTGTTAAGGCTTGCCAATGGACTGCTTTTCTTTCATCGCCTTCCATTTTTAAACAGGCCAGCGGTGGAAATCCCATCTCTCTGCTCTTCTGGCATACCGGCACTCAATTGAAAGTACATTTGTTTATGCAACACTTTATAACAGGATTTGTCAGTGGCCCTTCCCCATGAAGCTATATGCGTCCGCCCTCCCTGAAGCATGTATAAGGTATTGGCACTTACTACTGACCCCTTCCAATGCAGACATCTGACTAGGGGGAGTTGTACTAAGCAGTGATAAAAGAGGGGAAGTGAGCAGTGGAGATGTTACCCATGGCAACCAATCAGCTGCTCTGTATACTTTTATAGTATGCACATTATTAATGTTACATCAATGCTGATTGGTTGCCATGGGCAACTTCTCCACTGGCTGACTTATCCACTGTTTTCACTGCTTAGTATAGCTCACCCTTAGTAGTACTTACACAAATACCATCTTGTCAGAGGATTGCATGGCCAGCCTGGTAAGCAAAGTGGCTTGCAAATTGTGTGGAGTGATCCTGACATAACAGGACCGTTCAGTTGTACAGGCCCATATCAGCTGATACCTTAAACCACACTAGCCCATTCATAAATGCCAACTCTCATAAGTTCTGTATCCCTCCACTTGGCTGTGGGTGACAGATCACTGGGGTAATCATATACAGAACTTGTACAATGAAACCTCTACCAAGTGTAACAGTGAAAAACTTGGTGATGTGTTTCAAGCCCTTTGTATAAATAATCGGACACTTGGGTCCACACTGAAGGATCCCGAGCCCATACTCTCATTTTTGACAGTTTAATCACATTTATCCTATGCATCCTTGGGTACAGGACTCACTCTAAAATCCCTTACAGACATAAAACCCCAGCTACAACCTGGATTGGACCTGGAACACAGAGCAAGGGTTGAAGCCAGGGTTACCCCTTTCACACATAAGTGATGACCTGAGTTATTTCAAGGTCATCACCTCTTCACACCAGATCTAGTCCTTCCAGTGAGTGACTTGGGTCTTCTGGCTTTCAATTGGTGCTTGGAGATGATGTAATCTCCAATCGCCAGTGTCCTGTCCCCAGCCAATGAATTTCTTTTAGGCATGACCTGGATCTTTAAGACCCGGTTCTCAACTTTCAGGCTAAGCCAGGTTGTCATCCCAGGTTGCAAGACCTGGGAAAAATCCTGACAGCGACTAGGGTCGCAGAACCAATACTATCAACTTTGTCAGACCTTTCAGACATACGCTGGACCTGGGTCAATGCTCTTTTATGTGCAAAAACTCAGATTTTAGGCTTATGTCTAAATCAGGATTTTGGTACTTACCGATAAATCCCTTTCTCCGATTCCACAGGGGCCACTGGAGCGTAGTTACAATGGGGAATAGTAGGCAGTAATTGGGAGCTGGCACTTTAAAAAATTCTAACCCTGTGGCTAGCTCCTCCCCTACTATCTCCCCTCCAAGCCAGTCTACATAACACTGTGCCCAAGGAGAGCTGTAATAGAGAAAATCATAAAGTAGAGGAGGTTATTGACGTCTACTCAACCAGGATAACCCAAACTAACCCTGGAATTGAACCTAATAATAAACAGGATAACCTGAACTCAACAAGCGGTCATTAACTGAACCGCAAACCTTAAGCAACAAACAACAAGGAGGAACAGCGCTGGGCGGGCGTCCAGTGGCCCCTGTGGAATCGGAGAAAGGGATTTATCGGTAAGTACCAAAATCCTGATTTCTCCTTCATCCACTAGGGGCCACTGGAGCGTAGTTACAATGGGGACGTCCCAGAGCTCCCAGAACGGGTGGGAGAGCGCTGAGAGTCCTGTAAAACCGCTCGGCCAAAGTGGGATGCAGAGGCCGCAAAAGTGTCAAACTTGTAGAATTTGACAAACGTATGACGGCCGGACCAAGTTGCCGCCCGACATAAAGTAGTCATAGAGACCCCCCGGGCAGCCGCCCAAGAAGGTCCCACAGAGCGTGTGGAGTGTGCTGAAATGGAAGATGGAGGTTCCCGAGAAGCCGCCAAATAAGCTTGTCTGATGGTCAGTCGAATCCATCGAGACAAGGTCTGCTTAGAGGCCGGCCAACCCCGGCGGGCAGCGTCGTACAGCACAAATAAGGAATCAGACTTCCGAATAGCCGAAGTCCTATCCACATAGATCTTGAGCGCTCTTACAACGTCCAATGATCTCACATCCGGAGAGTCCCCTGAGAGGGCCGGTACTACAAGCGGCTGATTGATGTGAAAATCAGACACCACTTTTGGTAGAAAGGACATACGAGTACGAAGCTCGGCCCTATCCGCATGAAACACCAGGTAAGGAGACCTGCAAGAGAGAGCCCCTAGTTCTGACACTCGTCTAGCTGAAGCCAGCGCCAGGAGTAGAACCACCTTCCAGGTGAGATATTTTATCTCTACTGATTCCAGGGGCTCAAACAATGAAGACTGCAGAAAGGACAGGACCAGACTGAGGTCCCATGGCGCTGTCGGAGGACGGAAGGGAGGCTGTATTCGAAGAACCCCCTGAAAGAAGGTCTGAACCTCAGGCAGCAAGGCTAACCGTTTCTGGAAGTAAACCGAAAGAGCAGAGACCTGCACTTTTAGTGAGCCCAGTCTTAGGCCTGCTGAAAAACCCGCCTGCAAAAAACGGAGAAGACGGGCTAAGCTATACACGGAAGGGGAATATTCTCGACGTTCACACCATGCTACATAAGCCTTCCAAATGCGGTAGTAGTGAGAAGATGTAACCGACTTCCTAGCCCGAAGCATAGTAGGTATAACTGTACGAGGAATCCCCTTCCTGGTCAAGATGGCTTTCTCAACAGCCACACCGTCAAACGTAGCCTGCGTAAGTCTGGATAACAAAAAGGACCCTGTTGTAGAAGGTCGTCTCGTAGTGGTAGGGGCCAAGGCTCGGCCACCGACAACAGATGTAGAGCGGAGTACCAAACCCTGCGTGGCCAATCTGGAGCCACTAGGAGAACCAGAGCGTCTTCTCTCTTGATGCGTTGCAGAACCTTCGGCAACAGCGGGAACGGAGGAAAGAGGTAAACAAACTGGAAATTCCAAGGAGCCGTGAGAGCATCCACGCCCGCCGCCGCCGGGTCCCTCGTCCGAGAGTAGTAAAGAGGCAACTGATGGTTTAGGCGGGACGCCATGAGATCGATCTGCGGTTTTCCCCACCGGCGGACCAGTTGCCAAAACACCTGGGGATGTAGTGACCATTCTCCCGGGTGCATGTCCTGCCGGCTTAGATAGTCGGCTTCCCAATTGTCCACTCCCGGAATGAATATTGCCGAGAAGGACAGGGCATACTTCTCCGCCCAGAGAAGGATGTTGGTGACTTCCCTCATCGCTGCGCGGCTGCGAGTGCCGCCCTGACGGTTGATGTATGCTACCGTCGTGGCGTTGTCGGACTGAACTCTGACCGCTCGACCTCGCAGGAGGTGATGTGCCTGCAGCAGGGCGTTTTACACCGCCCTAAGTTCGAGGATGTTTATGTGGAGAGCGGATTCGTGGATTGACCAGCGCCCCTGAAACTGATGTCCCAGGGTCACTGCTCCCCAGCCTCGCAGACTGGCGTCCGTGGTGAGGAGAGTCCAATCCCATATGCCGAACCGTCTTCCTTCCAACAGATGGGTCGATTGGAGCCACCAGAGCAGTGATGACCGTGCCTTTGGAGATAGCGTCACCCGCTGATGAAGGAACAGATGAGATCCTGACCATTGATTTAGAAGACATAGCTGAAACGGTCGAGAGTGGAAGCGACCGTACGGAAGAGCCTCGAACGCTGCTACCATCTTTCCTAGCAGGCGAATGCACAGATATACTGACACCCGACGGTGTTGAAGGACCAGTCTTACCAGTGTCTGCAGAGAAAGTATCTTGTCCCGCGGAAGGAAAACCCTCTGATGGACTGTGTCGAGAATCATTCCCAGAAACAACAGCCGTTGTGCGGGACATAAGTGAGACTTCGGGAAATTCAGGACCCACCCGTGTCGGATCAGAAGGTCCTGTGTCATCCGGATATTCTGAAGTAACCGTTCTGCTGAGCTTGCTTTTATTAGCAGATCGTCCAGATAGGGCACATTTGTCACACCCTGCTTCCGAAGCAGGGCCATCATGACCGCCATGATCTTTGTGAACACCCTGGGGGCAGAAGAGAGACCGAAAGGAAGGGCCTGGAACTGTAAATGAGCGTACTGTATTGCGAACCGGAGAAAAGCCTGGTGAGGAGGCCAAATGGGAACGTGTAAGTATGCGTCCTTGATGTCTAAGGATGCCAGAAACTCATCTTTTTCCAACCCCGCAATGACAGACTGGAGGGACTCCATCTTGAACCTGAACACCTTCAAATACGGATTGAGATCTTTCAAGTTCAGGATTGGTCTGACTGAGCCGTCCGGCTTCGGTACTAGAAACAGGCTTGAGTAAAAGCCCTGTTTTCGATGATGCGAGGGAACAGGGATCACAACCCTTGCAGACAGAAGCTTCTGGACCGCGGTTTGTAAGGCAACTCCCCGGTTGTCGGAAACTGGCAAACCCGTGGTAAAGAACCGCTGGGGTGGTGGTTCCTGAAATACGAGCTTGTAACCGCAAGTGATGAGATCCCGGACCCAGGCATCTGGGCAGGACTGTATCCAGACCTCCTTGAAATCCCACAAACGAGCTCCCACCCTGTGATCTCCCAGGTGGGAGGAAGGCCCGTCATGCGGTGGCAGTGCCAGAAGACTTAACGTCTGACTGGGCTGAGGCTGCGGAACCTCTACCCCTGCCGCCGCCTCTACCTCTATGGCCACGGAAGGTAGAAGCTCCACCCCTGGCCTGTCCTCGAAACCTGGAAGGGGCACGAAAGGATCGAAAAGAGGGACCCCTATATGGTCTGCGAGCGGCTGGAGCAGCAGAAGGAAGATAAGACGACCTACCCCCCGTGGCCGTAGAGATCCAGGCATCCAGATCCTTACCAAACAGAACCTCACCCGTAAAGGGTAACGCCTCTGCCGCCCTTTTGGATTCCGTATCCGCATGCCAATGCCGGAGCCATAGTGCTCTGCGGGCCGCGATTGTTAAAGCGGAAATTCTAGCTCCAAGAACACCTATGTCCTTGGACGCTTCGCAAAGATAAAGGGCTGATTCACGGATGTGTTCTGCCAAGTCTATCAATTGATCCGCCGGTAATTCGTCACGAATTCCAGAGGACAATTGTTCCACCCACGCTTCGATTGCCTTGTTGACCCAACAACCTACCTGGGCCGGGCGCTGCAAAACCCCTGCCGCAGAGTAAATATTCTTTAAGGTAGACTCCAACTTCCTATCTGACGCCTCCTTAAGAGAAGTTGCCCCCGGAACAGGCAGGACCGTCTTTTTGGACAGATGAGACACCGAAGGATCCACGATCGGAGAGTTCTCATAGCGCGTTCTGCTACCTGCGGGAAAAGGATAGGAAGACAACATTTTCCTTGATACCTGAAATTTCGTGTCTGGATGCTTCCAGGCTGCTGTTATAAGCGCATCCAGCTCCTCCGAAACTGGAAAAGTCACCGGCAGGTATTGGTCGGTGCCAAACCTTGAAGGGCGTAAGATGTCTTCCGTCTCCTCCACCTGTAAGACTGAGCGAATAGCAGTAATAAGAGCCTCTATACCCTGAGCTACTGGTTCAGAGTCCCCATATACCTGATCGTCAGTATCCTGGATATCCACATCGTGTATATCCTGTACATCTACCCCCACCTCATCTAATTGAGGCATATCATCGTCAAAGTCCTGTAACACCGAGGCTAGCAATCTCTTTTTTGCAGCCTGTTGGGGGGGACTAAAGGACGGGGCTTGGGAAGGTATTACAGCCCTGGAAAGCCCTTCCACTGACTTTGCCAATGAGACTGCCCATGCAGGTTCTGGCGCCGGTATCGGGACAAGCTGTCGGAACTGGGCCGCCTCTCTATCTTTCCGAGAGGCTTTAAGTTCCCCAGTCAGCAGGGACATCACCTCTGTGAGTTGTGTCGTCCATGTCGGGGCGCTCTGGGGTTCTGAGGAGGGCTGGGCTGATTGCTGTGACTACTCACCTAAAACCTGACCCTGCTTTTGAGCTGCCTTGGAGCCTTTAGTGGCCATGGCAGCACCTAACTTGATAACCTTCCCCCACAGGAAACAGCTATAGGCAGAATGAGAGGGAGGGGAGGGAAGCAGGGAAAAGAATGTAGCCACAGCAGCCGATCTGTCCTGCACGATACTGTGTGCAGTGACAGGCTGCAATAAACAAATCTCGTACCTGTAGTGCCCCCGAGTGCCCCCCTTCCCCACTGTAACTACTTTTGCTGTGTCGCGTGGCCTCCGTCCCGCGCTGCTGATAGGAAAACAACGGGTCCCCGGCGCGCTGTACTTCCGGGCGCGCAGAGCGGGATTAAGCCCCGCCCCCTCCTTGACGCGCCAAATTTAAAACTGCAATGCGTATGTCGGATCCCTGTAGCGGCTATGTGAGCCGCGCTGGCGGGTATCCGAGCAGTGAGGAGAGCGGGCGGCTGGCGGGCGGGCGAGCGGGAGCGCGGCACAGCGCTGTTACTTTTTTTTTTTTTTTTTTAAATAAATAAAAAATGAATAATAATAATAATCCGAGGTGGGGGGAAGGGGGGGGGGGGTTAGGGTGTAAGGGTGCTCAGTCACTGTGTCACCAATGATAAAATCAAGTCTTCAGAACCCCCCTGTCACCCCTTCATCCCAACAGTCTGGGTGGGGGGGATATACACACCTTTCAGTGGTGGAGGGTGGCCCCGACACACGCCGCACGCAGCGGTGTCCGGCCGTCAGATACTCACCGCTGCCGTGCTGCCGGAATCTTCTGCTGGATGGAGTGGCCGCGACACGCGCCGCACGCAGCGGTGTCCGCCAACTCAGGAGAGCTCAGTGTCTCCCTCAGCCGGGGCCCATCCCGAGCCGCATGCAGCTGCGATGGGACCCCGCCGGCAGCTCCCACGGTGCAGACTGGCAGTGGCAGAGCTGCCAGTCTGTGAGTGTAAGTTAGAAAAAATAAAATAATAAAGAAAAAATAAAAATTTCTTCAGCTAAACCCAAGTGAACCAGCTCCCTTGGGCACTAAACTAAGACTGGCTTGGAGGGGAGATAGTAGGGGAGGAGCTAGCCACAGGGTTAGAATTTTTTAAAGTGCCAGCTCCCAATTACTGCCTACTATTCCCCATTGTAACTACGCTCCAGTGGCCCCTAGTGGATGAAGGAGAAAAGGGGTATAACAGTGACTTTCCCTGGCTCTGACAGTATTTGGTACCCAACTCACTGAATTCAGACACTGTGTATGACCATGATTCCATCTTCCATTGTCCTAATCACGGTACCATCAGCACAGCAGCCATGTGTTCTGTCACATTCTTTTACCTGTACTCTGCGACTATAACTAACAACTCCTTCTGTATATTCTACCTCCTCATCTGTGGAATTAACATAAAATCCCATGGCAACCTCCCAGTTTACAAATAGTATCAGCATATGGATATGGGTGATACCCAATAAGGGGTTGTGCCCTTTCCAATGCTTTTTCTTATTTATAGTATTCTCAAATTACGTCTCAAATTTTTGCTGTACAACAACTGCTGCTTTTGCACATGAATGTAAGCGCAAAGAACAGCCAGCTGCTCTTTCTACTCATTTTCATCCTGTACATATTCCAGTTTCTCATTCTGCTGCATCAATGCTTGTGTTTTCACACTAAGCACGGCTGCAGGAGCACAAGACTCTCTACTGTAAACAGAGAAATTAAGATTTACAGCAGACTGTCTGAGGTCATTAACTTGCACAGGGGTAATATGTTTACATGCTTTCCTTATACATGGTAACTAGTGTATGAATCTACTACACCATGATGGTGGCCCAACTCTTTCATGTTTTGCTAACTATGGGGCTCATTTATCAATGAGTGATAAAACGCATTGTGAATGATAAATTGCATATGATAAATGGTGCTCTAGACAATCAGCTCCTAACTTTCATGCGTTCAGCTCCTAACTATCACGTGTTCAGCTCCTAACTATCATGTGTTTAAAAATGACAGTTGGGAGCCATTTATCATATGCAATGAGTTTTATAATTTGATGGGTGAATTCTCCATTCTATAAGACCCCCATTTACAAAGCCTTGGAGAGTGATAAATAGCACGGTGATAAAGTACCAGCCAATCAACTCCTAACTTCCATGTTACAGGCTGTGTTTGAAAAATGACAGTTAGGAGCTGGTTGGCTGGTACTTTATCACCGTGCTATTTATCACTCTCCAAGGTTTGATAAATCTGGGCAGCAATATGAGTTTTACCACTCAATGATAAATGGACCTGCCTTTTTGTAACTGAACACAATTGTGTGTTTTATTAACCCCTTGAATCCTGCCAACAATGCCACTGAATGTTACAGATGGAACCAGTTACTTTTTTTTTCATGGTACTTTAATAGCACTCACAATGATGTGACATCTCCACAATTATTCCAACAAAACTGCAGTTTATTGGGCAAAACAAGTAACATACTTAACTTTGCATTTCAAATTGGCCACAGATTAATTCGGGAGTGGTTCAAAGAGATCCTTGGCACCAGTGCCTGGTGCCACGATCCCAGATGAGGCTAATAATAACTTGCAACAAGCCAGTATATACACTGCTCAAAAAAATAAAGGGAACACTAAAATAACACATCCTAGATCTGAATGAATTAAATATTCTTATTAAATACTTTGTTCTTTACATAGTTGAATGTGCTGACAACATAATCACACAAAAATTATCAGTGGAAATCAAATCTATTAACCCATAGAGGTCTGGATTTGGAGTCACCCTCAAAATTAAAGTGGAAAAACACATTACAGGCTGATCCAACTTTGATGTAATGTCCTTAAAACAAGTCAAAATGAGGCTCTGTAGTGTGTGTGTGGCCTCCACGTGCCTATATGACCTCCCTACAACCCACACAAGTGGCTCAGGTAGTGCAGCTCATCCAGGATGGCACATCAATGCGAGCTGTGGCAAGAAGGTTTGTTGTGTCTGTCAGCGTAGTGTCCAGAGCATGGAGGCGCTACCAGGAGACAGGCCAGTACATTAGGAGACATGGAGGAGGCCGTAGGAGGGCAACAACCCAGCAGCAGGACCGCTACCTCCGCCTTTGTGCAAGGAGGAACAGGAGGAGCACTGCCAGAGCCCTGCAAAATGACCTCCAGCAAGCCACAAATGTGCATGTGTCTACTCAAACGATCAGAAACAGACTCCATGAGGGTGGTATGAGGGCCCGACGCCCACAGGTGGGGGTTGTGCTTTTAGCCCAACACCGTGCAGGACGTTTGGCATTTGCCAGAGAACACCAAGATTGGCAAATTCGCCACTGGCACCCTGTGCTCTTCACAGATGAAAGCAGGTTCTCACTGAGCACATGTGACAGATGTGACAGAGTCTGGAGATGCCAAGGAGAATGTTCTGCTGCCTGCAACATCCTCTAGCATGACCGGTTTGGCAGTGGGTCAGTAATGGTGTGGGGTGGCATTTCTTTGGGGGGCCGCACAGCCCTCCATGTGCTCGTCAGAGGTAGCCTGACTGCCATTAGGTACCGAGATGAGATCCTCAGACCCCTTGTGAGACCATATGCTGGTGTGGTTGCACCTGGGTTCCTCCTAATGCAAGACAATGCTAGACCTCATGTGGCTGGAGTGTGTCAGCAGTTCCTGCAAGACGAAGGCATTGATGCTATGGACTGGCCCGTCCGTTCCCCAGACCTGAATCGAATTGAGCAAATCTGGGACATCATGTCTCGCTCCATCCACTAATGCAGTTGCACCACAGACTGTCCAGGAGTTGGCGGATGCTTTAGTCCAGGTCTGGGAGGAGATCCCTCAGGAGACCGTCCGCCACCTCATCAGGAGCATGCCCAGGCATTGTAGGGAGGTCATACAGGCACGATGAGAGGCCACAGACACTACTGAGCCTCATTTTGACTTGTTTTAAGGACATTACATCAAAGTTGGATCAGCCTGTAGTGTGTTTTTCCACTTTAAGTTTGAGGGTGACTCCAAATCCAGACCTCCATGGGTTAATAAATTTGATTTCCATTGATAATTTTTGTGTGATTTTGTTGTCAGCACATTCAACTATGTAAAGAACAAAGTATTTAATAAGAATATTTAATTCATTCAGATCTAGGATGTGTTATTTTAGTGTTCCCTTTATTTTTTTGAGCAGTGTATATATATATATATATATATATATATACAAGGAAGAAAAAATGGCGTCACTCAGGAGGCGATAATGTGGTGAAGTAAAGCGGTGCTTTATCAACATTTCGGGGTTCGTAGCCCCGTCATCAGGTGTGTCCTGATGACGGGGCTACGAACCCCGAAACGTTGATAAAGCACCGCTTTACTTCACCACATTATTGCCTTCCGAGTGCCGCCGTTCTTTCTTCCTTGTGCGTGCACGGACCGCAGGGTCCGCGAGGAGGGCACCGGAGCATCTACACAGGTAGCTTCATTTTGGGAGTGCCGGACGTGATCCTGTTATATCTATAAATATATATAATAGCCCAGTTCACGGCACTCCTAATTCCCAAAGGCTTGTAGATTCCACAATGAATGGCCGGTGCCCTCCCTGGTTACAGCAAACGCTGTGTCCAAATGTAGAATGCAAAGTTGGGCGGCACTCACGGCGCAGAAAAAAACAGACAAGCAAGTCTGAAAGTTGCGGTCAACGTTTCAATGTGTTTTATAACATTTTCGTCAGGATAAAAATGCAATGTTTTACTCACCCTTTTAACTCCGTCTGACGGTCCATGGCGCCTCCTGCAAGCCGCATCCCGTTCCGTCTAACTGATGACGTCATCACGAGGCGCCAGCCGCGGCGTCATGGAGAGTCCGGACCGGAGCACACAAAATCACCTGTGACAGACATAATTACAAAATTATAAACAAAAGTTACATGCAAAGCACACAATTAGACTCAAAGAAACAGTAGCAGTCACAGGAAAACAGTGATACTAAGAATAAACTATGTATCAACTTGAAGTAAAACAGAATACATCATAGTATATAACAATGGAAATGTTTGACCCATACTGTTTAAATGGGAGAGCTACACAAGACGCATGAATTGACACCCATCGAATAACAATAGTGACAGAATGAAACATGTAATGGAGGAATAGATACATAAATAAAAATAAAAATAAAAATAAAAATTGAACTATAACAACAGCAACACAATACCAGGCTAATATTAATCAAAAAAGATAATAGTAACTATGACAACAGTGGGCTGTCAATCATAGATGTATTACAGAAAAGCTGATAATCCAGCTTGTTCATTTAACCCTTTAGGGGATAGGGTATCCAGTATAAAGATCCACCTAGCATCAGCTCTGAGTAGAATTTGAGCCCTATCTCCTCCTCGTTTTAATGGGGGGATATGATCAATAATTCGATGTCGCAAAACAGCGACAGAATGTTTGGCCTGCAAGAAATGTCTTGCGACAGGTTGGTCACTTCGACCAGAAGAAATAGCAGCCCTGATGGAGGCACGGTGTCCGGCCATCCGTTCTTTGAACATACACTCCGTTTTCCCCACATAGTGGAGACCACACGGGCAGCTCAGTATATATACTACAAATTTAGTAGTGCAAGTGACACGATGTTTGATTTTAAATTTCTTCCCCGTGAAGGGATGATAAAAGGAATCGCCTGTCAGCATGTGGCTGCATGTAGTGCAGCCCAAGCATTTGAAACAACCTGGACAGGAGGACTTGAGAAAAGTGGTTGTAGGAGTTTTTTTGGGTATACTTACTACATTGGTTTTAACAATGAAGTCACGAATATTTTTGCCTCTGCGGTAAGCTGGCATGATCCGTGTATTAGGCTGAAGGCCAATTTTCTTATCAGTTTGTATGATAGGCCAAAATGTTTTAGTGATTTTACTGATTTCGGGGCTCAGAGTGTTAAACTGATTAACCCAGATTAATCGATTGGTGTGATCAGTTTGTTTAACAGGATTTAGTGTAGCCTTTCTCTGTATTTTGAGTACTTTTTCTTTGATCGCTAATAAATCAAGTCGGTTATAGCCTCTCTGCACAAATTTAGTGATCATCTTATCACATTCCACAACTAGTTGGAATTCATCACTAATGATGCGTTTAAGGCGCAGCATCTGGGAATAAGGTAGTCCCTTACGTAATGAGATAGGGTGATGGCTAGATGACAATAACAGATTATTCCTATCAGTACTTTTGGTGAATAAAGTAGTACTAATTTGGCCATCTCGTATTGAAATTTGTACATCCAAAAAGTTGATACTTTCATCATGTATGGTGTACGTGAATTTAACCGGGGAGTCAGACATATTATGGGAGTCAAGTAGTGATTCGAGTACATTACGAGGTCCAGTCCACAGCAAAAGCAGGTCATCAATGTAACGCAGATATAACAGAACAAAAGGTTTAGTTGTAACATTGGATAGGAACAACTCGTCCTCAACCAGCAACATGTAGCTGTTGGCGAATGAGGGCGAGACGTTGCTCCCCATGGAACAACCGGACAGCTGTAAATAAAAATTATTGTTAAATAAAAAGTAATTACGTTGTAAGGTTAACTGTAATAAATTCATAAACAACTCAATGTTAGGTCCTGAAAAAAAAGGATTATTACGGATTAGGATTTCAACAGCTTTGAGTCCTTCCATGTGAGGGATGCATGTATAAAGATTTTTAACATCGATGGTAACCAACATGCAACAGTTTGGAACTGACTGGATAGTTGCAAGTTTGTTGAGAAGTGTTGTGGTGTCCTTAAGACAGTGATCAATTGATTGGATGCAGGGTTGCAGATAGTGATCAAGAAAGATGGATATTTTCTGGAACAGCGACCCTCTTGCCGAAATTATCGGGCGTCCTGGAGGAGTTTTGCTGTCTTTGTGTACTTTGGGTATTGAGTACAGTATTGGTACCACTGGAAATCTTGTAGTTAAAGCTTCAGACTGTGCTGGTGTTATGAAGCCGTCGCTAACTGCCTGGGACAAAACACTGTCAAGTTCATTTTTAAAAGATGTAGTGGGATCAGAGGGTAACTTCCGATAGGTGGTATGATCTGCTAGTTGACGATCCAGCTCAGCTATGTAATCGTGAGTGTTTTGTATCACAAGGGCTCCCCCCTTGTCTGCCGGACGTATAACTATGTCATTATATTTGCTCAGATCATTGAGAGCTTGCCATTCACTCTTAGATAGATTAGAGTGAATGTGCTTAGCATGTTTGAACGTGCTTTGAACTTGGTGGTCCACTGTTCTGGAAAATACTTTGATCGATTTGTTCTGAGACACAGGATCGAATCTGGATTTAACCCGAAGAGCGGGGGGCAACGTCGTATGCATAGGAGGAGTTGGATGCTGTAAGAAATATTCTTTAAGGCGAAGTTGTCGCTCTAGTTTGAATTGTTCAATTTTCAAATTGAAGGGATCTGGTTTGGTGGTAGGGACAAAGTTCAGGCCTTTAGATAATACTTGTAATTCCATTGGAGAAAATTGTCGGTCAGATAAATTGAATATCATCTCCGTTTTGAGTAGGTTGTTTTTCTTTGTCGCCGACCTTTTGCACTGACCACCTCGCCGCGTGAATTGGCGCCTGGGTTTGTAGGTGCTGCTGGTGTACGGACCCCTAAAGGGGGTAAACCCTGGCTGGGGCAAGGAATATCAGCTTCGCTAGCTGTTGCAGTACCCTCCGTAGAGGAATCAGTATCCAGGTGGTGTGCATTAAAGCGATTAAAGGGACGTCGCCTTGCTGGTGGTTTGGCAATCTGGGTGCCAGAGATCCACGGATAAACCTGTCTCTTGGCATAATCGTTATTGACAATGTCCAGTTTATTCCGTTTGTATGAAATCAGGTCTTTCTGATACTTCTCCATTTGTGTAGTGAGTTTGTCATACCAGTTTGTGGAGGTATCACTCACAAGAGTAGGTTTATGTGCAGTCTCAAAGATGTCAATTTGGGCCCGAATAGATGCAAGCTCACGAGTAACCTCCTCGATAACCAGGAGGATTAGGTCATACGAACACTTGTTCAAAATAGAGACCCATTTTTTGCAGAAAGCTGCGTTGAATCTCCCAATAGTGGGGATGTTCTTGATTCGAAAGCCCCTTGGTATTTTTCCTTGGCGATGATAGTCTGATAAGGTTACCCCATGGTAATAAAAATCTTTTTCTCTGCGTTTGAGTTTAAACAATTCACGGAAAAGCTGGATGTTGTCAGGAATGGCACCCGTGGCCGCAAGGTCTTCCTTAAAACGCAATCTGGTAGCATCAATGTCGGAGTAACTGAAGGTTTCACCTGGTGTCAGATCGATGGCTGAAAACAATTCATCCAATTCTGTGTCGGTGGGTGCCGACATCATGAGTCTGTGCAGGACTCACCGTGAGAAAAAATGGTGCAGAAAAATAGTGATGTGTCCAAATGACACGTGATACTGTGCTCCACACCCAAAAGTCCAGACGTAGTAATAAATAGGGATTGGGTGCCTGTGTATGACCATAAACCTGCACGGTTATAGTGGTCCAAATATGATAGCCCAGTTCACGGCACTCCTAATTCCCAAAGGCTTGTAGATTCCACAATGAATGGCCGGTGCCCTCCCTGGTTACAGCAAACGCTGTGTCCAAATGTAGAATGCAAAGTTGGGCGGCACTCACGGCGCAGAAAAAAACAGACAAGCAAGTCTGAAAGTTGCGGTCAACGTTTCAATGTGTTTTATAACATTTTCGTCAGGAGAAAAATGCAATGTTTTACTCACCCTTTTAACTCCGTCTGACGGTCCATGGCGCCTCCTGCAAGCCGCATCCCGTTCCGTCTAACTGATGACGTCATCACGAGGCGCCAGCCGCGGCGTCATGGAGAGTCCGGACCGGAGCACACAAAATCACCTGTGACAGACATAATTACAAAATTATAAACAAAAGTTACATGCAAAGCACACAATTAGACTCAAAGAAACAGTAGCAGTCACAGGAAAACAGTGATACTAAGAATAAACTATGTATCAACTTGAAGTAAAACAGAATACATCATAGTATATAACAATGGAAATGTTTGACCCATACTGTTTAAATGGGAGAGCTACACAAGACGCATGAATTGACACCCATCGAATAACAATAGTGACAGAATGAAACATGTAATGGAGGAATAGATACACGCGGCGAGGTGGTCAGTGCAAAAGGTCGGCGACAAAGAAAAACAACCTACTCAAAACGGAGATGATATTCAATTTATCTGACCGACAATTTTCTCCAATGGAATTACAAGTATTATCTAAAGGCCTGAACTTTGTCCCTACCACCAAACCAGATCCCTTCAATTTGAAAATTGAACAATTCAAACTAGAGCGACAACTTCGCCTTAAAGAATATTTCTTACAGCATCCAACTCCTCCTATGCATACGACGTTGCCCCCCGCTCTTCGGGTTAAATCCAGATTCGATCCTGTGTCTCAGAACAAATCGATCAAAGTATTTTCCAGAACAGTGGACCACCAAGTTCAAAGCACGTTCAAACATGCTAAGCACATTCACTCTAATCTATCTAAGAGTGAATGGCAAGCTCTCAATGATCTGAGCAAATATAATGACATAGTTATACGTCCGGCAGACAAGGGGGGAGCCCTTGTGATACAAAACACTCACGATTACATAGCTGAGCTGGATCGTCAACTAGCAGATCATACCACCTATCGGAAGTTACCCTCTGATCCCACTACATCTTTTAAAAATGAACTTGACAGTGTTTTGTCCCAGGCAGTTAGCGACGGCTTCATAACACCAGCACAGTCTGAAGCTTTTAACTACAAGATTTCCAGTGGTACCAATACTGTACTCAATACCCAAAGTACACAAAGACAGCAAAACTCCTCCAGGACGCCCGATAATTTCGGCAAGAGGGTCGCTGTTCCAGAAAATATCCATCTTTCTTGATCACTATCTGCAACCCTGCATCCAATCAATTGATCACTGTCTTAAGGACACCACAACACTTCTCAACAAACTTGCAACTATCCAGTCAGTTCCAAACTGTTGCATGTTGGTTACCATCGATGTTAAAAATCTTTATACATGCATCCCTCACATGGAAGGACTCAAAGCTGTTGAAATCCTAATCCGTAATAATCCTTTTTTTTCAGGACCTAACATTGAGTTGTTTATGAATTTATTACAGTTAACCTTACAACGTAATTACTTTTTATTTAACAATAATTTTTATTTACAGCTGTCCGGTTGTTCCATGGGGAGCAACGTCTCGCCCTCATTCGCCAACAGCTACATGTTGCTGGTTGAGGACGAGTTGTTCCTATCCAATGTTACAACTAAACCTTTTGTTCTGTTATATCTGCGTTACATTGATGACCTGCTTTTGCTGTGGACTGGACCTCGTAATGTACTCGAATCACTACTTGACTCCCATAATATGTCTGACTCCCCGGTTAAATTCACGTACACCATACATGATGAAAGTATCAACTTTTTGGATGTACAAATTTCAATACGAGATGGCCAAATTAGTACTACTTTATTCACCAAAAGTACTGATAGGAATAATCTGTTATTGTCATCTAGCCATCACCCTATCTCATTACGTAAGGGACTACCTTATTCCCAGATGCTGCGCCTTAAACGCATCATTAGTGATGAATTCCAACTAGTTGTGGAATGTGATAAGATGATCACTAAATTTGTGCAGAGAGGCTATAACCGACTTGATTTATTAGCGATCAAAGAAAAAGTACTCAAAATACCGAGAAAGGCTACGCTAAATCCTGTTAAACAAACTGATCACACCAATCGATTAATCTGGGTTAATCAGTTTAACACTCTGAGCCCCGAAATCAGTAAAATCACTAAAACATTTTGGCCTATCATACAAACTGATAAGAAAATTGGCCTTCAGCCTAATACACGGATCATGCCAGCTTACCGCAGAGGCAAAAATATTCGTGACTTCATTGTTAAAACCAATGTAGTAAGTATACCCAAAAAAACTCCTACAACCACTTTTCTCAAGTCCTCCTGTCCAGGTTGTTTCAAATGCTTGGGCTGCACTACATGCAGCCACATGCTGACAGGCGATTCCTTTTATCATCCCTTCACGGGGAAGAAATTTAAAATCAAACATCGTGTCACTTGCACTACTAAATTTGTAGTATATATACTGAGCTGCCCGTGTGGTCTCCACTATGTGGGGAAAACGGAGTGTATGTTCAAAGAACGGATGGCCGGACACCGTGCCTCCATCAGGGCTGCTATTTCTTCTGGTCGAAGTGACCAACCTGTCGCAAGACATTTCTTGCAGGCCAAACATTCTGTCGCTGTTTTGCGACATTGAATTATTGATCATATCCCCCCATTAAAACGAGGAGGAGATAGGGCTCAAATTCTACTCAGAGCTGAGGCTAGGTGGATCTTTATACTGGATACCCTATCCCCTAAAGGGTTAAATGAACAAGCTGGATTATCAGCTTTTCTGTAATACATCTATGATTGACAGCCCACTGTTGTCATAGTTACTATTATCTTTTTTGATTAATATTAGCCTGGTATTGTGTTGCTGTTGTTATAGTTCAATTTTTATTTTTATTTTTATTTATGTATCTATTCCTCCATTACATGTTTCATTCTGTCACTATTGTTATTCGATGGGTGTCAATTCATGCGTCTTGTGTAGCTCTCCCATTTAAACAGTATGGGTCAAACATTTCCATTGTTATATACTATGATGTATTCTGTTTTACTTCAAGTTGATACATAGTTTATTCTTAGTATCACTGTTTTCCTGTGACTGCTACTGTTTCTTTGAGTCTAATTGTGTGCTTTGCATGTAACTTTTGTTTATAATTTTGTAATTATGTCTGTCACAGGTGATTTTGTGTGCTCCGGTCCGGACTCTCCATGACGCCGCGGCTGGCGCCTCGTGATGACGTCATCAGTTAGACGGAACGGGATGCGGCTTGCAGGAGGCGCCATGGACCGTCAGACGGAGTTAAAAGGGTGAGTAAAACATTGCATTTTTATCCTGACGAAAATGTTATAAAACACATTGAAACGTTGACCGCAACTTTCAGACTTGCTTGTCTGTTTTTTTCTGCGCCGTGAGTGCCGCCCAACTTTGCATTCTATAAATATATATAAATATATATATATATATATATATATATATATATATACACACGCACACACACACACACACACACACACACACACACACACACACACACACACACACACACACACACACACACACATATATATTCAACTAGTAGGCATGGTTCTCTGGACACACTGTACAAACAAGGACCCAGTACAGCATTGCACAATCAGAGGAGAAGAGCATTTGCACATATCTAAAGGAAATAGGTAACATCATACAGTACAGCCTCAAAACTACAGTGACAAAAATAATTGATTTCAATCCAAAATACTGTTAAAGAAAAGCTATTTATCACTGAGAAAATTTACAGGAGCACTGACAGGATATTAGACACCAGCGGGGCCAGTGCTAGGTTTCTCTGTGCCCTAAGCAAAATTTTCACTTACCACTCCTGCTCCCCCCAAAATCTACCATTCAGCTGCTCATACAGGACTTTTAGAATATAATAATAATAATTCTTCCCTGCTCCTGGCTAGTGAGGCTGCAGTTCAGATTCACAGATGTATGATCAAAATGCTGTCTAGACTCTACTGCTGGTGCAAGGTAGGATGTGGGGGAGAGATTAAGGGGTGTATTTATTACCATCCACATCCTCAGATGCGGATGTGATAAAATGGACCCAATCCGCGCTACAATAATTGACTATATTGCACGGATGTATCAATCATTTCATGCAGGGACAGACATTGAGAGCAAGCCCTGTCCCTGCAAATGCCTTCTGCTGCATTTTCAGGGTATTTTTCATAAAAAATACCCCAATGTCCTGCTACGAATGTGCCGATATTGCCTGCTGGGTCGACCCTCTCATCTTGACTACCCCCTGCGCCAGCCCCCCCCACCTCTGGTAAATATGCTTACCAGTCCAGGGGGCCAGTGACCGGTGTTCCCGCAGGGCTGCTGGGCATCGGATCCTGTGCGCTGCTGTGACCCCTCATGCTGTAAAGTTATCTGCCATTTTGCAGCATCACTTTACTGCACTGGGGTCACAGCAGCGCACTGGAGGCCCCGATGACCAGCAACTTGCACTGGAGCACCAATCAATGGTTCCCTGAACTGGTAAGTATGTTTTTGTTTGTTTTTTTAAACGGTGATCAGCTTGGGTGTCCATTAGGGTAGTAGGTAATCGGACCCATCTTGTCTGCACTGGAAACTCCACCACTGAGCTCACACCCTAGGGTGGTTGGTGGTAACCTATTACATCTTTTACCGTGTAGCGTTGGTTCTATGGAAACACCGTTTTTATTATGTAAGCTCAAATTCCTACATTTTATGTTGAATGTCATGAATAAATTCCAGATATTCTATTAATTAAAAGCCTTTGGTGCCGTGTTTTGAGTTTCTTCTCGTTAGTGGGTATCTTCCAGGTCAATACTTGGCTGAGTACAGTATTCGGTGGTCCAAGCTCCATTGAATAACAGTACCTGGTTGGGGTTCTAGTCAAGTCCTGCTGGAATTACATATATACATTTCATTATATATATATATATATATATATAAAATCTCACAGGGACTCAGCACCACAATTAGTCAGCACCACAACTTTGAACCCTGTTCTGCAAAATAAATGTGTACCACCAACAGAATGGCCATCAGTAGTGGGTAGTCTACCTTGTAGATTCTTTATCAGCTAAGAATTGGTAGTAAGGTAAATAGTTTAATTAGAATGGAGTTTAAGCGAGTGTGTGTGGTGCAGGGTATTACAATCATGTAAGCATTTTTAGTGCTTGTATACCTAAAGTGTATTACAGTTCAGGGTTACGGAAACAATATATCAGATATTAAAAAGTTCTCATGTGAACCATAAATAGTAGAATAGTTTTCATCACAAACTTTTTAGATTTCATACTAATTTAAACTACTATTCTACTCTGTATGAGGAAAGAGCTTCTATTATGATGAGAAACTGCATACAAGACATTGTTACAAATGTAATCCTAAAGGGTTGCTCAGGAAATGTTCATAGAAAGAAAGTAATTTTGTTGCTAATGGAATCTGACAATTGTTACGTGTTGCAATTTCTTTCTAACAGAACCGAAGAAGATAAATAATGCTTCCTGTATTTTTTTTTACAATACAAGTAGGGATGGTCACCATCGATGGTACCAATCGTGGCTAACCTAGATGTAACCAAACCATTGATGGGGAACTATCAATGGTTTTGCCCGCTGATGGTCATCCCTGCTCTATTATTCACCAGGCAGTGGGCCAATCAGAGTTGGGATACAGAAAATGCTGATTATTACTGCACTATTGTTATGTTTCAGCAGCTCCTATAATTGGATAGTAATAATAAATGATGCAAGGGAGCGCTTGAATAATGTGTATTCTGATATGTGAATTCTTGCAATACCTGTAAAAAGAAAATTTGTTAGAAAATGTTTAAGCTCCTTTGGGTATTTTTGTGGTGTAGTAGTTCGTATAACACAGCGGCGGGTCCCAGTAATTGCCAGCAGCTGGAGCTGCAAAGGTAGTTGCTGGGTGCAGAGCTCCCTAACTGTCCCTGGCTAACTAACCTTTGTAAGATGTTCTTGATCACTCCGGCCGGCTGGTTCCCTTGATGTCTCCGACAGAGTAGTGCTTCACCGCACGCTCGTGGGAGCTGCGGCGGCGGCGCTGTTCTTTGAAGTCACTAGACAAAGGGCTGGACATAGCCCGAAACGCGTTGGCCGCCTAGCAAAGCCGTGTATACAGTGGAGACGGAGGGAAGTGACTTCAAAGAACAGCGCTGCCGCGTTTCGGGCTATGTCCGCCGCTGTGTTATAGGAACTTCTACACCACAAAAATACCCAAAGGAGCTTAAACATTTTCTAACAAATTTTCTTTTTACAGGTATTGCAATAAATTTTAATCCTATATTTACATCACACTTACATCATTTATATTTTGTTTCTTTACCTATTTAATTAATTCATCTTTTTACCGCTAACCTTTCTATATATAAAGAATTCACATATCAGAATACACATTATTCAAGCGCTCCCTTGCATCATTTATTATTACAATCAGAGTTGGGGCCAGAGCTTCGGTGGCCATGTCCAGGGGGGGTGTCAACAGGTATGCCAGGCCCTGGTACAAGGAGGGGGGCATGGCCAAAGGGGGAGGTGTGGCCAGACCTCCTCCTTTGCAAAAAATAAAAAGTTATGCTGTCCGTGTGGCCGTGAAATACACCCTGCACGGGGGGGCATTGGTGCTCAATCCGGTGGGCGGCTGACAGTGGGGTATGGGAGCGATAGCTCACTCCCCCCATGCAGGGAGAAAGAGGATTGACTGTCATTGCAGCTCCCTCTCTCCCCAGTTCAACACACAGCACTGAGCAGCATGTGCTGGTGTGGGGAGAGAGGCTGCTGCAGCAGTAGTCAGTTCTCTCTCTCCCTGGATGGCTCTCTGCAACAGGGAAGGGGGCGGGGGCGGCGGGGCCCAGGACCCTTTAACAGGCCTGGGTAAAAAGTACCCACATCCACCCCCCTCAGTGCCTCTGGGGTGGGGTGGAGGGGGAGATGGCGTGGAGCTAGGCTCTGTATCCCAGCACCAGAAGGAAAAATAAAGTATTGTGGGACTCTGTGCCATTGATGGTGAAGACCATGGAACATCAATGCTTGTTATCTAAGCTGGAAAGTAAATGTTGCACAAGGTGATAGCTATTTAACAAATAATAAATGTATAAATGACTTACCTTGGAGACATTGACATGTTTGTTTCAAGGATTTATAGAATGCCAGAGGCTTGGGTGGAGGCACTAATTTAAAAAACAAAAACACAGATAGTATGGTGTTAGATGAGGTCCCTATTGTGTTAAAATGAAAACTGCTGGTACTTATATAACACTTACGGCATTGTACCAGACTACACGTTTATCTTAAACATCTTGGTATTCTTTAATCTTTGGGGTATTCAATCAGTGTAACATCTTGGGAATTTCCCATTCCATGAATCTGAGTATATTGTTTAGGTGTTTTTAGTTCATTTCATGCACCAGCATCTATGTGTGGAATTAAATACTTATCTCAAACTTAAATGCATAAAACACTCAAAATCTTTGAATTTGATTAATTTACACAAGAAAAAGCTTGAAAGCATGCAACCAGCAGTGATTAGTGATAACGCTGGGTACACACTACATATATATTATGTGTAGAGCCGATCAATGACATGTCACTTGGATCATCTTTTAGTGTGTACACCCAGGTCATCCTTCATGCTTGCTACTCACTAGCATCACTAAGGGGGTTCGGACAGCAACATGGTGTCGCCCTTTCTTGGGGTGACACGAAAATGCTGCCTTCTCCTCAGTGATAGGAAACCTGGTGCAGCACTGTAACATTGCCATACAGCGCCCGGCTCAGCAGTGCAGGTAGAGTCCCCAGGGGCATCCCAGCATCCGCCACCTCAGCTCAGTTTTAGTGAAGCCAGATGCAGTCCCTGAGACTGCTCTGGCTTCAATGTGACTGGGAGTGACTTTTTATTGGAAGTCCTACCTACCAGTCACAGACACTACAGGCAGCCCCATTGGGAGGTGTTTCCTCCCTCCGGGACTGCCAGACCGGGCTGCAATAGGCAGTGAGCTGGCTTCCTGTCACCGCTGCTGTGCATATGCTGGTCCTGGCATCTGTGAACTGTACATATTACAGGAGCCGGGACCCAGGAGGCAGGGACAAGGTGGCGGAGACTCGGCAGCATCGCCTGCAGCAGCCCTCCTCCTCCACTATTGTCGGATCGCCACTTATAGGAATGATTGTCTAGTGTGTATATACAATATTGTGTGTTCTCAATTGTTAGGAAAATCACCAGGTTAGTCGCAGTTACATTGCTCAGTTGTGTACCCCAGATTAATGTATATCTAATCTGGGAAATGTATTTTGGAGCAGTATTTAGTGCATATATATCAGTCAAGCTAAGATAAATTCATACATAATAAATAACATTATTAATGTTCATTTAATCTAAACAACATTTCAAATATTGTTTTTAGTGATTGAAGGAAACTGGATGCTAACATGTCTCTATTCCTGCCTGTTTTTACCCTTTCAGGTCCATGTAGCAATTAGATTTGTGCAGTTCATTAGCTGTTTGGATAGTTCAGTAATTTTTTCTTTTCATTATTTGGATTTTTCCAGTGGTAGATTTTACTTATGGGCTGCAGGACTGCAGCACCCCCAGGTAAAGTCCACTACCCAGCTCAGTGTCAGTGAGCCAGATGCAGTACATAACTCCACTGGCTTCACTGTGACTGGCAATGATTTCCATTTGGAAGTCCTACCTTTCAGTCACAAGCACCCAAGACAGTCCCATTGAGAGGAGTTTCCTCCCTCTGAGATTGCCAGACCATGCTGTGATAAGCAGAGAGCTGGCTTCCTGTAGAACAGGGGTGGGGAACCTTTTTTCCACCGAGGGCCATTTGGATATTTATAAAATCCTTCGGGGTCCATACAAAAATTCTCAGTAGGTCTGCCCCTTAGAGGTACTGTGTGTGCGCGCCGGAAGCGCGCACCAAAAAAATGTGTGTGGCCAGTTAAAATGGAACGTGATACACATATGCCCCTAATAGTGCAGTGCCAGATCCACAATTGCCCCCACAGTGCCAGGTATACAAATGCCCCCACAGTGCCAGGTATACAGATGCCCCCACAGTGCCAGGTATACAAATGCCCCTCACAGTGCCAGGTATACAGATGTCCCCACAGTGCCAGGTATACAGATGCCCCCACAGTGCCAGGTATACAAATGCCCCTTACAGTGCCAGGTAAACAGATGCCCCCACAGTGCCAGGTATACAAATGCCCCTCACAGTGCCAGGTATACAGATGTCCCCACAGTGCCAGGTATACAGATGCCCCCACAGTGCCAGGTATACAAATGCCCCTCACAGTGCCAGGTATGCAGATGCCCCTCACAGTGCCAGGTATACAGATGTCCCCACAGTGCCAGGTATACAGATGCCCCCACAGTGCCAGGTATACAAATGCCCCTCACAGTGCCAGGTATACAGATGTCCCCACAGTGCCAGGCATACAGATGCCCCCACAGTGCCAGGTATACAGATGCCCCCACAGTGCCAGGTATACAGATGCCCCCACAGTGCCAGGTATACAGATGCCCCTCACAGTGCCAGGTATACAGATGTCCCCACAGTGCCAGGTATACCTATGTCCCCACAGTGCCAGGTATACAGATGCCCCCCACAGTGCCAGGTATACAAATGCCCCCCCCCCCCCCGTGCTGCTTACTGCTCCTTTCGGCGTGACACGGAGGAGAGCGCGGCTATGTTGGGCGGCGGCGTGTAGGACTTGAAACCAGCCACCGGTTCGAGAGCCAATCAGAGCTCGCGGACCGGCAGCCGCGGCTCCTGATTGGCTGTCGGTCCGCGAGCTCTGATTGGCTCACGAACCGGCGGCTGGTTTCAAGTCCTACACGCCGCCGCTCCCACCGGACATAGCCGCACTCTCCTCCCTCTTCTAACAGCTGAGACACGCTGCCGCCGGACTGAGCGGCGGCGTGTCTCACTGAGAGAAGCGGGTGGGCCGGAGCAAACGGCTTCGCGGGCCGGAGGTTCCCCACCCCTGCTGTAGAAAGACACTGCCTTACTTTGGGGCTGCCCAATCCAATCCTGCTTCGTTTGCGGTGTCCATGCACTGGTCCCGGCACCTGCTGGATCCATTATGCACGTGCCGGGACCCGGGGCTTGTGGCTGGCTGTCTTTTCTCATCTCTCCGACAGCCCTCCTATTAAACATAAGTAGGAGCTATAGTATTCAATATAGTATATACAGTAAGTCTGTTAAAGTAAAATCAGCACAACAAATATTAAATATAATATTTATTTGTTTACTGATTATAACTTAATTGGCGGGATGTATTATGATCCGCCACAATTCACCTGCATACTAATTGCATATGTACTAACATATGAGAATAGTATAGCAAAGGACAGCTCTCACAGATAAGAGCTGTCCTTTGCGATGCCGGCTGCTGCTGCTGGAGGAAAAGAGGCGGGTGCTTACCCGCACTGTGACTCTGGGGGAAGGAGGGACAGAGAGACGCCAACTCCTCCCCCCACCGCTGTCACCACAGGCTGCACCAATCAGTGCAACCTGGGCCCGGGAAAGGAGGTGCCTGTACGGCTTGAAGATTGGCTGCCAAGCGGGGCCGGAAAAGGAGGGCGGCTGGGGCGGTACCCGGAGCTGGGGGCTGAATGGAGCTACGGACAGAGGCTTCCTCTGCCTGGCGCCCAGAGGTATACAGGGAGCTGAGTGGGGGGATCCAATTGGATCCCTCAGGATGGCTGTGGAAAGAAGCCCAAAGCTTGCATTACCCTCCGCACTGAAAACCCGGCGGCCAGGCAGTAGTACATCTGAAAATGCTGTAAAACCCCCGAAAAGAGGGGTTTTACAGTAGTTTCACTTTAGTACATCCTGCCCATTGTGTTTGTTCTTTGATTTCCTGTAAAATATTTCTTTCAGTATTACAATTACTTGTAGAAATGTCTGCTATACAGTGAAAGTCCTCTAAGCCCATTACTTATTTGCGTCAGGGAGGGAATATACTGCAGGTGTCTATACTAGCTGGTAGAGAAAGTCTCTTCTGTCTCTCCCGAAAGATCCATGTTTCTTCATCTAGAGGCAGAATTGTCAGTCTTAAATATCCTGAGCCAGTTGCCAGCAGCAGTAATTCTTCGTCCCCTGGCATTGCCCAGGGCCATTATATTTCACTATTTTGCTGATATTGTTCCAGTCCAGTCCCCACAGAAGAATATAATTCAGGTGAACGACTTTAGATTTAGTGTATGTGAAAGAGCATAAGGATGAGAATTTATGAGACTTATCTCAATAGAATCTTCTGCACAGGTACAAACGACACAGCTTTCCTAAAGTGCTGTATTACTAGAGTTCTTATATGTTCTGGGCTTGCAATGACCGCAATGGGGATTCTTTTCTACCATGAAATCTATGTTTCATGGAGTTAGAGGCTTAGTGGATACAAATTAGTTTTACTCTATTTCACAATAAAAATAAAAAGTGTGATTTAATGTACTTAGCAAACATTGGTATGTATCTTCTAACAGAAATACTGCCTGAAACTTAACGTTCAAAGTGTGTTCCATATATAAAAACTGCACTTTTATGGGCACTAACCACATATAAAATGCAGTTGTGGTATGAGAGTTTCACTCCAAATCACAACGCGGTCATAAAAATGACTGAATGCATTTATTAAAGTAAGGCCCCCGCTACAGAGCTCCTGAAAAAGCCCTGTACTGGCGAATGGCTAGAAGAAACCACTTCAGCGCTATCACTGTTCTTCTGGGTTCTAACTCAGTGTGTGTACTGGAAAACCTGATAGTTTACCAACACCCATAGGGGGATATCTACTAAGCAGTGATAAAAGTGGAGAAGTGAGCCAGTGGAGAAGTTGCCCATGGTAACCAATCAGCATTGACGTAACATTTATAATTTGCATACTATAAAAGAATACAGTGCAGCTGATTGGTTGCCAAGGGCAACTTCTCCACTGGCTCACTTCTCCACTTTGATCACTGCTTAGTACATGTCCCCCATAATAGTTTCTTTGGAGGCTGATTTTGCAGTCGGAAATGGAACTGCCGCAACAGATATTGGAGATATCGGCTGTGATCCCTCCATGTTACACCCTGGAGATGCTTAGCTATAGTATACTGGGATCCTGCAAACAGAATCTAATAAATTCACCCCTTAGTTTTTACAATTTTTTCCCAAATGTAACTTTGTGCGTTAACTGCAACAGGTGAAGGTGAAGATATAGGGAAGTTTTGTTGTAGCAAGTCATTTCAGGGGTAAATATGAAATTGTGGTCCTGCCTGTAACTACTGCCTCTTTTCATATGGAACCGTGACGATGTGGGGGTGTTTGTGAATATTTCCTGATCACCAAGCTTAGATATATGTCTTAGTAAATATTAACTGCCTGTGATTTTGCCTTGAGATGTTTGAACTCATTCATTATTTTTTTAAGATGTAACAAAATTGATACAGAATCTTCTGGGCTTTGGAGCTGATCTGAAAGTACTGTGTAATGCATCTCCATGTTATAATTCCTAATAATTATTCTTTTAAGTGCAGATTTACAGCCATAATAGTACAGAAATCTTCACTTTTTGTCCTTTGGTCTTTCTTGATTACATTTGTTTCCTATATTTTATTTTATTCTTGTTACACAACTGGATGTAAACATATCCACTTTTGATAAAAAACGAACAAACAAACAGGTGTGTTGTCACAAGTAATGTATATAAGATTGTTATTGTACAAGTATAGTACAGGTATGAATTATACAAAAAGATTTACGGTTGGAAGGGGGGGGGTGTCTAATAAAAATAAAGTGGTTGGTGCTTGTGTGCTACATGCTAATGCAGACAGTATGCAAAAAACTAAAAAAATAAATATATTTGCGCCCCCTGCATTGCAACATGGTATGTCCAGAAGCAAATGTTTCCCCTTTTTTCATTGCTCCTAGCTCTAAATAAGGCCTCTTTACAGGGTTGGACTGGCCCATAGGGGTACAGGGGAAACCCCCAGTGTGCCCGACTGCCTTGGCCCCTACCTCCTCCCCTAGGAATCAGGTTCCAGACTGTGCATTTGAAATATACATTATGCATATTACCTTATACCATACCTCCCAACTGCCTCGATTTTCACGGGATAGTCCCATTTATTTGGGACTGTCCTGCTGTCCCACCTGCAAGCCAAATTGTCCTGCAGTGTGGGGGGATGGGGGGCAGTTTGGAGGCTCTTGTCAGTCACTGCTCTGCCTAGCAAAGCAGCAGTGAATGCATAGTAACATAGGGGGTCATTCCGACCCGTTCACATGCAGTGTTTCGTCGCTGCGGTGCGAATGGGTAAGAAATACGCATGCAAGGCACCAGCAATGCGCATGCATGTAGTTGCCCAGCGACAGCCATCGCCGGGCAACGACCAGAAGAAAGATGAAAGTGATCGCTAGCGCGATCGCAAGAAGATTGACAGTGGAGAGGCGTTCCAGGGCGGATACTCACTGTTTTCCGGGCGTGGCGATCCGAATGCAGGCATGTCCAGGCATTTGGAGGACAGTTGTCTGACGTCAATTCCAGGACCTTCATCGCTGGATCCATCGCACAGGGTAAGTAACTGCAGGGCTACTCTTGTTCTGCACAAAACTTTTTTAGCATAGCAGGGCTGCATAAGCGATCGCAGCCCTGCTATGCTAAAATACACTCCCCCATAGGCGGCGTCTAGTTGATCGCACGAGCAGCAAAAAGTTGCTACATGTGATCAACTCAGAATGACCCCCAAAGTAACATAGTTGTTGTGGTTGAAAAAAGACAAATGTCCATCGAGTTCAACCTGTATTATAATTTTATAATAATTAAATGCTGTATCCTTGGATATTTTTTCAGCTAGGAATCTATCTAATCCATTTTTAAACATATCAATTGAATCCACCAGTACTACATTCTCTGGCAGAGAATTTCAAATCCTTACAGCTCTAACTATGAAGAACCCTTTTCTCCTTTGTGTATAATTTTTTTTTCTTCTAACCTCAGGGGGTGTCATCATGTCCTATGTAGCGATTTTTTGATAAACAAATCGTTTGCAAAATCCATGTATTGTCCATTTATATATTTATAAATATACTGATAATGTCCCCTCTTCTCCAGTGTAAACATATCTAACCTTTTAAGTTTTTCCTCATAATTCAGTGCCTCTAACCCCTTAACCAGTTAGGTGGCTCGCCTCTGAACCCTTTTGAGTGCCAAGATATCTTTTTTAATGTGAGGTGCCCAGAACTGTACACGATATTCCAGGTGTGGCCGCACCAATGATTTATACAGTGGCAGGATTATAATCTCATCCCTTTTCTCCATTCCCTGTTTCATGCATGCTAACACCTTATTTGCTTTTGTTGCTGCATTTTGACATTGCGTACTGCTACTAAATTTATTATCGATGAGCACCCCCAAATCTTTTTCAACTACCATTATCCCTACATTTTCCTCATTTAGTTTATATGTTGCCTGCTTGTTTTTTGTCCCAAAGTGATAACTTTACATTTGTCTATATTGATCTTCATTCTCCATTTATCCGCCTAGACCTCAAGTCTAGATAAATCATTCTGCAGAGATTCAACATCCTTGTCTGAATGAATTACTCTACATAGTTTAGTATCTGCGAAAATGGACACTGTGCTTTCTAGTCCCTCTCCTAGGTCATTAATTAATATGTTAAACAGCAATGGCCCAAGTACTGATCCCAGAGGTATTCCATGGAGTAATTGGGCCCATTCAGAGAACATCCCATGAATCCCCACTCGCTGTTCCCTGTTGTACAGCCAATTACTCACCCAAGTACAAATAGTGTTTCCTACCGCAAGCTCTCTTAATTTAACAAGTAGTCTCTTATGTGTGACTTTGTCAAAGGCCTTAGTGAAGTCCAGAAAGACCACATCCACTGCTTTACTCTGATCAATATTATCGCTCACTTTCTCATAGAAGCTTATTAAGTTAGTTTGACATGACCTGTCCTTCACAAAACCATGCTGATTCCTTGTAATAACATAGTAACATAGTAATTGAGGTTGAAAAGAGGCAAAATTCCCATCGTGTTCAACCTGTATTCTGTATCAAGTTGATTTTACTGTACCTGCTGAAGAATGTTTTATGACTAGTTAACAACTATAAATCATGTTACACCCGGATTAACAACGTCAATATTTTAAATGTTGTAACCTTGGATATCCTTATCAATCCGACATTCATCCAATCCTTTTTTAAATGCATTTACGGAGTCCACCATTACCACTTTCCCTGGCAAGGAATTCCAAATCCTTATTGCCCTAACAGTAAAGAATCCTTTCCTCCGTTGCGTACAGAATTTTTTTCCTCCAGCCTCAACAAGTGCCCACGTGTCCTAAACAGAGTTCTTTTAATAAATAATTTCTATAATAACTCCTTGTAGTGCCCCTTTATATATTTGAAGACCTTAATAATGTCTCCTCTTAGACGCCTTTTTTCCAGTGTATACATATTCAACCTAGTAAGCCTTTCCTCGTAATCCAGTCCCTCTAGCCCTTTATTCAATTTAGTAGCTCAACTTTGAATCCTTTAGAGTTCACCGATATCTTTTTTACACAGTGGTGCGCAAACATGAACACAATATTCCAGGTGCGGACGTACCAATGATTTGTACAGCGGCAGGATTACATCCTCGTCCCTTGTCTCAATTCCCCGTTTTGTGCATGCTAGCACCTTACTTGCCTTCTTTACTGCGCTTTGACATTGTATACGGTTATCAAGCTTATTATTAATGAGTAGTGGAGGTATCCAAGTACTCTAGTATGGTATCCTTAATATACCTTGTAGTATTTTCCCCACTATAGATGTCAAACTTACCAGTCTATAGTTACCGGGATGAGTTTTAACACCAGTTTTAAATATTGGGACTACCTCTGCTATACGCCAGTCCTTCGGTATCATTCCTGATGTAATTGACTCTCTGAAAATCAGATACAGGGGTCTTGATATCTCTGCGTTAAGTTCCATAAGAACCCTGGGGTGAAGTCCATCCAGGCCAGAAGATTTATTTTAATTTTACTTAGTCTCTCCCAGACTACTTCCTCATTTAACCAAGTACCTAGCAACGGGTGGTCTTCAGTATGCCGAATGTCGGGATCCCGGCGCACAGTATACCGGCGCCGGGATCCCGACACCCGGCATACCAACAGCTATTCTCCCTCGTGGGGGTCCACGACCCCCCTGGAGGGAGAATAAAATAGCGTGGCACCGTGCCCGCAAGGGGCTCCTTTGCGCTCGCCACACTGTTGGTATGCCAGCAGTCGGACTCCCAGTGCCGGTATGTTGGTCGCCGGGAGCCCGGCCGCCGGCAAACCATACTACACCCCCTAGCAACATGTCATTATTATAGCTTATGTTGTGCTCTACTCTTGTCAACCTGTCCTCTCTTGTGAACACTGATGCAAAGAATTTATTCAATAAATTTGCTTTTTCCCTATCATCATTAATCAAAACATCCAACTCTCCCATTAAAGGCCCAATATTCTCCTTTTTTAACCTTTTACCGTTTATATACTTAAAGATCTCCTTGATTACCTGGGACAAGTAATGATCTTTTAGCATGTTTAAGAACCTGTTGCCCCTAGCTGTATTTACTGTTTCGGTGTTCTAATTTATGCCCGGGTAATTAAAGTCCTCAACAATAATGACATCCCCCATTCCTGCAGCTTTTTCGATTTGCTGCAAGAATTGTAATTCGTCACAAACACTAATATCTGGCGGTTTATAAAAGTTTTTTGTATTTTAACCCCCACTCGAAATCTCAACCCATAATGTCTCCACGTTATCTCCAGTCCCCTCATACATTTTCTCCTTTAAATAAGGTTTTAAGAGTGGTTTAACATAAAGACAAACACCCCCTCCCTTTTTATTAGTCCTATCTCTACTGAAGAGGGCGTACCCTTCCATGTTTGCTGTCCAGTCGTGAGAATTGTCCCACCATGTCTCTGTAATGCCTATTATATCATATTGGTCTTTAAGTGCAATTGTTCCTAATTCCCCCATTTTACTTGTTATGCTTCTTGCATTAGCAATCATACACTTAAGCTTAGTAATTCCCTGATACGAAAGTTTTGTTGTAGATAACGTTTCCTTAGGAACTTAAGTATTCCTTAAATTACCATCGCTGACTATTTTTCTCCTTCCCGACTCCCCACCCCCATTATACTTTATACATCTCTCCCACACAGTGTCTATTCACGGTCGACAGAGGGACTATAGGCATGCTCACAGAGCGCTAGGCATGCCCCCTCAGTAATGGACCATGCCCCTTTTTGGTCTATTTCCATCTCTCGATGTTGGGAGGTATACCTTATACTACACATTACTGTGGAGTAGTCTCTACGGATCCAGTATTAAATACCGGCAGTCGGGATCCCAGCGGTCAGGAGACCGATGCCAGAATCTTGACAGCAAGCGCAGCAAGTCCCCTTGTGGGTTCACTGCACTCGCCATGCTTTGAGCATAGCGGAGAGCTTTGCTCGCCACACTATTATGTTCACCTAAATGGGAATACAAGGCTTAGGTCGGGATTCTGACCACCATTTTTTCCACGGCTGTCGGGATTCCGGTGTTGGGATCCTGAACGCCGGGATCTCGACAGCCGGGTTATTAACTGCATCCTGTCAGCGTCCGGGGTCTTACCGGAACGCTGAGGGCCGCGGGGCTGGCTTCACGGGCGGCTGGGCAGCGGCGGAGGAGGGCTGCAGCGCTGGGTCCAGGGGGAAGGCAGCGGTAATGGCGGTGAGGGGGTCCGCTGGTGGCGGCGGGACGCCGCTGCAGCTGCTCCCTCTCGCTAAACCATTGCCTAGGAGACCAGGGGCAGTGAGCAGCATAATCATGAAAAGGTCTACATTACTGGGTGCCGCCATGTTGGAGACCAAGTTTCTGGTATATTTCTGGTTCTGGTATGTTCCTGGTTCTTCCAGACAATCCAGGGAAACTTCTTTCTATAAAAGGGGGCTGGTTTAGGACAGGGACGTGAGTGCTTCAAGTTACAACCCTGTTGTAGGTGCTTTAGCCTGTGCTTCCAGGATTCCTGCTGTATTCTGGTACTTCTAACCCTGTTAAGTCGGTTCTCATTTGTTGCTGCAGTCCTGCCGTCCCTAGCCTGCTGCTTACTAAAATAATTTTGGATAGGGTTAAATTCATGTTTTTTGCCTAATTCACTCATGAAAAACCCAGACAATTTCGGAGCATTTTTTTGGGAAAAAAAATCATCAGCTAAGGGCCTAATTCAGACCTGATCGTTGTGCTCAGGCCCGGATTAAGCCTTGGGGGTGCCCAGGGCACTTAAGACAGGGGGCCCCCGGTGGAAGGTGGGGGATGTATATTAGATTGTGCATACCTCCCAACATGTCCCATTTCAGGAGGGACAAAATGCTCTCTACCTGGACTTCCCTCTTTTATTTATGATTGGCGTAACCTTTGTTGAACTATTTAATTGATAAGAAAGGTGTTTCAACACAGGTGTTTGCAATCATAAATTACGAAGGAAATCCTTGTAGAAAGCATTTTGTACCTCCTGGAATGGGTCATGGTGGGAGGTATAGATTGTGTATATTAAATTTAAACCAATGGTGTGTATTAGTTTTAAACTAATAGTTTAATAATGCCTGGGTACTGTTTATACAGTAGCTCCACCTATTTGAAAGACAACTGTTTTATAAAACTTTCTTGTAGTGGAACCAAGACAACTTAAACAACCTTAAAATACACATAGAAAAAGAAAATAATTTATCTTGTCACATGCAAGAATAGCAGCCACCTCTGTACTATTTACACACTGGGACAGGACTCAGGAGGACTCTCTGTGTGTGTCTCTATCTCTAGACTCATATGGTTTAGTTGCATAAAAATTTATACAGGACCCAGACACCCAGACAGGGAGGAGAAGAAGCTGGGATCCCTGTGTCACTTACAGCTCTCTCCACCCTCCTATCTCTCCTCTGGTCAGAAAGCTCAGTCAGTAGCTCATGAAACATGATATTCCTGTGTCTCTGCCTGCACTGGATACTGTCCTGCTCGAATTCTGGCTCTTGCATTAAGAGGGAAAGCTAGTGATATCAGTGTGCTTTGCAGGGGCGCTTTAAGAGACGAGGCCCGGGTGCATCCTCCTCTGTTCGGGCCTCCTCGTCTCTGCCGGCAGCACTGAGAGTCTGAGCACTAGAGTGCTCAAACTCTACTGCGCATGCTCAGATCTCCGGGAAAATGGTGCAGCAGCCATTTTTCCAGTGATTTTTGTACCGTGCATGCGCAGAACTCCGTGAAAATGGCCACTGTGCCATTTTCACTGAGTTTTAACACCGCCGTGGTCCTCGGGGCGGAACTCAATTGCCGTGCACACTACACCCATTATAGAATTGTCAGTGGTGCTTTGGCCAGGGGGCCCCGGGGTACAATATGCCCTGCATCCCCCCTAAATCTGGCTATGGCTGTACTGCAAATTACACTGTCCTGCTATCAGATAGTTACACTCCCAGGGGGAGTGTAAATTCGCCCCGTGCTAGTGTATGATTGCATGTGTACGCTGTGTGAAAATTCCCCTCAGTCAGCGGACAGCTGCAAAACCGTTTACATCACACTCACCATCAAATGTTTTTCCCATTCCGTGCAGTGTGTGCAGTCTGTGCGTAGTTCAATACTTACTCCTCTAGTGCGAAGAAATCAGGCTGATCGGTGTCGGGTTTCCCTCCTATTTATAATAATCAAACATTACAGGTTCATCTGGTATTACAATATGACATTACAGTTGAGCTACAAGGCATCACATAAACTCTACCTACAAGAGACTAAGCAAACAGTCTAGCTATAATGGTGCTAAAGGCTATGTTCCCATAGGACGGTGCTTGTCACTCTATCCCACGGAAGGTAAAGAACCGTTCACATCATATCCATTAAGTTAGACTGCTCACGGCTCCTTCTTGCCAAGCTCTTCTGTAGTTTCTTCTTTGAGTTTACACTTTACAAATTTCTTTCAAGCTGAAAGGAAGGGAAACAAAATAGAATCTTAAATTCAGATATATGCAATTTGCTAAAAAACATCACTATTTCAACAATCTCCTTTGCATGTTTGCATATTTCATCGTTCAAACTTAACTTGAGCAAAATTGCAGTGGAACCCAAGTTTCTCTTTCCTTAATTGACACAGAAGTGGGCGTGGTCAGAAACACTCGATATGGACCATCAAATCTGGGCTCAAGTGACTTTTTCACGTGTCTTTCCAGATACACCCAATCTCCTGGTTAAAGCTTGTGGGGATTCAGATCTGCTCCTAAATCTGGGAGATAAAAAAAAACTAGAGAACACAGAGGTGTCAGTTTCTTCAGTAAGAACACTTTAGCATCCCTTTCTGGTTTCTGTGACACACTCACTAATCTGATACTGTAACTTCTGGTACTCCTTATCTGCAAATATCTTCTGAACTTAATTTTCTATCTATTGATCTTGCTGTAGCTTTTGCCATTGGCCAATAACTGAAAAATGTCTGTGACTATCAATACATCTTTGGCAGTTAGTTATAGTCAATTTGCAGTCTGGAAAATAATTTTTGGGGATTGCTCCAAGGGTTGTCTTGACCTTCTGTCTTGGATTGGACATTTCCACATATCCAGCAGGCTTGTACAAACTTGGCTGCATCTGGATAAAATTCTGGAGCTATCCATCTTTTCTGTGACTAAGTTTCCCATCTGATCATTTCCCAGGTGTGTGAGTCCATGGCTGACTTAACACATACGTGGATATAAGCTTCTGGGTAAGCATAACTTTTCTTCTAATTTCCATAAGCCAGTTTCTTCTTCTTGTCTGGCTCCTCTTCTCTGCCATGCTGCTTTTTCTTTAGGACCTGCTTGTTCCTGAAATTTCTTCAAATCCTGTAGATCAGGCATTTGAGGCTTTGCTTCTTTCTGTTACTTCTGTATGTGTGGTGTAGATGGCTACCTTTACTGGTTGTTTGGTTGCTTTCTCTTTCCACAGGCTTCTTTCTCACTCTCTTCTGCTTTGTTCTGAAGTTCAATCAGCGTAGCATAATCAGGCATTTGGTCTGGCACTGGAATGGTTACTGTATAGGCTTGCCTTATCTGCTGGGGGCATTTTGCTGCCCTCTTGGCTTCAGCATCTTGCCAGATTGTTGCCTCTTGTTTCAGGAGTGTCATTTCTTCATGTGCCTGGATCTTCATTACTGCAACCTTTTCTGTGGCCCTTGCAGAGCTCTCAACTGGTGTCTGATCAGGGAAGCACGTTGTATGTCTTCGCCACTTGCCTTCTTGAAGCCTTTGCTTTTCCATATCTGGCCCACAATCCTGTGCTGGGATGGTAGGGATCCTGAGTCCACAACTTCATGTTTAGTGGTTACTGCGTATCCTGTATAAGGAATCCCATCCTCATAGTATCTTGAACCATCCACATAGAGATTGTGCTGTGCATCAGGAAGGGTTGTGTCTGTGACATGAGGTAGTGGTTGAGTCTCTTGTTCCATCAGAGCCATGCAGTCATGGGGAAAATTTTTTTTTTATTGTGAATATTTTCATCACTTTCTGCATTCCCATAGTTCATGTGGTCCTCATCATCCTGGTTACTCTGGGTACCATTGCTAGAGATATTATATGTCTCTCTTCTCCCTCCTTTTGAATCTAGAGATTCATACTCTGCTCCTTCTTCCTGCAATAGGGCTGGTAGTAGAGTTGCTGGGTTGAGGGTGGTACATCTCTTGATGGTGACATTTGTGGCACTTAGTAGAGCTACTTCATACTTGGTGAGTCTTGCAGCTGATAAGTGCTTGGTTCTGGCTTGCTGTAGTATTTCAGTCACCGCATGTGGTACCTGAATGATCAGTTCATGATTAAGCACAATGTCTATGCATTTCTGTTTGAGGACTGCTGTTGCTGCAACTGCTCTGATGCAGGTGGGTGCTCCTTGGATAATGTTGTCCAGTTTGCTTGAAAGATAAGCTACTGGGCGTTGCTTGCTTCCATGCGTCTGTGTAATGACTCCAAGTGCATGACCTCTTTCCTCATGGCAATAAAGAGTAAATGGCTTGGTGTAGTCTGGCAGACCCAATGCCGGTGGAGATGGTATGGCAGCCTTGAGGTTCCAAACTGCTTCTTCAACTTGCTCTGTGGTGTAGCTTGAAGCCTCTTTCTTTGTGCTGTCATACAAAACTTGCATGTAGATAAACTTAAATTGCTGCTTCAATGCTAGGCTTCATGATAGCTGGAATATTGCTGGTATACTTGATTCCATGTGGGGTTGATGTTAAGGATATCAGCTCCCAACAAATTCACTCTTTGAAGAGGGAGGGGCTGTCCTCCCAGTCCTGTCCCATCGACATAGTGGCTGGTTAAGAGTTCTTCTGGGACGTCAGTTTTCTTAAGTACAGTGACTGCTGCTCCAGTGTCCAAAAGGCATTCTAGGGTGTTTCCTGTAGGTAGAGTAAGCATAACAGTACCTTTTATGGGGTCAGTGTAGGTGTCACTTGAGTAGGTGGACCCCGTAGCAGGATTCAGTCATTCCTGTTGTACCGTGAAGGTTGGGACAGAGTCCTTATATTTCAGCCATGTCTGGTATTTTCTGCTTTTCTTCTTCTGATGACCTGAAACCTTGCACCAAAAACATTTACCAGTCATGTCTTCACCCTGCACATTTCTTGTGGTGTAGGGCCTGGAGTTATTTACACCTTTACCTTGATTTTGGACCTTATTTGTCTTGGTGTTAGACTGGGCAGCCTGCACTACATGTATAGTAACAGCTGGTGCTTTGGAAGTTCTCTTATCTCTCCTTTCTTTCTCGTTATCTTGAATCCCTTCTAGGACTTCTACTAGTGAGGTAATGTTCATCAAATTTGCTTCTGGTCGGACTGCATACAACTGCTGCCTGTATTCAGGTCTAAGTCCATTAAGGAACCTGGTCTTAAACAGTCTGGCGTTGTTAGAGTATTCCCTTATGCTGAGGTTTTTTTTTTGTACCAGATCAGGTTCAGCTGGTGCAGTGTCTCTGATTTGCTTACATCTGACTTGTACTCTATACAACAGTTGTGAGCCTGAAGCCATAGTATAGCGGTTGGCTTCAAGGGGAGCATTCTCAATTTTCCCCCTATCACTATCTGCCTCCTGGGGAGCTATGGCAAGAAGCATATTATATTCACCTATTCCTATGGAAGCTCTAAGAATCTGTTCTAAATCAACCCAACACGGTCTATACACAAGATACACTTGTTTAATCTTTTTTTCAAATTCAGCTGGACTTTTTCTGATATCTGGTAAGTCATTTACAGTACGCATAACCTCTGAAGGGAGCCAGGGTATGTATTGTTCCTGCTCCACATATGCTGCAATATAACCTTCAGCCCCAGGTAACCTGTCAGTTGTATGTCTGGGATTAGCATGACTACTAACTCTAACAGGCATTACATTGTAATTTTTACGAGATATTCCACTTGGATCTCTGTTACGACTACTAGCAAAGTTCCACAACCTCCTAAATATCCCTGGAGTTTTTGGTTTATCATTTTGTGATTCACATGGTCCTGAATTTGTCTCTACCCAGTTACCACAAAAGAAACATTTTTCACTTCCCTCCGGAACACATCTCCCACAATAAAGACACTTTCTTTCAGGGTAGTGGATAACATCCCTAAGAACCAGTGTACCTTCTGGATTTTCTTTATAACTTAAAGTATTTTCATAACGTTTTTCAGGTGTCATTTGTTCTGCATATGTTGCTGAAGGAGTTAAAACTCCTGCTTTATCATGTGTCCTTGATTCTGCATGCATTGATACTGCTGAGGGGGCTGACCCCCCTTCCACATTCCCATCATTATAAATAGCATAACATGTTATTGTAACATTGGGTGGTGGTATTATATTAGACCTACAATCTTCCTGTCTAATTCTTTCCTCATCTTCCAGTTCTTGTGAAACAATAAGCCATATATTTACAGTGTCCAAATAACCTTTCTTTTGTAACCAATGACTATCTGTGGCCTGGAACCTTTTCCAAGCCTCTGTATCTAAGATTCCATCCTTTGGAAAATTAGCTCTTTTAAGGATAGCGTTAAATACGCTTAATTCCTATCCTTCCCTCACGTTCTGCTAAGCGCTTCATCTTACTCCCTTTCCCTCCCATTGGGGTAATTAAGCCCTCTGGGTGTGGCCGAATCCACCTGCGGTGAAGAGGGATATGTACTTGAATGAGAAGTATCTGTGTATCACTGGCTATAAGTTTTGTCTGGACACAAACCTTTCTCAGCCTATTTTTGTTTCTACTGAACTTGTCTGACTGTACTAAATCACATTTACAATACATGCAATCTAAAACACCATATTCAGTCTTCTAACTTTTCTGACAACTTGTTGGACACTGCTGGTATTTAAAAAAAAAAAAAAGATCAGTAGGTTAATCAGCTAAGCATAAAGGATATGGTTCATTTCTATGCACTGACAACAATTGAGCATCCAAATGATATCCCACAATACTAGCAAATTCTGTTAAAATGCCTTTCCTATTCTGAGATGGTTATCTACGTTGCAAAAAACACTGGGTAAATCCTGCATAATAATTAACCTTAGTACACCTCTGTACTGCACACAATTGCAAACTAGGTACGCCTTTGTATTCTATTCCAATTGTTCTGTGGGCGCATGCGCTAATAAGACATAGACACAGATTCAGTCATTCAGCAACATTGGACTTTTACAACATGTAACAATGATTGTTTATCAATGGTGCAGGCGAGGTTTAGTTTTTGTGTCTCATATGGCCTCCCAGGGGCTTCCATTGACAGGTGACAGGACAAGCCTACAGTTGCACGTGCCAAGGGCCGTCTTTGATGACCTTATGGACTAACCACCTTTATACACTTTACACCGTTTCTTGTTATCTTAAATCAGACAGTTTACATGACATAGACAAGACAGTAAGCTGTGCATTATGGCGTCAACTGTGGATCAGCATACCACAAATTCCAGCTAGCAATCAGGTCCCGTAAATGGCTGACCCAAACTTTCATACACATAGAACATACAAACATATGACAACACTGCAATATGCCTTACGCCTTATGCCTTAGCTTTATACTGTAGCTGCAACAAGCAATGCACCTTAGCTAAGCAATACACCTGTATATGCCTTAGATTACAACAAGCAATAAACTTTAGCTGCGCAAGCAATACACCTGTATCTGCCTTAGATTACAACAAGCAATACTTTTTAGCTGCGCAATACAACATAATTCAAGTAATCTAGGCTGTGTGACAAGATAATCGGGTTTCTTTATAATGACAGTTCAAGGAAAAACATAAATGCACATTGTCTCTAGAATTACACTCAAGAAGTCTGATTTTGAGCAAAATATGGCTGCAGTCCCATCGTTTTACTCACCCAATGTGAAATCAGAGTTCTTGAGAACAATTCGCTTCCAACACAGAAACTCTCATTAGATGCTTTTCCTTGTGTTAGTCATCCCGTAGAGTCCCCCATTAAATGATAGAGCCGTCTAGGTAGCTCCGGTTTGGTCCCTTGTCCATTATCATGTCACCTGTGGATACCAGGTCGTAATGTATTGCTGAGAGAACTCAAAGACACACACAGCCGCATGTCTCATAAGTAATCTGCTTTACTTTGGTCAGCTTCGTTATTTATACACACATATTGGCAGTAAATGATTAACACAATTATATAACTTCATATGCCCCTTGTCCTTCTGCTTATCTGGAGCTACATTTAGATGTTTTCTGTTTCTGAGGAGAGAGCAGGGTACCAGATGCTCACTTTCACACACGATGTTATATAACACAAGCTTTTATATTTTCCATATGTTCAAGCTAGTTTAATCAAATCTCTTTGTAATATTAAAATGAATTGCATTATTATAATTAAGCATGGTAGCTAAGCTTTTATCTCTATCACCTGACGTCACACATCCTTCCTGAAAACGCTTGGGCACGCCTGTGTTTTTCCAGACACTCCTTGCAAACGGCCAGTTACCACCCATAAACGTCCTCTTCTTGTCAAATACCTTGCGAACAGCCGTGCAATCAAAATTTTTGCACCATCCTGTCGCAGTTTGGTGACGCACATGCGCATTGGAGTGCATATGCATGTGCAGTAGTTTGATAATCGCCTTCTGTACGAAAACGCACAGCAGCGATCAGGTATGAATCGGTCCCTAAGTCTGTGTATAACAGGTTCCAGGGTGTTGCTGTGATGAGGCAGGATGCAGTTAAATTGCCAGCAGTTGGGATCCCGACTGCTGACAATGCTGCCATCCAGATTCCCAGCTAACAGGAGCTATTGCCACTCATGGCGAGCGCAGTGAGCTACCAAGCTCACAGCATGACGAGTACAGCGAGCCCGCAAGGGGCTTTATAGCGATCACCACGCTGCCGGCATACTGACGGCCCGAGTTGCCGTTGTCTGACTGACATCCGGGATCCCGACCATCGGTAATTCCTTCTGATCCTGATAAGGCCTTACAGGTAGGTAACAGGGCAACTTTCCTAATGTGCTTTATTTAGGGAAAGTGTGAAGTGTCAGTAACAGAAAGACATAGGGGGTGATTCAGACCTGATCATAGATGTGCTAAATTTAGCACATCTACGATCAGTCACACTGACATGCAGGCGGACGGCCAGCACAGGGATAGTCTGCCCCGCATGTCAGGCCCAACACCCCCCCCCGCCGCACAACTACAAAAGCATTGCACAGCGGCAATGCTTTTGTACTGTAGGAGTAGATCCCAGCCAGCGCAGCTCCTGCGCGCTGGCAGGGAGCCACTCATCGCAGCGGCTGCGTATGATGTCACGCAGCCACCATGGCCCTCCCCCCCAACGGTCCATGCATGCCTGCGTTGCCTGGACTGCGCCCCCTAAACAGTGGCCAAACACCGCCGGCCCGCCCCCTCCCGCCCAGCAACCGCCTTTGCCTGTCAATCAGGCAGAGGCGATCGCAGGGCTAAGACAGCCGTCGGCTGTCTGCCATGCGCTGGCACACTATGGCGCCGATGCATGCGCACTTCAGACTTGATCACTGCTGCGATCAGGTTTGAATTAGCCGCAAAGATGTGACATATGTTTATCAGGACTGACATGGGGAGGAGCTTAAGATTATTGAAAGAGTAGTGCACTACTGTAAGAATGCTAAGTGCGGTGGTATGCCTGCTGCTGTGCAGGTGTGACTCGCTTCTTACCGCAAGTCTCCTTCACTTTCTACCCACGGAACCTCTTCGGACCAGGAAGTACTCCAGTAACCAGGACGCGACGATCCAGCCCGATGGCAGATGCTGGGGGAAAAGAAGCACTGATCACACAGAGGATCAACTCTTTCCCAGGAGGAGGAGGGACAGGATACACAGTGGTGGCCGCGACTTTCACCGATTAGGTGAATGTCATCACTGGCCCTAAGGCCTCAGCCACCCAACTATCACCTATTTGGCACTTGCGCACCAGGTGAAACAAGCTTCACTAGGCCTAGTGAAGATTCGCGAATCGGCGCCCAAAACGGAACAAGACAACACACAGAGAAGAATACTCACGTCGTCACACTTGTCAACTTGCCGGTCTACACTGCTATGAACCTTTGAACAAAACTGATGAGAAAGAACAGCTATAAATGTCCTCAGCTAGCACAACAAGACACACTCAAGAAAACGCAGTAATGAAATAACAATGAGTTACTGTTACACTGGTGTTGACAGATCCGGTATGACGGACTGACCGACAGATGCCTGTACTTCTTCCCCAGGCGCACACGCGCATTGGGCAGCCTGTAATGGACAGCCGTCCACTACAGTAATACGGGATGGTGAGGTACGTGGAGGCGGGAACGTCTCTTCACAACCTCTAGTATCCCGAAAGGAGTAAAGAACGTGCCGGCCAGCCAGCCCCACACACCCAGCCAACCACGGTCCAGGTGAGCTATCGCACAGCCCACCCGTTACTGGAACCGAACCGGAAGGGTCCTGCACTCTGCGTTCCAAACTGCGTGGATGCTACTATGCCCCTAGTGAAGAAGTTCCGTCCCTACCCTGGACTGAGCCCAGTCCAGGTGCACCTCTAACAATGGGAGTGAGATGCTGGCCTAGTGCAAGGATTCCAACCGCAGATCTCATTATGTGCGACTAACTTACGCCCAGGCCCAAATGCCCGCCAACGCCCACAGGCCTAGTGCCTGCCTACCGGTGGAGATATAATCTTGGCTTAATACCAAGATTATTTATACAACTTTTTGGTCCTATCTATGGCACAGGCCTAATGTCTGAATGGTGGGTCAGGCCTAGCGCCTGCCTACAGAGGGGCAGTAACCTTGGCCTAATGCCAAGGTTACGAACTCTTATGGTGGCCCTTTGCTCCTAACTACTGTTCAGGCCTAGTGCCTGCTTGTGGCCACAGGCCTAATGCCTGCCTTACAAAGGGGACAGTAGTCTTGGCCTACTGCCAAGACTACTTGGGGATGCAGCGGCCCTCACCTCCTAACTGCTGTTCAGGCCTAGTGCCTGCTTGTGGCCACAGGCCTAATGCCTGACAGTCCCGGTGGTCTAGGGAGGATAATTAAAGCAGGGTGGTACAGGCCCAAAGCCTCTTACCCGGATCGGTGGGAGAGGCTGCAGAGGGGAGCTTCGTCAGCTCTTTTGCATCCCTCACTCTGCAGCGCTCTCCGGCTGTCCTCTGCCGCTGGACTCCGGGCTCCGCCTCTTCTGTCTTCCTTGTTCCACCTCTTCTCTCTTCTCCGCCGGTTCTTCCTTCTCCGCCGCCGCACCTTCCGCCGCTGCAGGTCTTCTTCCGACGTCTTCTGGAGCTCTTCTCTGCTCCGGCGCGCAACTGAACTCCGCCGCCGCCCAGCGCCTGATATAAGATGCTGGGAGGAGGCGGAGCGATGACGCGGTGGACTCTCATTGGTCCGCCGCGATGAGCACGGATTGGCCCATTGCGGCGGCTTCCCATTGGACGCCAAGCCGCGAGCCGTGATTGGCTCGCGACCGGCGCCCAGTTCAAATCCTAGGGCGCTGATTGGAGGAACCCGAATGCTTTCGGATCCCAGTTCCTCCGCGTTCAGGCCCTGTTGCTGTCCCGCCGCCCGCCGCCTTCCGACGCGTGCCTCACATTCCCCCCCCCCCCCCCCCGTTTGTCCTTTGTAGTCCCTACAAAGGAAGACTGAGGCCAGATAAAATCCGGGTCGGCATACCGAGGACCAGGCACACCGCGGCTGGAACGCTGGGACCGTCGAGGCAAAGGAGATACCACGGGTCTGGAGGCCTCAACATCCTGGAGAATGTTGTTGTGAGGCGGAACCACCGGAAACCCACCAATCTTCGTCCAGGCCAGCCGCCCTGGGAGATGGTGATAACACTGTCTTCCACAGGCGATGGAGCAGTACTCAGACCGGAGGCACCTAATCTCTCTACATCTTCTGGAAACAAACAAGGACGCAACATGTCCCGATGAAGGGTTTTCAACCGACCGGACCCATCCGTCGCTTCCACCTGGTTAATCGGGCCCTCTTCGATGAGGCGCCTTCGGACAATATAGGGCAGTACCTCCCACCTTTCCGTCAGTTTGCCGCCCGGCCGTGTCATGCGGACTAGCACCCACTGTCCCACGTCAAAAGGCTCCGCTCCTCGAGTTCTATGGGGCACATGAGTGTGGTCAGCTATCATCCTCCGAGTCACGTCGTGAGCCACTCTTAAATGCTGCTGATGTTCTGCGACCCAGTCTGCTGGCAATGAACCCCCTTCTTCCCAAAGCTCGGGCAAGTGCAGATCTTGCGCTTCACGCCCTGGGCGGCCAAACATCAAAAAGAAGGGGGAGTAACCGGTGGTGCTGTGAACCCTATTGTTATAGGTCCACACCAGCTCTGCTACATGCTCGGGCCACCTCCATCTCTTGGTGTCTTCCAAGGTACGCAGCATCTGGAGCAAGGTCCGATTGAAACATTCGCAGGTGCCATTTCCCTGAGGATGATACGGAGTGGTACGGGACTTCTGCATCCCATAAAGTCGACAAAGCTGTTTCATCAGCCTCCCTTGGAAACAAGCCCCTTGGTCTGAATGTATCCTCTCGGGGCACCCAAACTGCTGGATAAAATGCTCGACAATGGCCTTGGTAGCGGACTCCGCCGTCTGATCTCTGGTAGGGACCACGACCGTGAACTTAGTGAAGTGATCAGTCATGACCAGGGCATATTGATGGCCACTAACAGACTCCCCAATCAGAACGTAATCAATCATCAACAACTCCAGGGGACGATTCGTCTGAATGGTATGTACAGGTGCATGCTGTTCGTTCGGTTTGACAACCCCGCATCTCCGACACTCCCGGCACACTCTCTCCACCAAGGTCAATAACTGAGGGGCAAAGAACTGATGCTGTATCCACTGGAAGGTTTTTGCTGATCCCAAATGGGCTCCGCTATCGTGCGCTTCAGTAACCAAAGCCTGGAGGGCTGCTTCCAGCACCACAATCTGTTCCACCATCCTGAGCTCGTGGTGCAGGTACACCTGCCGACGCAGTGTTTTGGCGCAGACGAGTAACCGGTCCCAACTCCGCAGGACTTTTCGACAATAGAGAGTCAGCCGACTTCTCTCCCACTGGCTAGGCCAATGTTCCTTCTGTTTCCACCGCCGAATGGCGCTCAGTGCCAGGTCACTCTGCTGTAATGAAGCCCACTCTTGTTCCGTGCTCTGGAGCAGAGCAGCACATTCAAATACTTGTTGCTCTTCCAGGGTAACAGGACATCGAATTCTGGTCAAGTCTGGGACCTCTGTACTCTCGACCTCAACGTCCCTCGAAGTCGGGGGCATGGGTATAGGAAATCGTGACAACGCATCTGCGTTCCGATTACTCTTCCCTGGCCAATAATGGATTTTATAGCTGAATTTTGCCAACCGGGCTACCCAACGCTACTCCAGGGCGCCCAGTTTTGCAGTTTCCAGATAGGCCAGGGGATTGTTATCCGTGTAGATCTCCACATGGGTAGCGGTCAGGTGCTCGGCAAACTTCTCCGTCACGGCCCAGACTACAGCCAACAGTTCCAACTTAAAGGAACTGTAGTTGTCCGGGTTCCTCTCTGTTTCCCTCAAACTTTGGCTACCATAGGCGATCACTCGTTCTTGGCCATTTTGTACTTGTGAAAGAACTGCTCCTAGCCCCTGTAGGCTGCCATCGGTGCAGAGCAGAAATGGTTTTTCAAAATCAGCATATCCCAGAACTGGAGCCTTAGTGAACATTTTCTTCAGGTGTCAAAATGCCTTCTCCTGTGCCTCGCCCCAGGCTATTGCCTGCAATTTTTTTGTAGTGGGCACTCCTCGAAGCAGAGCGTGCAACGGTTCCGTGATTTTTGCAAAGTCCTTGATAAACCGCCGATAGTACCCAACCAATCCTAGGAAGGCACGCAGTTCAGTGGTAGTAGTGGGCGTCTTCCACTCCTGGACTGCTGAAATCTTGCCGGGCGTAGGGCAGACTCCTTCTCTGGATACCACATGTCCCAAGTACTCCAAGCTTAATTTTAGAAGATGACACGGGACTTGAGCTTGAGCCCGTACTTCTCCAGACGATGCAACACCATATCCAGGCGTGCCAGATGTTCCTCTAGAGTGGTGGCAAACACGATGATATCATCCAGATATATCAGCAGAGCTTCGAAATTCAAATCCCCCAAACATCTCTCCATCATCCGCTGGAATGTAGCTGGGGCATTGGTGAGCCCAAAAGGCATGCGCAAGAACTCAAACAACTCCATCGGAGTTGTGAAGGCGGTCTTTTCTTGATCCTGTGGGTTAACCGCCACTTGCCAATACCCACTGGCCAAGTCCAGAGTGGAGAAATACCGAGCATTCCCCAGGGCCGCCAAAGACTCCTCTATCCTAGGCAACGGGTAGGCATCTCAAACGGTACAGCTGTTTAACCGCCGATAGTCCACGCTGAATCGGATGGAACCATCTTTCTTCCGTACCAACACGATGGGTGCAGCCCATGGACTTTTACTCTCCCGAATGACCTGATTGTCCAAAATCTGCCGCAACATCTTCTTTACCTCCTGATAGAGTTTGGGTGGGATAGGACGATATCGCTCACGGATAGGAGGACACTCCTCAGTACGTATTTCATGCTTCAAATCTTCAGTATACCCGAAAATCCTCCTCATGCCGGGAGAACACCTTCCGTCGTTCCCACAGCATATGCTCCAACTTCTGCACCATAACGGGGCTACATTCGTCCAGACATCCATCTGTTCTTGTATAACACGGCTGCACCAATCCGTACTGGGTTCTTCATCCCTATCCAGGCTCAACGCCATTGACCATGGCCCTTGTTCGTCAGCATGCAGCAAGACCTGTCGCCCCCCTGAAACTCCATCTCGGGTGACAGCCGTTACATTGGCAATGGTTGCTCCCGCAGGAATTCTCTTGGTCTCGTCCAGTAGATTACACAGCCGAACCAACACCTTGCCATCTCTTACTACAGCCAGGGTTTGGGCTAAGATGATTCCAGAGTCTATTCCTAGGAATCCATTGGGTTCCACCATCACTCCAAACCCCTCCAGGCGTTGGTGAGTACGCACCTCGAGGGGAAGAATTATTTCCTGGCGGGGAGGTAACTATCTGTTGCCGATGACTGGTCCGAATTGATCCCAGGGACTCTTCCAGATTTCCAGCCTCACATATCCTCCCCACCTGCTGGAATGCCTGTTGCAACGGCCGTTGGACACCCAGTTCTTTCCAATACTGCGGACCTCTTTCCCGGAACAAAAGCTGATTAAGATCTTGTAGCACGTTCATGCCAACAATCACCGGCCCGTGACTCAAACCCAAGCTTCCCACGACCAGTATTCCTTTCTTCCCTACTGCTTGTCCACAGATCGAGATCTCCATCCACACCACTCCGACAACCGGAATAGGAAGATTGTTGGCAGCCGTAAGGGTGACCCAGCTTTCCAACACAGAATCCTTCAGATGAGAATAGTGCTCCAGGAAACAAGCCTCAGACATGGTGGTGACCTGCGAGCCAGTATCCAACAGGCACTTCTGCTCTTTTCCCCCAAGACATCCAACCACAACGGGACACTCACCCACTATGTCAGCTGAATCCACTATAGCTGTGCCTCCGCTCATCTCCCCCGCGGGTGGTCCCGTCACTGCGAGGGACTCTAGTTTAACGAAGGGTCCTGCCTAGGCTCAGTACATTCCCGGGCAATGTGTCCAAACCTGTTACAGCGATAGCAACGGGGAGCCCTACATTCCCTGGGACGATCGCCTCCAATGTTGGTTTGTGGTTCCCTTGGCAGCCTGCATGACGCCCAATCTTCAGACCCACCATGACCCCTCTGTCTATGAACCTCATCCCGCAACTGGGAGATCTCCTTTTTCATTTCAAGAGTGACTTTGGCGAATGCCGCCTTAAGATCTTGGATACAGGCCTCCATGGGGCTGGGTTCTCTGCTGGCCACAGGGCAGACACCGGTGTTAACCATTGTGGGGCCATGGCATAAGGTCCAAAATTGGCATCGCGATCCCTAGTGACAGCTTCCACTTGAACTTGACGGAAGGTCATCTTTTTGTCATTGGCAATCTTATCCAACAGGATCTGTCAAATGCGGATACTCCGTAGGCCCAGCGCAAACTGATCCCTCAGCATCACGCTTGGGTTAACCAGGGACCCCAGACCTTCTGGGTCGCGCCGCGTGATCTCACCCAACATCTCTTGAAGTGCATTTGCGAACTGGGGTATAGACTCGTCCTCTCTCTGGAATCGGTTGAACAACCGCTGACGCAGGGTCCCAGCAGATGAAGTGTTGCCATAGGCACCATCGAGGATCGTGAGTACCTCATCCAACGTCTTCCACTCCTCTTCTGGAACAAGGATTACGGACCGCCAGGTTTCTCCATCCAGTGTATTCAATGGCAAGTGCAGCTGCATTTCGGGGGGCACCCCATACAGCTGGATGATTCCGTCAAGCCTCTTATTCCAGTCTTCCAACGGCATGGTCCATCCATTGTACCGAGAGGTATGTGTCAATGCTGGTCCAAAATTGAATTTCCTCTCCGTTTCCGGAGAAGCATTGTTTTCAGTTTCCGACATCCTGCCGACTACACCAAATATAAGAATACTAAGTGCGGTGTTATGCCTGCTGCCGTGCAGGTGTGACTCGCTTCTTACTGCAAGTCTCCTTCACTTTCTACCCACGGAACCTCTTTGGACCCGGAAGTACTCCAGTAACCAGGACGCGACGATCCAGGCCGATGCCAGATGCTGGGGGAAAAGAAGCACTGATCACACAGAGGATCAACTCTTTCCCAGGAGGAGGAGGGACAGGATACACAGCGGTGGCCGCAACTTTCACCGATTAGGTGAATGTCATCACTGGCCCTAAGGCCTCAGCCACCCAACTGTCACCTATTTGGCACTTGCGCACCAGGTGAAACGAGCTTCACTAGGCCTAGTGAAGACTCGCGAATCGGCGCCCAACACGGAACAAGACAACACACAGAGAAGAATACTCACGTCGTCACACTTGTCAACTTGCCGGTCGAGGAGGATCGCTGCTCCTGAGGAGAGATGAACAACAGCCTTCCTACCAACTAACAGATAGGCTAAACAACTAAACTGGCCTACACTGCTATGAACTTTTGAACAAAACTGATGAGAAAGAACAGCTATAAATGTCCTCAGCTAGCAAAACAAGACACACTCAAGAAAACGCAGTAATGAAATAACAATGAGTTACCGTTACACTGGTGTTGACAGATCCGGTACGAGGGACTGACCGACAGATGCCTGTACTTCTTCCCCAGGCGCACACGCGTATTGGTCAGCCTGTAGTGGACAGCCGTCCACTACAGTAATACGGGATGGTGAGGTACGTGGAGGCGGGAACGTCTCTTCACAACCTCTAGTATCCCGAATGGAGTACGGAACGTGCGGGCCAGCCAGCCCCACACACCCAGACAACCACGGTCCAGGCGAGCTACTGCACAGCCCACCCGCTACTGGAACCGAACCTGAAGGGTCCTGCACTCTGCGTTCCAAACTGCGTGGATGCTACTATGCCCCTAGTGAAAAAGTTCCATTCCTAACCTGGACTGAGCCCAGTCCAGGTGCACCTCTAACAATGGGAGTGAGATGCTGGCCTAGTGCAAGGATTCCAACCGCAGATCTCACTATGTGTGACTAACTTACGCCCGGGCCCAAATGCCCGCCAACGCCCACAGGCCTAGTGCCTGCCTACCGGTGGAGATATAATCTTGGCCTAATACCAAGATTATTTATACAACTTTTTGGTCCTATCTATGGCACAGGCCTAATGCCTGAATGGTGGGTCAGGCCTAGCGCCTGCCTACAGAGGGGCAGTAACCTTGGCCTAACGCCAAGGTTACGAACTCTTATGGTGGCCCTTTGCTCCTAACTACTGTTCAGGCCTAGTGCCTGCTTGTGGCCACAGGCCTAATGCCTGCCTTACAAAGGGGACAGTAGTCTTGGCCTACTGCCAAGACTACTTGTGGATGCAGCGGCCCTCACCTCCTAACTGCTGTTCAGGCCTAGTGCCTGCTTGTGGCCACAGGCCTAATGCCTGACAGTCCCGGTGGTCTAGGGAGGATAATTAAAGCAGGGTGGTACAGGCCCAAAGCCTCTAACCCGGATTGGTGGGAGAGGCTGCAGAGTGGAGCATCATCAGCTCTTTTGCATCCCTCACTTTGCAGCACTCTCCGGCCGTCCTCCGCCGCTGGACTCTGGGCTCAACCTCTTCTATCTTCCTTGTTCCGCCTCTCCTCTCTTCTATCTTCTCTCTTCTCCGCCGATTCTTCCTTCTTCTCCGCCGCCACACCTTCTGTCGCTGCATGTCTTCTTCCGACGTCTTCTGGAGCTCTTTTCTGCTCCGGCACGCAACTGAACTCTGCCGCCGCCCAGCGCCTGATGTAAGACGCTGGGAGGAGGCGGAGCGATGACGCGGCGGACTCTCATTGGTCCGCCACGACGGGCATGGATTTGCCCATTGCGGCAGCTTCCCATTGGACGCCAAGCCGCGAGCCGTGATTGGCTCACGACCGGCGCCCAGTTCAAATCCTAGGGCACTGATTGGAGGAACCCAGATCCTTTCGGATCCCAGTTCCTCCGCGTTCAGGCCCTGTTGCTGTCCCGCCGCCCGCCGCCTTCCGACGCCAGCCGCCCGCTACACACTACTATGCAGACTCCAGTCTTCTTCATGTGTTTATAGTTTGTGGGAGACACCTTTTTCCTGCATATACTATATCTGTTCCATGCTCCCATCTTTGCACATATTTCTTGTATCTGACACACTTAATAACTCAGAATTATTTTATTACAGTGTATTATTTTTTAATGTCAAAACTTACACCAATGTAATAAGCAGATGGTCTGTGTTTGATTAGGGATAAAGGTTTAGCAGAACAATCACCAAATAGATGTAATTCACAGATGTATGGGGGACTTTAACAAAGGGCAGAATCAGTTTTAGGGGTCTATTTACTAAGCCTTGGATGGAGATAAAGTGGACAGAGATAAAGTACCAGCCAATCAGCTCCTAAATTGCATGTCACAGGCTGGGTTTGAAAAATGACAGGAGCTGATTGGCTGGTACTTTACCTCCACCCAAGGCTTAGTAAATAGACCCCTAAGGGAGAAGAGCTCCTGTGTGGAAGATCATATTGGGCCCCCTTCTCTCTGGCAGCGCTGGAGACTCTGGCTTTGTGCCTGTGTCTACTACGCATGTGCAGGTCTCTTGGACCATGGTGACTGTGCCTTGTTTCTGGGGGACATCTCTACTGTGCATGCGCAAATCACCAGGAAAATGGCAGTTGCACCATTTTTCCAGTGATTTTTGTCTGTAGTGATTGCTGCCATGGGAATTCAAACGGCTTAGTATAGTTACTGTATATGGGCACATGCACCTTGCACCCATTATAGATACACCAATGACAGAGTCTGAACTGCTGATGTCCAACTTACATCTGATTTCACTACTGCCCTGACAGGACTTTTAGTTTAATCAAATACGTTTGAAACATTATGTTTGTTTTATATGTTATTGGATATTCTGATGCCTGATATTCTCACACATATTATAAATTATGTATGTGTATATAATCTGGGTAAATTCAACAATTTTCCATACAGATGGGTCCACATTTATCTTGACCTTTAAAAGGATTAACTGAGACTGGCCAATCGGACTTAATCCCTTGCTGTAATGACTTAATCCCCTGCTGTATTGTTCTCTGTATTGTATTGCAGCTGAGAACAATAGATGAAGGGTTTATGCTAATAAGTCATGTTGTGCCTAGGCGCAGAAAACTAGTCAAGATAACGGTGGACCCATCTGTAATTGCACCTGGCTACAAGTGTTTGTGTAAATCACTTCTGTAGCCAGGATTGGATTATTTTTCATTTATTTTAGAAATAGTTTTAACAGTTGTTAACCTGAAGTCCAACTGGTACTGTACCTTCACCAGACCCCTCTTCTCCAACACATCTGCCATCACATTTGCACTGTCCTATTCCTGACCTTATTAAGCCACTTCATACCTCGTACATTTATATTTGGGAAACCAGACAATAGCTATAAGGCTGAAAGGATAAGGTGACCGAAGTAAGAGGGAGCACAGGAAGGAGCACACCATCTGCTGGGCTTTACTTATAGATACTTATTGCCATAACACTGTTATTACACTCTTAGGGGGAGATTCAGATGTTTGAAAATAGGAAAAAACAGACACCCAACTGACTTTTCAAACAATTGAATCTTATTATGCTACCCTATTATTGTCAACTCATAAACATACATGACAATGACATTACAACTTTTTATCTGCGCTACAGTGTAAAAATAGCTGGCTGGTGTCTATTTCACTTATTTATTATGATTTTTTTTTTCCAGTGTGTTCTGGATCTCTGATGAAAAAATGCCATATCTACATGTGACTATAAATCTTTAAACTGTATTGCTGTGCAGTAGGAGCAGAATAAAGTATTCTGCAGGGGAGTCTTATGAAAATAATGGTCATACTACCTCTATAGTGATTGGAATAAATTATCAATGTTATTGTATAATTTCAAATTTCTTCCTTACCCTTTTCCCATTATCACCTTGCAATATATTCTAAGCTCTGAGCAATGGTAATACCCTGAGTTAAAGATCCCTAGAAAATGTGCAATTTTCTTCCAAAGCTTCACAATCCCCTGTCACTGCTGACCGTAAATGTAATGATATAAGTGCACATGAGCAGTTGTAATCTATGTCACATTGGGGGTCATTCCGACCCGTTCGCAAGCAGCGGTTTGTCGCTGCGGTGCGAGCGGGTCTGGAATGCACATGCGCGGTGGTTACACTGCGCACATGCCTCGCTGCCAGGCCCGGCGACAGGGGGGGTCAAAGGGGACAGCCGTCCCGGGCCCCGACGTTGTGAGGGGCCCCAAGGTCCAGCGGCGGCAGTGGCCCCCCTGTCCATTCTCCCTCCGTTGTCCGTCCCCGCGCCGCCGCACAGGAAAATGACGGGCGCCCGCTGAGATTGTGTTACCAGCGGGCGCCCATCTCCCTGCACAGCAGCAGCCGAAGGCAGGAGCTCAGTACTGAGCTCCGGCCTCCGGCGCCGTCACTGTGTGCTGCGTGCGCTATGGGAGAGACGTCAGTCATGACGTCTCTCTCATAGTGCTGAGGAGAGGACGCCAGGAGGATGTCTGGAAGCGGGAACGGGGATCGGTAAGTATGTCGTTTTTTTATCTTTCTTAGTGCAGCGGGGGCACCTACTGGGGGCAATTTACGGGGGACATTACTACTGACGAGGGGGCAGCAGCAAGGGGCATTACTGCTGGGGGGGCATTACTACTGGGGGCATTATTACTGGGGTGCATTACTACTGGGGGGGAGTCATCTATTGGGGCATTACTACTGGGGGCATTATTACTGGGGGGCATTACCACTGGGGGGGAGTCATCTATTGGGGCATTACTACTGGGGGCATTATTACTGGGGGGCATTACTACTGGGGGGGAGTCATCTATTGGGGCATTACTACTGGGGGCAGCTACTGGGGGATATTTTTACTGGGGGCAAACTGCTGGGGGACATTATTACTGGGGGGCATCTACTGGGGGCAAACTACTGGGGGACATTATTACTGGGGCCAACTACAAGGGGGCAAACCACTGGGGGTAAGCTACAAGGGGGCAAACTACAAAGGGCTAACTACTGGGGGCATACTGCAGGAGGGCAGTACTACTGGCAGCGTAACTACAGGGGCATTACTACTGGCGGCGTAACTACAGGGGCATTACTACTGGCGGCGTAACTACAGGGGCATTACTACTGGTGGCGTAACTACAGGGGCATTACTACTTGGGGGCTAAACTACAGGGAGGCCAAACTACTGGGCGATAACTACAGGGGCCAAACTACTGGGGGCATTACTACTGGGGGCTAAACTACAAGGGGGGCATAACTACAATGGTGCAAACTACAGGGGGGCATTACTATTGGTGGCTAAACTACAAGCAGGCAAACTACTGGGGGCATTACTACTGGGAGGCTAAACTAAAGGGGGGGTAAACTACTGGGGTCATAACTGCAGGGGCATTACCACTGGGGGCATAACTACTAGGGTGCTAAATGACTGGGGGTATTACTACAGGCAACATTACTACTGGGGGCAATACGGGCATTGCATAAGGGGCACCACTACTATGGGGTCTATATAAGGGGCACTACCAGTACAATGGACATTGCATAATGAGCGCTACAACTGTGGGCATTGTATAAGAAGCGCTACTGTGGTGGGCATTATGTGTATTACGGGGTGCTACTACTGTGGGCATTATTACGCTGCCCCCTGCCCCTCACACACTGCCCCCTGTACCCAGCACCACACATTTCCCCCTGCACCTTGACCTTCACACGCTGCCCCCTGTCCCTCAAACGCTGCCCCTGCACACTGCACCATGCACCGAAGCCGCACGCAAATGTACTTGCCCCTTCCATGGTGCCCCCCCTATCATTTTCTTCTGGATCCGCCCCTGAGCGGCGGCAGCATGTAGCAGATCTAAATAATTATATATATTGCGGCATCGCGCCAGCTGCGGGCCGCCCGCTGTGCAGTTAAAAGTAATCAATAACTGACCTTTTTTTTCAGCTCCTCCACCCCCATGATCTGTGGTCACCACTTAGCATCCCCAAGCCCAGCCCCAGGTCAGCTGTCACACAACGCTACCTCCGGTCCTCCCCTCCTCTCCCAGTCATCCCCGCCCGCCCTGTCTCTGCTGTGAGGAGCGTGAGCAGGCAGGCAGGAGCAGGATTGCGGGACTGCTGGCAGCTTGTTGCGGCGGGGTGCATCAAGCTGGTCACTCGGAGGCTGAGCCTCGTTGATTCACGGCGCTGGCGGCTGTGTCTGGTAAGTCAAGTGTCTGCATTGCAGGTGCACTCGGCTCTCCAGCAGGAGTTTGGGGCTTTGGGTTTGGGATGGGCTGCGTGCAGGCACATATCATGGATGCATGTGCATGCATTACATCTGCCCTGTAAACCTGGTATTACTGTAGGTAAGAGCGAAGATTGCAGGGCGAGAAAAGGTAGGGATGGCCATTATGGTGGGGCATGCTGGATCGTTACAGGTGAGTATAACTCTCTCCCCCTCCCATAATGTGTAAAAATGGGGACTGCCTGCCATAATGTGTAAAAATGGGGGACTCTGCCTGCCTAATGTGTAAAAAAGGGGATTCTGCTGCCATAATGTGTAAAAAATGGGACTCTGCTGCTGTAATGTGTAAAAAGGGAGACTCTGCCTGACATAATGTGTAAAAGGAGCTCTGTGGTCACGCCCCTATATTTGTATATCGGGGGGGCCCACAGGGATATCAGTGTACCGGGCCCCAAGATTTCTGTTGCTGGCCCTGCTCGCTGCACGGCGACAAGGGTCACCGGGTTACGTTGCGCTCAATGAAGAAAGCGGTCACAGAGCCGACCGCAAGAAGATTGACAGAAAGAAGGCGTTCCTAGGCATCTCCGGACCGTTACCTGCCATTTTTTGGGGGGGTGGAGAAGAAAATGCAGGAGTGTCCAGGAGAACGGAGGGCGGATGTCTGACGTCAATGCTGGCTCCAGCATCGCTGAGATCGTCGCACAGGGTAAGTATGTCCAGGGCTAGTCTTGTTCTGCTTGAAATTTTTTTTTGCACAAGTGATCGCAGCCCTGCTAAGCTAATATACACTCCCCCATAGGCGTGGACTAGTTGATCGCAGCAGCAGCAAAAAGTTGCTGGCTGCGATCAACTCGTAATGACCACCATTGCACAGTCACCAAATGCTCTTATATCCTTCCCCGTCATCATACTTTTGGGAACCATAAGCCCTCAGTCCTCTGACAGATGTATTTATTGGCATATTCATTTGTAATAGCTTCCATCACAATGTTCGGAGGAGTTTTTTTAAGTGCTTTGTACATAGGGCCCTGTTCAGACTTGATTGCTGTTATGTGGATTTGCACAGTGGCCAATTATCAAATGACTGTGCATGCTACAGACTGGTGTGAAAATTTCGATTGCACGGCGTACACGAGGTGATTAACAGTAAGCGGACGTTTGGGGGGTGGTAACTGGCCGTTTTCTGGGAGTGTCAAGCGTTCCCAAGCGTTTTCAGGGTGTATAACGTCAGCTCCGGCCCCGATCAGCCTGTTTGTATCACACTGTAGGAGTAAGTCCTGGGCTACGCATACACTGCACAGCATGGAGAAATCATTAGATGGTGAGTGAGTTGCGAACGGATTTGCAGCTATCCGCTGTCTGACAAAGTTTTCGCACGGTGTACACATGCATTTGCACACTTGCACAGGGCGGGTTTTCACTCTCCCTGGGCGGCGACTATCTGATTGCAGCTCTATGCAAATTTGCAGCACAGCGATTAGGTCTGAATTAGGCCCATAGCTGTGGTTACTGATAATTTGTATCTGTAAGGCTACTATAGGATTGTGTGTGAACAAAATAGCAGACTGCCAATATTATAAGAAAGTTACATTTATATTCATTACGTTGGAGAAACCCATTTTTTCATTGCTTTAATGTATTTTTATTGCAATGTGCAGTATATGTATTACTGACTTTGGGTACACAGAATCTAGGATGGTGATGGCTGCTTATACAGTACAGTATGTTGGTAAATATAATGAAATAACTGATAGTGCTTTTTATGTTACTACCTCTTTTGTATGAAATAAATGTTAACAGTTTCTTTCAAGTAAGGTGGCTGGTAGTTATGGTCATAATGCCTTTCTCTGAATTTTGGAAATACACCATGACAAACAGGCAGGGGCGGATTGGGATCAAAAACCAGCCCGGGAAATTTATGGAAGCAGCACTAATAGAGTTGGGGTCTGTTGAGGGGGTGGAGTCTGTCAAGTGGGCAGGAGTACTGCTCTGAAGGCCTGACTATATGCAGGGATTGGAAGTGCAAAATTTTAGGGGTGTGGCTTCATGGAGAAGGGGCGTGGCCACACAATAGTGCGAATTCACATTACACCACACAGTAGTGCCGCTTATACACATTGCACCAGGTAGAACATCCTATACACACTGCGCCAGGTAAAGCATGTTATACATATTGCGCCAGATAGAGCACAGTATACACTTTGCGCCAGGCAGAGCACATTATACACATTGCACCAGGTAAAGCACATTATACACTTTCCGCCATGCAGAGCACGTTACACACATTGCACCAGGAAGAGCACGTTACACACATTGCACCAGGCAGAGCACATTACACACATTGCATCAGGCAGAGCACGTTACACACATTGCACCAGGCAGAGCACGTTACACACATTGCACCAGGCAGAGCACGTTACACACATTGCACCAGGCAGAGCACGTTACACACATTGCACCAGGCAGAGCACGTTACACACATTGCACCAGGTAGAGCACGTTAAATTAAACCCATTCACCAGGTAGAGCACATTATTCACATTGCACCAGGTAAAGCACATTATACATATTGCACCAGGCAGAGCACATTATACTAATATATAAAATATAATGATGCAGGAGGCAGGCACACTATATAATTATTAAATGTAGTAGAGTAGACAGTACTTACTGACTGTCACACAACTGGTGTGTGACGCAGTCAGAATTAGCTGGTTGCCGCGTCCAAGTGTTATCAGCAACCGCTCCTTTGTACAGTGTGACGGAGCGCCGCTACCATGCGCTTGTCGCCTCTCAAGCCGCACCCAAACGAAAACAGCCTGAGATGAGCCGCTCTCCCTGCATGCAGCAGCCAGCCTCTCAGTGGTATGTAACGGAGCAGAGGCAGCTGCTGCAGTCGGGCAGGGAGGCTGAGCTCCGGATGACGTACTTTATTAAATAAGCAAATAAAAAAATAATAATTGGTAAGCTGCGATACATCGGCGCTAGGGGGGTTTCTAGGTACTCGGAACCCCCCCTGCGTGCGCGCCTCAAACATACCTCTATAGTTAATCCTTCCTAAATCATATATAAAGCACAGCCCTCATTGGCTGGCCATCACCCCCTATGCAGGCCGCCGCCAGCCACCAGCCGCTATCTTCACCCCTCATGAATGCCGCTGCAGGCCATCAGGCGCAGCTGCGATTACGGCAGCATTAAGTGAAGCTTCTGCGCATGCGCAGAAGCTCTATGAAGCATTTAAAAAATGGCCGCTGTCGGAGCAGCTGCGCATGCGCAGAAGCTCCGACAGTGGCCATTTTTGAAATGCTTCACTGGGCTTCGGCGCAGCTTCACTTAATGCTGCCAGTTTACCATGATCACGGCTGCGGTGGCCTTCATAGGGGGTGACGGCCAGCCAATGAGGGGACGCCGGACCGGCCAAACGGAATCTGGTCCGGCGTCCTGGCACACCAATCCGCCCCTGCACACAAGGGTGGTTGGACATAAGGCTAACAGGGAAGTGTTTGTTGAAATATGAGCGGTGAAGCTGTTGCCATCAGAGCCGGTTCTAGACCTTGTGGCGTCCAGGGTGAAAGTTTCCTGTGGCGCCCCCCCAGGTAAAACAGAGTTGGTGCACGCCCCAAAAATAGGGGCGTGGCTTCTTCATAGGGAAGGAGCATGTCCATAGTTATCTCCTTGTACTTGTGCCCCCTGTAGATTTGCCCCCAGTAGTTGTGCCCCCTGTAGCAGTGCCTCCAATAGTTGTGTGCCCAGTAGCTGTGCCCCCAGCAGAGGCGTAGCTTTACTAATGGGGGCCCCACAGCACAATCACCATGGGGCCCCCCTGGCTGACTGCTGAGACTGCCCCCTCTTCCCCCCAGTGGACTACACACAAACACAGAAGTTTCCCCCTTCCCCCGCAACCCACCCTGTGGATTGCTCATGGAGACCTTCTCCCCCCATGAACTAAGCAAAGACCCCAGTTCCAGCAGAACGGCACTCACCATCGGTGCCCCGCTGCCTGCTTTTCATTTCTCAGCAGTGTACTGCTCCGCTCTCCATCCCGGCCGGCTCCATCTCGTCTCTCCTTACTGACGCTGGGAGGAGGCGTGGCCATGGTCCAGGGATGTCCCTGCAGGCTCAGCCACGCTTCCTACCAGCATCAGTTTAGGACAGAGGAGACGGAGATGGCCACCAGAGCAGCAGCACACTGCTGAGAAATAAAAGCAATGGGGTTCAACAACTAGGTGCAGGAGGAGGGCCAGGCCCCTGAGGCTGCCTGGGCCCCGTAGCAGCTGCACCTCCTGCACCTATTGTAGCTACGCCCTTGGCCCCCAGAAGTTGTGACCCCTGTAGCAGTGCCCCCAGTAGTTGTGTCCCCAGTAGATGTGCCCCCTGTAGATGTGCCCCCTGTAGTTATGACCCCAGCAGTTGTGCCTCCTGTAGCTGTGCCAGTGCCCCCATTAGTTGTGACCCCATAGTTGTGCCCCTTGTAGCTGTGCCAGTGCCCCAGTAGTTGTGCCCCCTGTAGCTGTGCCAGTGCCCCCAGTAGTTGTGACCCACGTAGCTGTGTCCCTTGTAGCTGTGCCAGTGCCCCCAGTAGTTGTGCCCCCTGTAGCTGTGCCAGTGCCCCCAGTAGTTGTGACTCCCGTAGCTGTGCCCCTTGTTGCTGTGCCAGTGCCCCCAGTAGTTGTGCCCCCTGTAGCTGTGCCAGCGCCCCCAGTAGTTGTGCCCCTTGTAGCTGTGACAGTGCTCCCAGTAGTTGTGTCCCAGTAGCGCCGCACAGACACACACATTTAAAAAAAAAACACATACACAATACTTACCGCTCCTGCTGCGCTGCCCTCCGTCTCCGGCCGCCAGCTCCTCTCTACTATGGGAGAGACGTCATGAGGCCTCTCCCACAGTAGCGCCGCACAGACACTAGGGGTCAATTAAGACCTCTAGTGTTTGTCACTGGAGCCGGCTTCAGACGGGGAGCGGGGGGATTGAAGGGGGTCACCGGGATCAGGAGTAGCGGCTCTTGCCACGGCGATGGCAGTGCCTTCGGGGCAGTGACGCCACGGGCAAAAAGCCTGCTTGCTCGTGGCAAGAGCCGCTACTGGTTGCCATGGCTACACAGTATACCTCTGGTGCTGCCCATGTGAGGCCACTTCTACAAATTTTATCAGGGCCACTTTTAGGGGTCTATTTACTAAGCATTGGATGGAGATAAAGTCACTGGAGATAAAGTACCAGCCATTCTGCTCCTAACTGTCATTTTTCAAACACAGCCTGTGGCATAGCAGTTAGGAGCCGATTGGCCGGTACTTTGAGGGTAATTCAGAGTTGATTGCAGCAGCAAATTTATTAGCAGTTGGGCAAAACCATGTGCACTGCAGGGGAGGCAGCAGTGGTGCTGAGAGAGAGGGGGAGGGGGTACAGATTACCCGGGCCCAGGCATGCCAGGGGGCCCGGGGCAAGACCACACCAGTAGGCATTTTTATGGTGGGGTAATTTTCTTTTCCTCTATTATAAATCAGTGAACAGGCAGGCGGGAGTGCGAGCAGTGGGTCGGCCCGCCAGGAGGCAGGATGTATGTGTGTGTCACCTGGCTGTTTGTCCCTTGCCGTTGACGTCTCTCACAACCACTTCCAACAGCCGCACCGCTGCTAGGATCTTGCAAGATGATGACGCCATCAATCTCTGGATGCCCTCTTAAGAATTAGCAGGCTTCGGGAGGTGGGCAGGGACTGGGAGGGGCAGGCATGCAACTGGCTGGGCATGGCCCATGGGTTTAAGAAGTGGCGCAGCTCAGCTCAATCTTTGTATTATTCTTTTTTTTTTTTTTTTACATGTTTTTTTATTGAAGCAAAAGTAGTTGACAGTTATCAGAAATCAGGATTAAGTCACTAACCATAACAATACAACATACAGTTCTAAAAAGGCGATAAGGCATTTTTGAGACAGCACGTTAGACAGACTGACAAATTGTGCTATGAACAGTTTACAAAAGTATATGTTAATCACAGGCTGAGTGAACAATGTACTGCTCCAAACACATTTTTTCTAAATTTTCCCAACCAAAACGGGGAGAGCATGAGCTACGACCGCAGCCCATGGTCATAGCATAAACTGCAGGTTTTTATTTAAACTACCTACAGTATGAGGTCTAAACTGTATTCCCTTGAGGGCTAAATAAAAATATCTGGAAAACAGGAAACAACAGTGTTACTTATTTTTTCTATTCCTTCCCTAACCGAAGTCACAACAAAAGAGAAAGAAAACAACAACAACAACAACAACAACAACAAAAAAACATCCCATCTATAAAGTGGCTATATCCAGGGAAGCTTTCCAACACACACTGAAGTGCTAATAATAGATACAAAATCAAATAATACATCCCTACACACACAGGTGGATGTTATGATAATTATCTGATATGGCCTAATGGATCAAATTAGCAGGATGCGGCAAATATATAAACATAAGCACCTATTTGCTATTCTACAATGAGGAGAGAAGAGAGATTTCACAAAGTTATAGTCGGCAGGGAGAGCGCAATAAAACATGGGTCATTATCTATCTCTTCATGTAATTGCCCCTAATGGGCATAAGTAGAAAGGTAAAGTAAACATAGATAGGGGTGAAAAACAATAGCACAGAAATAGGTACCATGATGCAAGTATGAACGAGGTTAAACCAAAGCTGTAAATGACAAAGTCAAAAGTAAAGGTGCCAAGTAGTGACCTCTGAGACGATCCATGCAGAGCTGGAACTGATTGCAGCTCCCGACCACATTGTAGAGCCTGTACGGAGGGAATAGCACGCGCCATTGTGTCCTCCTGTCCCAAGACAGGAATACCGTCCATCCAAGTGTGATGGTATGGGTCACTCTGAGTATAGAGGAGGCTAGACGTAGGGGTATCAACCCCTTCCAGGTGCTGGGAACAGCAAGCAATGGGATCAGGCATCGCTATAGGTGGAAAAATTTCAGCCGTGGACGCATCCGCAGACTGAGATGCAGGAACCTTAGAATCCACCACGGCGTCTATTCTAGATAGCAGACGATTGATCCGGTCATCCAAAAATGATAATAGGACAGCACTCAGTTCCTCAGTAAAGCGATGCAGCGCTTCAGTAGCCATATTCAGTAAAGCGAGGTTACTCTTGGTGTCTGGAGAGAGATGTAGGGGAGGCACCCCAGCCCTGGCCAGCAGCAAATTGAAGTGATGACCCAGCAGAGAGATCCAGTACCTCCAATGTAGCGTGGAGTTGCAGCTGCAGACAAAAAGATTCCTCCCTTGAAAACAGGCTCCAGCGGCTTTGAAGCCTCAGAAGAGGAATAGTTGAGCGGGAGAGACTTGCACGTTCTCCCCGAGAATCGCGCCCAGAAAATGGCGGGCGGTCATATGCGCCTGATACCTTGCAGGCTGGATTCCGGTGTGATAAGAGCGGCTCCGGACCCAGGACCCACACTGAAAGCGGCAGGAGTGTGGCAGAAAGACTGTGTGTAGCTAGGGAAAAGCGAACCTAGGGTAAAGCTGCAGTTTGGGAGCAGTTTCCAGCAGCTGAGTCCAGAGCCCATATAAAATGCGGCCACACTTGCTGCCCCGCCCACCGGAAGTCCTCTTTGTATTATTCTAATAATGTTTATAGTCAAAACTCTGGAGTAAAAAGTCTATGGCAGGGGAGATATCCTACCTTGTCCGCACATCTCTGATTAAAACTCACCAAATTTCCAGCAGCATATAATGTGTATAATGCCCACATGTATATACCGCTGCACCTGCTTATAATGCCCACATGTATATACTGCTGCACCTGTGTATAATGCCCACATGTATATACCGCTGCACCTGTGTATAATGCCCACATGTATATACCGCTGCACCTGTGTATAATGCCCACATGTATATATTGCTGCACCTGTGTATAATGTCCACATGTATATACTGCTGCTGCACCTGTGTATAATGCCAACATGTATATACTGCTGCACCTGTGTATAATGCCCACATGCACCCTTGGGCTCATATAGTGTGTGTAAATCTGGCTCTGGTATTAGCCAGTGCCTCCTGAGCCATGTACCTCACAACACGTCCCTGATATATATGTGGCCACACCCACTCCGGGGGTGTGGGGTGTGGGGGGGTGCCGGGTAGTTGTTGTACCGGGGCCCAGGATTTCCCTGGGAGGCAGATATAACATTTGCAGAGAGAGTTAGATTTGGGTGGGTTATTTTGTTTCTGTGCAGGGTAAATACTGACTGCTTTATTTTTACACTGCAATTTAGATTTCAGTTTGAACACACCCCACCCAAATCTAACTCTCTCTCCACACGTTATATCTGCCCCCCCCCCCTGCACTGCACATGGTTTTGCCCAACTGCTAACAAAATTGCTTCTGCGATCAACTCTGAATTTGGCCCTTTATCTCCAGTGACCTTATCTCCATCCAAGGCTTAGTAAATAGACCCTTTTGTTTCCAATCTACCAATGTAGACACCTGAATCGGGGAACTTACTCATCCAATCTGTGCCGTAACTAGACATTTTGGTGCCCTGTGCTTAGAACCAGGGATAGTGCACGCCATAGTGTCTGTTACTGATATTACACCGCACAGTAGCATCTATTACTGACTTTACGGGATGTAGTTATGAGACTGCACAGTAACGTCCATTACTCAAATTACACAGCGCAGCAGTGTCCGTCTTTCACATTACACCGCACAGCAGTGTCCGTCATTCACATTACATCACACAGTAGTGTCCGTTATTAACATTATACTGCACAGTAGTGCAATTCACATTACACCGTACAGCAGGGTGGGCAACATGTGGCCCGCGGACCGGATGCTGCCCACGAACCGGTGCCGCCTGGCCTGCTGTCTCCCACCAGTGTGCAATGACAAGCGGCCCGATTGGCTGAGCTGCTTGTCAGTGCGCTACAGAGCTCCGAGATGCGATGCTGCTGAGGAAAGACACAGGGGCTGCTGACCGGTATTTCCTCTGTGACATCAGGCACTGGGTGGCGCGGTGGGTGGAGCCATGGCAGGAGTCTGGATATGTGCAGCAGCAGCAGCGGGGCCGCACTATCTATCTTTGAATGCACTGGTAATGTATGTAGCTGTGCGCTCAGCTCCGTGTCTACTGGACACACCACTACATACATTACCCCGCATTATAAATAGATTGTCTGCTAAAGGAGCGCCTCTATCAATAAAATACCACAAGAAGTATATGTATGTAATTAATAAATTTCTGAGTTACTGCGCTTGTCGACCAACTATGTGTAGTTGAGAAACAAAGAGAAAAAAATACCTAAAAAACGGCTGCATTGTATGTCAGAAATAAAATATGAGAGAGAGAGCCAGCATATAAAAATAAAATGTTTAATTACAATGATATTAAGATTATTCCAATATGGTAATACCAATAAACAACAATGTGAATAAAAAAACACACAACACTTGTCACAGAGTGTCAGATAGAACTTGAAACCTTCCAATAGGTAATGACTGAGATGAAGACTGCAGTCTCTATCCACAGCTGCCGATGCTAGCTGCTGATCAAACACTGGGAGATCAGTAAAACAAATGGAGTTCCAGAACTGAATGTCTGTGCAACACCCATACAATGCAGTAGTTAATACCTCTCCGATGGGCTGGTTAGTAGTAGTGACAAGTGTTGTGTGGTTTTTTATTCACATTGTTGTTTATTGGTATTACCATATTGGAATAATCTTAATATCATTGCTATTAAACATTTTATTTTTATATGCTGGCTCTTTCTCTCATATTTTATTTCTGACATACAGCGCAGCCGTTTTTTATGTATTACCCCGCATTAGATTGGTGTGGCCAGCGCTTATTGTCCGTCCCCTCTCCGCTGAGTTATCAGACGTACGCACTCCGTAGGCAACATTAGCGGAGAGGCACTACAGCTGCATGGGCACATACTCCACGCCCCTTCCTCGGCTCACTTATCAGCGCTGCCTCCTCCTCCTCCTCAGGCAGCTTGGCGCCACCACCTCCTCCTTCTATGGAGAAACAGGATCCTGGAAGGTGAAAAGTTACACACTCATGTCATGGGCATTTGGAGAGTGTGTGGTAGAAAAGTGTTGTAGTGTTGCTTTGGTTTAAAATGATTGGTATTTTGTACATTATATTAGTGAATAATGCATTTCTCTGTGGATGACACCAGCCTTGAACTGCTTGCTCCCTCTCTCTCGGACTCTGCCTGACTAATGTGTAAAAAGGGGGACTCTGCTGCTGTAATGTGTAAAAAGGGGGACTCTGCTGTTGTTATGTGTAAAATTGTCTTGTATTGTATATACAAGATATTTTGTGTGTGGCCCTCGAATATTCACTGGAAGTGTTAAGCGGCCCCACAGCTGAAATAATTGCCCACCCCTGACGTACAGTAACATCCGTCATTCACATTACACCACACAGCAGTGTCCGCCATAGCAGGAAGCGAGGCGGACCTTGCTCTAGCAGATGGGCGGCAGAAGGCAGACAGAGGAAAGAACTCATGTCTTTGTTGGGGTGCCACAATGGTAGATGCAGGTTGTTGGTTCTCCGCTCACAGGGCATATGCGCTACATATGCGCTGTGTGCCTAGCACACTCGGCACTGCACTAGTTATGGCCCTGTATCCAATCGTGCATAGATTATCAGCAACCAGAACAAAGGGACCAATCAAATCTTGCAATTTATTTTTCTCACATTTTTACGTCAGTTGTGAGGTTTTGGGCATTGGAACTCAGAATCTCTTAATATGCCATGTTCCCACTGCCATGTCATGTTTACTAGGACTCCAGGAAGGTAAGTTATTAAACATGGATGCAGAGAGTGTGATTCGGGCCCCCATGTGCAACACACATGCTGCACCCATATGCCATTGCGCCTACTGTGAGAAACACTGGATGTGACGACAATAATGCATGGGTATGTTAGTGCAGAGTGTGCATGACCAGTGCCATAGAGGTATAGATACCACCTCCCTCTAGCCAACTACAGTGGGTGCATCTATACACATGAAGCCATGTGGATACTTACGTTAGCATAGGGTAGTAAGTATGGTTGCTACATCCAGTGGCTATCTAAGGAGGGAGGTATAGCGAATGCCCAGGTCATATTGGACTGGGCATAATTAAGTAATGGTATTATTTGAATTGAGTGATATATCAATGTACAGTGTATAAAGAAAAATTTCATCTGGATGAAGTAGGCCTGCCCTTATTCTGTACAATGTACAAATTGTGTTTATACTATTTAGATATGCTGATCACAGGCTGGGGTATTGGGACAGAGTTTGTTTACAATTTAACCCAGACTGTCCACAAGAGGAGTCGAATCTCCTTTGATCTAGGGCACAGGTTCTCAAACTCGGTCCTCAGGACCCCACACGGTGCATGTTTTGCAGGTCTCCTCACAGAATCACAAGTGAAATAATTAGCTCCACTTGTGGACCTTTTAAAATGTGTCAGTGATTAATTAATACACCTGTGCACTTGCTGGGTGACCTGCTAAACATGCACTGTGTGGGGTCCTGAGGACCGAGTTTGAGAACCACTGATCTAGGGGAAGAGATATTGCTGAAGAAAAGCATTTGGTCCATCCTTCCTGAGCAAGCCCATAAAAACTACATAGTACTGTTTGGTATTCCAGACCTTTAAGCTTCAATGAATTAAGTGACCCTGGGGAAACCCCTCACAGACACTATGGCCAGGAGAGTGTGACCCTATCGTCTTGTAGCATGTTTTAAAAACTGATCTAGGCTGATTACAAAGCATGGTCTCCAAGTTTCAAACAGTAATAGAGATAAGAGCATCCACTCTTGCTCAGAGGGCCAGGGGACCCTCAATCAATCAATTCTGGTTTTGGAAGGGTTAAAATACTTCCAAGGGTGGGGGCTGAGAGTGAACTGCAGTTGGCTTAAATATGAGAAACACTCAACAGACAGTGTTCATTGTTGTGAAGGGATCTATATAATCATAATGAAACCAAGCTATAGGAGGAGACTTCACTTCCACCAGCGTTCAATCCTGTCTAGGAGACATGAACGTTGTTCTTTTAACCATTTTTTTAAATGAAATTGTTATTACTTGTGTGGCCATTTAAAATGTATTATAATCTTGTAACCTTTTTGTAGCTATAAGCTTTGAAGATATTCTTGAATTAAATAATAAAAATTTAGTTCTGGTTCTTTGTTTTTGACCTGAGGCCTCAAGTGGCCCATGTTACCTATTTTTCTAAGTATAAATAATTGTGTGTGCGGGTGAGAGCAGGAGCTTATCCTGAGTGTTGTCCCGTATGTCTCTTCTGCTGGTTGCAGTGACCGTGTTGATTAACCACACATGCTGAGATAACCGGTGAATGTCAAGGGTGGCGATTCTCAGATTGGGGTATATGGAGGATCGACTCACAGGATTGTGCAGATTTCTACATTTGTGGAATTCTATTTCACAGTGACCTTATGTTTAAGGCACAGTCACAAATAATAAATAATAAAAACTAAACAGAGGACATTAGCAAATATATATATATATATATATATATATATATACATGTATATATATATATATATATATATATATATACACACACATACACACAGTATATAATTGTGGAGCGTGGCTTCACAGCCTCACAGAGAATCAGCAGTTTCTTTGAGCTATTCTTGGAATCTGCACATGTGCTTAATTTTACAGTAACCCCCTAATTATAAGGCAGTGATGGGCAACCTTAATAAGAAAAATTAATTAAGCCACAGGTCACTTATCTGGGTTACATGTGATCTTAATAAACAATATAAAACACCCAAAGGGCAAAAAGACAGTTCAAAGAAGGATGGTCCCAATGTCTGCAATAAATTTAAGGGTTAAATTCATGGTTTAATTCATTTTTCTTATTAATGTTTACTTTAAGAGGATTAGTGAAACCTCTCTATTAAGCCAGAGGCTGCTAATGCTGGGTGTACTGCGCAATAGTTTGATTTTATTATTGTGTTGTACACCATAATAAAATTGACGAGTCAATTTTTGTTCTACAAATTAAATGCTGCAATTATAATTTTGCAGTTCAGTGTTATTGACCCGTATGTGTGATTGTCAGCAGAAAACTTGATTGTTTTATTATTAAATTGGAACAACATGATCATTACCAGTTGAAATCACTACTGGTTAGTTTGTATTTAATTGAGACAAACTATTTTATTCACAGTGCAATCTGGTTGCAGGCTAAAGCTAAAACTGCCCAGGCTGATTGTATTGTATACTGGCATCTGTAATGCGTTTTTCAATGTATGTAGAAACACTAGTAAAAATGGATAAATTTGCATTCATGTGCGCATTATAAATGCATTAACAGGCTGATTTATGGGTTTCTCTTGAGCTTACCTAGGCACAAAATAGAATAAGGGCATCCACAATAATGCACCACAGCACTGCAAGTTAGGCACACACTAACATGAACATGCATTGGACAGAATGATTTTTATTTTCACATCAATGTAACTGCTTTGAATAGATGTATCAAGCAGTAAAAAGAGTGGATAAGTGGCCCAATCAGCTTCTATCTAGCATTTTATAGAATGCACTTTATAAATGCTACCTGAAAGCTGATTGGTTGCTATGGCAACTTCTCCACTCTTCACTTCTTGATACCTTCTCCATTTACTTTATTATAAGTAAGTATGTATTGTAATATAGGTAGGTGTTGCTGATTAACACTGACCTTTCCCATATACAAAACTAGCTGGTTTAACTGGCTTTGCTTGGATTGAAGAGGGAACCTTGAAGTACATCTGCAGCCTTCAGTTTTTTACATTGTCCTCGTCTATAACCCATGTGGCAGGGACAGCATGATTTCACATGAGGTGAATGTGGAATGGCAGGATATTACAGGATTAGAACAGCAGCAATAGGTCTTGTGGAATCCAGACCAGGTTTTAGTTGAGTCTGTTGCAACCCACAGCTGGGCTAATCACTAAAATTTGTCTGCTACCTTTAAAAATGTGTTTGTTCAGTAGGGCATTGCTCCTAATGCCAGAAAGTGACTAGGCGATAGGTTGGGGATCTGTGGTTACATTAGTCACCATTTGGAATCTGTACTACTTGTGCTTAGTAGAACTTTGAATGTTGTGCTGCTATTGCCTGTAAAACCTAACCTGCAAAACCTGTATGTACAGTGTAATCTGCCTGAGGTGGAAATAAAGTGAGTTGGACTGTACTCCGTCTATGTGGCTCTGTCATATTTGGCACCCGAACAAGTACCACAATTGTTGGCTGATATCTGCAACAAAACCCTGAAACTTTAACTGGATACACCCACAGCGACATTGAGACACATTGCAGGATGCTAGCCACTGCATAGCGGCTTGGTAAGTTTTTTTTAATAATTAAACAGCGTTAGCATCCAAGTCGCTGATCCTGGGCCAGGACTTCCAGCTGTTACAGTAGGTGGTTACCTGTCATAACACTGACAGACAGACAGAGGCTGAGCTGTCCCAAAGGCTGAGATCTGCTGGAGGCCAAGGTTGTATGACTGTAAAGCCCTCTCTTGTCAGTGAGCAACAGGGGAAAGGTGAGATTGAGACACATTTGTCCCCCATTGGTGAAAGTGTGTCTCTGTAGGACTTTTGGTGAGATCAACAGAACGATGGCAACTTGTCCAATGCTTTTGAAAATGTGGTAGTGGTAAATGGTAAGGTAAACTCTGATTTACCAACTGAAGGTGTACCTTACTTTGTGTTGAAAAATTATTTGTTTTACCTTGTAACTTATTTGCAAGGTAACGGGGTAGATGAGTTGCTGGTTCCCCAGAAACACAAGTAGCTGGTATTGAGGGTGGCTCACACTTTTATGGAGTGGCCATTTAGGGGAGGAGAAAACTCTCCAGCATATCCAGCTATGGTTCTTCTTACCAGGCATTCATGCTGCAGTAAAAAAATATTGTCAGGAATGCCCAGTGTGCCAAAAGACTGCACCCAGGCCAGAATTTAGGGCGCCCTTTGTTCCCCTGCCTATCATATCCATGAATTGGTATGGATCTCATAGGGCTAGTGGGACAAAAATCTGCTTGTGGGCAGCAGTATATATTGTGATGATGGACTATGACACCAGGTACCTGGAGGTCATACCACTACATAACTTGAAATCTAGCACTATTTCCCTGGAGTTGTTGATGCTTTATACCCATCCGGGAATATCAAAAGAGGTCCTGATGGACCAAGGTACCCCTTTTGTGTCTAAATTAATGAAAGACCTGTGTCGTCTGTTAAAAGTGGATAGAATAACCATTTCAATTTACCACCTGCAGACAGACGGCTTGGTCAAATGCTTTAACTAAACCCTGAAGTAGATGATAAAAAGGGCGGTATCACAGGAGAAGGGAGATTGGGACCTACTCTTGCCTTATTTAATGTTTGTGGTTTGAGAGGTACCCTAAGCCTCTACGGGTTTAGCCCTTTTGTGCTACTGTACGGTAAACAGCCCAGAGAGATACTAGATCTGTTAAAAGAATGGTTGGAGCAGTAATTGTCTCATGAGCTTAACATCATTCAGTTTGTGTCTCAATTATACGGTCGTCTAGGGCAAATTGCAGTACTTCTGGACAAACATATGGAAAGGGCTCAACAGTGTCAAAAATGCCATTATAACATTACCACTGTTAATTGAACCGTTAATGCGGGCGGCAAGGTACTGGTACTCGCTCCTACTACTGAAAGTAAACTGTATGCCCAATAGCTAGGCCCTTATGAGCAGTGGGACCTGTGAACTATAAGATGCAGCAGTAGGGTAGAAATAAATAGGTACAAGTCTACCAAGTGAATTTGCTGAAGCCTTGGAAAGAAAGTGCCAGTAAGCCTTCTTTAGTGGCCGTGAAAACCCCAGAATTTCAGGTGCCCATTGAAGTCACCTTGAGTACTAGCAAGAAACAAGAAGTGGCAAACTTACTAGCACAGTACCAGGATGTGTTCTCTGCCCTCCAGGGGAAAACCCAAATCATACAGAATGATATTGTTGATAAAACAAAGACCATATCATATACCTGAGGCAAAACAGGCAGCAGTAAAATGGGAAGTGGAAGAGATGTTGTGCCTATGGGTCATAGAGGAGTCAAAAACTGAATGGAATAACCCCATTGTTTTAGTGCCAAAGCCTTTAGGAGCGTTAAGATTTTGTAATGACTTCAGAAAGTTAAATAAAGTTTCTCAGTTTGATTGCAATCCTATGCCCTGGGTTGACGGACTGGTAGAAAATGTAGCAAAAGCCAGTATCTTACCATGCTAGATTTAACAAAGGGGTACTGTCAAATTCCTCTGATGGAAGTTGCCAAAGCAAAGACAGCCTTCTCTTCCCTAGAGGGTTTGCCCTTTTAGTTTGCATGGCGCCCCTGCAACTTTACAGAGAGCTGTGAATACATTTCTCTGGCTGCAAATGGAATTCACAGCAGTGTATTTAGATGACATTGTCATTTTGAGCTCTGACTGGGAGTCGCACCTTCCAAAGGTGGAGGTAGTGTTACAGTGTCTACAGGCACACGGGTTCGCAGCTAATCTGGAGAAGTGTGCCACTGGAATGGTGGAGGCAAAGTATTTGGGGTACATTGTAGGACGAGGATAAGCTAAACCTCAACCCAGCAAGGTGGAAGCAGTCCTTACATGGCTTAATTAATAAAGGGATAGGAAAAAGGAATGTGGAAGGGGAGATGGAACTCTGCACAAGTCTGATAATTTAACTTTATTGACAAGAACCCCGAATAATATCATTATGTTAATTGCATTTACTGCAATAAATCATCGGGGGTGCTACCAGAAACAGGATACATAATAGCTACAACAAACAAAAGAAATGAATGTCTTCAAGAAATTGATTTTTAAAATATACCTTTTATTATATCAATTAAAAGTCATCCAATCACGAAATAGATACATTATATCTAAATATATATGAAGTGATATTAAAACTAAAGGGCCCTACTCACTGGCCGACCCGCCGCCGAGCTGCCCGACGGCGGATACGGCCGACGAGCGACCCGGCGGCGGGGGGGCAGTGACGGGGGGAGTGAAGTTTCTTCACTCCCCCCGTCACGCGGCTGCATTGAAGTGCAGGCAAATATGGACGAGATCGTCCATATTGGCCTGCATGCACAGCCGACGGGAGACCAGCGATGAACGAGCGCGGGGCCGCGCATCGTTCATCGCAGGAGTCTCCACACTGAAAGATATGAACGAGTTCTCGTTCATTTATGAACGAGATCGTTCATATCTTTCAAAAAATCGGCCAGTGTGTAGGGCCCTAAAGGCTGCTACTTATTTGTTAGTTTCAATTCTTGGTAATAGTCAGGAGGAGCAATATTTGTACTCAATTGGATATGTCCTGATGAGTACTCATTATTGTGACGTATGGATATAATCTATTTATTAATAAACAATGTATGCTAAGTATATATGTAAATATATCCATACATACTTAAAAGTGTGACATCTATCAGACAATCATTCTACAGTAAGTATACATATAAAAGGAATTCAAGGAATCATTATTTACATAAATGAAGCAGAATTAAATTGGTAAGTATCATGTGTTCAAGCTATGTGCTGCAGTTTGTTACTGTGTTTATATTCAGTCTGCGGTAAGTATATAGGTTAATGGATGCAACGTCTGCAGTAAGTACATAAGTAAATTAATGTAAATAGACTGTATGTTCTCAGGGAAACAGTATTCACAAATGCATAAACCTTGTATCTGTGAGCACCGTATATTCATCTGGTTCACTGCAATTGGTCACTGTATTTATTGATCTAAATAAACCTGTAATTTTACAGTATATTTATACAATTGCATACCACCCAACATGACCCTCTCCAGGAGGGACAAAATGGTCTGCTCCTGGATGCTTCTCTTAATATATGAGTGCCGGCACCTGTTTTGAACAGGTTAATGGATAAGAAAGGTGTTTCAGCACAGGTGATGGCAATCATAAATTAAGAGGGAAGTCCAGGAGCAGAGCATTCTGTCCCTCCTGGAGAGGGTCATGTTGGGAGGCATACTATTGCAACAGTGGGATCTATGGTGGCAGTGGCGTAACTAGAAATTTTTCTCCCCCAAGCCAAAAAATTATCTCCCCCTCCCCCCATAATTGGCACTAGTAAAGCGATGAATCTGCACCAAAAAAGTGGTGTGGCTTTGTTGAAATGGGCATGGCTTCGCATAAAGGGGTGTGGCATTGCAGGAAAAGACTACCTTATACCCCAGTTTTGCAACCTGCAGGCCCAGACGTTGGCCACCACAGGAAAGAAAAATAATCCTGATTCATGCCCCTTACATTATTTGTAATTTTTCCTCCTTATAGTAATGCCCAGTATACATTATGCCACATACTGCAATGGCCCTTAGACGTTATGCCACACACAATAATGCACATGATACAATATGTACTCACCATAATGCCCCCGACACATTTTGCCACACACCGTAATGCCTGTGACACATTATGACAGGAATCGCAATGCCCGTTATACATTATGCTACACACTGCAATGTTCCTGATACATTATAGCACATACAATGCCTGTGACACATTATGACACACACCGCAATGACCCTGACACATTATGACACACACCGCAATGTCCGTGATACATTATGCCACACTGCAATGCCCCTGAGACATTATACCACATACCACAATGCCCCGTAATATAGTATGCCACACACCGTAATGCCTGTGACACATTATGACACACACCGCAATGTCCGTGATACATTATGCCACAAACCGCAATGCCCATTACACATTAAGTCCTACAGTAAGGCTTCTAATTACTTTTAAATTACCTGCTCGTTGCCAGGGTTTTCATGCTCTTGGTTCCATGCACGGTGCCAGGGGTTTTCGTGCTCAGGGTGTCGTGCTCGTTGCCAGGGGTTTCATGCACTGGGTGTCATGCTCGTTGTCAGGGGTTTCATGCTCTTGGTTCCATGCACGGTGCCAGGGGTTTTCATGCTCAGGGTGTCATGCTCGTTGCCAGGGGTTTCATGCACTGGGTGTCATGCTCGTTGCTAGGGGGTAATGTTTGTTGCTAGGGCTGTGCTCCCAGTGCCACATATGCCCCCAGGGGTGGTATTCATGTGACCGGCGGCCGGGAGACCGACAGTCACGTGACCTCCTCCAGCATCCCGACCCCTCACTATCCCAATGGTCGGCATGCCGACCAACAGGGACTATTTCCACTCGTGGTTGTCCACGACACCCATAGAGTGGGAATAGAACCCGTGGCGAGTGCAGGTCGCCACCGAGCCCGCAAGGGGCTTGCAGCACTCGCCCCTCACCGCCGGGATCCCGGCGTCGGTATGCTGCCGGGATCCTGGCGTCGGTATGCTGACCGGCGGTCTCCTGAGCGCCGGTCAGCCATATACACCCGGCCCCCAGTGCTAGATATTCCCCCACAGTGCCAGGTACACACATGCCCCCAATGCAAAGATGCCCCCCCCCCCAAGTGCCAGGTACACATATACCCCTCAGTGCCACATATGCCCCCTCAGTGCCACATATGCCCCCCCCAAGTGCCAAATATGCTCCCCCTTCCCCAGTGCCAAATATGCTCCCCCAGTGCCATTTACAACTCACCCCCGCTCCGCTGCTGTTTTTGCACAGCGCACGCCTCTCCTGTGTCCCTCCTATGTCTCCAGCGGGTCTGTTAAATGAAGTGCCGATTCGTGAGCCAGTCAGAGCTGACGAACCGGCACTTCATTTAATAGACACGCCGGAGACGCAGGAGGGACACAGGAGAGGCGCGCGCTGTGCCCTCCATGTCCCTCCTTCACAGCAGCGGCTAGGGCGCCAGCGGAGGGAAGGAGGGAGACAGCAGTTTGACATGCGGACGGCTCGTTCGCATGTCAATCTGCTCTGCGCTAAATCAGTGGCGGCGCCCCCCCGCAGCCCTCCACCTCCAAGCCACCGCGAGGGCTGCGGGGGCAGTAGTTACGCCACTGTATGGTGGTCATTCCGAGTTGATCGCAGCCAGCAACTTTTTGCTGCTGCTGCGATCAATAGTCCACGCCTATGGGGGAGTGTATTTTAGCTTAGCAGGGCTGCGATCGCTTGTGCAGCCCTGCTAAGCTAAAAAGAATTCAAGCAGAAGTAGACTAGGGCTGGAGATACTTACCCTGTGCGATGGATCCAGCGATGATGGGCCCAGCTTTGACATCACACCTCCACCCTCCGTTGTCCTGGACATGCCTGCGTTTTACTCACCACTCCCCGAAGACGGTCTCCAACGGTCCGGATCCGCCCATCCACGCCTCCTTCCGGTCAATCTTCTTAGCAGTCGCCGCTGCGACCGCTTCCGTCAGTGTGGCTGCGGCGTAACCCGGTGACCCCTGTCGCCGGGCAATGTCGTGCATGCGCACAGCGGCCGCCGCGCATGCGCATTCTGCACCCGTTCGAAAAACAGCTGCGTGCGTACGGGTCGGAATGACCCCCTATATTTTCTTTTGGCCCAATACTATTGGTACCTATCAATTATGTGCAGACATGTACTCATATGGACATAATAGGTTGTAAATTGTGTTAATTATTATAATCATCAATCTTAATAAACTTTATTTTCCACAATGAGTCCCTGTTTTATTTATACACTCATATCCACTTCACACTGCTATAGTAATTATGTTGAGAAAATTGCTGCTTATTCAGTCAGTCCAGTAATTTGTTGATTACATACAGCCGTTGGTTGACACACTTATAACAGTTTGTAACTATTATTTGTTGTAATCATCAGCCTTAATAAACTGTGTTTTCCACAGTGTGTCCCTGTTATTATGATATTTTTTTTTTTACATTTATGCACTCATGTCCACATACCTCCCAACATGTCCCTCTCCAGGAGGGACACAATGCTCTGCTTCTGGACTTTTCTCGTAATTTAAGATTGCCGACACCTGTGTTGAACAGGTAAATGAATAAGAAAGGTGTTTCAGCACAGGTGATGGCAATCATACATTAAGAGGGAAGTCCAGGAGAAGAGCATTCTGTCCCTCCTGGAGAGGGTCATGTTGGGAGGTACAGTATGTGTCCACTAAATTGAATGTATTTATCATTTCACATTGCTGTAACAATTGCACTAGAAAGATGGCTGTTTATTCATATTAGTTACATGCAGCCGTTACTTGAAACATTTATAACAATTGATGATTTTGAACTGGCAACTGTTTCTAATTTCATTCACTGAGCTGGGTAGGCTATGTTATGCAATGTATCTTTATTCTTGTAATGATTTAATGTTGTGCATGTACAACTGTATAGATCACAGGTACTGAAGTTACTTATAAGATAAGAATATATCTGCATCAATATACCGGACATGAATTCCCATATATATTCTCTTATAAATTGCAGCACATATATCTGACATGAACTTTATTCACTAAGTGTAGCACCATATGTGTACACCAATAATAGCGTTTTGTCTGATAGTACACTTTATAAAGTTAATTACTCATGATGCCTCATGCATATTCCTTTATAATTTGCAGTACATATTTTTGCTCGTGAGGAAGTCTATAACGAAACACGTGTCAGCGGCGTCATGCCGCTGCTTTGTATTGAAATGTATTTATAATCCATCTCCACTTGATCCGTGCTGTGCAACCTATATAATAGAATTACACTATTTATGTGCATACTAAGATTATAATAACGCTGACCAGATACAAAACCACGGAGAGGAGAGAGGAATATGTACTGCAAATTATAAAGGAATATGCATGAGGCATCATGAGTAATTAACTTTATCAAGTGTACTATCAGACAAAACGCTATTATGAGGACATATCCAATTAAGGCCCTCATTCCGAGTTGATCGCTCGCTAGCTATTTCTTGCAGCCATGCAAACGCATAGTCGCCGCCCACAGGGGAGTGTATTTTCGCTTTGCAAGTGTGCGAACGCGTGTGCCGGCGAGCGGGACAAAAATGTTTTTTGCAGTTTCTGAGTAGCTCTGGACTTACTCAGCCGCTGCGATCACTTCAGTCTTTTTGGGCCCGGAATTGACGCCTGCGTTTTTCCAAACACTCCCTGAAAACGGTCAGTTGACACCCACAAATGCCCTCTTCCTGTCAATCTCCTTGTGATCGGCTGTGCGAATGGATTCTTCGTTAAATCCATCGCCCAGCAATGATTCGCTTTGTACCCGTACGATGCGCGTGCACATTGCGGTGCATATGCATGCGCAGTAGTAACCTGTTCGCTGCGCTGCAAAAAACAGCAGTGAGCGATCAACTCGGAATGACCCCCTCAGTACAGATATTGCTCCTCCTGACTGATGCCAAGAATTGAAACTAACAAATAAGTAGCGGCCTTGGTTTTAATATCACTTCATACACTTTATTCACATTTGTATATATATGTTTAGATGTAATGTCTTTATTTCATGATTGGACGACTTTTAATTGATATAATAAAGGGTATATATTAAAAATCTATTTCTTAAAGTGCACCAACAAAGAGACATTCATTTCTTTCGTTTGTTGTACGCAGAGCCGACTCTAACCAATATGATGCCCTAGGCAAGATTGTGTCTGGTGCCCCCTAGCACCACATCTAGTTCCGCCTCTGACCCTGCGCTCCTTTCCCAGCACCATCACCCATAGCAGTCCTCATTTTTGTGTTCCTACCCCCTATAATTTAAATAGGAACAGTTCGCACATTCAGTGCACAGACCAAAAAGGGGTGTGTTCTTGCTGGGAAGGGGCATTGCCACATAATAGTACCCCCAATTCTAATTATGCCACACAGTAGTGCAACGTTATTCACATTATATCATGCGATAGTGTCCCTTATTCACGTTACATCACACAGTAGTACCACTTTACCTTGTATATGTTACTCCTTACAATAGTACCCCTTATTCACATTATGTCACACTGCATTGCCCCCATTCACATTACACCACACCATATTGCTCTTTATTCACATTAGACCACACAGTAGTGCCCTTTCTATACATTATGCCACACAGTAGAGCACCTTATACACATATCACACAAATTATAAATGTCCTTATAAACATAATGCACCTTACATATGCCAACCTTTATTAATGCCCTTATACAAATAATGACACACATAATGTCTCTTACACATATGCCAACCTTTATTAATGCATTTATACACATGACACACATAATGCCCTTTACACATATGCTGAACACTACTGCACAACCAACCCACCTGCACACAGCACTCACATGGCCGCTAACACTGTGACCTCTGCCTCTGCTTGGATACAGATGTGGCCACATACATCTTGCCTCAATACATCATGCAGCAGGAGATGCCTGGCGCGAGTCAGCTGGCAACTCTGCTAACGTCGGGTGCCTTTTTTATTTGCATTACTATGTGGCTAGGATGCACATGCAGCTTCTGCTGATTAAAATGATATGCGGCATTCCTATATTCTGTGTGTGACTGTGGCTGTATCTGCATACGAAATGCTATATGACAGTGATTTCCAGGAATACACTGTAATGTAGGATTTCGTATGCAGATACAGTCGCAGTCACACACAGAATATAGGCATGCCGTATATCATTTTAATCAGCAGAAGCTGCTTGTTGTCCCTAGGCATACCAAATGCCCCAGGCATTTGCCTAGTTTGCCTATGCCTAGGGACAGCTGTGGTAGTACGTACATGGCTTAAGCCAAAATGTAAGTTGCAACTCAGGACATTCCTTGGTCTGGTGGATATTATCCTAATGCTAGCCATACATCAGGAAGATATCGTTCCAACCAGCCAAATAGTTGGCTGGTTGGAACGATAATCTGGCAGTATGTGGGAGGAAACGATTATCAGCCGTTTGCCCCCACACGCTAAAAATTGTCCAGAAACGGTTGGTCCAACTAGTTGGGTAAATCAAACTTGTTTGATTTTCCCAACTAATCCTTCAGATGCAGGGGGAACTTTCACCCCAACTGAACAATAAGTAGGTGGACACAGGCTGACAGTGTCCGCCTACTTTTGTCACCATCTTTGTGCCCATCACTGCTGGGGCTGGTCCTGTCACCACAGGACCCCTGTTGGTGGTGGCGGTAATGCGGGATCCCTGTCAGCAGCAGTAATGCGGGCTCCTGGCGATAGTAATGCAGAACCACTGTCGGGTGGTGTTAATGTGGGACCCCGTCGGTGGTAATGCGGGACCCTGCTGCAGCAGCGGTAATGCGGGACCACTGTGGCAGCGGTGGTAATTCGGGACCCTTAGTGGAGGTAATGCGGGAGTCAGGAGAATGCGATTTGTGACCCCTAGCAGTGGCGGCACAGCGGGAGGAGAACCCGGGGCAGCGGCGGCAGTACTTCACTGCTGCCTGGCTGCCCATGTCAACCGGGCAGCCGTGGTGTGGGAGCTGTCCACAGGCAGTGGGTCTGGTAGAGTGTCAGTGGGAGTGACAGCTTAGAGCCGGCTCCGCTCACAAAGCTGCGGCTGCTGCTTCCGGACTAACAGGAGACTGGAGCTGCTCCCAGACTGCTGCAGCTGCCCCTGTCAACCAAGCATCATCATCAGCGGAGCAGGGAGAGGATCGGACCTGTAGCCACATGTCTCACTGCTACATCTCCCCCCCCCCCTCGCCAGCACCAGCGATCACTGTGTCCCATAGGCCAGCACCCCCCTCCTCCCACGTGATAACCCTGCGCACCCCCCATGCCGGCATCTATGACCACAGTGCATTTCCACCGACCCACCTGTGATCGCGGCAATCCAGCAAACCACCTGCAATCTGGCACACACACCCCGACCACCTTCACCTGCTGCCATACTACCACCCGCATCCCCACACCCCACCACCCGCAATTGTGGCACCCCATTACTTCCCCACCTGTGATCCCACATTCTACCCCCGCAATCACTGCGATTGTGGCATCTCCACACTCCACCACTCCCATACTTCCCAACCTGTGATTCTGGCAACTCCACAATTGCGGCACCCTCACCCGTGACCACCCCCACCTGCCACCATGGATCAGTGTAGGTGGCAGTGTTAGTGCAGGAGCCAGGAGGAGGACCAAGGGCAGCCGCAGCAAGCCATCACTGCTGCTGGGCTGCCCCCATCAGCTGGCATTGAGCCCCCCATTATGTCCAACACTGCACCTAGCCAGCATCCCACCCCACCCCTGCAATCACCCAGCACCCCTAACCCTGCAATCACCAGCAGCAGCATCTTTGTGTCATATTCCCACATACTACCCCCATGATCACCTGGCACACCTACCCCCACAATCGCCACCACCACCAGGCTACCAGTGCCAGGGCTCCCATCAGCCCATAATCCCTTGTAGCGGTAGCAGCAGTGGGGGATGGAACATGCAAAATTGACCTGTAGCACATCTGATCATCGGTGCTGGCAGCAAGTCCTCTGTGTCATCGGCAGCAGGTACCCTGTGTAGACACTGGGTCCTCCGGGTCATCAGCACCGGCAGCTGGTCCTCCAGGGCGGAGCTGAACAGTTTCAGGCTGCAGTAAGAGGACGTCGGGCATCTCCCGTGGAAGTCAGTGGGGAGCAGCTGTGATGGTCTTTGCTGGAATGGGCATCGGAGGAGAGAGACATGAGCCGGGCATGTCAGGAGAGAGCATGTGAGGAAGCCCCTCTGGCTACAAGGGTTTCTTCACTGTGCTCCATCCTCCTTCAGCAAGGGAAATTAGGTGCCAGTTTGGGACACAAAGACCGCTGCAAGCTCCGGCCACAAGGCACATCTCGGACCCAACAAAGCTTCAGCAACAACACAGAGTCGGGCTCCCCTCTACCTACAGCAATAGCACTGTCTCCCCTGCTGGCACCCACACCTTTACCCACCTGAACACACACACCCCGTAGAATAGTGACACAACCGGCCAGCAACCCTCCCTCCCATCTAACTATCTCTCATATATATATATATATATATATATATATATAGCAACATCTAGCTCTTTTCCTGCCTCAAAAATAGCAACACAGAATCACCTGTCCACACACCCCCTTCCCTGGCAGTATAGTCTCCCATGCCTGCATCCCCACTAACAGTTTCCCCTGCCCGCACCCACCTCAGAGTAGCAGCACAGATTCCCCTGCCCCCGACCCCAAGAGTAGCTTAGTCTCTCCTGACCACTCCCCCCCAGGTACTCACCCATCTCATCCTGACTTCTGTGCCTAACCTCACCAACCTCCTCCTGACCTTTCTCTCTCTCTGCCCTATCCTTTACCATCGAGGCCTGCTTCGACTGCATGGACTGGGGGGTCTTTGAAGCTTCAGCAACCGAAACGATCTGAACGACCTGACTGATACCATATCATCCTACATCAGATTCTGCGATGACACGTGTACCTACCAAGACCTATCGAATCTACAACAACAACAAACCATGGTTCAACGCCCAGCTCTGGCATGAATGAATCGGTGCATTGAGGATGCTGTCAACCTGGGCCTGCACTACATTCTGCAGCATCTGGATGCGCCCGGTACCTATGCGAGGGTCCTGTTTGTCGACTTCAGCTCAGCCTTCAATACAATAGTCCCCAGCATTCTCTACCCCAATCTTCTCCGCCAAGGGGTCCCAGAAGCTACCTGTTCCTGGATTGTAGACTTTCTTACAGATAGAAAACAGGAGGTCAAAGTGGGAGAATTTTCCTCCCAAGCACTGTCCATCAGTACTGGGGCACCTCAGGGCGGTGTTGTCTCACCTCTGCTCTTCTCTCTGTATACCAACAACTGCTCCTCCAAGTCGCAGTTAGTTAAGATCATAAAATTCGCCGATGACACCACTGTCATCGGCCTCATAAAAGTTGGTGACAAACCGGCGTACAGACAGGAAGTTGACCGGCTGGCCCAGTGGTGTAGCTGCAACAACCTCAAGCTCAACCCACTCAAAACTGTTGAGATGGTTGTGGACTTTAGGAAGAAGCCAGATGGAGTTCTCCCACTAATCATAGCCGACGGCGTGGTGTCACTAGTGGACTCCTTCAAGTTCCTAGGGACCACAATCTCCCGAGAACACAAATTGGGGCTCAATGCAAAGGCCATCATCAGAAAGGCGCAGCAGAGGCTGTTCTTACTAAGGTAACGTAAAAAGTTCAACATCCCACAGAAGCTCCTGCTCCTCTTCTACTCTACAATCGTAGAATCTGTGCTGTGCTCCTCGATAATCGTCTGGTATAGTTCCGCCAGCGAGAGAGATAAATGCAGGCTCCAAAGAGTGGTAAGGTCAGCTGAGAAGATCATCGGAGCGGACCTTCCCCTGTCCATGATCTGTATCTGTCCAGAGCCAAAAAATGGGCAACTAGAATAGTTAAGGACCCGCTTCACCCTAGCCACGGCATGCTCAACCTGCTGCCATCTGGCAGACGATATAAGGCCATCCCCACCAGATCCAACAGAAGCCTCAAAAGCTTCTTTCCTCAAGCAGTCCACCTGCTGAACTCCTGACCAACCGACCCCCTGGCAGACCGCCCAGTTTGCTCTACTGTATTTCTCTGCACGTAATGATCACTCTGTTCCCCATGGTTCTTTTATCTGAAGACTGCACGTCCCCCTTCCTTGTTTACTTGTTCCTTTGTGTCTGATGCACTGTAAACCGAAAACAAATTCCTAGTATACGCAAGTATACCTGGCCAATAAAGCTGATTCTGATTCTGATCTCCCTCTTCTAACGTGAATAAGGTGCTCTACTGTGTGACATAACAAGAATAAGGTGCTCTTCTTTGTGACAGAATGTGAAAAAGGGTCTCTAGTGTGTGACGTAGCATAAATAAAGAGCTCTACTACATGGCGTAATGTGAATAAGGTTGCTCTACTGTGCTGCATAATTTTAATTGGGGGACTATTGAGTGGCCATGCCCCTTCCCTGCATGACTATGCCTCTTTTCTGGGGGCAAATGCCTTTGGTGAGCGGTACTCCTTTTTAAAGTATGGAGGGGGGCGGAGTCGCCAATGCTCTGTGAATTTAAATATGGCCATAAATCTTTATTGCTGCAGATTAAGACTGTCTTGTGGTTACAATCACTTTTATAGCCACTTGAGCTGAATGCGCTATAAGCACAGTGCCATGAGCATATGTATAAAGGAGTCCTAATCTATAAAAAAAGATGTGCTGAATAATTCAGCTATACTACGATCTATTTGGGATGTTATCTACTGTACTATTAAAAACATTCCTGAATACAATCAACTATTTCTTTAAAGACAAATATCAAAGACATCATAGTTTTGAACCAGTTACAAAATGAAACATTATGTTAATTTATATCTGTTTCTCTGTAACCTGATATGGGAAATAGAAAACTCTATGCTTAGATCTTTTTTTTTTTTTTTTTAATTGAAACAACTAAATAGACTTCCAATATTCTATTTTTAAATGAACTATTGAAAACATACACTGTCCGCCTACTTCTGTGGCATCACAAGTTGGATAGAAGTTGGCTGGTCTGCTGAAAAGTTGGTTAGATGTGTGGAGCACTGTTTTAGTTGGACAGATAAGTTGGATGGTTGGAGGTTTGGGGAGTTGGAGGAAAGTTGGTCTGAAGTTGATCTGATGTAGGGCTAGCATAAGTTTATATGTGATTTTGTCACTAGAGTGGCACCCTTAACTGAATGTCTGAGGAAACATTCCACAGACAAGACAGTATGGTCTAGGCCTGCAAAGACTGCTTGGCAGGATTTAAGGCAAGCTTTAAGCCCAGAGCATGTATTGCAAACTCCTGATTTCAGAAAGCAGTTTGTGTTACAGACTGAAGCCTCTTGGACAGGGTTAGGGGTAGTGCTTTCCCCAAGAGGTAGAAGTAGAAGAAAAACCCATCCTCTACCTCAGCCGGAAATTGCTGCCCAGAGAACGCAAGTACTCAACTGTGGAGCCAGAGTGCTTGGTGATTAAATGGACAGTAGAGTCACTGAGATACTATTTGTTTGAGCAAGAATTCTGGCTAATCACCAACCATGCACCCTTACAGTGGATGCAGACAAACAAGGAGGTTGATGATGGTTTGACTCACTGGTTTCTGGCTTTACAGCTGTTTAATTTTAAGGTGCAGCATCATCCAGAGAAACAGCACCTCAATGCAGATGCCCTTTCTAGAAAGTTTATGGGTCCTGATCCTCCTAGCAACCCTGTGGCGAAGCTTCAGGAAGAGGAGGGTGAAGAAGGGGATCTGTGGAAGCAAGTTGAGGGGTGTGTTCCCAGATAGATGGAACAAATAGGTATGGGCAAGGCTGAAGACTCACTGGGTGAATTTATAGCTTGAAGCTAAGGGGGGAAGGAGTGTGGCAGGGACAGCATGATTCCACATGAGGTTAATGTACTGTAAAACAGCAGGAGTTTGCAGGATTGGAGCAAAAGCAATAGGTCTGATGGAATCCAGACCAGATTTTAGCTGAGTCTGTTGTAAACCACAGCTGGGCTTGTACTTCATCTGAAGTCTCCTCATGTCTTGCCTCTCTTTAACATCTAGCAGTTAGGGAACTGTGACCCAGACTGTATTGCTTTTGGTGGCATGGCTTTTCTGAAACTTAGTCTTTGGTTGTGCTTTAACAGTGAATGGTCTTGGAAAGGACAACACTTTTTAAGGCTGAGACCTGACTAGAAGTAAACTCAGTTTGAATGCGTTATACTAAAGTGGAAAAGCTTTGAAAAGGAACACAGAAGTCATTCACACCTAGATAACAATGCAAATTAGGAACAAACGACAGTGCAGGCATGTATATTCTCTGACTGTTTGGAATGTGGTACAGCAAATCAGGAGCAGACTGCCTTACAGAACAGATATCAGTATAGCTTCCAAAATCACTGCAGAACAGAAGTCATTGCTCATCAGAAATATCTACAGACCAACAATGAAGACCATGACTAGCAGGGCTGCCATTAAGGGGGAACTGCCAGAACTGGAGTTCCAGGCCACAGATAACTGTCTCGCTGCAATCAATGTCCCCTGCTGTTTGTAATCTCTGTATGCTAAACTTTGCCAGGAACAAGGGCCTAATATAATAGTTTTGTAAGGATCGCAAATTCTGCTAATCAGCAGAATTTGCAATCACTTGGATAGCATGCTGGGTGCCACCCATCATTGTCTAAGGCCGCCCAGTATGCTGACCAGTGCCTCCCCCCCCCCCCCCGTTGAACAAGCAGAAATTGCGAACGCATCACAATTTCTGCTTGTTAGCAGAAACTAAGGATGGCTAATGTCGGCGCAGGAGTCCCGCCGTCATGTTCTTGATCGTGGCAGCTGCATGTGACATCACGCAGCCACTGTGATCATGCCCCCGACACGCCCATGTTTGGCTGCCTCCGCCCCCCCCCCATTCGTGTTGCACTGCCCCGCAACGCTCCTTCTCCTCCCTGGAAACTGAGTGTTGCCCCCCCCCACGCCCCACGACCGCCTCTGCCTGATTGACAGACAGAGGCGATCACAGTTTAGTCTTACATCTATAGTGGGGAAAGTATTGGAAGGTATTCTAAGAGATAGTATTCAGAAGTTCCTTGAAACCAATAAGGTCATTAAAAGGAATCAACATGGGTTTATGAAGGACAGATCCTGTCAAACCAACTTACTTGGCTTTTATGAAACAGTAAGCGCTAACCTAGATCAGGGTAAAGACGTGGATGTAATCTTTTTAGACTTTGCCAAAGCGTTCGATACTGTACCACACATGAGACTTATCTACAAGCTACAAGAATCAGGGCTAGGAAGCACAATATGCACTTGGGTCAAAAACTGGTTAGATAATAGGAAGCAGCGCGTTGTGGTTAATGGATCTTTTTCAACTTGGACTGAAGTGCTAAGTGGTGTGCCGCAAGGCTCAGTATTAGGACCGCTATTGTTCAATATTTTCATTAACGACCTAACAGAAGGTCTAGAGAGCATGGTGTCAATTTTTGCAGATGATACCAAATTGTGTAAGGCTATAAATACAGAGGAGGATGCCGAGTCTCTTCAGAACGACTTAGTTAAATTAGAAGCATGGGCAGCGAAATGGAGAATGCGCTTCAACACAGACAAGTATAAGGTAATGCACTGTGGTAACAAGAACAAAAATTACACCTACCTACTAAATGGGGTAAAATTAGGGGATTCTGTACTGGAAAAGGACTTAGGTGTCCTCATAGATAGCAAGCTAAGCAGTAGTACCCAAAGTAGGACTGCAGCAAAGAAGGCTAATAAGATATTAGCATGCATAAAATGGGGTATTGATGCTAGGGACGAGAGTATTATACTCCCGTTATATAATTCACTAGTGAGGCCACACCTTGAATACTGTGTACAATTCTGGGCACCGTACTACAAAAAGGATATCCTGGAGCTTGAAAAGGTACAGAGGAGGGCGACCAAACTAATTAAGGGCATGGAGACGATGCAATACAAGGAAAGGCTTGAAAGACTAGGCATGTTTACATTGGAAAAGCGGAGACTAAGAGGGGATATGATCAACATCTACAAATATATAAGGGGACAATACACAGAGCGTGCGCGGGACCTGTTTTTGGTTAGATCAACACAGAGGACTCGTGGACACTCGCTCAGGTTAGAGGAGAGGAGATTCCGCACAATACGGCGTAAAGGCTTTTTCACGGTAAGGACAATACGTGTTTGGAATTCCCTGCCCGAGGGAGTTGTAATCTCGGAATCTGTCAACACCTTTAAGAATGGGTTAGATAAATTCCTATTGGATAAGGATATCCAGGGGTATGGTGCATAGTCATGCATTATAGTTACTATAAATAGGGATAAAATGCAGCGGCTGACAGCAGCATCAGTCAGAAATTTTAGTCAAATCATCATGCATAGGACACCACAAATAGGTTGAACTCGATGGACAATTGTCTTTTTTCAACCTCAGATACTATGTTATTTCTGCTTGTTAGCAGAAACTAAGGATGGCTAATGTCGGCGCAGGAGTCCCGCCGTCATGTACTTGATCGTGGCAGCTGCATGTGACATCACGCAGCCACTGTGATCATGCCCCCGACACGCCCATGTTTGGCTGCCTCCGCCCCCCCCCCCCCCCCATTCGTGTTGCACTGCCACGCAACGCTCCTTCTCCTCCCTGGAAACTGAGTGTTGCCCCCCCCACGCCCCACGACCGCCTCTGCCTGATTGACAGACAGAGGCGATCACATTTTCTGCGCCCCCTGCAGAAAATGCGTGCGCATGCGCATCTTTTTCTCAATATTTGCGGTTTGCAATCCAACCTGAATTAGGCCCCAATATTTTGGATTGATTATGCTGTCTGCCACAGTCTGAATATATTGAGTGCTGAGCTTCTCATGAGCATGCCAGGAATCAGTGGCGTAAGTTTGTCCCAGTTGCCCGGAGGCAAGATAAATATTGGTGCCCCCCTATTTCCTATATTAAGATAAATATATGTATGTATGTGTGCGTATGTATATTTGTGTGTGTGTGTGTGTGTGTGTGTGTGTATGTAGTGTTCTGAAAAAAAAATGTATATACTGTATTTAATACATTTAATTGTCTTTTATTTTAAATCACACGTTTCTTAGCAGTCATGCCCAGGATTAGAACCCATGACCTTTTACACTAACAGCAGACACTTTACTGATGGAGTTATTTGCTCCCGTAGAGGAAGCATGAGAATTCTAACTATATGTGTAATTGTCAGAGAAGTATCTTCATATAGTTAAAATTCTCATATTTCCTGTACAGGAGCAAACAGCTTCATCAGTAAGGTGTGTGCTTCCAGTGTAATAGGTCGTGGTTTCTAATCCTGGGTGTGATACTTGTAAAATGTGTATATTCAGTATAATAAAGAGGGTGTGATTTGTAAGGTGCAGGGACCAGTGAGGAACTCGGCCACTGAAAAGACAGCGGCAGCTATCAATTAACTTAATTCAATAGTGTCACAGAATGGGAGGAGAGGTGCCCCCCTTCAGAGCAGGAGCCCGGCGGCAGATGACTCCATTGCCTCTGAGCCAGGTACTCTGCTAAGCTCCCTGGGGAAACTGCTGTATTTATCACTGCCTCCAGTGAGATCAGACAGTGTGGGGTAATTCAGAGTTGATCGCAGCAGCAAATTTGTTAGCAGTTGGGCAAAACCATGGGGGTAATTCCAAGTTGGTTGCAGCAGGAATTTTGTTAGCAGTTGGGCAAAACCATGTGCTTTGTAGGGGGGGGACAGATATAACATGTGCAGAGAGAGTTAGATTTGGGTGTGGTGTGTTCAATCTGCAATCTAAATTGCAGTGTAAAAATAAATCAGCCAGTATTTACCCTGCACAGAAACAAAATAACCCACCCAAATCTTACTCTCTCTACACATGTTATATCTGCCTCCCCTGCAGTGCACATGGTTTTGCCCAACTGCTAACAAAATTCCTGCTGCGATCAACTTGGAATTACCCCCCATGTCCACTGCAGGGGAGGCAGATATAACATGTGCAGAGAGAGTTGGATTTGGGTGTGGTGTGTTCAATCTGCAATCTAAATTGCAGTGTAAAGATAAAGCAGCCAGTATTTACCCTGCACAAAAACAAAATAATCCACCCAAATCTAACTCTCTCTGCACATGTTATATCTTCCTCCCCTGCAGTGCACATGGTTTTGCCAAACTGCTAACAAAGGGGGTAATTCCAAGTTGATCGCAGCAGGATTTTTGTTAGCAATTGGGCAAAGCCATGTGCACTGCAGGGGAGGCAGATATAACATGTGCAGAGAGAGTTAGATTTGGGTTGATAAAGCTAAATATTTATCTTATAACATTCACTATATACTGGTAAGAGACTCAGTACGCAAAGGTTCCAAAACCTTTATCTAGATGATTTTAGTATGTAAAAGGGGAACACAGTTACAACTTATACACTACAGCACTAACATAAAACACCTAAACAGAATAACTGAAAATATACAATATACAACAGCGTAAAAATAACAGAGAGAGAGTATGGCAAATACAAACAGAGAATAAGTTGGTTACAGAGAAAAACTTACACACTGGGGAATGATCGCTGCGCAGTCCTGGTACCAGCTCTCAAGTTAGTCAGTGATAAAAACCTTTTGTGGAGAGTAGACTGAGCTGGCACAGACTGGCTACCTTATATACACTACATACAGTACACTACAAAGGGGCCTACAATCTCATTGTTCATTGGACACAGGAATCTGTCTTCACATTATAACAAAAGGTCATAGGTTGATTCGAACAGGTGGGCTGTGACTATTTCATACTGCTCAGGTGGGAGGGAATCTCAGGATTCCCGCCGCATGGATAATGAACTGCAAATACAGTAAATGTCCATAAACTTCTTATAAACATAACTATTCGCAGGAGCGCTTAATCTCTTTCAAACCAATATCGGAATGTTTCTAATAATATACTCTACCGTTGCATACTAAACACAACTGCTCAAAACCTGTCTGACCCTTCGTATCATGCAAAGAGGGATTTCTCTGTCCATGAACCAGTTACACTAAACACACTCACTGATATTATTAAGAGGACCATAACCTATAAAATACACTAATTGGATTAACTATGTAATGATCGAGTCGCCCGCCAGGCGCACACAAACTCTACCGTAAATGCACATACCACGCGCCTGAGCGCACGACCGTGGAGGCGCCATCACGCAACTGCGAATATGCGCACGCACGGGAGAGAATGTGCACGTGCAGCGGGCAAGCGAATGGGGTTAGTACAAGGCATGAGAATAACGATATTTTTCGACTTTGACAGTCCACCCTTTGGCAGTCACCAATAACTGCCACTTCCTAAACAAAACGGAAAAATATATGTCATCATATAAACACCTTTTTATGATTGGGTAAGGGGAGAGAGGAGAAGGTTAGAAAGATATGACCTAGTGAGACAGTAAAAGCATGTGTGTATGAAATCCATGTTTGAGGGGTCATGTGTCATCGTGCCGTACGTGTTTTAAATCAAGCTTCGAGGTATTGCGAAGTATACATTTGAATCCTTCTTATCCCGTGTTAAGGGTCTGTGGATGGGCTGTCAAACTCTACCGAGCTCTATTCGGCTTTTGGTTGCAACAAATGGGGGAGCACATTTAGTTGATGATACATAAAGGGGGGAACATGTGAGTGCTAATATGTGAGAATCACCTGTCGACTATGTGAGATACTACCTGGAGGTTGTAGAGATGAAGATAAGAAACACTCGTTATAAATGCAGTCGTAAACTATGTGAGTTTAAATAAACAGTCGCCGATTGAGGTCTTGTCTGAGGTCTTGTCTTGATGTACATGTTGTCTGATGTCTCTCGGTGCTTTTGTTGTAAATAGCGAGCAAAAGCTTTTCCATTGTCCATAAAATTACAGTCTCTAAAGTATTGGGCTTTCGTAAAAAGTTAAAGTCACTAGGGATATTGGGGCTTGTGGCATAGTTCATCAATGGTCTGTATAAAAGAGGTTGTCAAATTCTTCTTCCAAGCGGATGTCTTTGTACCTTGGAGGAAAACAAAGGAGAAACGGGTGAAAGAAACGGACCGTGGAATCACATTTTCATCACAACATTGTCTCTATCGTTGGGTCATAAATCAAATTAGTTGTTGTTATTACGGTGTCCTCGCTCCTCAGACTCATCACTCTAGTACTACCTTTACACTTCGTTAAAGTTTAAACGCATCTAAATATCAGGCCAACCAATATGACGACTCCCAGAATACACAAGAGAAATTTCCCTACATCCATTATAATGCCTTGGGCCCATTCTCCTAAACCAGAGAACCAATTTCGTGGGTTCAACCATGACACCCAACTGGTCAGCTCATTACCCACAGCAGCGAGTGTGAGATTGTGTTTCCTTCAAAACTCCCACTTCAATTGCAAAATGTCATCCATCTTTTGGTCTATGACCTCGGCCGGGTCCTCTGTGCTGTTTGTAATATACGTACAGCACTTTACACCATATTGAGTTGCTAGGGTAACACAATACCCGCCTGTCACTGCTGTGAGGTAATTGAGAATCATCCTATGCTGAACCAGCTCTGTTTTGTAGGCTTGTAACTCTTTCCCAGTGTACCTGAACGTGTCGTCATACATTTCGGTGATATTGTCTAACAAGTTCGCTAGCGCAGATATATATCTATAATTTATCACTCCTCTGGCGGTACGAGTGATATCTAACGCGAGTAGGAATTGAATCCCGGTGGATTCATGGATCAGATCAGAGGCCGGATGCTCTGTCCTCTCTATCAGGTGCCTTTTAACGACGTGCTCGTAATGAGTGTGAGTATAAGGAGCTTGGGCACCGTGGTGAATATCTTTCATTTTGTTATGGGATACAGTCATTACTTCAGGCAGTACTTTTCCAATGTAACACAATCCCTCTGAGTTTGGGGCAAGCCACTTATACGCCTTTCTCCCGCATATGAAATATGCATCATCGGGGAGAACATATGGGACAGAGTATGACATAACCATGTTACAATCTTTCCATGTGAAATCTCCTAACCCTAACTCTCCCATCTGTCTAGTACACGTATCAGGTTGTACGATATGTGCATAGTATCCTGGTGATACTTCTCCAACTCGCATGGTCCTACTTCCTAGAGTGTACCTATACCGGAAATATTTTCCACTGTTGGCTATCTGGCGTATAAGCTCTGTGTCTATGGGCATTCTATCGGCTCTATATGAAAATGTCATGGTTTGATTACCCCATGACACTTCCCAATTTCCCGGCTTTCGGGGATTGGAAATGTTAAAGCATACTAAGGACTTATCCACATGATATTGGTGGAGCTTCAAACTAGGAGGGCTAGAGATATTAAACCTCTTGTCCACCGGCCTCCCACCACTTAACTCAAGTACCTCTCCTACAGTTAAAGGGAATGGTACTAGTCCTGATTTGCTATGACCTTGAGGTACTTGAGAGCATACACAACAGTCTGTCTGGTTTAACACTTTACCCACTAAAGAGTGATAGTCACCCAATGGATGCCGGTCCATGTGGACATTAAAACTGGACTGACATTTCTTGATGCACCCATCCTCAACTACATTGTCACAATGCCTACAGATGCAGTTCTCTTCAGCTAACAATCCTTCACAATTCCTTCTATTGTCAATGCTACCAGATCGTTTTCTGATACTCGCCTTTACTCGGTGATTATGTTGTTCTTGGAAAACTACGCCTCCATCCTGGTCATCAGAACCCATTCCAGATCCTTTCTCGACCTCCATGGTACTCTCACCGAAACAGACTGCTCTGGTCAACAACAGGGTCAACAGGAAAATCCGGATCACAGTCTCTTGGGGCAAGTCCATCTTATAGGAGGAAAAGGGGAAAAATAAGAAGGGGGGGGGGGGAGAATAGGAGGGAGGTGGGAACTGGAGAAAATAACAAAAGGGAAAAAAAAAGAAATCTGGCTCGACAAACGCATCCGGTCTTATTATTCTCAGTGCTCAGGTGTCGTCTCAACCTTCCCGGAACAGACACTCTAGTGATACAACCTCTACCGTCTGTTCTTTGTCACGGGACCTCTCTGGGTCAGCAACCTTTTTACAATGAGACGAATGGACCCAAGTCTCTCTCTCGGCAACCTTCAATGCTGTCGTGCTGGTCAATAAGACTTGATATGGTCCTTCCCATCTGTCAATAAGGCAACCTGAGCGTAGAAAATTCCGTATCATTACATAATCCCCAGGTTCAATGTCATGACAATTACTGTCTGGCAAATCAGGAATCACCAACTTTAGATTATCATTCTGAGTCCTCAATTGCTTACTCATTTTAACCAAATACTTTACAGTTACTTCATTGTTACATTTCAAATCATCCTGGGGGTTAATCATAACATGGGGTTGTCGACCAAACAGAATTTCAAAAGGAGACAGATTAAGAGGGGACCTGGGAGTGGTTCTGATGCTGTATAATACGATTGGCAAAGCTTCGGGCCACAACAATCCTATTTCAGCCATTACCTTGCTTAATTTGTTTTTAATAGTGCTGTTTACTCTTTCCACTTTCGCACTCGCCTGGGGGCGGTACGGAGTGTGCAGCTTACTATTAATTCCCATCAACTTACACATTGCTTGAAAAACTTCACCTGTAAAATGGGTACCCCTATCACTCTCAATGATTCTAGGGATACCGTACCTACACACAAATTCCTGCACAATTTTCTCTGCAGTAAACACAGCGGTATTTGTGGCCGCGGGAAATGCTTCAACCCAATTTGAGAACACGTCAATACAAACCAATACATATTTTAAATTTCTACAAGGTGGCAATTGTATGAAATCAATTTGTATTACCTGGATAGGACCATCTGTAGGAGGGATATGGGATGGCTCTGTTGGTATTGCCTTTCCGATATTCTTCCTCAAGCAGGTGAGACATGTCATCGCTCTTTTACCCGCATGGGAAGAAAATCCTGGGGCGCACCAATAAGCTCTTACCAACTTACACATTCCTTCTTTGCCTAGATGAGTCAGCCCATGTGCCGCTTCCGCTAGACTTGGAAGGTATGCTCTGGGTGCCACTGGCTTACCCTGTCCATCTGTCCAGAGTCCTGAGGACTCCTTGCCATATCCTTTTGACCTCCAAACTGCCTTTTCTTGTGGTGAACACAAATTTTGCATTTCATATAATTTCTGTGTGTTTACAGTATTAAATACCATCAGTTATGTGCTGTCTGTCTGTATGGGGGTACTGGCTGCTGATTTAGCAGCTTCGTCTGCTCGGCTGTTACAAAGTGATACCGGGTCTTGGCTATATGTGTGAGCTTTACACTTGATAACAGCCACTCTGTCAGGTTCCTGTATCGCTGTTAGAAGTCTTTTGATGTGGGCTGCATGCGCTACGGGTGTGCCAGCTGCCGTCATGAAATTTCTGAGGTGCCATAGGGCCCCGAAATCATGGACTACTCCAAAGGCGTACCTAGAATCTGTGTAGATATTGGCTGACTTGCCTTTAGCCAATTCCCATGCTCTGGTTAGGGCAACCAGTTCAGCAACTTGTGCTGAGTGTGGTGGGCCTAGGGGTTCCGCTTCTATGGTACCTTGGTCATCTACGACTGCGTATCCAGTACACAAGTCTCCCGAGTCCGTCTGTCTGTGACAACTGCCGTCAGTGTAGAAAGTAAAATCTACATCTTCCAGTGGGTTGTCACTGATGTCAGGCCTTGCCGTGAAATTTTGGGTCAAATATTCCATACAATCATGTGTGTCATTTTCCTTACTAACTCCTCCTTCACCATCACTCTCATCCTCCACCCTTTGTGCCTGTCCAGGCACACCTGGGAGATATGTTGCAGGATTTAGTGCGCTGCATCTCCTTATGGTGATGTTTACGGGGGCCATCAATGCCAATTCCCATCTTGTAAACCACGCTGATGAGACGTGTCTGGTTTGGGCAGAATTCAGTAAAGCTGACACTGCATGTGGTGTATGAATTGTGAGGTTGTGTCCTAGCACTACATCTTCGCTTTTACTTACTAGCAATGCTATTGCTGCAACACTTCGCAAGCATGTGGGGAGGGATCGCGCTACCGTGTCTAGCTGAGCGCTATAGTAGGCTACCGGCCTGCTGGCATCACCATGCTTCTGGGTTAAAACACCTGCCGCGCACCCAGCACTCTCTGTTCCGTACAGCTCAAAGGGTTTTCCATAATCTGGCATGCCTAATGCTGGTGCCTGCGTTAGGCACTGTTTAAGTCTCTCAAATGCCATCTCGGACTCATCTGTGTGCGAAATCCGATCAGGTTTGTTTGATGAGACCATCTCCTGTAAAGGCAAAGCCAGTATGGAAAAACCTGGGATCCAGTTACGGCAATACCCACACATTCCTAAAAACCTTCTAATCTGTTGCTGGGTTTGTGGCAGGGTCATGTCACGAATTGCTTGAATTCTATCAGCGGTGAGGTGTCTCAGTCCTTGTGTCAGACAGTGTCCCAGATATTTTACCTTGGTCTTGCATAATTGTAACTTATCTTTGGAAACCTTGTGTCCGGTGTCTGAAAGATGAAACAGGAGTTGTTTCGTATCTCTCGGGGACGATTCAAGTGAATCTGAACACAGCAGTAAGTCATCTACGTACTGTATTAATATTGATCCACTCTCAGGTTGAAAAGACTGTAAACAATCATGCAAGGCTTGCGAGAAAATACTTGGACTGTCAATGAAACCTTGTGGTAATCGAGTCCAGGTGTACTGAACTCCTCTGTATGTAAATGCGAATAAGTATTGACTGTCAGGGTGCAGAGGTACCAAGAAGAAGGCGGAGCAGAGGTCAATCACAGTGAAAAATTTGGCAGTGGGAGGGATTTGCATAAGGATGACAGCTGGATTTGGCACTACGGGGAATTGACTCTCAACTATTTTGTTGATCCCTCTTAGATCCTGCACTAATCTGTAACCCCTCCCCCCACTCTTTTTAACAGGGAAGATGGGACTATTGGCAGTGCTGGACGTCCTTACCAGAATGCCCTGTTGTAGCAAGCGCTCTATTACAGGGTAAACTCTTAACTCCACCTCTGACTTCAGAGGGTATTGTGGGATTTTTGGAGCTATCCTACCATCTTTTACTTGTACAACTACTGGGGCTACGTTTGCCATTAATCCAGTGTCTTGTCCATCCTTGGTCCAAAGTGATTCCGGTATCTGGGAAATCATTTCCTCTACCTTGGACGGACACCTATTTATAACAGTGTGTGACATTAATCTTGTTGGGGAGTCTAGCATATCCTGCACTTCCTGAGCGTGGTTTTCGGGTATGTCCAAGAACACACCTTCAGGAGTACAATATATGACACATCCCATTTTGCACAGTAAATCTCTCCCTAGGAGATTAGTCGGAGCCAATGCAGCCAGCAGAAAAGAATGCTTGGTATGCAAAGGCCCTATCGTAATCTCTGCAGGTTTGCTTAAAGGGTAGTGTTGTACTACTCCTGTTACTCCCATGGCTGGAATTGTTTTACCAGTGGTTCTCATGCCCACGGTCGAATTTATCACTGACTTGGCCGCCCCCGTATCTACAAGGAAATTTAGAGATTTACCAGCTACATCAATTGTGACCTCGGGTTCACTTCCAAGGCTCGCAATTAATTTCACTGGCTGCAGACTACAGGTGTGGCCCCACCCCTATTGTATGTGGTGACCTCCCTGCATTGCGCTGGCAGCTATTACCTGTTAAGGGGGTAAATGGGAACTATCAGAGACTTGCCAGTCTCTTCTTGGGGGATACCTTTTTGTTTCCCCTGCGTGTGGCTCATAACTCCGTCTCTGCGGTCCTTGATCCCAATTTCGTGTGTCATGTCGTTGTCTAGGGGGTTGGTATGATTTTTGTGCATTTTTCGATCTACAGTCTCGTGCAAAATGTCCCTCCTTGTGACAGTAATAACAAGTTACCACATTTGACTTACCCACAGGGGTCTGAGACATATGCTGAGTTGGCCTTGTGGTAAGGGCCTGTATACTTACGGCCATCAGCTTATCACTCTGCGACTCCCTGTGTCTGGTGATGTTCCGATCATGATCAATAGCGGCCTCTCTCAAAGTAGCCACCGACAGACCTCGCCAACATGGTTGGGTGGTCTGTACCCTCGTCCTCAATACTTCCTTTAAACCATCCATTAATACAGATACTGCTACTTCTCTATGATTCACATTTGTCTTAATGTCTTCTATCCCTGTATACTTAGCCATTTCCTGCAGTGCCCGATGAAAATAATCAGCAGCTATTTCTCCCTCTTTTTGCTTGATGGAGAAAATTTTGTTCCATTTAGCAACAGCTGGGAAATATACTCCCAGCTGCAAATTAATTATTTTCACATTATCTTGATTGTACTCCTCAGTAAGGGGTACCTCTTCATCTAGTCTACAGTCAGCTATAAATCTCGCTGAGTCGACATTGGAGGGTAAACATGCCCTCAGCAATATCCGCCAATCTTTGTTATTGGGCTCCACAGTATTTCCTAACTCTCTAATGTACTTTTGGCTTGCAACTAGATCTTTCCTAGGATCAGGGAATTCAGACACCATTGATCTTAATTCCGTTCGGGAAAAGGGGCAGTGCATGGCGATGTTTCTGACAGGAGTGACTCCTGAAGTGTCAGTTTTCCCATTTGGCACTGCAATTACCCTAACAGGATTAAGTTCAATAACATAATTCTGAGTAGATTCTACAACATGTGGTGTAATGGTTTCAGCATAGTGTACAGTGCCATACTTACCAGTTGATACGACCTCACCTGTCCCTCCACTAGGGGCCTTTGATACTGCTCTTACTGGTTGGGCCGTGCCCACTGTTGTTTCTGCTATGGTGGCTGCTAGAGAGAGTGCCGATATTGTTGTGGGCTCATCCTCTTGGTCACAATCCTGGGGAAAGTTTAAAACAGGGTACAGCTTGCACGAGTTAGTATTAGCATCATCAATCTTAGTTACATTATTCTTAACATCTATACAGTTACTAAGTGCATGTTTATCATACACCAGTGTGCCATTCTCTGTAACCACTTTCTCTCCTGTTATGTATGGTGGTGGTGGTGCCGTGGCTATCAGTTTCCTGATAGGGTTAGATCCAGCCACTTAAGCCAATCCTCTTTGTATTTCACCTTCCTGTTGCCATAATTGTAAATAATCATAATGTTTGATTTGTCTCTTTGCAGATTTAATGAGACATATCCTTCTCCTTAGATTTTGTAACACCTCGGGGCTAAAACTGCCTACCCGTGGGAACTTTTCCCCGTCATGCACAGTCATTCTTTCCCATTCATCGCACAAAACCTGTGTGTGTGTGAACCGTATTTCTCACACATGATATACCTTGCCGACCCTATTGGTTGGTTTACTAAATCAACCTGGACCAGGGTTGATCGCCCCCTACCTGAACAACTGGCCCCCATCTTTGCAGGTGTTGCTTTCACTACCTCTGACCTTCAAATCAGGGTCTTCAGCGAACCCTTACAAAAACCAAGATGTCCGGGGTAGGCTGACGGTGAAAGTTTACCGAGTACCTCCACTCACTCGCCCACGTCGACCAATACGCCCACACACTGCAATAGCGCTAGCGTACTCAACCTAGGACCCCTGCAACCTGAACCTCTATTTACTGGAACATGTGGGTGTGATCCGAAGAGCACTTAACCCTTCCCAGTAAATATCAGTTGCTGGAGAATTCCTGAGTGACCAGCGAACCTCCCTTAAAATAAAAAAAATTACACAAATCACGTTAGAATGTACAAATAGCGTTTATGACCCCTCTAGCGTACGCAAATGGTACTGGGTCAAATTACAAACTAGTGCACACAATTACATGCGGTACAATCGTACTGCACATAAGCAACTAATCTTATGTGCGGAACGACCAGTGGAATCGAAAATTGTGGCTGCGAATTCCTTCAGCCAGAGCTTAATGGCCTATATGGGTATTGCACCAACCCTCCTGGTGTTGTGCTTCTTGACTCTATCTATAGCGGACTTCCTAGTCTGCTGTACCTAGACCTCCTGGTCTGTTTCTGGACCTCCTGGTCTGTGACCTCCTGGTCTGTGTCTACAGTAGACCTCCTAATCTGCTATACTCTAATGCTCTTATTTTAATGTGTTAACAAGGGATGCCTCCCAAGCCACCGTGCTGTCACTTTCACGTATGTACCTCACGAGAACTCGATTTCCTGTGGTTCCACCCCAAAATTGAGAAACTTATATATATATATATATATATATATATATGCACACACTCTTTCACCTCATATACTCTTTACTTTCGTTTCTGCGCAGAAATCCCTTTCATTCAGTATCACAGTCTAGTCCCAAAGGAGTTACAACTAGAGAAGGATTATTTACGCTAAAATTTAGGACACTGAGAGTGACTTGTGCTATTATCGCATTGCCTCCGTGTCGCCTACTAAAACAATACTATCGTGTGATTTGTATTACGTGGGCGTATCCATACGCTCCGTTGCGTAATATACGCTACGTGCGTCGGCCCTTGCGTACGCTAGTCCCGCCCTTTGTTAGAGACACGTGTACGCAGGCCAGACACGTCCACAGTAACACAAGTAACACGTTTCTATCAATGCAAATGATATTTAACTGTAATCATTTACTGAACACCACACAGAACTTCCTTGTATCTTAGGCAAGCCGTGTGCGTGTTTTACAAATTACTTCCTTACGTATTAATTTTACTTTTAACTACCAATAGCAATAAATCTTTCTCAGCACGTTATCAATGATAAATGGCAAACAGGAAGGTGAGATGTGAAAATTACACAAATGGAAAATGCAGGTGTGTGCGTGTGTTGCGTACGCAATGTGTATCAAACAGAAATAAAACAGTTTTAAAAGACAATAGCTTACTGTTCTTACCTTCCGGTTCCGGATTCCACCAGCACTCCAACAGCGTAGCGATGCAGACGCTTATCTAGTCAGCACAACCGTATCCCTCACCACCAACACGGATACGAAGGGATACTCTTTCCCGCCCTTTGCTGACAGATAAAGTCTGCTTGTGTTCGCTAGAGCGGATATGTGGAGGACGGACGAGCCGCCAATTGATAAAGCTAAATATTTATCTTATAACATTCACTATATACTGGTAAGAGACTCAGAACGCAATGGGCGTACGAGGTACCGTAAGGGTATGCACTTAGCGTAGCAGATGCTAGGCCGTGGTCGAGACGCACGAGCAGCACGTTCGCTCATGGCTTACGCTGGGTATCGAGCACGCTATAGGCTGTCCGAGTACCGTAATGCTACGCTACTAGCGTAGCGGACGCTGTGCCCACAAGAGGAACACGAGCGGCGCAGACGCTCACAGGATGACACACAGTAAACCTTGTATGCAACACAATGTAACGCTGATTAACCTCCGTTATATAAAAGCCGCTTGAGCGATTGAGACGCTCCGAATACCCTTAGCAATGTAATGATAAACACACAACACCTTGTAAGGTTCCAAAACCTTTATCTAGATGATTTTAGTATGTAAAAGGGGAACACAGTTACAACTTATACACTACAGCACTAACATAAAACACCTAAACAGAATAACTGAAAATATACAATATACAACAGCGTAAAAATAACAGAGAGAGAGTATGGCAAATACAAACAGAGAATAAGTTGGTTACAGAGAAAAACTTACACACTGGGGAATGATCGCTGCGCAGTCCTGGTACCAGCTCTCAAGTTAGTCAGTGATGAAAACCTTTTATGGAGAGTAGACTGAGCTGGCCCAGACTGGCTGCCTTATATACACTACATACAGTACACTACAAAGGGGCCTACAATCTCATTGTTCATTGGACACAGGAATCTGTCTTCACATTATAACAAAAGGTCATAGGTTGATTCGAACAGGTGGGCTGTGACTATTTCATACTGCTCAGGTGGGAGGGAATCTCAGGATTCCCGCCGCATGGATAATGAACTGCAAATACAGTAAATGTCCATAAACTTCTTATAAACATAACTATTCGCAGGAGCGCTTAATCTCTTTCAAACCAATACCGGAATGTTTCTAATAATATACTCTACCGTTGCATACTAAACACAACTGCTCAAAACCTGTCTGACCCTTCGTATCATGCAAAGAGGGATTTCTCTGTCCATGAACCAGTTACACTAAACACACTCACTGATATTATTAAGAGGACCATAACCTATAAAATACACTATTTGGATTAACTATGTAACGATCGAGTCGCCCGCCAGGCGTACACAAACTCTACTGTAAATGCACATACCACGCGCCTGAGCGCACGACCGTGGAGGCGCCATCACGCAACTGCAAATATGCGCACGCACGGGAGAGAATGTGCACGTGCAGCGGGCAAGCGCATGGGGTTAGTACAAGGCATGAGAATAACGATATTTTTCGACTTTGACAGGGTGGGGTGTGTTCAATCTGCAATCTAATTTGCAGTGTAAAAATAAAGCAGACAATATTTACCCTGCACAGAAATAAAATAACCCACCCAAATCTAACTCTTTCTGCACATGTTATATCTGCCTCCCCTGCAGTGCACATGGTTTTGCCCAATTGCTATCAAAAATCCTGCTGCGATCAACTTGGAATTACCCCCAAAGTTCCTACTGCGATCAACTCAGAATTACCCCCCATGTGCACTGCAGGTGGAGCAGATATAACATTTGCAGAGAGAGTTAGATTTGGGTGAGTTATATGGTTTCTGTGCAGGGTAAATACTGGCTGTTTTATTTTTACACTGCAATTTAGATTTCAGTTTGAACACACCCCACCCAAATCTAATTCTCTCTGCACATGTTATATCTGCCCCACCCCTACAGTGCACATGGTTTTGCCCAACTGCTAACAAATTTGCTGCTGCAATCAACTCTGAATTACCCCTAGTGAGATAAATGCTAATATTGCACACTGTTTAATGACAACGTTTAGCATGGAAACACAGTGGGTTGCCTAATATACACTGCTCAAAAAAATAAAGGGAACAATAAAATAACACATCCTAGATCTGAATGAATGAAATATTCTTATTAAATACTTTGTTCTTTACATAGTTGAATGTGCTGACAACAAAATCACACAAAAATGATCAATCGAAATCAAATTAATTAACCCATGGAGGTCTGGATTTGGAGTCACACTCAAAATGAAAGTGGAAAAACACACTACAGGCTGATCCAACTTTGATGTAATGTCCTTAAAACAAGTCAAAATGAGGCTCAGTAGCGTGTGTGACCTCCACGTGCCTGTATGACCTCCCTACAATGCCTGGGCATGTTCCTGATGAGGTGGCGGATGGTCTCCTGAGGGATCTCCTCCCAGACCTGGACTAAAGCATCCGCCAACTCCTGGACAGTCTGTGGTGCAACGTGGCGTTGGCGGATGGAGCGAGACATGATGTCCCAGATGTGCTCAATTGGATTCAGGTCTGGGGAACGGGCAGGCCAGTCCATAGCATCAATGCCTTCATCTTGCAGGAACTGCTGACACACTCCAGCCACATGAGGTCTAGCATTGTCTTGCATTAGGAGGAACCCAGGACCAACCGCACCAACATATGGTCTCACAAGGGTTCTGAGGATCTCATCTCGGTACCTAATGGCAGTCAGGCTACCTCTGGTGAGCACATGGAGGTCTGTGCGGCCCCCCTGCCAAACCGGTCATGCTGGAGGATGTTGCAGGCATAATAACGTTCTCCTTGGTGTCTCCAGACTCTGTCACGTCTGTCACATGTGCTCAGTGAGAACCTGCTTTCATCTGTGAAGAGCACAGGGCGCCAGTGGCGAATTTGCCAATCTTGGTGTTCTCTGGCAAATGCCAAACGTCCTGCATGGTGTTGAGCCGTAAGCACAACCCCCACCTGTGGACGTCGGGCCCTCATACCACCCTCATGGAGTCTGTTTCTGATCGTCTGAGTAGACACATGCACATTTGTGGCTTGCTGGAGGTCATTTTGCAGGGCTCTGGCAGTGCTCCTCTTGTTCCTCCTTGCACAAAGGCGGAGGTAGCGGTCCTGCTGCTGGGTTGTTGCCCTCCTACGGCCTCCTCCACGTCTCCTGATGTACTGGCCTGTCTCCTAGTAGCGCCCCCATGCTCTGGACACTACGCTGACCGACACAGCAAACCTTCTTGCCACAGCTCGCATTGATGTGCCATCCTGGATGACTGCACTACCTGAGCCACTTGTGTGGGTTGTAGACTCCGTCTCATGCTACCACTAGAGTGAAAGCACCGCCAGCTTTCAAAAGTGACCAAAACATCAGCCAGAAAGCATAGGAGCTGAGAAGTGGTCTGTGGTCACCACCTGCAGAACAACTCCTTTATTGGGGGTGTCTTGCTAATTGCCTATAATTTCCACCTGTTGTCTATTCCATTTGCACAACAGCATGTGAAATTGATTGTCAATCAGTGTTGCTTCCTAAGTGGACAGTTTGATTTCACAGAAGTGTGATTGACTTGGAGTCACATTGTGTTGTTTAAGTGTTCCCTTTATTTTTTTGAGCAGTGTATATGGTCACTTGAAAAACTACTAACTCCGGAATTAATGTATGTGGCTGTTGGAAAAGTGATATAACACAGCACTTTGGAAGAGATGCCTAATTATAGAGTTTTTAAAGTTTTGCACTAACTATTGATGCAGAATAAGAATCACTATAGGGCTGTTGGAATTGGGACACAGGTTTGGTCTGCTTACAGACAGATGACTGCATTATTTATTTGTGTACAACAGCTATAGCTTTTGTGGTTGTACCTCAACATCCAGCAGTGAGATTCTAGAAGTAGTCCATGGCATTGCCTGAGAGTGTAACAGTATGTGTTACGGATGGCCATCGACCATTGATGATTCAAAATCATTGATGGTCTATGGCCGATGTAGAATAGTTTTTCCATCTATGGGGGAGAAGCACATGGTGCCCCGCCATCGATGATAAAAAAAACACCAAATATTTATTTATTTTTCTCTAGGTGCAGAGACACCGAACTGCGCTCCACCCCGACACTCCTGCGAAGCTTCACACCCAGGCTGCCACTGGCCCACAGCCTAATACAGTGTAAGACATGAATGACTATCGGTGGGTGAAACCATTGATGGTTCCATTGCAGATGGATTTACACTATCAATTTTACCCATCAATGGTACCATTGATGGTGACCATCGATGGGCAACACAACAATGGCCATATCTAGTATGAGTATATTATACATAAGAGTATGAGAGTATGTGTACATTATATGAGTGTGACAGTGTGTTTATAATTATGTATGAGAGTGTGACAGTGTGTGCATATTATTTATGAGAGTGTCACAGTGTGTGTGTATTATAGCCTACCATACTATCTCTTTAAACCGGGACTCTCATGGATTACACAGGTTTTACGACTGATTAAAACTAGTGATGAGCGGGTTCGGTTTCTCGGAAACCGAACCCCCCCGAACTTCACCCATTTTACACGGGTCCGAGCAGTGCCAGATTAAGGTCCATATGGGCCTGGAGCTGAAATTTAGGAAGGGCCTATTGTGTGCCTCGGCAGGAGGTGTGACAAGCGCTGCGGTGGTGTGACTAGTGATGTGGGGGTGTGATCAGTGTGCTGTGGGTGTGGTCTAAATAGGGGGTGTGGCCTATGCCATGTGAGTGACACAGTCACCACTTACTGACAGACACTACTTACTGACACACACACACACACACACACACACACACACACACACACACACACACACACACACATACCTTACTGACACAATCACCACTTACTGACAGACACTATTTACTAACACACACACTCACAACACAAAACTTACCAACACAGACACCACTTACTGATAGATATTACTGACTGACACACACGCACAACACAGATAAACTTACTGACACAGACATTACTTACTGACACACACACACAACACAATACTTATACCGATCTCCCATCACATTGCCGGGTCCCACCTGGGAATTGGAAATGGGTCCATTCCTGGGTGGGACCCGGCATTTGACCCTACACACCGCCAACCCGACCCGGCAATTTGCCGGTTCGGGTTGCCATCTGTGGGCGGTGATGGAGTCGGCATCAGGTGCAGAGGCGGTGCTGGGAGATGAGATCATCCCTATGCAGTGAACGGGTCCCGGGTTGCATCGACCTGGGTGACCCGTTCACACTGCACCGGACCTGGTATTTAACCCGAGAATAACCCTTCTTTATTCCCGGGTTGAATTACTGGGTCAGGCAATCCAGAATTCGCCCATGACCCCTTTCACAACACACATCGGAACGTGTCGACCCAGCAATATACCTAGTCTATACCAGGTTATTTTTGCGGTGTGAAAGGGGTATTACTGACACAGACACCCACCACTTACTGACAGACACTACTTACTGACACACACACACACACACACACACACACACACACACACACACTACAAAACCTACTGACAAACACTACTTACTGACACACACAAAACTTACTGACACAGACACCATGCAAAATGTACTGACACAAACACTACTTACTGACAGACACTTCTTACTGACACCTGTGGTGCACACAGCATTTTTTTCTCAGTGGTACTGTGCCTGCGTGCCGTGGGCGTGGTCACATGTCATTAAGGGGAACATTTACTAAGCAGTGATAAGAGCGGAGAAGTGAGCCAGTGGAGAAATTTCCCTATCAACCAATCAGCAGCTCTGTATCATTTTATAGTATGCAAATGATAGATGTTACTTCGGTGCTGATTGGTTGCCATGGGCAACTTCTCCACTGGCTCACTTCTCCGCTCTTATCACTGCTTAGTAAATGTACCCCTAAGGGATGTAACCATGTGACACTAGGTGAAGTGGTTATATATTATGTGAATCCATGGCACAGACACCCCCTGTCCCTGCGGACTACAGAGACAAGGACAGCAGGATGTGACACTTTTTATAGAATAAAAAATATTATATATAAGATGTGTACCCAGCACTCATCCTGTTATGATGTGAATATTTGCTCCAGTGCCCTCCTTCAGTTTTTCAAGCTGTGGACAGAGTACAATGAGGCTGCACTCCCGAGTCTTGCTGGTGCAGTAAGATTTATTTAGTAAGATTCTGGATCAATAAATCTTACTGCACCAGCAAAACTTGGTAGTGCCGCCTCATTGTACTTGTGGGGAGGGGTCCCGACCATTAGAGTTACTCACCGGGGTGTAGTATGAGTTGCCGGCGGCCAGCATACCGGCGCCGGGATCCAGACTGCCGGCTTCCCGACAGCAAAGTGAGCGCAAATGAGCCCCTTGCGGGCTCAGTGGCGCGCGTAAGCGCCACGCTATCCTCCCTCCAGGGGGTTCGTGGACCCCCAAAAGGGAGAAAAGGTGTCGGTATGCCGGTTGTCGGGATTCCGGCGCCGGTATACTGTGTGCTGGGATCCCAACAACTGGTATACTGAATACCACCCACACACCGGTGGCCCGGCACCCCATCGTCACTTTTTCTCTGCCAGTCTGCCAGGTGCGGGATGGTGATGACATCACCTTCATGCTCCTAGCAGTCCTTTTCCTGGAAAAGGAAGAAGGTGCTGGCGGCGCCTCCTAGCAAGATCTAGGAGCTTGGTGGTGGTGTTTTACAGTGTGGCGGGGGTATGGCGTACTGGCGGACACATTCTTAATGGTACGCCATACCGGAGCGTACTGCCACACTTGCAGGACTGACTAACACACACACACACACAACACAAAACATACTGACACACACGACACAACACAAAACTTACACAGACACACACACACACACAAAATGCAAAACTTACTGACAGACACAATGCAAAACTTACTGACACTACTTACTGACACACACACACACACACACACACACACACACACACACACACACACACAACCTACTGACACTAACACTACTTACTGACAGACACTACTTACTTAGCGACACACACACATCCCCCTCCCCCTTCAAAACTTACTGACATAGACACCACTTACATAGGAGACCTCGGGGCCTGGTGTGGGCTGCTACTCACATGGTTTGCATGCCCTCTCAGCTCTGACATCCAGGGACCCAGCTCTCCTAAAAGACAGCAGCCTCCTGTCAAGACCCTTCCCCTCTTTCAATGTTATTGTTGGAAAGCTGCAGCAGGAAAGGTATGCTGCAGCAAAAACATTTACGTTTTGATGGACAAGGGGCCGCGGCTTCTGATGGGTTCGGGGGCAGAGCCTCGGAGATATCTCCGAGGCTCCGCCCCCATGGCCATCTGAAGCCCCGCCCCCTCGCCCATCAAAACATAATTGCTTTTGCTGCAGCATACCTTTCCTGCTGCAGCTTTCCAACAACTCATGAAAGAGGGGCAGGGTCTTGACAGGAGGCTGCTGTCTCGTAACTATTTACGTGGCAACGCCCCCTTGCCTGTCCGAAGTTCCGCCCCCTTGCCCGTCTGAAGCCCCGCCCCCTCGCCCATCAAAACATAATTGCTTTTGCTGCAGCATACCTTTCCTGCCCAGCTTTCCAACAATAACATGCCTCATGAAAGAGGGGCAGGGTCTTGACAGGAGGCTGTTGTCTCGTAACTATTTACGTGGCCCCGCCCCCTTGCCCGTCCGAAGCCCCGCCCCTTGCAACACAAAGCGGTCAGGACACAGGCTGACCAGTTTGGGGTGGGGGTGAATGGGCAGCCAGAGGTGAGTGAGCTGATGTATGTGCTGACAGGAAATGTTTTTTTTCCTGGCAGCACTGGCTACTGCTTGCACTGCAGGGAGGTCTGTGGGCCTATTTTCAATGGGGGGCTTGAAGCTGCAGCTCCATCCGCCCCATTGTTAATCCGGCCATGGGTCCGAGGCAGGTTCGAACCTTCCCGCCTTGCTCGGCTAACCCGAGCGTGCCCGAACGTCATCATCCCGCTGTCGGATTCTCGCGAGATTCGGATTCTATATAAGCAGCCGCGCGTCGCCGCCATTTTCACTCGTGCATTGGAGATGATAGGGAGAGGACGTGGCTGGCGTCCTCTCCGTTTATTGTTGAACTTGATTGCTTTATTGCTTAATTGTGGGGAGGACTGGGGAGCAGCTGTTAGGAGGAGTACAGTGCCGAGTTTTGCTGATAAGTGACCACCAGTTTTATCCGTTCTCTGCCTGAAAAAAACGCTCCATACCATATCTGTGCTCAGTGTGCTGCATAATATATCTGTGCTCACACTGCTTAATTGTGGGGACTGGGGAGCAGCTGTATTATATAGCTGGAGTACAGTGCAGAGTTTTGCTGACAGTGACCACCAGTATACGTTGTCTGCCTGAAAAACACTCCATATCTGTGCTCAGTGTGCTGCTTTATTGTGGGGACTGGGGACCACTAGTATAATTAATATTACATAGGAGGAGTACAGTGCAGAGTTTTGCTGACACAGTGACCACCAGTATACTATATATAGCAGTACGATACGGAAGGCCACTGCTGTGCCTACCTCTGTGTCATCATTAAGTATACTATCCATCTACATTCTATACCTATGGTGCATTTTAGTTTTGCAGTTTGCTGACACAGTGACCACCAGTATACTATATATAGCAGTACGATACGGAAGGCCACTGCTGTGCCTACCTCTGTGTCGTCATTAAGTATACTATCCATCTACATTCTATACCTGTGGTGCATTTTAGTTTTGCAGTTTGCTGACACAGTGACCACCAGTATACTATATATAGCAGTACGATACGGAAGGCCACTGCTGTGCCTACCTCTGTGTCGTCATTAAGTATACTATCCATCTACATTCTATACCTGTGGTGCATTTTAGTTTTGCAGTTTGCTGACACAGTGACCACCAGTATACTATATATAGCAGTACCATACGGAAGGCCATGGCCGGATTAACAATGGGGCGGATGGAGCTGCAGCTCCAAGCCCCCCATTGAAAATAGGCCCACAGACCTCCCTGCAGTGCAGGCAGTAGCCAGTGCTGCCAGGAAAAAAAACATTTCCTGTCAGCACATACATCAGCTCACTCACCTCCGGCTGCCCATTCACCCCCACCCCAAACTGGTCAGCCTGTGTCCTGACCGCTTTGTGTTGCAAGGGGCGGGGCGTCGGACGGACAATGGGCGGGGCTTTGGACGGGCAAGGGGGCGGAGCCACGTAAATAGTTACGAGACAGCAGCCTCCTGTCAAGACCCTGCCCCTCTTTCATGAGGCATGTTATTGTTGGAAAGCTGCAGCAGGAAAGGTATGCTGCAGCAAAAGCAATTATGTTTTGATGGGCGAGGGGGCGGGGCTTTGGATGGGCAATGGGGCGGAGCCTCGGAGATATCTCCGAGGCTCCGCCCCCGAACCCATCAGAAGCCCCCCCCCCTTGTCCATCCAAACGTAAATGTTTTTGCTGCAGCATACCTTTCCTACTGCAGCTTCCCAACAATAACGTTGAAAGAGGGGAAGGGTCTTGACAGGAGGCTGCTGTCTTTTAGGAGAGCTGGGTCCCTGGATGTCAGAGCTGAGGGGGCATGCAAACCATGTGAGTAGCAGCCCACACCAGGCCCCGAGTTCTGCTATGTAAGTGGTGTCTATGTCAGTAAGTTTTGAAGGGGGGGGGATGTGTGTGTGTCGCTAAGTAAGTAGTGTCTGTCAGTAAGTAGTGTCAGTGTCAGTAGGTTTTGCGTTTGTGTGTGTGTCAGTAAGTTTTGCATTGTGTCTGTGTCAGTAAGTTTTGCATTTTGTGTGTTTGTGTGTCTGTGTAAGTTTTGTGTTGTGTCGTGTGTGTCAATATGTTTTGCGTTGTGTGTGTGTGTTAGTCAGTCCTGCAAGTGTGGCAGTACGCTCCGGTATGGCGTACCATTAAGAATGTGTCCGCCAGTACGCCATACCCCCGCCACACTGTAAAACACCACCACCAAGCTCCTAGATCTTGCTCGGAGGCGCCGCCAGCACCTTCTTCCTTTTCCAGGAAAAGGACTGCTGGGGCCATGAAGGTGATGTCATCACCCTCCCACACCTGGCAGACTGGCAGAGAAAAAGTGACGATGGGGTGCCGGGCCACCGGTATGTGGGTGCTATTCAGTATACCAGTTGTTGAGATCCCAGCGCACAGTATACCGGCGCCGGAATCCCGACAACCGGCATACCGACACCTTTTCTCCCTTTTGGGGGTCCACGAACCCCCTGGAGGGAGGATAGCGTGGCGCTTACGCGTGCCACTGAGCCCGCAAGGGGCTCATTTGCGCTCACTTTGCTGTCGGGAAGCCGGCAGTCTTGATCCCGGCGCCGGTATGCTGGCCGCCGGGGACCCGGCCGCCGGCAACTCATACTACACCCCGGTGAGTAACTCTAATGGTCGGGACCCCTCCCCACAAGTACAATGAGGCGGCAGTACCAAGTTTTGCTGGTGCAGTAAGATTTGTTGATCCAGAATCTTACTAAATAAATCTTACTGCACCAGCAAGACTCGGGAGTGCTGCCTCATTGTACTCATTGGAGCAAATATTCACATCATAACAGGATGAGTGCTGGGTACACATCTTATATATAATATTTTTTATTCTATAACAAGTGTCACATCCTGCTGTCCTTGCCTCTGTAGTCCGCAGGGACAGGGGGTGTCTGTGCCATGGATTCACATAATATATAACCACTTCACCTAGTGTCACATGGTTACATCCCTTAATGACATGTGATCACGCCCACGGCACGCAGGCACAGTACCACTGAGAAAAAAATGCTGTGTGCACCACAGGTGTCAGTTAGAAGTGTCTGTCAGTAAGTAGTGTTTGTGTCAGTACATTTTGCATGGTGTATGTGTCAGTAAGTTTTGTGTGTGTCAGTAAGTAGTGTTTGTCAGTAGGTTTTGTACTGTGTGTGTGTGTCAGTAAGTAGTGTCTGTCAGTAAGTGGTGGGTGTCTGTGTCAGTAATACCCCTTTCACACCGCAAAAATAACCTGGTATAGACTGGGTATATTGCTGGGTCGACACGTTCCGATGTGTGTTGTGAAAGGGGTCATGGGCGAATTCTGGATTGCCTGACCCAGTAATTCAACCCGGGAATAAAGAAGGGTTATTCTCGGGTTAAATACCAGGTCCGGTGCAGTGTGAACGGGTCACCCAGGTCGATGCAACCCGGGACCCGTTCACTGCATAGGGATGATCTCATCTCCCAGCACCGCCTCTGCACCGGATGCAGACTCCATCACCGCCCACAGATGGCAACCCGAACCGGCAAATTGCCGGGTCGGGTTGGCGGTGTGTAGGGTCAAATGCCGGGTCCCACCCAGGAATGGACCCATTTCCAATTCCCAGGTGGGACCCGGCATTGTGATGTGAGAGAGCGGTATAAGTATTGTGTTGTGTGTGTGTCAGTAAGTAATGTCTGTGTCAGTAAGTTTATCTGTGTTGTGCGTGTGTGTCAGTCAGTAATATCTATCAGTAAGTGTCTGTGTCGGTAAGTTTTGTGTTGTGAGTGTGTGTGTTAGTAAATAGTGTCTGTCAGTAAGTGGTGATTGTGTCAGTAAGCTTTGTGTTGTGTGAGTGTGTCAGTAAGTAGTGTCTGTCAGTAAGTGGTGACTGTGTCACTCACATGGCATAGGCCACACCTCCTATTTAGACCACACCCACACCACACTGATCACACCCCCACATCACTAGTCACACCACCGCAGCGCTTGTCATACCTCCTGCCGAGGCACACAATAGGCCCTTCCTAAATTTCAGCTCCAGGCCCATATGGACCTTAATCTGGCACTGCGGAAGGCCACTGCTGTGCCTACCTCTGTGTCGTCATTAAGTATACTATCCATCTACATTCTATACCTGTGGTGCATTTTAGTTTTGCAGTTTGCTGACACAGTGACCACCAGTATACTATATATAGCAGTACGATACGGAAGGCCACTGCTGTGCCTACCTCTGTGTCGTCATTAAGTATACTATCCATCTACATTCTATACCTGTGGTGCGCATCTTTTTTTCTTTGCATCATGTGCTGTTTGGGGACAATTTTTTTGAAGTGCCATCCTGTCTTGACACTGCAGTGCCACTCCTAGATGGGCCAGGTGTTTGTGTCGGCCACTTGTGTCGCTTAGCTTAGTCACACAGCGACCTTGGTGCGCCTCTTTTTTTCTTTGCATCATGTGCTGTTTGGGGACAATTTTTTTGAAGTGCCATCCTGTCTTGACACTGCAGTGCCACTCCTAGATGGGCCAGGTGTTTGTGTCGGCCACTTGTGTCGCTTAGCTTAGTCACACAGCAACCTTGGTGCGCCTCTTTTTTTCTTTGCATCATGTGCTGTTTGGGGACAATTTTTTTGAAGTGCCATCCTGTCTTGACACTGCAGTGCCACTCCTTGATGGGCCAGGTATTTGTGTCGGCCACTTGTGTCGCTTAGCTTAGCCATCCAGCGACCTCGGTGCAAATTGTAGGACTAAAAATAATATTGTGAGGTGTGAGGTGTTCAGAATAGACTGGAAATGAGTGGAAATTATGGTAATTGAGGTTAATAATACTATGGGATCAAAATGACCCCCAAATTCTATGATTTAAGCTGTTTGTTTTTTTTAAAACACCCGAATCCAAAACACACCCGAATCCGACAAAAAATTTTCGGTGAGGTTTTGCCAAAACGCGTCCGAATCCAAAACCAAAACACAAAACCCGAAAAATGTCTGGTGCACATCACTAATTAAAACCAGGTGAAATGCAGGCTTGAATTAAGCCAGCCACAGAACCTGTGTAATTCATGAGTGTCCTGGTTTAATGGAATGGTATAGTATAAGTGTGACAGTGTGTAGCCCTGACAAAGTTCAAACCTAGGCAAAAACTTAATCCTGGTCAAACGACACCACCATGCCAGACTTGGCACTTTCTCGCTTATTATATAGAGAACGTTAACATCCCCTGTGTGCAGTGCCATACTCATAAAATGGACTGATGAAAAGGGTGTGGTATAAGTTGCCGGCGGCCGGGTCACCGGCGTTCAGAATACCGGCGCTGGGATCCTGACCGTTGGCTTGCCGACAGCGGGGTGAGCGCAAATGAACCCCTACTCGTGCCACGCTATCTATTCTCCCTCCAGGGGGGTCGTAGACCCCCAAGAGGGAGAAAAAGTTCGATATGGCGGTTGTCAGGATTCTGGCGCTGGTATACTGTGCGCCGGGATCCCAACAACCGGTATACTGAATACCCCTCGATGAAAAGCATACCTCCCAACATTGCCTTTGCAATAAACATGACTCCGGGCATGTCTTTGGCCTGAAAAAGTGGTCGGATTTCATTTGATAGGTGGAAAGAGCCTTGCTGCAAACTCTATTTTCATCACTGAAAACCCAGGCAATACCTGCACTATGACTAGATGGTGATAGAGCAGTGTTGACAGTGGTTGCCTACACTTTTTTCCTCTTGCAGTACACAGCGGCCCTGCAGGGTTGTACCACTGTAAGCGCGACAGTTGGGGGGTATGGAAAAGTAAATTGTTCAAAAGAGTCACACACAGAAAAACAATGTATATCTGCATATATGTAGAGTGGTACACATCTGGAGATGCACCTGCCTTTGTGCATACCTCCCAACATAACCCTCTCCAGGAGGGACAGAATGCTCTGCTCCTGCTATTCCCTCTTACTGTATGATTGCCATCACCTGTGGAGAAACACCTTTCTTATCCAGTAACCTGTTCAACACAGGTGATGGTAATCATACATTAAGAAGGAAGTCCAGGAACAGAGCATTGTGTCCCTCCTGGAGAGCGTCATGTTGGGAGGTATGCTATGTGTCAGCAGCAGTTAAGAGCCTGGTTACCTGTAATCATCATCATCTGCATGCACTTGACCCCCAGACTATACTAGGGGCTAAAGATAACAGGCCTACCTTCACTTATGTGCTGATTTGTACAGCACGCATTTGTGTGAGCACTCCCATGTATAGATATTCTTAGTGCCTAGGACCAGATTTTGGAAACACTGGGCCAGGCAGTGTACAATGCAAAGTCAAGGTGATGAGCAGAGGTAGGTCTAGGCAGCACTCACTTGCAGTACCTTGATCACTCAGCAGAGGTCTGTACAGCACTGTACAATGCAAAATGGCGGTCACAAGCAAGGCCAGGAAATCAGCACAGCAACAGACACAATACAGAACGCTGCCTGTGAGCAATTATACCAGCACTATTCCTGGTGCAAGAGATGTGTCTGAAGTAAGATTGATCTCTAAGTATGCACCATTCATTATAGCCCACAATAGCATACCTCCCAACATGACCCTCTTCTGGAGGACAGAATTCTCTGCTCCTGGACTTCCCTCTTAATTTATGATTGCCATCACCTGTGCTGAGACACCTTTCTTATCCATTCTGTTCAAAACAGGTGCCAAGAATCATAAATGAAGAGAAAAGTCCAGAAGCAGAGCATTGTGTCCCTCCTGGAGATGGTCATGTTGGGAGGTATGCAATTGTGTCTACTTGGCACTGACACACGCCTAGTGCATACTTGCCTACCTGACCCTCTCCATGAGGGAGAAAATGCTCTGTTCCTGGACTTTCCTGGTAATGTATGATTGCCATCACCTGTGGTGAGCTAGTTAATTGATAAGAAAGGTGTTTCACCACAGGTGATGGCAATCATACATTACCAGGAAAGTCCAGGAACAGAGCATTTTCTCCCTCATGGAGAGGGTCAGGTAGGCAAGTATGGCCTAGTGCCATGTTGCTGGAGGCCTGCTTGTTTGCAGTAGGCTTTTGAATAGTGCCAAATTTTACTCTGAATTGCGCTGGCAAGAGAGGGGCCTGCACAGAGACCGCACACAGACCCCCTACTCTCTTAATCTGCCACTGACTCCAAGGGATCCGGTAAGAAATACCTGCAGATGCAATGCCAGCTGTCAGTGCAGCGGAATCCCTTCTGCCAGAAACCAGGCAGCGAGTCCCCTTGTGGGCTCGCCTCGCTCGCCATCAGCTGTCGGTAAAATGAAGGCTGTCTGGATTCCGGCGTCGATATCCTAAATGCCGGGATCCAGCCAACACATTAACTGCATCCCACTCCAAGCACAGCTACTCCACATTTACACTCTTATTTTCCATGAAACTGACCTCCTCCCATTGGCGTTTCTATAATGGGTGCAGTGTGTGCTGTGCACACGGGTCCCTGAGTCCCGGGGGGGTCCCCACACTGCACACACTGCACCCATTTCTCCTATACTTACCTTTCCGTAGTCCATCGCTGACCGTGTGTGGGCCCCCTCCTCTCTCGTAGCCGTTGCGCTGCTGCTAACGCACTGACCACTAGTGACTCTGGCACAGTGCCAGAGTCTACAGCGCATGCGTAGGACTCTGAAAAAATGGCACTAGCAGCGGCGCGACGGCTACAGGAGAGGAGGGGGCCCCCATACGGAGTCTGCACACGGGTCCCCTCCACTCTAGAGAAGTCCCTGCCTCCTCCCCTCAACTCTGGGCCATACTTGCCTACATGACCCTCTCCATGAGGGAGAAAATGCTCTGTTCCTGGACTTTCCTGGTAATGTATGATTGCCATCACCTGTGGTGAAACACCTTTCTTATCAATTAACTAGCTCACCACAGGTGATGGCAATCATATATTACCAGGAAAGTCCAGGAACAGAGCATTTTCTCCCTCATGGAGAGGGTCAGGTAGGCAAGTATGCTCTGGGTCCCTTATCAAAGGAACCCCTGCAACGGTAGTAGTTCTGTAACTGGCGTTACATATACTTTACTCATATAAATGAAAATAGCTAAAAAATAAACCATACTCTCATGTAAATAAAGGGAAATTCTAAGGATTAAGTTACCTTACCTTACTATCCTTTTAAACTAGGATCCTCATGAATTACACAGGTTCTGTGGATGGCTGGCCTCAAGCTACATTTCATCTGGTTTTAATTAGCTAGACAACCTGTGTAATTCTTAAATGTCCCTGTTTAGAGGAATTGTATGGTAAGCCTACCTTTAATTACCTGTTCCACATTGTTACCTTATCACATTTCTGAATTAAGAGGAACTAATTATCACATGCAGTGATGGTAAATGCTACTAATTAGGGTTCATGTTGATTTTTAGTACTCATCGACTACAGTCTACTGTGTTTTAATTCAGGGGTGGGGAACCTTCGGCCCTCTAGCTGTTTTTGAACTACACATACAAGCATGCCTTGCTACAGTTTTGCTATTTGGCCATGCTAAAACTGTTGCAGGGCATGCTGTGATGTGTAGTTCAACAACAGCTGGAGGGCCGAAGGTTCCCCATCCCTGTTTTAGTTACTTTCACTGTCACATCACCCTAAAAACGCCCTAATCAGGTATGAAATTGAGATTGACTTTTGCAGTTTAAAAATAATCTTGTCATTACAGCTACATTAAAAAAATATTAAGAGTGCCGGGAAAAAGAAAAAATAAATGTATTCATTTCATTTCCCTTTTTTGAATAACCCAAAAATGTAAATTCCCCTTAACAGATAAGATAGAAAGTAGAACGGTAGGATGCCTAATTGACATTTCCAGTATAATTTTCTGGTGTTTTAAATTTAAATACATTAACATTGTGTTGATATCTTAGGTGCTTGTAATAGAGCTCTCCCATCTGTTAAACCACAGACTAGTTTTGTTCATATTACTCATCAAATAAATTAACTCCTTCATAGGTGAGCAATCTTCTCCCAGCATGAAACAGGAAAGTTCATGGGGGTCATTCCGAGTTGTTCGCTCGCTGCCGATTTTCGCAGTGCAGCGTTTAAGTAAAAAAACAGCAAAAATGTGTGAAAGTACTTTCACACAAAACTTTGTAGATTTACACAAGTTCGAGCGACGTTTTATCATCGCTCGAGTGATTGTAGTGTGATTGACAGGAAGTGGGTGTTTCTGGGCGGAAACTGGCTCTTTTCAGGGAGTCTGCTAAAAAACGCAGGCGTGGCAGGTAAATACGCAGGAGTGGCCGGGGAAACGGGGGGGGGGGGGGGGGGGGGGCCAAACCAGGAACTAAACGGACTGAAGTGATCGCAGTCTAGGAGTAGGTCTGGAGCTACTCAGAAACTGCAGGGAATTATTTAGTAGCAGTTCTGCTAATCTTTCGTTTGCGGCGGCCTAGCGTGTGCAATGCTGCTAAAAGCAGCTAGCGAGCGATCAACTCGGAATGACCACCCATAGCTGGGAACTACTCTCATAAAGCAACGTGTCCTGGTCAATGGGGGTCATTTCGACCTGTTCACACGGTGCTGTTTTTCACAGTGGTGTGAACGGGTCAGTTCTGCGTATGCGCGCTGGGCAACGACAAGAAGAATGAAGAAAGCGATCGCTGCCACGAACACAAGACGATTGACAGCTGGAAGGCGTTTCATGGTGGCAACTCACGGTTTTCTGGGAGTGGTGAGTCCAACGCAGGCGTGTCAAGGCGTTTGCAGGGCAGTTGTCTGACATCAATTCAGGGACCAGACAGCCTGTAGACATCGCAGCGGGTAAGTTGAAAGCTACTCAGAAACTGCACAAAATGTTTTTGCATAGCACGGCTGCACAAGCGTTCACAGCCTTGCTATGCAAAAAGTCCTCCCCCATAGGCGGCGTCTAGTTGATCGTACGGGCAGGAAAAAGTTGCTAGGTGCGATCAACTCGGAATGACCCCCAATATCGGGCAGTCTTTACTGTGAATGGTGGAGTTTATTATGATGAGTAATGGCCTATTGAGACAAACTCTACCCCCATGTGTTAAGCTCCTCCCTCTCCCAAACATTAAGTATAATACCGCTTTTATATCTAAGGGGTCTATTTACTAAGCCTTGTAAAACGATAAAGTGGACGGAGATAAAGCACCAGCCAATCAGTTAGGAGTAGGTTGGTTGATACTTTATGCCTACTTTATCTCTCTCCAAGGCTTAGTAAATAGACCCCTAAATCCCAGATCGCACCCAGGATCTTGTAGCCTGCCCCAACCCAGATGTGACACTGATCAGACTGGCGGCAAGATCAGGCTTATTGCAGGGTCACTGACATCAGTGGTCATGTGTGCAGTGCTGGTGCTAGGAGATGAGATCATTTCCTAGCGACGGCTCAGCCTATGCAGTAAACGGGTTCCAGGTCGCATCAACCCAGCTTACTTATTTATACTGCACCACGACCCAGGTACTTCCCGGGACCAACCCCGAAAGCAAGCAGGGCTGGATTTCCAGGTAGATGGATACAGGAAAACCCTTTTACACTGAGCCGTTCTCAGGTTATCATGGCAATAACCCGGGTTTTAGACGTCAGTGTAAAAGGGGTATTATTTACTAATCTTTCTGGAAAGAAGTCCCAGACCCGGGAAAACTGTACACCTGTAACTCTATATGCTGTGTTGCGTGTCACACCTCCCTTCTCTAGTCACATTTGCACTCAAACCCTTTAGATTTTTTAATAAAAGAGAGACTAATGATACTAATGAGTCACCGCTATCACCATCATGAATAAGCATGAATATAAAATATATGTAGTTACAATGGGTCCGGTATCTAATACCAGTGGTTGGGATCCTGGCAGTCAGGAGGCCGACGCCGGAATCCTGACAGCTGGAGTTCTGGTGGCGAGCGCAGTGAGTCCACTCACCACGCTTCGGGCCCCTATTATATTCCCCCTTGGGTGAATATAATGGACCACCACATGAGTGGGAACTCGGGGCTTTGGTTGGGATTCCGACTGACAGCATTTTGCCGGCTGCCGGGATTCCGGTGTCGGTCTCCTGACCGCCGGAATCCCAACAGCTGGTAAATTAACTGCATCCCGTTGCAACCAGTAGTATATCAGTTACTATACAATGCATATAATACAGGATCCATACCTCCCAGCAGGGATCCGGTCAAGATCGCTATAGTTGGCATATCGCCATAAGGATCGTGACACTATTTGGAATACTGACACCGGCATCCCAAATACAGTCACCTGCTCGGTGCCGGAATCCCTAAAGAGCAAGTGCTGCCACTCTGGAGAGGTAAGCCGCGTGGGTGGGGGAGGAGAGTTAGGGTTAGGCTGTGGACCGGGGGGGGGGGGGGGGGAGGGTCAGGTGCAGATTGCGGGGAGGGGGTTTAGGGTTAGGCACCCCCGAAGGGTTAGCGTTATGCTACGGGGTGGAGGGAGAGTTAAGTTTAGGCTACCGAAAGGGGGGGTTAGGTTCAGGTGCCACCACGGAGGGTTAGGGTTAGACTGCGAGGGGCTGGGAGGGTAGACTTAGGCTGTGGGGAGAGAGGGTTAGGGGGCCATGTGGGTAAGGTAAGTATCCTTACCTCCCCTGTTGAGGTTCTGCTTGTCAGGATTCATCGGTCGCTTTTCCTACCGCCGGCATCTTGAGCGCCGGCATTCTATACCGAACCCTCCCAACATGACCCTCTTCAGGAACAAAATGCTCTGCTTCCGGACTTTTCTCTTAATTTATAATTGCCATCATCTGTTTTGAACAGGTTAATCATACCTCCCAACTTCCTGGACAAAGGAAGCGGGACTCCGGCGCTACGCCATGCCCACCTGGAAAAAGGCAGTGTGGCTTTATGGTAATGCTGCTATCGTGAGCCACGCCCCCATTTCCCATCACTATGGGGGCATGGCCAGGGCTCTGTGATCTGCTGGCCATGCCCCCACTCCTACTTGTCGCGCACAATGTCTATTCACCGCTGCTCTTCTAAGCAGAGCAGCGAGTGACATAAGCCTCCTAACTGACCCCCTCCCCCCACCACCACGGGACACTGAGACCCACGGGTGGGATAGCGGGACAGTCCCATAAAAATGGGACTGTCCCGTGAAAATTGTGACAGTTGCGAGGTATGGGTTAATGGATACGAAAGGTTTTTCGGCACAGGTGATGACAATCACTTCCACAGATATCAGCGCTTGTGAAAGCCAAGTGTATACCAAGGGTTAAAACAAAAGTATTGCTATTTCCTCTAGCAATGTGTATGAAGTCTGTAATCGCACAGCTGGCTGTTTACTTATCAGAGAAGTCTGGCATGGAGCTACAGGATATCAGTTCAGATTAGCATATCACCATGTTTCTGCTGCAGCCCCAGCAGTCAGCGGCCATGAGATCTAAGGTCCAGTTTAAGACACCAAAAGACTGCTGGCTGTGATGTTCAGTATGCTTGATATTTCTATACCACTAACTTAATAAATTAAAACAATATATTTATCCTTCATATTTGAGAAAGCCTCTGTACCTTTTATGATCAATGTAACATGACACATTAAATATAATATTGTTCTATTGTATAAGCATATAGGCAGGAAATCATGACCCTTTGGAGGATAGGAATAGTATAAGTCTAGTACAGTACGTTCCAGAGAAAGATATTTTGTTACAAGAATATAGAATTGGCTTAAGAATGCAAGTCATAATAGAGTAATTAGCATACACACAACGCTTTGTAGTAACCTCACAAGGGCACAACTAAGGATGGTGGGAAAATGTGCTTAAAATAAACCAGAAAACAGTTATTCATTGTCAGGCCTTGGATTTTTGCATTTTATATCTATGTATTATTCTCTGTGTTATTTAATTATCTTTTTTTAGACATAAAGCAGAGTGACTATCTTTGAGATATTAAACTTTGTTCAATAATGGGGATATGTTCAGGAAGCTGGAGGTCGGGATGCCGGCAGTTGAAATCCTGACAGCAGTATCCCGACATGTGGGCAGAAGATTATCGCCAGAATCCCGGCATCAGTTGAAATGCAGACGCCGGAATACCAACAGCCAGCATTCCGATCTTAAGGATGCAGGGGACTGCTAGGGTTAGGCCATGGGCGGGAGGGGAGTTTAGGTTTGTACCACTGGCAGGGGCAAACGCAGGACTTTTAGAGGGGGGTTTCCAAATGGAATCCAAAGTCTGCTTCTCTTCTGAACAATGTAGCAAGTGCAGGAGTCTGGGGCAGCAGTAGAAGAAACTAGAACCTAATTCATATCTGATCGCAGATGTGCTAAATGTAGCACATCTTCGATCATTTTCTCAGACATGCGGGGGGACACCCAGCACAGGGCTAGACTGTCCTGCTTGTCTCACACCCGCTGAGTAGCTCACTGCCAGCGCAGCTCCTGCATGGGTAGAGGCGTCTGCGCGTGATGTCACGCAGCTGCCGTGGACCAGCCAGCGGCATTCTAACGCCGTTGACACGCCCCCTCCTGCCCCGCAACTGCCTCTGCCTGTCAATCAGGCAGAGTCGATCACAGCCCTGAGATGCTTTTAGCATCTCACGGGCCTCCCGGGGTGTGTGGGCACACTCCACAAAGTCATTCAGACTGCGATCACTGCCGCTGCAGCGATCCAGTCTGAATTACCCCTCTAGTACTAATCCTAGACATATATGTACACATTGGTCTTTTTACACACTGGATAGTATATGGTAGAGACACCTCAACGGTCAAGGTTTTAAGATTATCCATGCTTGGCCACAGGTGACTTAACTAGCACATCAGTCAATTTGATTTAACCATATGTGCTGAGCCATGGATATACCTAAAACCTGAACCGCTGGGGTGTGCCTTGAGGACCGCATTTAAGACCTCTGGTATAATGATTACATTATTAAGAATTAACACTATAGATGGTCTATAGTATATACTGTATCAAACATATTTAACTAATATAAATAACTTAAGTGGTCAGAAATGGTTTAACATTCCATAAATAAACAAATATATAAATACTTAAATACTAGGCGACTCATCGCGCCCTACGGGCGCTTCTCACACCGTCGCAAGGTGCTCCGCCACCTTAACCCTTGCATTCCCTTGGGCCGTGCAATATTTTGATTAAATGGAGTATTACCTCCAATAATAACTCTGTGAGAGGTTAAAAATATTGCACGGACAAAGGGCGTGTGATCGTTAAGGGGCCGGAGCCCCTTGGGATGGCGTGAACAGCACACTCAGGGCAATACGAATCACCTAGTAGGTGCTGTGGTTGGGAGAGTGGTGGGTGCGAGGGAGATGTGGAGGAGGTATGGGGGTGCCCTGGTTGGGGGAGGGGCGGTTGCGGGGGTGCTGCTGGTGTGGGAGGGGCGGTTGCGGTGGCGGGTGGAGGAGGGCTGTGTGCGAGTGTGCTATGGGTGGGGGTGGGAGTCCGGAGCCACCGTGGGTGGGGGAGGGACGGGAGCGGGGGTGTCGCCGGTGGGGTAGGGGGTCCGGAGGTGCCGCGGGTGGGAGAGGGGTGGGTGTGGGGATGTCGCGGATGGGGGAGGTATGGTGTGCAGTGTATGTATGGTGTGCAGTAATGTAGTGTATGTATGCATAGTAATGCAGTGTACGATGTATGTATGTATGTATGTATGTATGTATATATATATATATATATGGATGGTGTGCAGCAGTGCAGTGTATGTATGTAATGTGTGCAGTGTATATATGTATGTATAGTAATGCAGTGTATGTATATATATATATATATATATATATGTAATGTGTGCAGTGTATGTATAGTGTGTAATGCAGTGTATGGGCAGGCAGGAGGAATGGGAGCAGAATCCAGGCAGTGTATACAGTCGAAGGGGGATATTATCCCCTGTACCCCGGGACACAAAGGCTGTTGCAGGCCGAATGGATCTGGAGACAAAGGTGCAGTCGGGCCGGATGGAGGCCGCTCCGAGAAAATACTCACCGTGCTGCTTCCCTGTCTGCCCGCTCTGCGGCTCCTCCACATGGTCTCTGTGTGGCTGGCTCCGACCTGTGCGCGCTGATATGAGGCGGCCTCTCTCCATCTGAGCCTGGGAGTCACCGCCAAATGGGGAGGGGAAGCTGAGCCTGGGAGGTTGGGGGGAAGAGAGGAGGAGGCAGGGACGGGAGACAGAGCGGTCATACATACATCGGCGCCGCTGACTGACTGATGGGTGCCGTCCCCCTCCTCTTCCTCCTATTGGCCTAGCTCTGTGACTTTATGACTCTGACTCCACACAGCGTTAGCTACACAGTCACAGAGTGACAGATCTATTATATAGGAGATAATAGAACCAGTAGGAGACAGAACTGCACTTTCTATACAAACCTTCTCCCTCTTCATGGTAAGACATCTGTCTATTCTTCTCGGCAGCCACTCTCTCGCCCAGCACACTGACTGAGCGCTCAAATCCACAGAAAGCATACTTTGTAGGAGAAGCTGCTACAATGGGTATTTGCAGCAGCTCCACTCTGTCCCTTACACTGCATGTTGTGGCAGCAGCAGTTTATTGTATTATAAACTATTGCTGTCGTGGTCATAATTTGAGCCACTGGCCAAGTGGAGGGGGGTTTCCAGACAAACAGAACCCCCCCCCCCTCCGCGTTTGCCTATGACTGGGGAGGATTAGGCTTTGGGGAAGGGAGGGATAGGGTTAGGCTGCGTGGATGGGGGTGGGGTTAGGTTTAGACACCACTGGGGAGGGTTAGGCTGCGGGGTAGGGGGATTGTGGTTAGGGTTAGGTTACGGAAAGGTAGCATTAGGATTAGGAGGGTAGATGGGGAGGGTAAGTATACTAAGTATATTTACTGAACCCAGTGGCGTAAGTTCGTCCCAGTTGCCTGGAGGTAAGATAAATATTGGTGCCCCCCTATTTCCTATATCAAGATAAATATGTGTGTGTGTGTGTGTAGTGTTCTGAAAAAAATGTATATAGTGTATTTATACATTTAATTGTCTTTTATTTTAAATTACACATTTCTTAGCAGTCATACCCAGCATTGGAACCCATGACCTGTTATACTAACAGCAGACACTTTACTGATGGAGCTATTTGCTACTGTAGAGGAAGCATGAGAATTCTAACTACTGGTATATGAAGTTATGTGTAATTGTCAGAGAAGTAACTTGATATAGTTAAAATTCTCATATTTCCTATACAGGAGCAAATAGCTTCATCAGTGAGGTGTCTGCTTCCAGTGTAATAGGTTGTGGTTTCTAATCCTGGGTGTGACACTTGTAAAATGTGTATAATAAAGAGGGTGTGATTTGTAAGGTGCAGGGACCAGTGAGGAAGTTGGCCCCTGAAAAGGTAGTGGCTGCTATCAATTAACTTAATTCAATGGTGTCACAGAATAGGAGGAGAGGTGCCCCCCTTCAGAGCAGGAGCCCGGCGGCAGATGACTCCGTTGCCTCCCAGAGTTCTGCCTCTGACTGAACCCCTGTCTGGGATTCTCTCCATCGGGATGCTGCTGTCTGTCTTCTGACTGCTGGCATCCCAAGTACTGGTTACTCAAATCACACCCCAAGTGCCTAACAATAACCTAAAACCTCATACTCACCTCAACGATCTGGTATTCTCAGCATCGGGATTCCGGTATTGGGATTTTGACCATTGGAATCCAGAGTACATTTCCTCAGGAGAGTTTGTTTTATGACGTCCATTATTATGTCAAGAAAGACAATGGTGATTTAAATATGTGACATCATGGGAGTTTGTGGGATTTGGAGATGACCCTTACGTTTGGGTTTGTGGATAATTGCACAGAACCTCCTTGTTGACATACCACATGTCAACATTGTTCTTGTAGTACAGCGGATCACTCTCTCTATCTGATGTTTGCTATGGTATTTGTTTCATTTATTATATTTTTATTAGCAGTTTCTTATATAGCGCAGCATATTCCGTTGTGCTTTACAATTAGAACAACAGTTTTACAACAAAATTGCGCATAAACAGACAGAGATAGAGGTAGGAAGGCCCTGCTCGCAAGCTTACAATCTATAGGGAAATAGGCATTGATACACAAGGATAGATGCTACCTATTGCATAATGGTCCACCAGATTGATATGATCACCCAGCAATGCTGGAAGACAAAATGTGTGAGGTTATATGTACTGTACAGAGAGGATGAAATTAGATAGGGAAGCATTGAAGGTTATGTTGGTGGGTCTGGAATTTGATAGGCTTGTCTGTAGAGGTGAGTTTTCAGGGAACGTTTAAAGGTTTGGAGACTAGAGTCGAGTCTTATTGTGCATGGGAGGGCATTCCACAGAGTGGGGGAAGCCTGGATAAAGTCCTGTTATTTTGAGAGGGAACAAGTAATACGTGTGGATGAGAGATGCAGATCTTGTGCAGAGCGAAGAGGTCGGGTAGGGAGATATTTTGAGATGAGTGAAGAGATGTATGGTGGTGCAGTTTAGGTTAAAAGCATTGTATGTAAGTAAAGTATTTTATATTTAACACGGTAGAGTACAGATAACCAATTATGACAGAGCGGATCAGTAGACGAAGAACGTCTAGAGAGGAAGATTAAACAATTATGATAACCAATTATGACAGAGCGGATTACAGATAACCAATTATGACAGAGTGGATCAGTAGACGAAGAACGTCTAGAGAGGAAGATTAACCTCGCAGCTACATTTAAAATGGATTGTAGTGGTGAGAGCCTATGTTTGGGAAGACCAGTAAGGACTCTATTACAATAATCAATGTGGGAGATGATGAGTGCATGGATTAGAGTTTTTGCAGTGTTTTGTGTAAGATAAGGATGTATTTTGGATATGTTTTTTAGGAGCATGTGACATGATTTAGAGATAGATTGAATGTGTGGAACAAAGGACAGTTCAGAGTCAAGGATGACACCTAGGCAGCGAGCTTGTGGGGTAGGGTGGATAGTCGCATTGTCAACAGTTATGCAGATATCAGGTTGGTAACTACTCTTGGCTGGTGGGAAAATAATTAATTCTGTTTTGGAAATGTTGAGTTTGTGGTGGCGAGATGACATCCAAGATGAAATGGCAGACAGGCATTCAGTGACACGAACCAATACAGATGGTGATAAATCTGGGAAGGATAGGTAGATTTGAGTATCATCAGCGTACAAATGATACTGAAATCCGAAGGAGCTAATTAGTTTACAAAGGGATGAGGTATAGATTGAGAAAAGCAGAGGACCTAAGTTTGAGCCTTGCGGTACTCCAACTGATAGAGGTAGAGAAGAGGAGGTAGAATCAGAGAAGTGCACACTGAAAGAGCGATTAGATAGGTAGGATGAGAACCAAGTAAGGGCTGTGTCCTGAAGACCTAGGGATTGTAATGTTTGCATGAGAAGAGAGTGGTCAACAGTGTCAAAAGCAGCAGAGAGATCTAGAAGAATAAGAAGTGTGTAATGGCCTTTCAATCTAGCAGTGACCAGATCATTCACTAATTTGGTCAGTGCCGTCTCTGTGGAGTGTTGGGTACAAAAGCCTGACTGAAGTGGGTCCAGTAAGTTGTTGGAGTTAAGAAAGTGTCTAAGGTGAGTGGAGGCAAGTCTCTCAAGTAGCTTGGAGAGACATGGGAGCTAAAAGATGGGACGGTAGTTAGAGAGAGTGTTTGGGTCAGAATTGTATTTTTTCAGAATAGGAATAATCACTGCATGCTTAAACAGAGAAGGAAAGATACCAGGAGAGAGAGAGAGAGATTACAGATTTTAGTTAAGGTTGGGATAAGCACATGAGACAAAGTTTTAATGACTTGTGAAGGTATAGGATCAAGAGGAGAGGTAGTGGAGTAGGAGGATGAAAGAGTGTTGATACTTCATCTTCACTTGTGGGATCAAATGAAGAGAAAGTGCCAGAGGGTTCAGGTAGGGAATTGAGCATGTCACTAGCTAACGAAGAGCATACCATTTCATCTTGGATTTTATCAATCTTATTGAAGTAGGAAGCAAGTTCTTGTGCACAGATAGTAGCTAGTGGGGGAGGTGAGGGAGGGTAAAGAATTGATTGAAATGTATTAAATGTATTAAAAAGTTGCTTGTGGTTAGTGGCATGAGAAGAGATGAGAGTTGGAAATATATTTGTTTGGCACTACCCAGGGCCTGACGATAGGAGTGGCAGATGGTCTTATATGTGAGAAAGTCACTTGGATTCTGAGATTTACGCCACTGACGTTCCACTTTACGTGACAGTTTTTGTTGGTGTCTTGTTGATTTAGAGTGCCACGGTTGGCATCTAAGCCTACGTGGAGTGTGATGGGTAGCTCGAGCCACTTCATCAAGGGCATGCTCTAGAGCCTGGTACAGGTGGGATACAGCAATCTCAAGTGTGGTAAATGTGTACATTTGTGAGAGCAGTTGTAGCAGAGAAGTCGAAAGTTGTTGAGAATTTATATTGTTAGTATTTCTGCGGATTAGAGGAGGCTTGCTTGTTTTTAGTGTCATAGAGCTTAGAGTAATGGAAGAGATTGAGAAGGTGATCAGAGAGAGGGAAAGGAGTGTTAATGAATTCAGAAACAGAGCAGAGCCTGGTGACTACAAGATCAAGGCAGTGACCCTCCTGGTGAGTAGAGGAGTCAAACCATTGGGTAAGGCCAAGAGAAGAGGTTAGAGAGAGGAGCTTGGAGGCATGAACAGATTGTGGACTGTCAAGAGCTATATTGGAGTCGCCCATAATGATGGGGGAGATGTCAGAGGATAAGAAATGTGGGAGCCAGGCAGAAAAACCTTCTAGAAATTGTTGTTTTGGTTGCCCAGGAGGGCGATAGATAGCTGCAACATGCAGAGAGAAGGGGGTGAAAATCTTGATAGAGTGAACTTCAAATGATGTGAATGCGAGTGATGGAACCTGAGGTAGAATTGTGTATGTGACAGTAATATTCCAACCCCACCACCTTTTACGATTACCAGGCCTGGAGGAGTGTGTGAAGTGGAAACCACCATGTAACAGTGCTGCAGGGGAGGCAGTGTCTGATTGTGTGAGCCATGTTTCTGTTATAGTCAGCAGATTAAAGCTGTGAGATATGAAGAGGTCATGTATGGATGTTAATTTGTTACAACAGAGCGTGCATTCAATAATGCACATTTTAGTGACTTAGAGAGGGATGGGAGACGTGATATTTATGAGGTTAGATGGATTTCTATGTTGTTTTAAAACAGCTAAGTGTGAGTGGGACAGGTGGTTGGGGCCTGGATTGGTGATATGTCACAAGCTAATAAAAGCAGAAGAGTGAGATAAATATTGGTGGATGTTTGTGAGTGTTTATTATGGTGGCCAATTGTGGTTGTCAAAGTACTTGTACAGAAGTAAGTATAAAGCTCATGAGTGTTTAGAAGAGGGGAGTGGATAATAGAATCTGTAATATGCACAGAGGGGTGAGTGTAGAATGTGTTAAATTTAGTGAGAATTCCATGAATTGAAATAAGAAACAATAGTATGCTGAACATGCTGTGGTAGTTTGTGAGTTAATTTTGGGTTAAGTGGTATAGGAATAAGTTGTTTAAATTTAAAGTTACCTTTTCTTGATGTTGCTCAATGTTTGGTCAACTGTTAATTTAACTGTTCAGATATCACACTTTGATCATCCACACTTTGTTAATTCCACACTAGCTGAACCCCCATGCAAGTTGCCCCCTTGACTGAATCTAAAGAAATAATATGTCTGATAAAGATACAGACCTACCTCTGAACATTTGGTCACCTGATTGAAATGCTAATTGATCAAAGAACATAGATTACACTGGGTGAGGCAGAAGGCAGAAGTTTTGCCTAGGGTGCCGAGAAACCTTGCACCGGCCATGCAAGCAGCATGTGGGTTAATCTGAGACTTGTAGTGCAATAGAAATTATTTCAGATACCTGAAAGATGAGAAGATATAGACAGTAGATTAGTCCAGTGTCAAGCAGAATAAAACTGTTTTTTTTTAACTGTTCAGATAGCACACTTCATTAAACCACACTTTGTTAACTCCACGCTAGCCGAACCCTCATGCTAGCTGCCCCCTCATTTGGCGCCACATGATTAGAAGATTTTCTTAATCAAAATGTATAATAAGCTTTTCGAATAATAATTAAAAAAATCCCCATTCCAAATATGACTCAATTAATTTCAAGTTTACAGTATATAAATATGAAAAGTAAATATATTAAACAGCAGGATCTCGTCACCTGTTTTCTCCTGTGCATTGGATAGCCAGTGAAAGTGCCGGGTCCTGAGTGTTGATAGCTACTGGCCTTCCTAATCTGGTCTGTCATCTGGGGGCCGCAAACGTACTCCTCCCCACTATGTGTTTGTGGCGCTTTATGGTCAGGAGTTCAGATGTAAAAGCCACCCTTTCCTCCCTGGTGTGTGCCCACACAAGAGTTGCCCATCAGGTGCCCTGCAAATCGCTGCTGCCCGCTGTCAAGCTGAGCTGGAATGCATGTCCTGAAGGATTCCAAATGCCTTAGGCATTTGCCTAGTTTGCATATGCCTACGGCCAGGTCTGAGGTTGGCTGTCGGTGGTCCACACACAATGCAATGGCAGGCCAATTTGTTCCAAATTCTTGGAATGACAAAAGCAGTTAATGAGCCTGTGTGGCAAAGTTACCATTTGATACAGTAATGGATGCCTTCAGATAAATCATTAACAATAGCACACAAAAATGTCTTATTGTTCAATTTCATTGTATTTTTTATGTGGAAAGCCGTAAACATTGCTGACATCATGAATGGTGCTTCATATATTTTTTATGATGTATTTCCACATTTCTGTATTCCACACAGCAGACACTTCAGTAAATAGGCTTTACCAATTTTCTGACTCACATTGCATTGCAAGCTAAATAGGATTCCATCTTCATTATTCATAAACAACAGCAAAGGCTTGTCTGGCCTAAAAATTATTGGTTTTTTATGAGAAGTAAATACCCTTAGTGTCAAGAAAATCAGAGAACTTATGGAGACCAAGAGAGAGAACATTAGACCTTGAGAGGCAATGAGTGACAATAAAGCTTTATGCCTATAAACTGGTGTCTATGTCTGAATCATACAGTATTAAGATACTGAGGTGATGGGGATTTCATTAACATTTCAGACTTGGCCATAAAACTTATAGTGGCAATCAATACAGAACATTTCTTTATAAGATATCAAAGAGGAAGAGCAAGACGGGACTCCTGTGTGGCATTATGCTGTATAGATGGCTAAGAAAGCTCAGGCTACCTTTCAAATGCAAAAGTTACTATTAACATTATATATATAAAATTATATATTTATTTATATCTAAGGACAGAGCTAGGTTTTAAGGATTTGCCTCTGGATGTTTTGTTCCTGTTTTCCAGTATTGCACAATAAAATTGATCTCTTCCTGTATGTTAGATGCTGTTTCTATCTTCTCTTATTTTTGAGGAATTATAATGTAAGAAATACATTATAGCTTAAATGAAGTTCTGTAAATCTGACATGATGACAATGGTGGCTTTCTAATGTCCACAGGGACAGTATAACATGTGGAAAGGGGGAGGAGGACATATATCAAGCTTTGGAACAAGCTGCGTCTGAAAAACGACAGTTAGGAGCTGATTGGTTGGTATTTTAATCACTTTATTTCCCTCCAAGGTGTGCTACATCTGCCCCAGGATGTGCTTACACATTTCTAACACAGGGTAGGACCCTCCTTGCCACCAGGACATCCTGAGCTCTCTGTGACATGGATACAAGGTGTTGGAAAATCTCCTTAGAGATCCTGGCCCATAGTTTTATGATTGCATTGTGCAGTTGCTGCAGAGTTTTCGGATGCACATCACTGCTGCAAACCTCCTGTTCGCCCACACCTCAAAGAGGTCTGCCTACTGAGAAGATAATATATAACTCATTGTCCTGTTCATGGAACCCATTGGTGTATCTATAATGGGTGCAGTGCACATGGGCCCCAAACCTCACACCCTGTACCCATATACTCATACTTACCCTCTATGCCTTCCAAGTAGTCCTGCATCAGCCGGTACTGCAGTGCAGCAGAAATCACTGGGAAAATGCGAAGTGGCATAGAGAATCTAGTTTCTCTTGTGGTTCCCAGACCAATCGGGCATTTATAACAGAGGATAAATTGATATAAAGTGCAGATGCTGTAACTTTCAATGATGCCACTAATTTCCCTCAGATCACCACTATGTAGCACCTAAAATCTACAGTCAACTCCTCTATGTCTCCCATTTCAGATGGCACTTGACCCAAGTCTGCAGCAATCAGCTGCCTCTTCTATGAATAATGCAGGCTATTCTGGCAGTGGTTATTCACAGTTCCTTCAGAGAAGCTGTCATCAAACCACAGCCAGTTCAGCACCTCTTTCCTCTGGAAAGCTCCTTCATCCTTCTGCTGCAGTTCTGCAGCCTGCTTGACAAGTCCTCCGCTTGGGGACTTCTCCTTTTCCCTGCCTCTTGGGGAGGAGAATGCACTACAGTCCAGGAGGTAGTCCCAAGTGGAAGGAAGTATCTGCAGCAGTATCTCACTGCCCTGTCCAGCTCTTTCTCTTCACTATGCCTCAGCAAGAGCCCTTCCTCTGCGCAGGCTTTCCTGCTTGGTCACTCAGCTGCAATGCGGCCCTCTATACTGACTGCTCCCTAAGGGATCTATGTACTAAGCCTTGGAGAGAGATAAAGTACCAACCAATCAGCTCCTGACATTTTTTAAACACAGCCTGTAGCATGGCAGTTAGGAGCTGATTAGTTGGTACTTTATCTCTGTCCACTTTTTTCTCTGTTAATGGGATAGTACATAGACCCCTAAAATGGCTGCTTTACTACTATGAATACTGACCTCCTAGCTATCAGTCAGTGTGGCCTCCTTTTGGGGCAGATGTACTAAGCTTTGGGGAGTGATAAAGTGGAGAGAGATAAAGTTCCAGCCAGTAAGCTCCTAACTGCCATGTTACATGCTATTGAAAAATGAAAGGAGCTGATTGTCTGGTACTGTATCTCTCTACACTTTATCACTCTGTAACGATTAGCACATGGTTGTGGAGTATATATCTCTCCTTTTATCTGTTGCAGTCACATGGTGGTCAGCTTCCCGCCAGCCGCACACGCTGCTTTTCATACCATCCACCCGGGGCTCATAGCAGTCACACTGCAGTCCAGACAGTTCTTCCCATCTTGAAACTGATGGGAGAGTCCCTGCCTCGAACATCAGTATAGTAAAACAGCCTGGGCTGCCTGAAAGGAGCCATTACATCCCTTCTGTGGGGTAACACACAGAGCGAGTGACATTACAGGGACTAAAAGTGCACTAAGGGGGTAATTCTGAGCTGGTCGCAGATTTTTGCAATCATATCAAAATTTGTGACCACTAAAATCACATGCTGGGGACCGCCCAGCACAGGGCAATGCCGCCCAGAATGTGTGGCGCCGCCCCAAAATACAATAGCTATCAAATTGCGATCGCATTGCAAAAACCTCAATTAGAGGTTGACCCCTGCCTATGCAGCGTGTTTGCATATGCAGGTGCACCGCCGCTATGTTTCCACTCGTAGGAAATGCAAGTGATGTCTTTGGCACGCCCCGAAACGGCCATGGCACACATGCATTTCCTTCTCCCCTTCAAACCCAAATGCTGCATCACCACCCCCGGACGCCCGTCGCCTGTCAGTCAGGGTGCATACGCAGCAGCTGTGACAGGGTCAGAATAAGGCCCTAAATTTAAATATATTATATATATGGTAGTGACAGCAACCAGCCTTGTTTATATAAAATGTAATAGTAGGTACAACTGGGGTCTGGGGTTCCACACCAGGATCAGGGCCGGTTCAAGCCCTTTTGGCGCCCCGGGTGGAAAATAGGGGCGTGGCTTCATACAGGGGGAGTGGTCAGTTACGCCCCCTGTACAGTAGAGTAGCGCCGCTGAAAGAAAAAAGAAAAATGAATACTTACTATCCCCGCTCCTGATTCCCGACCGCTGCAGACCTCTGCCGGCGCCGCTCCTCTCCTCGGATCTATGGGAGAGACGTCATGACGTCTCTCCCATAGCACTGCATAGACAGACACTAGAGGTCAATTATGACCCCTAGCGTCTGTGTCAGTCCCACAATGCTGTGCGGTGCGCGATTACGTCATCGCGCACCGCACAGCAAAAGTCCTCTCCACGAAGGGAAACTAGAAGCTACGCGTCTAGTTCCCTTCACAGCGGTGGGACCAGCGGGGGACACAGCGGGCAGCGGGGGGCACAGTAGCGGATCCTGCCATGGTGCGGCGCCCTCCGGAAGGCACCGGTGCCCTCCGGAAGGCGGCACCCCGGGCAAAAGTCCTTCTTGCCCGTGTCAAGATCCGCTACTGTGTACTACTCACACTGGTACAACCTCACACCTCCCCTACTCCCACCTGTACTACTCACACTGGTATACCCTTACACCTCCCCTACTCCCACCTGTACTACTCACACTGCTACACCCTCACACCTCTCCTACTCCCAACTGTATTACTCTTACTGGTACACCCTCACATCTCCCCTACTCCCACCTGTACCACTCACACTGCTACACCCTTACACCTCCCCTACTCCCACCTGTATTACCCACACTGTTATACCCTCACACCTCCCCTACTCCCACCTGTACTACTCACACTGGTACACCCTCACACCTCCCCTACTCCCACCTGTACTACTCACACCGGTACACCCTCATACCTCCCCTACTTCCACCTGTACTACTCACACTGGTACACCCTCACACCTACCCTACTCCCCCCTGTACTACTCACACTGGCACACCCCCACATCTCCCCTACTCCCACCTGTACTACTCACACTGGTACACCCTCACACCTCCTGCTCCCACCTGTACTACTCACACTGGTACACCCTCACACCTCCCCTATTCCCACCTGTACCACTCACACTGGTACACCTTCACACCTCCCCTACTCCCACCTGTACTACCAGGGCCGGTTCAAGCCCTTTTGGCGCCCCGGGCGGAAAATAGGTGCGTGGCTTCATACAGGGGGAGTGGTCAGTTACGCCCCCTGTACAGTAGAGTAGCGCCGCTGAAAGAAAAAAATAAATAATAAAAATGAATACTTACTATCCCCGCTCCTGATTCCCGACCGCTGCAGACCTCTGCCGGCGCCGCTCCTCCCCTACTCCCACCTGTATTACCCACACTGTTATACCCTCACACCTCCCCTACTCCCACCTGTACTACTCACACTGGTACAACCTCACACCTCCCCTACTCCCACCTGTACTACTCACACCGGTACACCCTCATACCTCCCCTACTTCCACCTGTACTACTCACACTGGTACACCCTCACACCTACCCTACTCCCACCTGTACTACTCACACTGGCACACCCTCACATCTCCCCTACTCCCACCTGTACTACTCACACTGGTACACCCTCACACCTCCTGCTCCCACCTGTACTACTCACACTGGTACACCCTCACACCTCCCCTATTCCCACCTGTACCACTCACACTGGTACACCCTCACATCTCCCCTACTCCCACCTGTACTACTCACACTGGTACACCTTCACACCTCCCCTACTCCCACCTGTACTACCAGGGCCAGTTCAAGCCCTTTTGGCGCCCCGGGCGGAAAATAGGTGCGTGGCTTCATACAGGGGGAGTGGTCAGTTACGCCCCCTGTACAGTAGAGTAGCGCCGCTGAAATAAAAAAATAAAAAATAGAAATAAATACTTACTATCCCCGCTCCTGATTCCCGACAGCTGCAGACCTCTGCCGGCGCCGCTCCTCTCCTCGGATCTATGGGAGAGACGTCATGACATCTCTCTCATAGCACTGCATAGACAGACACTAGAGGTTAATTATGACCCCTAGCGTCTGTGTCAGTCCCACAATGCTGTGCGGTGCGCGATGACGTCATCGCGCACCGCACAGCAAAAGTCCTCTCCACGAAGGGAAACTAGAAGCTACGCGTCTAGTTCCCTTCACAGCGGTGGGACCAGCGGGGGGGACAGCGGGCAGCAGGGTGCACAGTAGCGGATCCTGCCATGGTGCGGCGCCCTCCGGAAGGCGGCGCCCCGGGCAAAAGTCCTGCTTGCTCGTGTCAAGATCCACTACTGACCAGGATGATATAAAAGCAACACTTGGAGGGTGTGTGGAATAAACAAGGATAGTTTACCTCCCCAGTAGATTAGACGAGTATGGCAATGGGAGACAGACTGTCTATGAAGTTGCTGAACTACAGAAAAAAAAGATACATTTTGCTAAGTAGTACTGACAATATAGTAAGAATATAGACATATTTTTTATAAGTCTTGCTTGCAGTTAATTCATGAACCCACAGTACACTCAGGTTGTGTCCCACTCGTACTTCTTACCTACTAGAGGCTCTTGAAACCTTTATAGCACAATTTCTATAGCAGAAGACTCTTGGCTTGTTATCAAGACATGTAGAGATTTTCTTCTCAATAAGAGCAGGAGATTATCACCACAGGCACTAGACAGGAATGCAGTTCCAAGCAGACAACACTATAATTTTAACATTATTTCCAAAAATATGACTTTTTTTTTTACTGGGTACAGACTCACACAGTAATTCTCAGAAAGAGCACTACAGGAGACAGTGAGGTTTTTTTGGGGGTATGTTTAGGCGCTCATATTTACTTATAAACTATATTATATAAAACCAATATATTCCTATATATATATATATATATATATATATATATATATATCTAGCAGCAATATGTCAATTTGTGTCTGTGTGGACACAAAATATAGATGAGTACTAGAAAGCACTATGCTCCCCGTTACCCATTAATCCATACCAAAAGATGAAGAACTATGACTATTGGCGCTTATCATCCCAATTGCCAAAGTGCATTCACAGACTAAAGACACTTGTATATATTAAAATCATTATTTTGTTTATTTCCCAACATGTATCACTTTGAATGTTTCTGTCTTATATATCAAATAGCATCCAATGGTAAACTATATAAAAACATATGTGTATATATATATATATATATATATATATATATAAAACCTCCAACAAGGAACGGCACTCAGAGACAAAAACGTTAGAAAAAAGTTATATTCCATATGGTCAACGTTTCGGGGAGTAAATCCCCGTCGTCAGGACAAATATACAGCAGAATAACAAACAAAGCACTCACTTACCCTCCTAAATACCCGAGTGTCCTCATCGCCGCCATCCCTTCCGTGCACGCCCGCAACTCTCACTGCTTCCTCTACCGCCTCCACACACCGCTTCCGGAAGCCGCCGTTTCCATGGGAACCACAGCTTGCGGTTCACCTCGTCTCCGGCTGCGTTCCATCAGCGGGAGGAGACGCAGGCCGAGCACACAGAGGAGGCAGGGCTGAAACCGAAAAGGGACAAGCAATGCAATGAGACAATATACATAAATACATATGAAACACAACATAATAAGAAATCAGCAGTGCCAATAGAGCCTGTCACAAATAACATCCGACCCACATCCCTAAATAGACACGAAAGAAAATGAAAAAAAGGTTACACAAGCATATTCCAGTTAATTTTTTCATTTAAACCCCCGGGGGCACAGGTACCCAGTCTCAGGATCCATTTGGTTTCTTTAACTAAAAGAGACTTAGCACGATCCCCACCCCTTAAACTAAGGGGCACATGATCAATAATAAAGTATCGCAAAGACTCCAACGTATGGCCCGCACTTTTAAAATGTTTGGCCACCGGTTGGTCAATAAGTTTACCTTCAAGGTTGAGTTTAATGGCCGATCTGTGGGCCGCCATCCTTTCAGAAAACTTACGTGTAGTTTGGCCGACATACATTAACCCGCAAGGACAGATAATAATGTATACAACAAACATAGATGAACAGGTTAAAACAAACCTGATATCATATGTTTTGTTGCAGTGGGGATGTTTAAAGGATTTGCAATTCAGCATAAATTTACATGTCGCACACCCACTACAGCGATAGCAGCCATTAGGTTTAAAGTAAACGTTGGGATGTCTAGTCAGACCCATACCAGTGATATCGGTTCTGACTACTCTATCCTTGATGTTGCGACCATGACGAAATGACATCAAAGGGGTAGTGTGATGGAACACTTTTAACTCAGGGTCCGATGACACTATAGGCCACAAGGCCTTAGTGGCTCTACTAATACCCCCGCTAGAGGAGGTGTAGTCACTGGGGAAAGGGATCCTATGAGCAAGATGTCTATGCGTCGGTTCCAAAAGGGTTTGCCGAGACATACCCAACACTTCCTCTTTCTGCCTGTCAAGCATAACAGGATCATACCCACGTGAGGCAAACTTAAGGACCAGGGAGTCAAGTTCTTCAGGAACTTTCGAGGGGTCTGATGCTATACGAGCTACTTGCATCATCTGCGAACGAGGGAGCCCTTTCTTCAGGGGCTCAGGGTGATGGCTGGACGCTAATAGAAGGGTGTTACGATCGGTTGGTTTATGAAAAACCTCAGTAGACAAACAGCCATTTTCGAGGTGAATCTTCACATCAAGAAAATGGATGTCCGTCAGACTATACGAATAAGTAAATTTAATAGGAGTGTCCGAGCCATTGACACCATCTATAAACTCCACAAGCGTATCCTGACCCCCACCCCACAACAGAAAAATATCATCAATATAGCGACAGTATAATAAAATACTGTCGCCAATGGATGAATTGGAGAAAAAAATATGGTGCTCTTGTTCAAACATAAAAACATTTGCATATGACGGGGCCACGGGGGACCCCATCGCACAGCCTCTAAGCTGAAGAAAAAAAGAACCATCAAACAAAAAATAGTTGCGATTGAGAGTTAACTCAAGGAGGGACAAAAACAGCTCGTGGTCAAAAAGCTGTTCAGGGAGTTCAGCCTTTAGAAAGTTCCTCATAGCAAGTAGACCTGCATTGTGCGGGATAGCCGTATAGAGACTACAGACATCTAGACAGCATAATAGAGTTCCTGGAGGGATATCTGACAAGGACTGTAGTTTGTTAAGAAATGCAGTAGTGTCCTTCAAAAAAGAGTCTCTGGATAACAGCAAAGGCTAGTAAAGGAGAAAGAAAAAGAAAAAAAGAGACCTTTGTTGGGAGCACTCCCACTTGGAAACAATAATGATTTGAGTAATAAGCAATGATATGAAAAATAAAGTAATTAAAATGTAACCTTTAATTGTATTATATTAAAATATTGGTACACCAATTGTGTTAAATCACTCTTAAGTGGCTAATCAATGTGAGCCACCTGGTAAAGCTAAATTGTGAAAATATTGATGAAAGTACAAGGCATTTATTTGGCAGGCCCAGAATACTTGGATATATGGAGTAGGTACTATAACCAAATTAGTGCCGTCAAAAAAACCTACAACACCTGGTATTCCTTAGTGGTCCACCACCTAAGTACTGACCAGGCCCAACACCGTATTGCTTCCAAGATCAGACGAGATTGGGCATGCGCGGTGTGGTATGGTAGTAGATCAGCATTGATATGGCAATTTCTACCACTGATATATAGATGGTAGAGAGTTATTGGTAAGCACCTTGTTACCAAGTTAACCGAGTAATCTCTAAAGAGACAATATATGTTTAACCATCATTGCACCAGAATGTATCCCAAATCTGTAGGTATACGTAGGTTTAAATCATGTGGTCAATAATTTCTCGGCCCGCAGGAAATGCCTGTATGTTTCATTATGTGCTGTGCAGCACCTTTGAGGATGGGTTTATGCTACGGATAAGGCAGATATAGACCACTGTTATACTGATAACATGCCGCAATATTTGTGTATGATCCAAAGAGAAATCGTCTCTTTTGTTAATTGGATCACCCTATTGAAGGGAAAAAGAAGGTTATTGTGAAATTGTAAGCTCAAAGGTTTATAAATATAACTCCTATTATGCCATGATCGAAAATGCAGGACAAAGAATGATATAGAAATTGTTAGGAGAAAGAAAACAAACTTGGAAAGTATGCAAGATGTATAACAATCTCAATTATCCAATTAATGGCTAATTAGTACCATGGTGCCTAACAAAGTATAAGCGTTGTCTTTGAAACAGAAAAATTTGCCACAATAACTCATATAGCATGTATGTCTATAATGTATCTGTCTAACATGTCATAGACAGACAGAAATTGCCACAATAAACCCAAAGAGGGGACATATAAATGATCCCCCAAAAGAGCATATGCTAGGTGATTTTTACAATGTGTTTAGCTATGGTATGCACAATAGCTTTATAATCCAGTAAAAACCTGCATATGAATAGGTGCTGATGCGCTATATTGTGATAATTGGCATAACATTTGCCAAAGAGACCAATGCACACTGATTCTTAAATGTGTATGTGCAAGTAGGTTTGACGGGAGATAGTGTAGCAGATGGGACAAAGTAGTACTTATGTTTGCCCGCTCTCAGTGCACCGCTGGCCGCTGAGCTCCAGCGTCAATGTAGTTTGTCTAATCTCCTCTCCTACTAACAGGAGATCGATAGGCAAGTAGGGACAAAAAAAAAGATACTTAAGTGTTTATCTGCTCGTAGCGCGCCGCTGATCGCCGGGCTCTGGCGTCTGTGCTGCTTATCTGACCTCCTCTCCTGCCGGTCTCTGGTCATGTGAGCGCACTCATCATGACCATCCTGTTCACCTCCCAACGTACGTTTCACAGATTAGCTTGTTCACGGGTAGTGTGAACATGTGGTGTCAGGATCTGGCTTAAATCTATGCAATTAGCCAATCAGGATTATACCTGTTTGATTGTTGATTGTGTTGATTCTGACAAGATTGGTATGAGCTTAAAATTAATTATATAAATAGAACGAACAACTTAGGTGTCCTGCAAAATGTTTGTGGATTAGGATGCCAAGGGGGTTTAATTGTTACAAGCCTTATAGTGTATAGTAGTGGTGCGTGAATGTTGATAAAAGTTTATTTGTATTATATGTGGGGTATAAGTGATTAATTGATGTGTGTGGATATTAGGATGAATTGGATTGAAAGGTAATTAGTGTATAGACTTTGGTGAGTGGATTAATTTTTAATATGGGAATAAGAAGAATAGGAGGGGGGTGGAAAAAAGGGAGGAGGGAGGGCGGGGGGGGTGGGGTGGCGAAAAATTAATGGGGGAAAGGAAATGTAGTAAGGTTAAATAAGGGGGGTGCTATTACATTATGTAATAGGTGTGACAGTGTGTAATGTGATTGCTGCTGTTATAATTAAAGAAAAATATATAATATTAGTGAATGTCATTAATGGCAGAGAAACTATGTGATTGGCTTAAAGTGCTGATATATTTAAAATCCACTATGTTGGAATAGAAAGAATAATTATGTAAATAAAAATAAGAATTATAACAATTAATGATTATTAAAAAGAGAATAAGGAAATAATGAATTAATCAATCAAATTGGACAATCAAATTGGAAGGAATGCTCCAAAATTCATAGTTTCATTAAGTCCATGTGGATGAAGAGAGTTTAATTTAAATGTCCATTCACATTCCTTTCGTAAGAGAGTGCTGGTCAGGTCCCCCCCACGTAAACCCAATTTCACTTTTTCTAGTCCACAGACCTTAAGTCCATCCCACCGACCTGCATGGTTGGAAAAGAAGTGTCGTGCTATAGAGGTAAGTTGCTTCATTTTTTGTAAGTCCCTGGTGGCATTCCGGATGGATCCAATATGTTCAAGGATTCTTTGCTTGAGGGCTCTAGTCGTCATACCCACATATCTTTGTCCACAAATGCACACAATACAGTAGATCACACCTTCGGTGGAACAGTTGATGAAATGCTTGAATATGATATCTTTGCCATAGCGATCCTGAATGTGGTCTGTCTTAAGGATATATTGACATGCTTTACAGTGACCGCATGGATGTGTGCCAGTGGTTCTGTGGTTTGTCACGAGATGATTGGAAATGGCTGGACACCAATCTATCTTTCAAATTTCTTGATCTCCGCCAACTCATGGATACTTGTGGTCCAAGTTTTTCAGATAAAGTGGGGTCCAAATGGAGAATCCCCCAGTGTTTTTGGATAGCTTGTTTGACCTGGTACCATTCTTGACAAAATCCCCCAACGAACCTGATAGTTTTATCCTCTTGTTTCTTTTGTTTCTTATCAAAAATTAAGTGTTCTCTCTGAGTGGTCTGAATGTTTCTACTGGCTTTTTTGATAGATGTATTGCTGTATCCTCTCTCACGAAGTCTGTTCGAGAGGTCTTTGCTTTGTTCTACGAAATCCTGATCATTAGAGCAGTTTCTTCTTAAGCGTAGAAATTCTCCTTTGGGTATATTGTTTATTGTGGGAGGGAAATGGGAGCTGGTTTGATGTAGAAGTGTGTTTGATGATGTCTCCTTCCTGAATAACTTTGTTGAAAGCATGTCATTTTTATCCTTAAAGATGAGTATGTCCAGAAATGGGAGTTCATCTTGACTGATGGCGTGAGTGAGGCGAATGTTAAGGTTGTTGTTGTTTAAATGTTCTATGAACAAGAGTAACATCTGTACATCTCCTTCCCAAATCATCAAAATATCATCGATGTATCTTGCCCACATGATGATGTTGGTCGTGAAGACATCATTACTGTCACTGAAAACGAATTCGCGTTCCCACCATCCTAGAAAGATATTGGCATACGTCGGGGCACACGCTGCCCCCATAGCTGTGCCCCTAGTTTGTAGGTAGAATCTCTTGTTGAAGGTGAAGAGGTTATGACTGAGTATGAACTGAAGTAGGTCCGCAAGGAATGTATGGAGTTTTTCCATTCCTTCCATGTTCATGAAGTAGTTGACAGCTTCCAGTCCTTTGTCATGGTCGATTGAAGTATATAGTGCCTCAACATCTAGAGAGACTAGGAATTGATTTGCCTCCAGTTTGATATCATGGATCTTGCGAAGAACGTCTGTAGTATCTTGAACGAAAGAGGGGAGACCCATTACATGGTGTCGCAGATGGAGATCGACAAAGATACTTGCTTTTTCCGTCAATGATCCAATCCCTGATACTATTGGTCTACCCGGTGGTTGACACAAGTTCTTGTGGATCTTGGGCAGCATGTAGAATGTGGGGATTCTAGGATGTGTCGTCTGAAGATATTGATATTCTGAAGGTGTTATTGTTCCTTCCTCATACGCATTGGAAAGCATCCTATCGTATAGTATTTTGTAATTTTCCATGGGATTGAGTAGTATCCTCTGATAACATGTCTGATCTTCTAACTGTCGATATGCTTCCTGTATGTATTGTTCTTGGGGCCATATTACCACATTGCCCCCTTTGTCTGATGGCTTAATAATTACGTCCTGCCAGGATTCAATCTCTCTTAGGGCATCCAGTTCTTTCCTAGTTAAATTGGAATTGCGCAGTCTTCTAGTTTTCTGAAGATGTATATGATCAAATTCCTTGGATACTAATTTGGTAAAAATCTGTACTTCTGGGCTTGTCTGTTCCGAAGGAAAAAATGATGATTTTTTCTTACAAATGAATCTCGTACTGACCTCCCATTGAGGATCTATAGTTGCTGTGGATTCGGATTCTAGTGCCTCCAGGGCTTCCAGAGCTTCTAATTCAGGCCCTGATAGGTCTGGTGCAGTCGTGTTGTCACTTACTTCGGTCTGATTGAGTTGTGTGCTTCCCATTTCAGGTGCAGATTTCTTATTGTGGAACTTGGTAAGCAGTAACTTTCTATTGAAAAGTCTCAGATCCTTTTCCCATTTGAATCTATTGAATTTCTCAGTTGGAGAGTATGAAAGACCTTTGCTCAGGACTTGAATTTGCTCGTGATCTAGATTATGTGTTGAGAGATTGATGATTTTGAGTTGTGAAGTGGTGTCGGGTGGATCGGAGGATTCTGGTGTTATCTTCTGCGTGTATTCCGGGGTGGCTGTCTCCTGGGTGGCAGTTGATCCCATTGTTGTTGTTGTCTTCCTCTTCCTCCCCTTCCGCCCCCTCCTTGTCTTTCGTTTGTTGGGTGCCTTGATCCCCTTCCCCTGGGGGGATCCCCTAAAAAATGTTGATGATGATATTGAGTCAAACTCTCACCTTCCCCTCTGGAATTTGTCGTCAGAGGTGTATTGAAGGTATACTCAGGGAGTTCCTCTGTTCCGGATGTTTCCACATCTGATGATGAGTACTGTTCACGGTTTCTAGGGGGTCGTTGTTGCCAAGAAGGTTTATTCCATTTGAATATTTTGCCTGAAGCAAAATCCTTTTTATCTCTGGCAAATTTGTTCCTTTTTCTATCAATGATTGTCTGTTCATATGTCAAAAGGTCTTGTTTGTTTTTTTCAAAGCACCGTTGAAACTGTGTGTCCTTCTCCCAGGGTTCCAGTTTTTTACTCAGTTCTTCCAGATCACGTTCGCAACCTTCAAGTACAAGGTGGTTGTGTTTGATCAGGATGCCCATAAGTTCCATAGAGCACTTAAGAAGGCTGTTATCCCATTCAGTTTTGAGATTTTCACTTATCAAGGTAAAAGTGGGAAAAACTCTTGGTCTAAGGCCACGTGGTACTATTTTGTTCTTAACATAGTTTTCTAACGTGGTAAGATCCCAGTTGGTCCTTATTTGTTTATGTAACGTTTGTTTAAGTTGTATAAAGTCTGATTCCCAGTTGCTATGGGGTTCTGTGTCCACTATGTTGCTAGGAAAGATATCATCTAAGTTTTCTCTATTTCTATGTTTGTAGGATAATTCCTGCTTTAAATTGAAGCTCATTTTACATGTATATGGGACTATGCCCGTTGGTGTACAAAAAATTATTATGGTTACTCAAGAATCACGTAGTAACCACTGATCCGTGCTGGTATTCCTAAGAAAACTATTTCTAGTTAATACAGTAGGCAGTATGAAGTTAGATTTAAGGATGCCGCACAGGACTGAGTGGTTTATATTTTAGAGTATAATTGCAAGAGGTTTCCAAGATAATCGACCAGTCAGAAAAGAATTCTGGAATTTATCACCATCTACCAGTAAAATAATTTTTTGTAGATATAAACAGTGATTGTCGATGGTGCTCCCATAGGTCCTATGCATATGTAGTAAAGGAGAAAGAAAAAGAAAAAAAGAGACCTTTGTTGGGAGCACTCCCACTTGGAAACAATAATGATTTGAGTAATAAGCAATGATATGAAAAATAAAGTAATTAAAATGTAACCTTTAATTGTATTATATTAACATATTGGTACACCAATTGTGTTAAATTACTCTTAAGTGGCTAATCAATGTGAGCCACCTGGTAAAGCTAAATTGTGAAAATATTGATGAAAGTACAAGGCATTTATTTGGCAGGCCCAGAATACTTGGATATATGGAGTAGGTACTATAACCAAATTAGTGCCGTCAAAAAAACCTACAACACCTGGTATTCCTTAGTGGTCCACCACCTAAGTACTGACCAGGCCCAACACCGTATTGCTTCCAAGATCAGACGAGATTGGGCATGCGCGGTGTGGTATGGTAGTAGATCAGCATTGATATGGCAATTTCTACCACTGATATATAGATGGTAGAGAGTTATTGGTAAGCACCTTGTTACCAAGTTAACCGAGTAATCTCTAAAGAGACAATATATGTTTAACCATCATTGCACCAGAATGTATCCCAAATCTGTAGGTATACGTAGGTTTAAATCATGTGGTCAATAATTTCTCGGCCCGCAGGAAATGCCTGTATGTTTCATTATGTGCTGTGCAGCACCTTTGAGGATGGGTTTATGCTACGGATAAGGCAGATATAGACCACTGTTATACTGATAACATGCCGCAATATTTGTGTATGATCCAAAGAGAAATCGTCTCTTTTGTTAATTGGATCACCCTATTGAAGGGAAAAAGAAGGTTATTGTGAAATTGTAAGCTCAAAGGTTTATAAATATAACTCCTATTATGCCATGATCGAAAATGCAGGACAAAGAATGATATAGAAATTGTTAGGAGAAAGAAAACAAACTTGGAAAGTATGCAAGATGTATAACAATCTCAATTATCCAATTAATGGCTAATTAGTACCATGGTGCCTAACAAAGTATAAGCGTTGTCTTTGAAACAGAAAAATTTGCCACAATAACTCATATAGCATGTATCCACAGTGTGTCTATAATGTATCTGTCTAACATGTCATAGACAGACAGAAATTGCCACAATAAACCCAAAGAGGGGACATATAAATGATCCCCCAAAAGAGCATATGCTAGGTGATTTTTACAATGTGTTTAGCTATGGTATGCACAATAGCTTTATAATCCAGTAAAAACCTGCATATGAATAGGTGCTGATGCGCTATATTGTGATAATTGGCATAACATTTGCCAAAGAGACCAATGCACACTGATTCTTAAATGTGTATGTGCAAGTAGGTTTGACGGGAGATAGTGTAGCAGATGGGACAAAGTAGTACTTATGTTTGCCCGCTCTCAGTGCACCGCTGGCCGCTGAGCTCCAGCGTCAATGTAGTTTGTCTAATCTCCTCTCCTACTAACAGGAGATCGATAGGCAAGTAGGGACAAAAAAAAAGATACTTAAGTGTTTATCTGCTCGTAGCGCGCCGCTGATCGCCGGGCTCTGGCGTCTGTGCTGCTTATCTGACCTCCTCTCCTGCCGGTCTCTGGTCATGTGAGCGCACTCATCATGACCATCCTGTTCACCTCCCAACGTACGTTTCACAGATTAGCTTGTTCACGGGTAGTGTGAACATGTGGTGTCAGGATCTGGCTTAAATCTATGCAATTAGCCAATCAGGATTATACCTATTTGATTGTTGATTGTGTCGATCTCCATCTGCGACACCATGTAATGGGTCTCCCCTCTTTCGTTCAAGATACTACAGACGTTCTTCGCAAGATCCATGATATCAAACTGGAGGCAAATCAATTCCTAGTCTCTCTAGATGTTGAGGCACTATATACTTCAATCGACCATGACAAAGGACTGGAAGCTGTCAACTACTTCATGAACATGGAAGGAATGGAAAAATTCCATACATTCCTTGCGGACCTACTTCAGTTCATACTCAGTCATAACCTCTTCACCTTCAACAAGAGATTCTACCTACAAACTAGGGGCACAGCTTTGGGGGCAGCGTGTGCCCCGACGTATGCCAATATCTTTCTAGGATGGTGGGAACGCGAATTCGTTTTCAGTGACAGTAATGATGTCTTCACGACCAACATCATCATGTGGGCAAGATACATCGATGATATTTTGATGATTTGGGAAGGAGATGTATAGATGTTACTCTTGTTCATAGAACATTTAAACAACAACAACCTTAACATTCGCCTCACTCACGCCATCAGTCAAGATGAACTCCCATTTCTGGACATACTCATCTTTAAGGATAAAAATGACATGCTTTCAACAAAGTTATTCAGGAAGGAGACATCATCAAACACACTTCTACATCAAACCAGCTCCCATTTCCCTCCCACAATAAACAATATACCCAAAGGAGAATTTCTACGCTTAAGAAGAAACTGCTCTAATGATCAGGATTTCGTAGAACAAAGCAAAGACCTCTCGAACAGACTTCGTGAGAGAGGATACAGCAATACATCTATCAAAAAAGCCAGTAGAAACATTCAGACCACTCAGAGAGAACACTTAATTTTTGATAAGAAACAAAAGAAACAAGAGGATAAAACTATCAGGTTCGTTGGGGGATTTTGTCAAGAATGGTACCAGGTCAAACAAGCTATCCAAAAACACTGGGGAATTCTCCATTTGGACCCCACTTTATCTGAAAAACTTGGACCACAAGTATCCATGAGTTGGCGGAGATCAAGAAATTTGAAAGATAGATTGGTGTCCAGCCATTTCCAATCATCTCGTGACAAACCACAGACTACCACTGGCACACATCCATGCGGTCACTGTAAAGCATGTCAATATATCCTTAAGACAGACCACATTCAGGATCGCTATGGCAAAGATATCATATTCAAGCATTTCATCAACTGTTCCACCGAAGGTGTGATCTACTGTATTGTGTGCATTTGTGGACAAAGATATGTGGGTATGACGACTAGAGCCCTCAAGCAAAGAATCCTTGAACATATTGGATCCATCCGGAATGCCACCAGGGACTTACAAAAAATGAAGCAACTTACCTCTATAGCACGACACTTCTTTTCCAACCATGCAGGTCGGTGGGATGGACTTAAGGTCTGTGGACTAGAAAAAGTGAAATTGGGTTTACGTGGGGGGGACCTGACCAGCACTCTCTTACGAAAGGAATGTGAATGGACATTTAAATTAAACTCTCTTCATCCACATGGACTTAATGAAACTATGAATTTTGGAGCATTCCTTCCAATTTGATTGTCCAATTTGATTGATTAATTCATTATTTCCTTATTCTCTTTTTAATAATCATTAATTGTTATAATTCTTATTTTTATTTACATAATTATTCTTTCTATTCCAACATAGTGGATTTTAAATATATCAGCACTTTAAGCCATAATCACATAGTTTCTCTGCCATTAATGACATTCACTAATATTATATATTTTTCTTTAATTATAACAGCAGCAATCACATTACACACTGTCACACCTATTACATAATGTAATAGCACCCCCCTTATTTAACCTTACTACATTTCCTTTCCCCCATTAATTTTTCGCCACCCCACCCCCCCCGCCCTCCCTCCTCCCTTTTTTCCACCCCCCTCCTATTCTTCTTATTCCCATATTAAAAATTAATCCACTCACCAAAGTCTATACACTAATTACCTTTCAATCCAATTCATCCTAATATCCACACACATCAATTAATCACTTATACCCCACATATAATACAAATAAACTTTTATCAACATTCACGCACCACTACTATACACTATAAGGCTTGTAACAATTAAACCCCCTTGGCATCCTAATCCACAAACATTTTGCAGGACACCTAAGTTGTTCGTTCTATTTATATAATTAATTTTAAGCTCATACCAATCTTGTCAGAATCAACACAATCAACAATCAAACAGGTATAATCCTGATTGGCTAATTGCATAGATTTAAGCCAGATCCTGACACCACATGTTCACACTACCCGTGAACAAGCTAATCTGTGAAACGTACGTTGGGAGGTGAACAGGATGGTCATGATGAGTGCGCTCACATGACCAGAGACCGGCAGGAGAGGAGGTCAGATAAGCAGCACAGACGCCAGAGCCCGGCGATCAGCGGCGCGCTACGAGCAGATAAACACTTAAGTATCTTTTTTTTTTTTTGTCCCTACTTGCCTATCGATCTCCTGTTAGTAGGAGAGGAGATTAGACAAACTACATTGACGCTGGAGCTCAGCGGCCAGCGGTGCACTGAGAGCGGGCAAACATAAGTACTACTTTGTCCCATCTGCTACACTATCTCCCGTCAAACCTACTTGCACATACACATTTAAGAATCAGTGTGCATTGGTCTCTTTGGCAAATGTTATGCCAATTATCACAATATAGCGCATCAGCACCTATTCATATGCAGGTTTTTACTGGATTATAAAGCTATTGTGCATACCATAGCTAAACACATTGTAAAAATCACCTAGCATATGCTCTTTTGGGGGATCATTTATATGTCCCCTCTTTGGGTTTATTGTGGCAATTTCTGTCTGTCTATGACATGTTAGACAGATACATTATAGACACACTGTGGATACATGCTATATGAGTTATTGTGGCAAATTTTTCTGTTTCAAAGACAACGCTTATACTTTGTTAGGCACCATGGTACTAATTAGCCATTAATTGGATAATTGAGATTGTTATACATCTTGCATACTTTCCAAGTTTGTTTTCTTTCTCCTAACAATTTCTATATCATTCTTTGTCCTGCATTTTCGATCATGGCATAATAGGAGTTATATTTATAAACCTTTGAGCTTACAATTTCACAATAACCTTCTTTTTCCCTTCAATAGGGTGATCCAATTAACAAAAGAGACGATTTCTCTTTGCATCATACACAAATATTGCGGCATGTTATCAGTATAACAGTGGTCTATATCTGCCTTATCCGTAGCATAAACCCATCCTCAAAGGTGCTGCACAGCACATAATGAAACATACAGGCATTTCCTGCGGGCCGAGAAATTATTGACCACATGATTTAAACCTACGTATACCTACAGATTTGGGATACATTCTGGTGCAATGATGGTTAAACATATATTGTCTCTTTAGAGATTACTCGGTTAACTTGGTAACAAGGTGCTTACCAATAACTCTCTACCATCTATATATCAGTGGTAGAAATTGCCATATCAATGCTGATCTACTACCATACCACACCGCGCATGCCCAATCTCGTCTGATCTTGGAAGCAATACGGTATTGGGCCTGGTCAGTACTTAGGTGGTGGACCACTAAGGAATACCAGGTGTTGTAGGTTTTTTTGACGGCACTAATTTGGTTATAGTACCTACTCCATATATCCAAGTATTCTGGGCCTGCCAAATAAATGCCTTGTACTTTCATCAATATTTTCACAATTTAGCTTTACCAGGTGGCTCACATTGATTAGCCACTTAAGAGTGATTTAACACAATTGGTGTACCAATATTTTAATATAATACAATTAAAGGTTACATTTTAATTACTTTATTTTTCATATCATTGCTTATTACTCAAATCATTATTGTTTCCAAGTGGGAGTGCTCCCAACAAAGGTCTCTTTTTTTCTTTTTCTTTCTCCTTTACTACATATGCATTGGACCTATGGGAGCACCATCGACAATCACTGTTTATATCTACAAAAAATTATTTTACTGGTAGATGGTGATAAATTCCAGAATTCTTTTCTGACTGGTCGATTATCTTGGAAACCTCTTGCAATTATACTCTAAAATATAAACCACTCAGTCCTGTGCGGCATCCTTAAATCTAACTTCATACTAACAGCAAAGGCTGTAAGATGGAGTCGAGTAGCTGGGCAACAGGTTGATATAAAGAGTCTGGGGCCGATATAATCGGGCGTCCAGGAGGTTTCATGGAATTCTTGTGCAGCTTCGGGAGTGTGTAAAGTAACGGCACCCTAGGATGACTGACATTAAGTGCTTTAACAATTTTGTCTGGTAATTTACCAGACAATTGGGCTGAATTGAGGATCCTCAGAAGCTCTTTCTGGAACTGAGATGTCGGATCAGATGGCAATTTCCGATAAACCTCCACATCACCAAGTTGGGCATAAATCTCATCCCTGTAGAATTGTAGATCTAAAATGACGATTGCACCGCCTTTATCGGCGGGTCTGATTATAATATCGTCATAAGACGCTAGATTTTCAAGTGCTTTAGTGCTCTGGAGAGATTAAACTTGATTTTAGCTGGGGCTGCAGAGAATTTGGTGATAGAATCATCTAGCAGCCGGTGGAAGGATTTTATTGAAGCGTTAGACGAAACTGGATCAAACGAAGATCTTGATGAACGTTTAAGGAAACTTGAAAAGATAGACGTGTCATTAGTATCAGGAGAATGCTGAAAAAACTCTTTTAGCCTCAATTTGCGTGAAAATGCATGAATGTCTTTAGACCAACTAAAAGTATCATGAAGGTTAGTGGGGACAAAGCTCAAACCCTTGCACAGCACCGAGATTTCCGCCGGCTCTAGTTTCCGCTGGGAAAGATTTATATGTATTTATGTATATTGTCTCATTGCATTGCTTGTCCCTTTTCGGTTTCAGCCCTGCCTCCTCTGTGTGCTCGGCCTGCGTCTCCTCCCGCTGATGGAACGCAGCCGGAGACGAGGTGAACCGCAAGCTGTGGTTCCCATGGAAACGGCGGCTTCCGGAAGCGGATGTGTGGAGGCGGTAGCGGAAGCAGTGAGAGTTGCGGGCGTGCACGGAAGGGATGGCGGCGATGAGGACACTCGGGTATTTAGGAGGGTAAGTGAGTGCTTTGTTTGTTATTCTGCTGTATATTTGTCCTGACGACGGGGATTTACTCCCCGAAACGTTGACCATCTGGAATATAACTTTTTTCTAACGTTTTTGTCTCTGAGTGCCGTTCCTTGTTGGAGGTTTGCATATGCTTTGTTCTGGCACCTGAGCATCAGTGACTTTGATATTGGAGTGCCGGCTGCTGCTGGATTTGTGTAATAGTGCCCCAGTTTGGGAGCATACGTTGCATGGCACCCACTGTGTTTTTTTACAGCACTTATTCTGCTATTTTACTGTAAGTTACTGCACTAAGATGGACTCTGTTACTACATCTCCCCAGGATGTCCCTGGCTTTCAGTGCTCCCGGATTACGGATATGGGAGAAACGTTTAGCTTCTCACAGGCTGAAATTGAACAGATCCTATGTCAAGAAGTGATCACAGACCCTGATAAGGGTGTGAATGCAGAAACATTATTTCACCAGATTTGGAGATTGAAGCGCAGAGAGATTGATTATATGCTACATGGCAGTTCCCTTTCAGAATACTTTAGGGAACACAATATCCCTAGGGGATTCCGGGTGAGGAACGTCCCTACCATAGGGCGTAACAACCCGGACTTTGTCCGTAAATGGGTTGCCATTTTAAATAAATGCGCCTTTGACCTCATGATCCTGGTGATTAATGAAGCTAATACAGAACTGATGGCTACCCGATCGAAGATTGCCGCGTTCGAAACTGCTTCTCTTAAAGTGCTGGAGGAAGATTCCTCCCAAGATTGGATCAGGAAACTGGAGACTCAGTGTCAACAGTATCGGAAAGATTTGCTCAAATTTAAACGCAACAAGAAACTGGCGGTTGATGCAGACTATGAGGACTACCAAGTATATAGATGGTTGGTGGGAAGCGAACCAGCTAAAGCTTATCAGCGATTTCCCAGAACAAGGAGACCTTGGCATAAGAAAACCTCGTCCAGTAACCGACAGGAACCGCGCTCTAGTTCGGACAGCGAATTTGCTACATCTGAAGCCGATGATGCTCCTGGCAATAAGGAAGCCCCTTTAGCCAAAGGTTCTCGAGCCACCACAAAACCTACAACTTCACTGCCACCCGCCGGGGTGGCCAGAACAAAAGGGGTGCGCGCTGTGACACAGCGCCAAAATCGCTAATTTTCAATCTTTCCCAGCGGAAACTAGAGCCGGCGGAAATCTCGGTGCTATGCAAGGGTTTGAGCTTTGTCCCCACTAACCTTCATGATACTTTTAGTTGGTCTAAAGACATTCATGCATTTTCACGCAAATTGAGGCTAAAAGAGTTTTTTCAGCATTCTCCTGATACTAATGACACGTCTATCTTTTCAAGTTTCCTTAAACGTTCATCAAGATCTTCGTTTGATCCAGTTTCGTCTAACGCTTCATTAAAATCCTTCCACCGGCTGCTAGATGATTCTATCACAAAATTCTCTGCAGCCCCAGCTAAAATCAAGTTTAATCTCTCCAGAGCAGAAACTAAAGCACTTGAAAATCTAGCGTCTTATGACGATATTATAATCAGACCCGCCGATAAAGGCGGTGCAATCGTCATTTTAGATCTACAATTCTACAGGGATGAGATTTATGCCCAACTTGGTGATGTGGAGGTTTATCGGAAATTGCCATCTGATCCGACATCTCAGTTCCAGAAAGAGCTTCTGAGGATCCTCAATTCAGCCCAATTGTCTGGTAAATTACCAGACAAAATTGTTAAAGCACTTAATGTCAGTCATCCTAGGGTGCCGTTACTTTACACACTCCCGAAGCTGCACAAGAATTCCATGAAACCTCCTGGACGCCCGATTATATCAGCCCCAGACTCTTTATATCGACCTGTTGCCCAGCTACTCGACTCCATCTTACAGCCTTTGCTGTTATCCAGAGACTCTTTTTTGAAGGACACTACTGCATTTCTTAACAAACTACAGTCCTTGTCAGATATCCCTCCAGGAACTCTATTATGCTGTCTAGATGTCTGTAGTCTCTATACGGCTATCCCGCACAATGCAGGTCTACTTGCTATGAGGAACTTTCTAAAGGCTGAACTCCCTGAACAGCTTTTTGACCACGAGCTGTTTTTGTCCCTCCTTGAGTTAACTCTCAATCGCAACTATTTTTTGTTTGATGGTTCTTTTTTTCTTCAGCTTAGAGGCTGTGCGATGAGGTCCCCCGTGGCCCCGTCGTATGCAAATGTTTTTATGTTTGAACAAGAGCACCATATTTTTTTCTCCAATTCATCCATTGGCGACAGTATTTTATTATACCGTCGCTATATTGATGATATTTTTCTGTTGTGGGGTGGGGGTCAGGATACGCTTGTGGAGTTTATAGATAGTGTCAATGGCTCGGACACTCCTATTAAATTTACTTATTCATATAGTCTGACGGACATCCATTTTCTTGATGTGAAGATTCACCTCGAAAATGGCTGTTTGTCTACTGAGGTTTTTCATAAACCAACCGATCGTAACACCCTTCTATTAGCGTCCAGCCATCACCCTTGCTCATAGGATCCCTTTCCCCAGTGACTACACCTCCTCTAGCGGGGATATTAGTAGAGCCACTAAGGCCTTGTGGCCTATAGTGTCATCGGACCCTGAGTTAAAAGTGTTCCATCACACTACCCCTTTGATGTCGTTTCGTCGTGGTCGCAACATCAAGGATAGAGTAGTCAGAACCAATATCACTGGTATGGGTCTGACTAGACATCCCAACGTTTACTTTAAACCTAATGGCTGCTATCGCTGTAGTGGGTGTGCGACATGTAAATTTATGCTGAATTGCAAATCCTTTAAACATCCCCACTGCAACAAAACATATGATATCAGGTTTGTTTTAACCTGTTCATCTATGTTTGTTGTATACATTATTATCTGTCCTTGCGGGTTAATGTATGTCGGCCAAACTACACGTAAGTTTTCTGAAAGGATGGCGGCCCACAGATCGGCCATTAAACTCACCCTTGAAGGTAAACTTATTGTCCAACCGGTGGCCAAACATTTTAAAAGTGCGGGCCATACGTTGGAGTCTTTGCGATACTTTATTATTGATCATGTGCCCCTTAGTTTAAGGGGTGGGGATCGTGCTAAGTCTCTTTTAGTTAAAGAAACCAAATGGATCCTGAGACTGGGTACCTGTGCCCCCGGGGGTTTAAATGAAAAAATTAACTGGAATATGCTTGTGTAACCTTTTTTTCGTTTTCTTTCGTGTCTATTTAGGGATGTGGGTCGGATGTTATTTGTGACAGGCTCTATTGGCACTGCTGATTTCTTATTATGTTGTGTTTCATATGTATTTATGTATATTGTCTCATTGCATTGCTTGTCCCTTTTCGGTTTCAGCCCTGCCTCCTCTGTGTGCTCGGCCTGCGTCTCCTCCCGCTGATGGAACGCAGCCGGAGACGAGGTGAACCGCAAGCTGTGGTTCCCATGGAAACGGCGGCTTCCGGAAGCGGATGTGTGGAGGCGGTAGCGGAAGCAGTGAGAGTTGCGGGCGTGCACGGAAGGGATGGCGGCGATGAGGACACTCGGGTATTTAGGAGGGTAAGTGAGTGCTTTGTTTGTTATTCTGCTGTATATTTGTCCTGACGACGGGGATTTACTCCCCGAAACGTTGACCATCTGGAATATAACTTTTTTCTAACGTTTTTGTCTCTGAGTGCCGTTCCTTGTTGGAGGTTTGCATATGCTTTGTTCTGGCACCTGAGCATCAGTGACTTTGATATTGGAGTGCCGGCTGCTGCTGGATTTGTATATATATATATATATATAGAGAGAGAGAGAGAGTCACGTGACATAGAATTGATCTTTAAAAGCAAAAACACTTATATATAAGTGTATATATACACTAAAATAAATAAATAAATAAAACTGTCCACAAATGATTAGTCCATGTACATGGTATTATATTGAATCATCCTTAGGTTCGTTATATAGATAGTGCTAATGAAATGCTGATAAATGAAGTGGTGTCCATATAAGAACAAATAAGTACATATCATGTACCACAATGTGGAGCTTACCGGTCCCACAACTGCTATTTCCTGGCACTGGTGCTGGTCCCACTGAGGGAGATGCTTGGTCTCACCTGTCCCTCATTTCCTCGGCTGCTGGTATGTGCTGCCGTATCCACTGCTGTGTACACTGTGTGCCGTGACTGGGTGGCGTCACCCGCCTCGCTGGTATAATCCATCTCGGAATGCTGAGGCTCCGGGTGCGATGTCAAATCAAAACCACCAGCGTCTGTGTGCTGTAAACAACAGATGTCCGCAGTGTGGGATCATGCAGTGGAAATCCCGGTGTCTCCCAATAGCAAAGTCCTTTTAGAATGAAAAGATCCTGGTTGTGGGACCGGTTGTGGGACCAGTAAGCTCCACATTGTGGTACATGATACAGTATGTACCTATTTGTTCTCAGCATTTCATTAGCGCTATCTATATAAAGAACCTAAGGATGATACAATATAATACCATGTACATTAACTAATTATTTGTGGACAGTTTTTTTTTCTTTGTGTATATACACTTATATATAAGTGTTTTTGTTTTTAAAGATGTATTCTATGTCACGTGACTATACTGTATACTGTATATACAGTATACATATGTTTTTCTATAGTTTACCATTGGATGCTATTTGTTATATAAGACAGAAACATTGAAAGTGATACATGTTGGGAAATATACAAAATAATGATTTTAATTTATACAAGTGTCTTTAGTCTGTGAATGCACTTTGGCAATTGGGATGATGAGCGCCAATAGTCATAGGAGACAGTGGGGGTCAGATGCAGGAATGCCCAGCTGCAGAATGTTTCCTGCATCTTTTCACACTACGCTGCTCTGGAATGTACGCAAGTATGGCAAGGTAGAGCCATACACATTTCAGTTGCATCTTCTCTTGTGACTGAAGTGGCGTAACAGGGCTGCAGCTGGGCTCTCCCCCAGGCAAAGTTCAGTGCGGACGATATACAGAGTTGGCTGGAAGAGTAAATACGCATGTTTTCAGATGCATCTTCTACACCTAGTAATGGTCTGGTGCAAGTGCACACTGATGATAATGATGGGTATTAAACCAAACTGACCTATAGGGACGGCCCAAATGCGTAGGTACATACAACTCTTCATATAATATACACAGTGTTTCATGCTTGCATAGCGGAGCAAAGTTAATTTCAACTCTGCATCAAGCTGCAGGTGTTTGTGAACGTTTAATATTGCACTCTAAAATTAGATATGTAATTGTGCTTCTAGGATTGGAGAGTACACATTTATGGGGACAGTCCTATGGTACCTGGTGCTACACAACCTACCAGGGCTGGATTAGCAACAGGGCACCTCGCGCTACGGACTGTGGGCCCCCACACACTGGGGTGCTCTACACCTATCTTCATCACCAGCGTGGAGGGCACAGTGGCATATGTGAACTGGGGCATCTGTGTGGCATAATGTGAGTTGTCACCACTACAGTGTCCCTAACAAAATTTGTGTGCTGGGAGTATTTACACATTATACTTTTAGTAACATCGCCAGCACATTTTATTGATAATTATATTGCTAAGGGCGCCAACAAGTTAGTTGTCCTGTGGCCCCCACAAACCTTAATCTGACCCTACAACCTACAAAACAGAATATTTCCCTAAGTAATTGTTTGCTTTTATACTTCCGGTAAAACCTATGGGGGCTGCTTTGCAGTTGAAGTGGAGGGGCCATGGCAGACATCCACGGTAAATCCAGGGGATCCTTACTATTTGTGGGTGTGGGTGATATCCCTCAAACAATGTTTAATAAATATGCACGTTTCTGCGGTGATCCCCAGGCTTTTTTTTTTTTTTACTTGTATTTTTTGAAACCTGTTTGCTTTTTATTTATACACATAAAATAATCTTACACTTGCACCTTTCCACTTGTTTACCTAAGTGATTCCGAGTTCTCAGAGGACCCAGGTACTGTCAGCAAGCATATAGGGCTGCCTTCAGGCTAAGATAAGCATTATCCAGTTGTCCTCATGGGTGATTGTAAAGTATTCTTGCTATGTAATCTCAGCCCACTGACCAGTCATGGTGTATGCCACATTTCTGTGCATCACAGGCAAATAAAATCAGACATACTATGCAACCATCGCTTTGAGTCCTCATTAGCGGTAAATACAGCTAGAAGCACCTACTTCTACATAAATGGTTAGTGGATTGCTGTATGGGGAAGGTACAGCTGCAAGCTTTTAGATCCCATATGCAAAATGTTAATTTGTTTCATATCTCTGGGGCTGATTCTGAGTCACATGATGCAAGTCGCAATGCGCACGGATCTAGCGGATTTCAGCATACAGCACATGTGTCAAATAAATAAATCATCTTCTGGGCATGACCCATATCAGGTATCCCCACGTGAATGAAGATCACTAGCACATACAGACTGATCCATCTGATAACAGATCACACCATCAGTGAAATGGGCATTTGTGGGCGGTAATTTGGTGGGAGCTGCATGAGAATGTTATGGGCATGTTGGGCGAGGAAAGTCTGTTTCAGCTGAATATTTGGCACTCACAGGGCTGGTGTAATTCCAGCTCCCAACGATGACAGCTGCGGCAGCAGATGTAAGCCCAGTGGGCGGGATAGGCTTCTATCAGCAATTACACCGATTTTTACTATTCAAAGATGGATAGTTGCTTAAAAAAAAAAGTGGCTACATATGTGTCTGACTTATGCCCCATACACAATCGGTGAGCAGCCCGATGGTGGATACGGCCGACGGGCAACACGGCGGCGGGGGTAAGGTCACGGCGGGAGTGATGTTTCTTCACTCCCCCCATCACCCGGCTCCGTAGCAGTGCATGCTAATATGGACAATCTCATCCTTATTGGCCTGCATGCATAAGCGACTGAGCACCAACGATGAACGAGTGCGGGGCCACGCATCGTTCATCGTTGGTGCCTACACACTAAACGATATGAACGAGTTCTCGTTCATTAATGAACGAGAACGTTCATATCGTTTAGTAAAATCTATTCGTGTGTAGGGCCCTTTACAGTCTTTATCTTTTACTTTCCATTGCACATCTAGTGGAATTGGCTTTTACTAATTCACTTTCAGTTAGGATTATAGTGGTGGTAAAACCTGGAGCAGTTTGCTCCTCCCAGCTAGTTACTGTAGCACACTTGCTTGAAGCTTTGAATAATTAGCATGCAGCCCTAGGTGCTTCCCTCTCTGCTCCAGTGCCACCAGGCCTCATGCGCTACCCTGCACCCAGCAAGTGGTGGGGGCGGCATCTTCTGATCATTTGTCAGTGGCATAACTGACCCTTCCCATGTTGCTTTTCTTCTTGAAAATAAGCTTTTGTTCATTTCATTGATCAGATTTTCTCTCTTTTATATATATATATATATATATATATATATATATATATACACGCACACAGTATTCCAATCCATGACGGTCTTATCTGCCCTATCCTGTTGTCTTTTGCACAATCTAATAGAGATCATGGGGGGAAATGTAATAGGATGAGAGGATCAGAAAGTGAGAGAATTTGGGAGAGTTCTCCTGTTTTTTTTAAGTGGCAATCATTTACATGTAAAAACCAGGTTGGTTTTGCCATGAAAATGATTGTCACTTAAAAAAAACCAGGAGAACGCTCCCAAAATCTCTCACTTTCTGATACTCACACCCTAGTACATCATTTATCTCTTCTTATGCGTCTCAGATTTATCTCTTGTTAACGCTTAATACATTTGGGCCTTAGTACCCAGTATGATGCTATTTCATTAGAATTGCATCAATTTGTCCCCGCCCCCTTCTGATAGACTTGTGGTTAAAGCCATAATTATTTTTGGTGATATGGAGAGTCCTCTTTCGTGCATTGTTTCAATTATTATATTGTTTCATGTTCTTCCATATACTGATAGACCCATATACAGTGAAACTGGTAGTTCATGACCTTTCTTATGGCGATTAATATTGCGGTTTTCACTGTTAATTGGCTGATAGTCAGTGCCATCTGAGTTGCTTTTGTTGTGTTCTCTGCAGAGGTATACCAAACAGTATATCATTCACTAGAGCCAGAAGAGCCGGAGGAACGCTTGTAGCCTGTCAATCATTTTTCAATTGACCATCAAAAGTAACACTTGTGTGTGTGTTATGTCCTTTCTAATTCCACACCATTGTCTAGGTTTTCAAAATGAACATCTTTAAAAAGATTAGCACCATCACGATAAAGGAAGTATTCTCTGCCAGAAAGACGCAGACGTGTGGTTTGTGTCATATGCTTGATAGGTCATCACTTTCTACTTCCACTTCCAGAAGATTTGCAAGGCTGTTTGTATAAATTGATGTTAATTTTAAATACAATTTCAGTATTATCTGATTCAGAGGCCTGCAATTTCTCTCTTATGAAGTGTGCGATGGAAGCAAATGCCATACTCATTCATGTAGAGCTGAACTCAGCGTCTTTCTCTGTACTTATTAAACTTAGACAATTTGTCGGATTTGTGTAGCACTTTGAGTGGTACTTTGCTTCTTAGCAACTAAATCTCCACCTTCAAGGAATGCTTTTAGGTCTATGTTATTGGTAACAACTGCACATCTCTTAATATTTTCATCTTCCTTGAATATAAAACATATTTCAGCTTTCATTTGAATAGATGATGTTATAGAAAAGGTAGACTGCAGGCTTTTCCCATCCACCTCAGAATGAAAATATGCACTATTATCATTGGGTGACACAGTCGGCAATGAAGAAGAAAGTTATCATTTTTTGCCCTGTTAAGTTTTGTTTTATTGAATTTTAGCCCACACTTCTTCATGCCTACCTTGCTTTGTATTTTCTTAATATTTCCTCGATTCCTTCTCCCTCATTTAACTTTTGCAAACTAAAACCAAGAGGCACTGCACAGAGGCGTCACTTACTTGCAAAACACTAAAAATTATATATAATCCCAATTGCGCCTGGTTATGTAAAGCTGCTTCAATAAACACTATAAGTAACTGTTAAAATATATATAAAATGAAGTGCTGTGAAAAAAGATTTTTTGTTAATACCAGTAATGTTTTACAGCTCTTTTGTGAAAGAGTGATGTGAAAGTCCAGAAATTTGAGGAGCAGTTTTAATTTGGATTCCAATGGGTGCCTTGGTGGGGTATTACTTCTTTGCAGCAGGTAATAGCTAGCTAGCTGACCCTAAAATACCTTATTTAGGCTGCTGCATTCACCACTCGCAGCTGGTCTCCGTATTCCTGACTCCAATCGTGCACTTCCAGTCGCGGCGGTCCGGCACTTCCGGTTGCTTGTATCCCGTGGTCCAACTCGTTTCGTGCCTTAGCACTTAGTCATGGATGGCTCTAAGTGCCCGGGTTTCATCATTTATAGTAAAACTTTTGAATAAACTTTGTTTATAAATGAAATTAAAAAACAGAAATTCATCATTAAAACAGGAATTTAGGCCATATCTGGCGGTAACCTCATGCCAACATACTGGTATTAAATAAGTCAAATCGGAATGTTAAAAGGTGTATGTGTATATAAATTATTTATTTTAAAAATGTTTTTATATTTTAGGGTCAGCTAGCTAGCTATTACCTGCTGCAAAGAAGTAATACCCCACCAAGGCACCCATTGGAATCCAAATTAAAACTGCTCCTCAAATTTCCGGACTTTCACATCACTCTTTCACAAAAGAGCTGTAAGACATTACTGGTATTAACAAAAATTATTTTTTCACAGCGCTTCATTTTATATATATTTTAACTGTTACTTGCAAAACACGGTGCGGTCGTGGGTAAAAAAGGGGCATGGCTTTGTGGCAGGGGGTGTGGCTATGTGGCAGGGGTGTGGCTTTGCGTCCCGACCCCATTTTCAGCACATTGTGGGTCCGGGGGATGCGGGCTTCCCCCGGAGACTGATGCATCTGCAGTGCTGGCTTCTGCACTGTGACAGGAGCCGGGTTGCAGCACATTATGATCTAGTGCAGCATCCAGCTTCTGCCACTGAGCAGGAGCCGGCACTTTGGTGTCACCCCTTAGAGGGTAACACCCGGGTGCGGGCCACCCCCCCTGCACCCACCTTGTGACGCCAGTGGCGCTGCACCTATGTTCTGGAATTCTACTACATTTTCTGAAAGTGTCATGTTGCCAGCACCAATAAGTGACTTAAACCAAGTCTTCACCTGTAGATTTTTCATAAATGCAACATTTGGGGTGAGATGTAATGAAGTCCACATCTGGCGGCATTGTGGGATGCCGGCCGAACTCAGACTTTTTTTAAACGGGCAATCATTTACAAGGCTAAACCATGCCTTGTAAATGATTGGCCCTTTAAAAAAATGTCTGAGTTCGGCGGCCGGCATTCATTACATCCTGCCTCTGGTCCTGTCTCTGACAACAGGACTTGGAGGTACAAACCTAACATCAGCCGAGGTCACCTTGAAGCCAACTTAAAAAATTTCAAATCAGTCCAATCTGTATAGAAAGAAGGCCAAATGTCAAATTTTATCTATGTGTACATTTTTTTTTACCAAAATGAAAATAAGAGAATACATGGAATAAAAGAGTTCATCGTCTGCAGATCCACTCTGTCAGTCCCTCCATTGGTTACCTGTATTCTACCGTATTCAATATAAAATACTTTTACTCACACACAAGGCCATTAACCAAACTACACCAACGCACATTAATTTGCTTATCTGAAAATATCTCCCAACCCGACCTCTTCGCTCTTCACAAGATCTCTCATCCACACTCATTACTCACTCCCACTCACGATTGCAGGACTTTCATCGGGCTGCACCCACTCTGTGGAATGCCCTACCACGCACAATAAGACTCTCCTCTAGTCTCCAAACCTTCAAGTGTTCCTTGAAAACTCACCTTTTCAGGCAAGCATATCGAATTCCAGAACCGCCCACATAACTTTCATAAACTTCCTATCAAATTGCATCCACTCTGCACAGTCCACACATATCCTCACATGTGGCAAAGCAAACAAAAGGATAAAAACAGCGCTACCAGGTGCTAATATTCATACAAATATGCAAATTTTAATGAATGATATTAAATACCATAAACACATATATATAAAATCAAATAGACATCAAATGAATAAAATAAGCCTCAATGCCAGTAATATGACCATATTACTGGCATTGAGGCTTATTTTATTCATTTGATGTCTATTTGATTTTATATATATGTGTTTATGGTATTTAATATCATTCATTAAAATTTGCATATTTGTATGAATATTAGCACCTGGTAGCGCTGTTTTTATCCTTTTGTTTGCTTTGCCACATGTGGTGACTGACTATCACCCTAATTTAACAGCCGCTCAAGAAATCAGCCCTGTTAAAGCGCCCGGAAAGAATATACTAATTTATTAGTATATTTTTTACAAAATATTTTCTGTTTGCTACCACACATATCCTCACATGTCTTCTCATTCTTCACTTTCCCTTCCTCTCGATCCCGGTTCATCATTGCTGTGTGACCATATCATACAGCCCACCAAGAACCTTTGCAATCTGGTGGACAACTATGTAATAGACAGCACCTATCCTTGTGTATCCATACCTATTTCCCTATAGATTGTAAGCTTGTGAGCAGGGCCTTCCTACCTCTATGACTGTTTGTTATTACCCAGTTTTGTTATATCATTGTTATTTCCAATTGTAAAGCACAACGGAATTTGCTGCGCTATATAAGAAACTGTTAATACATAAATAACATACATTTTTAGAAATTACACCAAAAAACATGAAAAATTTGTCAAAATCATTTTTATTTTAATTAAAAAAGCCTTCCAGGCTTTGGTAAAAATCATAATTAAAACAAAATGTAAACTTAAACATAATTTTCAAAGAAAAAAAAAAATGCTGCTGAAATCTACAGTATGGGTCTGTTGTTTTGAGATGCTGCTATAGCTGTCCTCAAAAAGGTCTGATATGTATCAAAACGTCGACATGCACTGTAGCTGTGAGCAGTAAATAATTTTTTTTTTTTACTTTACCTGCGGTGAGTGCCCCTTTTCCTATACATATACTAATCTGAAAGTCCTATGGTAATCTAGATGGGTTGCACTCCTCTGATGTCTGTCTTGAAGATGAGTACAGATTTAAATGCATCTATCTATCTATCTATCTATCTATCTATCTATCTATCTATCTATCTATCTATCTATCTATCTATCTATCTATCTATTCTATACCCTAGAAAACCTGCATTTGCCCCTGTTGGTTTATCCTGTGGGTTGGGAAGATTAGGGACAAACTCCCTAGGACAACAGTATAGTATGCACTAACAGTATAATAAGCAAAGAATATTGCAGCGCACATTCAAATATTTTTTTATTTTTTATTATTTACTTATATTACTAATTCATTAAAATTACATTCAAGAATCCAAAACCACCGGCCGGTGAATTTAAATGACTAGCATACAAAATTTTAAAAAACATATATGGCACAGCCTGTTCTCCTAAACTTATTCAATAAAATCTCTTAAATGTGAATAAACACACTAAATCTTAATTAATACATCCACAAGGAATCACTCCCACCTAAAATATCTGTCTGAATAAATACGAGAATGTATAGAGGCTCAGTCAGAGATTAATATCACTAAATCACTAAAAGAATGTAGCAATTTGGCACTCTAGACAACTGTTTCTTGTAACTAATAAGTAACAGTCACACTTCTCATGTGTAACTTAACAGACACACTAAATTGATCAGTCCGTTTTAACACTGGCAATCCATTCAGTGCTTAATGATACTGTGTCACTATAATAACGTGACATAAAACACACTGATTCCTGCGGCTGGTTTGCGTCCCTGATAGCCGTAGTTATATATTTCTCAATAACCACAGAATATAGAACAGTCCGTTTAGCAGTCAATATCCATCTATATTGAGCATGACAAAATAGATTTATTTGAATCGTCTGGCCAGACAAGGTAGTTAATCTCACCGCACTCTCCAGCTAGATATTTACAAAGGACTCCTCCCGGCTGCTGGTGCTTTTAACCTTAAAGAGCAGTCATCTCTGGATGATCAAGTCCGTATGTAGATGTAAGGCGGCTGGAGCTGCAATTTGCGGTGAGCGTGTCCACTAGCGGTGGTATGGATAAAAGTACCGTGAGTCCTTTTACGTGTTTCTCCGTCTCCCTCCGGGTTCAGCGGCTTCATCAGAAATAAACTCACTGCTCCTTTTGCTCTATTTAAACCTCGCGGCTAAATACCGCGATGATGTCATCCCGTCATTCTAGTTTCCTTTAGCGTGTCAAGCCTCTCTCTGGCTATGAGCTGCATAGCGGTCCCGGGTATGTGGCAACGGCTTTATTTATCGATCACACCTGCAGTCATTATACTCGTATCTACAGATCATTATCCTATATAGGACTGATATGAGATTTTTTCTTGTAAATAAAATGGTATATAGAAACAATCCCATCCGTGTCATCACAAGACTACCTAATACGAGCACATAGGAGCCTCAATTACACATACAATAAATAATAATATTTTAACAATAAATAAACACAAAATCATTACTAAAAAATATAAATATATTAACTTAATTTTCTCCCATCTGGAAGACATGTCATCTTAGCATAAGAAAAAGGGGGATAAACACCCTTTCATGTGTTTTATATCCCTAATTAAACCTATAAACACAAACATAATTAAAACTAATATGTATAATCAGAAATTCAGGTGAAATTGGTACACAAGACAACCAGATGTATATATAATAACATGACAGCCAAATACACACACATATATATATATATATATATATATATATATATATGTATGCAGATTATACATACATATAGACATATAAATAAATTAATTAAATTAAACAATCCTGATACAGGGAGAGGCACACTCTCCAAAAGGATCTCAAGTGTGCCTCTCCCCAACTTATGTGCGCTGCAATATTCTTTGCTTTTTCTATCCGATTTTCTAAGGTTGAGTAGCTTTAACTTGCTGGCAGCATATGGGTTTGGAGTGACTGAGCGCTTGGCTATATATTTTTATTTTTTGTTCTGTAACTAGTATAATAAGCAGTATGGATAGAAATTGGTTGCAGAAAGAGGTCATGAATAGACTTACTTGGAAGGTTAAAGATAGATATGCGGCCAGAGCTCCTGCTAATATCTTGCTCTATCTCCTGTTTCCCTGGTGGTCTGTGGCTGAAAATTTCTGCAAAAGTGCAATACCCCCCTCTGCTCTTCCAGTGTGACTTTGGGGATCCTGTGTGCCAGGAGTCCTAACTTACCAGTTGGTGAAGTCTGTGCCTGGATCCTGAGGCAGACTCTGCTCTCAGTGTGGCTGTTGCTCCTGCTGCAGCTCTGTCCTCACACCTGCCTTCTGCTGTATCTGGTGTGCTCTGCAGAGGTTTTGGTGGTGATATCCTGTGGATTTCTGTGGCCTGTCTCCAGCGTTGTCATGATGTGTGAATTCTTCCAGAACTCTGTAGCTGGTGAACAGGATGGCTTTGCTTCTATATCCTTTTATCCTGATTCAGTGCAGAAGCTCTCAGGGCCCTTTAGTGAGACTTTATCTGCACCACTTACTGTAATACCCCTTTTCCACTAGTGATGCGGGTCGCAGCCGGGAGCCTGACACGGGTGCTACTTGGCTGCGACCCGCATCTCCCAGCGCTGCCCTTCCATACCCTGTGAACAGGAGCCATGTCGCATCGACACAGCTCCCATTTACACTGCACAGCTTACTGGGTTAAACTCATGTTCAACTCGGTAAACTACCCGGGTAGGATTCCCGGATCACTTGATCGGGTTTTTGCAGAGGGACCCGTTTCCACTAGCAAAAAACACGGGTAAATGGGTGCCCCCGTGGATTTACCCGTGTTTTTTGAGCTAGTGGAAAAGGGGTATTACACTACAGCAGGTGCATACAGCAGTGGGTTCTTTTGAGCAACGAATTACTAATAGACTGGAGGAGCTGAGGGATGACCTTACGCATATTCACTGTGAACTGCGGTTGGTGATGGCACGTGTGGAACCTCCAGCGGCCTCTGTTTCTTTAGTGGTGACTCCACAGACCCTCGTGAAGATTCAATCTGCAGTCACACAGAGTAATTTATCTGATGAAGAGGGAGAATAGTGACGTAACATCCTCCAGTTTGCTGGCAGTCCATGAGAGGGAAAGGCTTTTCGCTCTAATATGTATTTGAAACAGTGGTTTGTTGTAACACATGGGTGGAGGTTTTTGTCCCTAATTCAGTTATCTTCAGCTGCTACTTGTATCTATAGGTTTATTTTGACAAAGCTGTGTGTGATGGCTGATTTCCCAGTTTATCCTTCTTCCAACTCTCGAGGAACTGTCATTTGGCTGGATTACTGTGTTCCAGGGTGGACTCATCCTCCGGACTGATTTTGCTCACCCCGGGACAGGGAACCAGTAGAGAGAGCACCACTTTCTGTCAAACTCAAAGTGACAGGTGGGATACGCCCACAATTAGGCAAACCACACCCTAACCACGCCTCTAATTATGTAAATCACTCCCTAGCCACGTCCCTAATCACTCCTCCGACACTCCCACTTTTCCTCCCCTTCTGATGTTGTTTTATAGGAAATAAGCTTACAAAAGGAGTTATAAGCGTAGTTTAATCATTGAAAAGCCTCCTGTTTATTAACTGTTAGATGATGCAGCACTGTATATTATTTCCAGTTGATTTGTGTGTTGTTAACTCTTAGTTGCACCAGTAAATGTTATATCCAATTGATTTATAAAATAAGCATGCAAGCTATAAGCTTTGTGATAGATAGCTGACCTATTAATGGCAGGGCACACAGACGTATGTGTGCATTAAGAGTTCACTATATGTGTATTTTAAGCTATGGTGTTTGTGACAGATTAGTAAACTAATGACCGGTACAAATAGACGTGTCATTTGTTTTAATTAGTAGTTGACATAGATGTCTAGGTTGTCCTTACATTGTTTACATTGTTACAGACTGGTTAGTTAATACAATATTGGACAGTACACATAGACATATATTTTGTTTTAATTAAGTGTAGACACAGCGGTCTAGGTGGTCCTTATGTTTGTTTATATTTACAGCTATTTGACTGAGACACGCAAGCAGACAAGAAAGTTGCAGGGGTAATTAAGTTCTGTTACTAGGGATATGATAATTTGTAAGGCTGGGGGAATTTGCTAGTGACCGAAGTTTGAACTAATAGGGCAAACAGACATGACCAGACTTGTCTGGTCATTAATTAAGGTCTATCAAGAGTGCTATGAGAACACGAGTTTGTAATTGACTGGTTGTCGGATGTAAAATGGCATACACGCTTTGGATAATGATATATTATCAATTAGCAGCGGTTGGCGGTTAAGAGATATAGAGAGAGAACCATTTTAACTGCGCTGCAGTAACACGACTGGTAATAAGCATAATACTTAATTGCCGGTTTATAGATGCTAACCAGTATTGATATAGCCTAATGGTTAGCAGCAAGTAGTACAAATCGGTAAAAGCATTCTGCGTCATATAGGAACTAAACTGTTTTTATCATTTGACGAGCGAGATATTTTAAACATATTAATGCCGTTTCACATTTGAAATGCTGTGGCTACAATAACAATACTTGACAGACATGTCTATTAAACCTAAATGTTGCTAAAATATAGAAGCGAGATAGCGCTAATTGTGTATAAAAAACCTAATATCGCTTGTAAAAACATTGCGTGTTTATATTCAAAATGTTGGCAATGCTTTATGTAAGATGAAGCCTTATAAATTAATTGTATAACATAATCAGGTGTAAAATTATGTGTTTATTAATAAATAAGCTGTTTTTTGAAACCCTATTTGTACATGACCCCTATAGCTCCACCCGTAGGGTCTGAGTTTTGCATGTGTCAACAACATTTCAGCTTTATAAGGAGAGTCCTGTAACCATTCCATAACAGCGTTGGAATCTGTCACACAGAAGATACTGAGTCATTGCAACACAAAAAAGTGCACTTGTTCTGCATGCTGATGCTAATAATAATAATAATAATAATAATAATAATAATCAGTTTTATACAGTGGTAAATGCACCACACTGCATTTGTCAGGAGGTATTAACAGTTCCATGCCTCAGTTGTGGGTTTTGGTGTCCCCGTCCTCCTCTAGGCTGGAGAATAGGCAGTTGGTAGAACGCGAGCATTATTGATTGTCTCAATGCGTAGGAATGGCACGGTATTGGTAGCTTTGGATAACCAGTTTCATTATACAGATGGCTTAGTTATTATTCATGCATATTAGCATTTCCCTATGGCACGGTATTGGTAGCTTTGGATAACCAGTTTCATTATACAGCTGGCTTAGTTATTATTCATGCATATTAGCATTTCCCTATGGCACGGTATTGGTAGCTTTGGATAACCAGTTTCATCATACAGCTGGTTTAGTTATTATTCATGCATATTAGCATTTCCCTATTTACTTTCAAAACACTTAATAAAAATAATAAACAATTAGGTGTAAAACATATTTGACTATCCCTTCCTCATTCTGCCGGAGACTACCTGAAATAATAGCAATCTACATGATCCCCTGAATAGTTACTCAATCTACCTGACAAAAAAAAGAAAAGAAATCAGCGATACATACATTCAAAAGGGATCAACTGCGACATTTCCCTGTATTGGAATAAGGTACAATGATCCCTAGGGCTACATGCATTTTAAATAAGGTTTTATCGTGCCCACTTACAGTATATGGAACATCATTGTAATAAACAATACACAAAGAAATACTGCAAAATAGCAGTGTCTTTTCTTCAGCAAGTAGATCTTGCTAACTTTGGGTATTATTTACATACGGATGTAAGTCATTTTCATGACACGACTCTCAGATGTAACAGTACGTGCCCGCGCTGATATGTGTTAATTTCACAATATCCCTGAAATGCTTTTTCAAAAGTAGGAAAGTATGATGTAAAATGAAATATTTGTTGTCTACACATGGCAGTGGTATCTACAGCTCCCACACAATGCTGTGTTTAGCATTCTGGGATATTCCATGTTGATAGACCCCATGTGAATTTGCTAACAGTATTAGCATTGGAAGCCCTGAAAAAATTAATAAATAAATAAATAAAAATAAATAAATAACAGTTGTTGCAGTAACGGGTTTACCAATAATCTGGCGTTGGATAGGTATAGCTGGTGAAATGTAGTTCAAAGGGGGTTTGTATTCTAATCCTACCTTTTCAGATTTCATAAGGCATTAGTGGTTTATCTGAATGGGCATAAAATTAGTTCTTCTTGTTATACAAGGCAGTGTGAATGTATAATGATATAAACCCGCAATGATGTGGTTGCAGGGATAGGGGCAGAAGTTCAGCAGGAACAAGCTTTGCAATTGACATCACGTGCATCCTGAATACATAATGCCTCATGAAAATATTATAGTGGGTGCTAAAAGGTACAGTTTTTACTCTCTAAACATTGTAACTGTTTTTTATTTCAGACGTTCAGTTATGCAGAGGTTTGCTGGGAAATTTTTTCTTTTTATTTTTTTATTACCAAATGTTTTTAATAAAATAGTGTAATCTGTTGGCCTTGTCATCATGTCATTCAATTATTCTACAACGGGCCTTTCTGAGAATATAGATAAACATAAAAAGATAAATAGACCACTTTTTAAAATACTATAATACACAAGTCAAGTTAACCTATAAATTCCTGCGACTGACATCTGCATGTTATTCAGTGTAATTGTCGATGGCTTGTCGATATAGCGGCCACCATCATGAATAGTCATAGTTTCTGATCTGGACAATGCTTAAAATGCTTTTTTCTTAATTTATGAAATGATTTCACTGATATCGGCCTGTATCCAGAAATAGTTATAAGAATTAATAATTAATCCAAGAAAAAAGATGCTCATACTACGTCCCATTGAGTACCAACAGAAGTAGATCAGGGTAATTAGGACCTTCGCCATTCTCCGCTCTCGGCGCCACAGCTCATACTGTAACCCACTGAGTGCCATCAGAAACAACATAGCTGTAACTATGCATATCATTTGCAATAGTGTTTAAATAGATTTTAATCTGTGTTTCCCCAAGGATATGCACATATGTATGGCTAATATTATTTATAGCACATTGACAGTTATTGATTTATGATTATTTGTATATCTACATTTACTGTAATTTATAGATGATAAATCAGGGTCGTAGCCAGAACTTTGTGGGACCCGATAGCAACATTTTGAAGGGTTCCTGTCCTAATGCATCTAGAGACACCTATCCACAGCAATTGTTAATTTTAAACCCATAATAATATATGTATTATTTATTTATTAATTACCAGTTTATTTATATAGCGCTGTGCAGAGAACATTTTCCCATTCATTTCAGACCCTGCCCCAGTGGAGCTTACAATCTATATTACCTATCACATGTACACACAGACACATTCACGATAGGGTTAATTTTGTTGAGAGCCAATTAACCTACCAGTTTATATTTGGATTCTGAGCCATACTGTTGCCATGGTAAATGTTATGCCCCATAGTAGTGTCCTAGTCTATTTTATGAACCACAGTAGTGCTCTAGTCAAATTCATTGTAGGGCTATCAGTACACATTATCCAACACTGTGACATCAATTTACATTATGACATGCAGTGTGCCCAGTTCATATTATGCCACACTATAGTGCCGCCACTTCATATTGTGCCACATTACAGATGCCCAGTTCAGATTATGAAAAATTATAATGCGCAACATTTCATTTTATATCACATTACAGTGAACAAGTGAAGGGGCATAAATACATATATTGAAGGCCTGATGGCAATGGTTTGTAAGGGACCCTGCATAACAAACAAAGTGTGCCCCTCTTAGCTCTGGGTCCATAGCAGCTGCACTAAAGGCATCTATGGTAGCGATGCCCTTGTGATAAATCCATGTTATACACCTGGAAATAGTAAACTTTTCTTACATTTGTTATCAAAGGATGTATAGTGTAAAGGGCCTATCAAAACTTCCCTTAATATTTGCATTAAGTAATAATACTGTGCTTTGCTGCGGCAGTATGATAATATATCACCCCTACACTATGAAAGTGATGTTGAAACGTTTTATAAATTAGATTGCTTACATTTAAAAAGAGAGAATTTGTGAATTAATCCTCTCATTCATGGGACGGTTGTGTTTAATTTTTGCATAATGTTATTTTACAGATTTTTCCAGTAAAACTTAATGTTAGCGTTGTAAACCTCTGCTGTCTAATAGGCACACAGAGATCTGTCCTCAGGGTTTATCTTGCCAGAGGTCCTCCACAGATGGTTGTATGACTTTCATTCATTATACTGTGTGTATTGAGAACCTATAGTGACTGTGCTTGTATAGACTGTTATTATATTAATGGTTATGTTAACATAACATCAGGTTTTACTTAATCACAGGAGCAGCATGGACATAATGGATGATGTATTACCTTTCTGTTATATAGAATGGTACTGAAGAGCCCGATGCAGACCGTCATCACAAACATAGGGAACGCTTCAAGAATCCTTTTGTGATCAACAATGATTTAACAGGTAGGATTATCGAATTAGTCATACAGTCAATGGTGGGGGTGGAATCCTGGCAAGGTATTGGAAGTACCTCGCACGCTTTGATTTTACTGTATAAACCGTTGACGCTTATTTACTGAGGAGTTTATACCAGATAGTAACAATCAATAAACAGGCAAGAGTTACCTTTTAGAGCCACATTACAATGGGACATAAAAACAAATCCTCAAGTTGAATGGGAAAAGACACAATGAATCTCGCAGAATGTATTTTTAAGCGATTATGAGACACATAAAGATACTTTAGTTCTGTAAGCAATCCTGCAAAGTATAAATAATATAATTGAAATAAATGATATTATTTTACTTAACAAAATATTTACAGCATGATGCTTGTCATCTCATGTAGAGAAACCAGACATTGCTTGTCAAGGTGCTATATCTCTGCATTGCATGGTATCGGGCAGATCGAATGCTATAGCATATTTAATTGAGTTGCAGTGTCCTAGGTAACAATAAATGTTTTGTACAGGCTGCACATTGATAGATTCATACGCAGATAAGACATGCAACAGTAAACATACATGTGTAATGCTTCATTTAAGCTTCTTCTACTATTGCAGCACCACTTTTGGGACTTTTTTAAATCGTTAGGAAAGGCGGTCATTGTTTATAGTCGAGAGAGAGGGAAACCTCTACCACAGTAACACATAGGAAATCATTTTACCATGGGGCCTCTCCCTTAACCAGATCATTTAGGACAGTATATAGCCGTATTTCCTGATGCTGCATCCACTTGTAGCCTTAGATGAAACCCATGGGGACTGTCAGTGGGAGGACCAGCCAAAACGTAGTTTGTACTTATTAGCACTGATCACTCATATCTTTTCCCTACGCCGACATATAAAGTTGGTAAAATAACTAGATTTGATGTAATTATAGAAATAATGCCATTCAAAATGTAAATCTGAATGAAGAAAGTTTTTGTTTACATTGCAAGTAACAGATATACCCCATCAAACTCTCTAATGGTTTTGAAGGGTCTGCCCAGACCCTGACTGTTATATGAAAACATTATTTCTCTATCGTCCTAAGTGGATGCTGGGGTTCCTGAAAGGACCATGGGGAATAGCGGCTCCGCAGGAGACAGGGCACAAAAAAGTAAAGCTTTACTAGGTCAGGTGGTGTGCACTGGCTCCTCCCCCTATGACCCTCCTCCAGACTCCAGTTAGATTTTGTGCCCGAACGAGAAGGGTGCAATCTAGGTGGCTCTCCTAAAGAGCTGCTTAGAGAAAGTTTAGTTTAGGTTTTTTTTCTTTACAGTGAGTCCTGCTGGCAACAGGATCACTGCAACGTGGGACTTAGGGGGAAAGTAGTAAACTCACCTGCATGCAGAGTGGATTTGCTGCTTGGCTACTGGACACCATTAGCTCCAGAGGGATCGAACACAGGCCCAGCCGTGGAGTCCGGTCCCGGAGCCGCGCCGCCGACCCCCTTGCAGATGCTGAAGCGTGAAGAGGTCCGGAAACCGGCGGCTGAAGACTCCTCAGTCTTCATAAGGTAGCGCACAGCACTGCAGCTGTGCGCCATTTTCCTCTCAGCACACTTCACTGGGCAGTCACTGAGGGTGCAGAGCGCTGGGGGGGGGCGCTCTGAGAGGCAAATATAAACCTTATACAAGGCTAAAAATACCTCACATATAGCCCATAGGGGCTATATGGAGATATTTAACCCCTGCCTGACTGGAAAAATAGCGGGAGAAGAACCCGCCGAAAAAGGGGCGGGGCCTATCTCCTCAGCACACGGCGCCATTTTCTGTCACAGCTCCGCTGGTCAGAACGGCTCCCAGGTCTCTCCCCTGCACTGCACTACAGAAACAGGGTAAAACAGAGAGGGGGGGCACATTAATGGCTATATATATATATATTAAAGCAGCTATAAGGGAGCACTTAATATAAGGATATCCCTTGTATATATAGCGCTTTGTGGTGTGTGCTGGCAGACTCTCCCTCTGTCTCCCCAAAAGGGCTAGTGGGTCCTGTCTTCATTAGAGCATTCCCTGTGAGTTTGCGGTGTGTGTCGGTACGTGGTGTCGACATGTATGAGGACGATATTGGTGTGGAGGCGGAGCAATTGCCAAATATGCAGATGTCACCCCCCAGGGGGTCGACACCAGAATGGATGCCTTTATTTGTGGAATTACGTGATGGTTTATCTTCCCTTAAACAGTCAGTTGAGGACATGAGGCGGCCGGACAATCAATTAATGCCTGTCCAGGCGCCTCAAACACCGTCAGGGGCTGTAAAACGCCCTTTGCCTCAGTCGGTCGACACAGACCCAGACACGGGCACTGATTCCAGTGACGACGGTAGAAATTCAAACGTATTTTCCAGTAGGGCCACACGTTATATGATTTTGGCAATGAAGGAGACGTTACATTTAGCTGATACTACAGATACCGTAAAACAGGGTATTATGTATGGTGTGAAAAAACTACAAACAGTTTTTCCTGAATCAGAAGAATTAAATGACGTGTGTGATGAAGCGTGGGTTGCTCCTGATAAAAAGTTGATAATTTCAAAAAAGTTATTGGCATTATACCCTTTCCCGCCAGAGGTTAGGGCGCGCTGGGAAACACCCCCTAAGGTGGACAAGGCGCTCACACGCTTATCCAAACAAGTGGCGTTACCCTCTCCTGAGACGGCCGCACTTAAGGATCCATCAGATAGAAAGATGGAAGTTATTCAAAAGAATATATACACACATGCAGGTGTTATACTACGACCAGCTATAGCAACTGCCTGGATGTGCAGTGCTGGAGTAGTTTGGTCAGAATCCCTGATTGAAAATATTGATACCCTAGATAGGGACAATGTTTTACTGTCGTTAGAACAAATAAAGGATGCATTTATCTATATGCGTGATGCACAGAGGGATATTTGCACACTGGCATCTCGGGTGAGTGCTATGTCCATTTCAGCCAGAAGAGCCTTATGGACACGACAGTGGACAGGCGATGCGGATTCAAAACGTCACATGGAGGTTTTGCCGTATAAAGGGGAGGAGTTATTTGGAGTTGGTCTATCAGACTTGGTGGCCACGGCTACTGCCGGGAAATCCACTTTTTTACCTCAAGTCACTCCCCAACAGAGAAAGGCACCGACCTTTCAACCGCAGCCTTTTCGCTCCTACAAAAATAAGAGAGCAAAGGGCTTGTCGTACCTGCCACGAGGCAGAGGAAGAGGGAAGAGACACCAACAGGCAGCTCCTTCCCAGGAACAGAAGCCCTCCCCGGCTCCTGCAAAAACCTCAGCATGACGCTGGGGCCTCTCAAGCGGACTTGGGGACAGTGGGGGGCCGTCTCAAAAATTACAGCGCGCAGTGGGCTCACTCGCAGGTAGACCCCTGGATCCTGCAGATAATATCTCAGGGGTACAGGTTGGAATTAGAGACGGATCCTCCTCATCGTTTCCTGAAGTCTGCCTTACCAACCGTCTCTTCCGAAAGGGAGAGGGTGTTGGAAGCCATTCACAAGCTGTACGCTCAGCAGGTGATAGTCAAAGTACCCCTATTACAACAAGGAAAGGGGTATTATTCCACTCTATTTGTGGTACCGAAGCCGGATGGCTCGGTAAGGCCTATTCTAAATCTGAAGTCCTTGAACCTCTACATAAAAAAGTTCAAGTTCAAGATGGAGTCACTCAGAGCAGTGATAGCGAACCTGGAAGAAGGGGACTTTATGGTATCCTTGGACATCAAGGATGCGTATCTACACGTTCCGATTTACCCCGCACACCAGGGGTACCTCAGGTTCATTGTTCAAAACTGTCACTATCAGTTTCAGACGCTGCCGTTCGGATTGTCCACGGCGCCTCGGGTCTTTACCAAGGTAATGGCCGAGATGATGATTCTTCTTCGAAGAAAAGGCGTATTAGTTATCCCATACTTGGACGATCTCCTAATAAGGGCAAGGTCCAGAGAACAGCTGGAGACAGCTTTAGCACTATCTCAAGAGGTGCTAAGACAACACGGGTGGATTCTGAATATTCCAAAATCCCATTTAATCCCGACAACTCGTCTGCTGTTCCTAGGAATGATTCTGGACACGGTTCAGAAAAAGGTTTTCCTTCCAGAGGAAAAAGCCAAGGAGTTATCCGATCTGGTCAGGAACCTCCTAAAACCAGGAAAAGTGTCAGTACATCAATGCACAAGAGTCCTGGGAAAAATGGTGGCTTCTTACGAAGCAATTCCATTCGGCAGATTCCATGCAAGAATATTCCAAAGGGATCTGTTGGACAAATGGTCAGGGTCGCATCTGCAGATGCACCTGCGAATAACCCTGTCACCAAAGACAAGGGTGTCACTTCTGTGGTGGTTGCAGAAGGCTCACCTATTAGAAGGCCGCAGATTCGGCATTCAGGATTGGATCCTGGTGACCACGGACGCCAGCCTGAGAGGCTGGGGAGCAGTCACACAAGGAAGAAACTTCCAGGGAGTATGGACGAGTCTGGAAAAGTCTCTTCACATAAACATTCTGGAACTAAGAGCAATCTACAATGCTCTAAGCCAGGCGGAACTTCTCCTGCAAGGAAAGCCGGTGTTGCTTCAGTCGGACAACATCACGGCGGTCGCCCATGTAAACAGGCAGGGCGGCACAAGAAGCAGGAGTGCAATGGCAGAAGCTGCCAAGATTCTTCGCTGGGCGGAGAATCACGTGATAGCACTGTCAGCAGTGTTCATCCCGGGCGTGGACAACTGGGAAGCAGACTTCCTCAGCAGACACGATCTTCATCCGGGAGAGTGGGGTCTACATCCAGAAGTCTTCAACATGTTAATAGACCGTTGGGAAAGACCAATTGTAGACATGATGGCGTCTCGCCTCAACAAGAAACTGGACAAATATTGCGCCAGGTCAAGAGATCCACAGGCAATAGCTGTGGACGCACTGGTAACTTCTTGGGTGTACCAGTCAGTGTATGTGTTTCCTCCTCTGCCGCTCATACCAAAGGTATTGAAGATCATACGGCAAAGAAGAGTAAGAACAATACTAGTGGTTCCGGATTGGCCGAGAAGGACTTGGTATCCGGAACTTCAAGAGATGCTCACGGACGAACCGTGGCCTCTACCTCTGAGAAGGGACCTGCTACAGCAGGGTCCCTGTCTTTTTCAAGACTTACCGCGGCTGCGTTTGACGGCATGGCGGTTGAACGCCAGATCCTAAAAGGGAAAGGCATTCCAGAAGAAGTCATTCCTACCTTGATTAAGGCACGGAAGGAAGTCACCGTGAAACATTATCACCGCATTTGGCGAAAATATGTAGCGTGGTGCGAGGATCGGAAGGTTCCGACGGAGGAATTCCAACTGGGTCGTTTCCTACATTTCCTGCAATCAGGATTATCTATGGGTCTCAAATTGGGATCCATTAAGGTTCAAATTTCGGCCCTGTCAATATTCTTCCAAAAAGAATTGGCCTCTGTCCCTGAGGTCCAGACTTTTGTCAAGGGAGTACTGCATATACAGCCTCCTGTGGTGCCTCCGGTGGCACCGTGGGATCTAAATGTAGTTTTAGATTTCCTCAAATCCCATTGGTTTGAACCATTGAAAAAGGTGGATTTGAAATATCTCACATTGAAAGTGACTATGTTACTAGCCCTGGCCTCTGCCAGGAGAGTATCTGAATTGGCGGCTTTATCTTATAAAAGTCCTTATCTAATCTTCCATTCGGATAGGGCAGAACTGCGGACTCGTCCGCATTTTCTCCCTAAAGTGGTATCAGCATTTCATCTGAACCAACCTATTGTGGTGCCTGCGGCCACTAGCGACTTGGAGGACTCCAAGTTGTTGGACGTTGTCAGAGCCTTAAAAATATACATTGCAAGGACGGCTGGAGTCAGAAAATCTGACTCGCTGTTTATATTGTATGCACCCAACAAGTTGGGCGCACCTGCTTCTAAGCAGTCGATTGCTCGTTGGATTTGTAACACAATTCAACTTGCACATTCTGTGGCAGGCCTGCCACAGCCTAAAACTGTAAAAGCCCACTCCACAAGGAAGGTGGGCTCATCTTGGGCGGCTGCCCGAGGGGTCTCGGCATTACAACTCTGCCGAGCAGCTACGTGGTCGGGGGAGAACACGTTTGTAAAATTTTACAAATTTGATACCCTGGCAAAGGAGGACCTGGAGTTCTCTCATTCGGTGCTGCAGAGTCATCCGCACTCTCCCGCCCGTTTGGGAGCTTTGGTATAATCCCCATGGTCCTTTCAGGAACCCCAGCATCCACTTAGGACGATAGAGAAAATAAGAATTTACTTACCGATAATTCTATTTCTCGGAGTCCGTAGTGGATGCTGGGCGCCCATCCCAAGTGCGGATTATCTGCAATACTTGTACATAGTTATTGTTAACTAATTCGGGTTATTGTTAAGGAGCCATCTTTAAGAGGCCCTTTCTGTTGTCATACTGTTAACTGGGTTTAGATCACAAGTTGTACGGTGTGATTGGTGTGGCTGGTATGAGTCTTACCCGGGATTCAAAATGCCTCCCTTATTGTGTATGCTCGTCCGGGCACAGTACCTAACTGGAGTCTGGAGGAGGGTCATAGGGGGAGGAGCCAGTGCACACCACCTGACCTAGTAAAGCTTTACTTTTTTGTGCCCTGTCTCCTGCGGAGCCGCTATTCCCCATGGTCCTTTCAGGAACCCCAGCATCCACTACGGACTCCGAGAAATAGAATTATCGGTAAGTAAATTCTTATTTTACAGTATATGGTACTGCCAATCACGTTAAAGGTTAACATCTTTCTGCATACGTTATGTTAACAGCTTCATTAAAGCAATCCTAGCAAGTGCCATTTTAATTGCACAGTGCACTAGTTCCCAGCAAGGCAGAAAACTGGTATCACAATCGGTGCTAAAGCAGCTGTAAGCCTGACACACTTAGTCTGCAAGTACACAAACCTGGCAACAGGCAGTACAGGCTTTTTAAGGATATACATATGGGGATTTCATTTATTTATTTTGTCATATATTGTGTCTGAGTAGGAGGGTAGCTATATGTTTCTGCAGGCAATGCCATAGTTTAATGTGTGGTATGGTTGTTATCCCAGCTTTTGTAGAACTACAATGCCCAGCAAGCCCTTCCATTCATAGTGCTTTCAGTTTCACAAAAGTTGTAGAGCCACAAATCTACACTCTAGGGACTGGCTTTATTATTATTATTATTATTGTTATTAGTTATATGGCGCCACAGGGGTTCCAAAGCGCCTAACAAAGAACATAAACAAATGAACACAGCAAGACAATGTAGGACAAATACATGGTATATAAACATTGCTGCATCAGGGGACAGGACACTGAAAATAATTTGTATCTCAGATGTAATAAATAGCTTTTGCAATCATTTTCTATACATGGATTTATGCATGTTGTGTCTTACACAGTGGGTAAATATATATAAAAAAAACAAATGTTTGTTTAGTAACAGGAACTATTTATTTAGTCTTTTTCCTATTACAGTCATAGTTACAGGTGGAATAGTGTATATAAGAATGTTATGCTTGCTGCACTCCGTACAGATATTTGTTCCTGGCAATCTTCTTCAACATTTCGATTTAATTCTCATGTTTCATTTTTTGTTTAAATATTAAATTTACAAACACCCAAAGAACGTAAGACCATATACCAGGACTGTTTGACCAGCTTTTACACTGAAAAACCTACAAGTTTCTCATAGCATGTAACTGTAAGTCATTTTCTTGCTGTGCTCATTTGTTTATGTTCTTTGTTAGGCGCTTTGGAACCCCTGTGGCGCCATATAACTGATAACAATAATAATAATAATAATAATAATAATAATAATAAAGCCAGTCCCTAGAGTGTAGATTTGTGGCTCTACAACTTTTGTGAAACTGAAAGCACTATGAATGGAAGGGCTTGCTGGGCATTGTAGTTCTACAAAAGCTGGGATAACAACCATACCACACATTAAACTATGGCATTGCCTGCAGAAACATATAGCTACCCGCCTACTCAGACACAATATATGACAAAATAAATAAATGAAATCCCCATATGTATATCCTTAAAAAGCCTGTACTGCCTGCTGCCAGGTTTGTGTACTTGCAGACTAAGTGTGTCAGGCTTACAGCTGCTTTAGCACCGATTGTGATACCAGTCTTCTGCCTTGCTGGGAACTAGTGCACTGTGCCAGTGGCGTAAGTTCATCACAGTTGCCCGGAGGCAAGATAAATATTGGTGCCCCCCATTTCCTATATTAAGATAAATATATGTATGTATGTGTGCGTATATGTGTGTGCGTGCGTGTGTGTGTGTGTGTGTGTGTGTGTGTGTGTGTGTGTGTGTGTGTGTGTGTGTGTGTGTGTGGAGTGATCTGAAAAAAATGTATTTAAAAATGTATTTATACATTTAATTGTCTTTTATTTTAAATCACACATTTCTTAGCAGTCATACCCAGGATTAGAACCCATGACCTGTTACACTAACAGCAGACACTTTACTAATGGAGCTATTTGCTCCTGTAGAGGAAGCAACTATATGAAGTTACGTGTAATTGTCAGAGAAGTATCTTCATATAGTTAAAATTCTCATATTGCCTATGCAGGAGTAAACAGCCTCATCAGTAAGGTGTCTGCTTCCAGTGTAATAGGTTGTGGTTTCTTATCCTGGGTGTGATACTTGTAAAATGTGTATATTCAGTATAATAAAGAGGGTGTGATTTGTAAGGTGCAGGGACCAGTGAGGAAGTTGGCCACTGAAAAGACAGCAACAGCTATCAATTAACTTAATTCAATGGTGTCACAGAATGGGGGGAGAGGTGCCCCCCTTCAGAGCAGAAGCCCGGCGGCAGATGACTCTGTTGCCTCCCAGAGTTCTGCCTCTGCACTGTGCACTTAAAATGGCACTTGCTAGGATTGCTTTAATGAAGCTGTTAACATAACGTATGCAGAAAGATGTTAACCTTTAACGTGATTGGCAGTACCATATACTGTAAATAATGTTTTCATATAACAGTCAGGGTCTGGGCAGGCCCTTCAAAACCATTAGAGAGTTTGATGGGGTATATCTGTTACTTGCAATGTAAACAAAAACTTTCTTCATTCAGATTTACATTTTGAATGGCATTATTTCTATAATTACATCAAATCTAGTTATTTTACCAACTTTATATGTCGGCGTAGGGAAAAGATATGAGTGATCAGTGCTAATAAGTACAAACTACGTTTTGGTTGGTCCTCCCACTGACAGTCCCCATGGGTTTCATCTAAGGCTACAAGTGGATGCAGCATCAGGAAATACGGCTACTGTCCTAAATGCTCTGTTTAAGGGAGAGGCCCCATAGTAAAATGATTTCCTATGTGTTGTTGTGGTAGAGGTTTCCCTCTCTCTCGACTATAAACAATGACCGCCATTTCCTACCGATTTAAAAAAGTTCCAAAAGTGGTGCTGCAATAGTAGAAGAAGCTTAAATGAAGCATTACACATGTATGTTTACTGTTGCATGTCTTATCTGCGTATGAATCTATCAATGTGCAGCCTGTACAAAACATTTATTGTTACCTAGGACACTGCAACTCAATTAAATATGCTATAGCATTCGATCTGCCCGATACCATACAATGCAGAGATATAGCACCTTGACAAGCAATGTCTGGTTTCTCTACATGAGATGACAAGCATCATGCTGTAAATATTTTGTTAAGTAAAATAATATCATTTATTTCAATTATATTATTTATACTTTGCAGGATTGCTTACAGAACTAAAGTATCTTTATGTGTCTCATAATCGCTTAAAAATACATTCTGCGAGATTCAAGGTGTCTTTTCCCATTCAACTTGAGGATTTGTTTTTATGTCCCATTGTAATGTGGCTCTAAAAGGTAACTCTTGCCTGTTTATTGATTGTTACTATCTGGTATATACTCCTCAGTAAATAAGCGTCAACGGTTTATACAGTAAAATCAAAGCGTGCAAGGTACTTCCAATACCTTGCCAGGATTCCACCCCCACCATTGACTGTATGACTAATTCGATAATCCTACCTGTTAAATCATTGTTGATCACAAAAGGATTCTTGAAGCGTTCCCTATGTTTGTGATGACGGTCTGCATCGGGCTCTTCAGTACCATTCTATAAAACAGAAAGGTAATACATCATCAATTATACCCATGCTGCTCCTGTGATTAAGTAAAACCTGATGTTAACACAACCATTAATATAATAACAGTCTATACTAGAGATGAGCGCCGGAAATTTTTCGGGTTTTGTGTTTTGGTTTTGGGTTCGGTTCCGCGGCCGTGTTTTGGGTTCGACCGCGTTTTGGCAAAACCTCACCGAATTTTTTTTGTCGGATTCGGGTGTGTTTTGGATTCGGGTGTTTTTTTCAAAAAACCCTAAAAAACAGCTTAAATCATAGAATTTGGGGGTAATTTTGATCCCAAAGTATTATTAACCTCAAAAAACATAATTTACACTCATTTTCAGCCTATTCTGAACACATCACACCTCACAATATTATTTTTAGTCCTAAAATTTGCACCGAGGTCGCTGTGTGAGTAAGATAAGCGACCCTAGTGGCCGACACAAACACCGGGCCCATCTAGGAGTGGCACTGCAGTGTCACGCAGGATGTCCCTTCCAAAAAACCCTCCCCAAACAGCACATGACGCAAAGAAAAAAAGAGGCGCAATGAGGTAGCTGTGTGAGTAAGATTAGCGACCCTAGTGGCCGACACAAACACCGGGCCCATCTAGGAGTGGCACTGCAGTGTCACGCAGGATGTCCCTTCCAAAAAACCCTCCCCAAACAGCACATGACGCAAAGAAAAAAAGAGGCGCAATGAGGTAGCTGACTGTGTGAGAAAGATAAGCGACCCTAGTGGCCGACACAAACACCGGGCCCATCTAGGAGTGGCACTGCAGTGTCACGCAGGATGTCCCTTCCAAAAAACCCTCCCCAAACAGCACATGACGCAAAGAAAAAAAGAGGCGCAATGAGGTAGCTGACTGTGTGAGAAAGATAAGCGACCCTAGTGGCCGACACAAACACCGGGCCCATCTAGGAGTGGCACTGCAGTGTCACGCAGGATGTCCCTTCCAAAAAACCCTCCCCAAACAGCACATGACGCAAAGAAAAAAAGAGGCGCAATGAGGTAGCTGACTGTGTGAGAAAGATAAGCGACCCTAGTGGCCGACACAAACACCGGGCCCATCTAGGAGTGGCACTGCAGTGTCACGCAGGATGTCCCTTCCAAAAAACCCTCCCCAAACAGCACATGACGCAAAGAAAAAAAGAGGCGCAATGAGGTAGCTGTGTGAGAAAGATAAGCGACCCTAGTGGCCGACACAAACACCGGGCCCATCTAGGAGTGGCACTGCAGTGTCACGCAGGATGTCCCTTCCAAAAAACCCTCCCCAAACAGCACATGACGCAAAGAAAAAAAGAGGCGCAATGAGGTAGCTGTGTGAGTAAGATTAGCGACCCTAGTGGCCGACACAAACACCGGGCCCATCTAGGAGTGGCACTGCAGTGTCACGCAGGATGGCCCTTCCAAAAAACCCTCCCCAAACAGCACATGACGCAAAGAAAAAAAGAGGCGCAATGAGGTAGCTGACTGTGTGAGTAAGATTAGCGACCCTAGTGGCCGACACAAACACCGGGCACATCTAGGAGTGGCACTGCAGTGTCACGCAGGATGTCCCTTCCAAAAAACCCTCCCCAAACAGCACATGACGCAAAGAAAAAAAGAGGCGCAATGAGATAGCTGTGTGAGTAAGATTAGCGACCCTAGTGGCCGACACAAACACCGGGCCCATCTAGGAGTGGCACTGCAGTGTCACGCAGGATGTCCCTTCCAAAAAACCCTCCCCAATCAGCACATGATGCAAAGAAAAAGAAAAGAAAAAAGAGGTGCAAGATGGAATTATCCTTGGGCCCTCCCACCCACCCTTATGTTGTATAAACAAAACAGGACATGCACACTTTAACCAACCCATCATTTCAGTGACAGGGTCTGCCACACGACTGTGACTGATATGACGGGTTGGTTTGGACCCCCCCCAAAAAAGAAGCAATTAATCTCTCCTTGCACAAACTGGCTCTACAGAGGCAAGATGTCCACCTCATCTTCACCCTCCGATATATCACCGTGTACATCCCCCTCCTCACAGATTATCAATTCGTCCCCACTGGAATCCACCATCTCAGCTCCCTGTGTACTTTGTGGAGGCAATTGCTGCTGGTCAATGTCTCCGCGGAGGAATTGATTATAATTCATTTTAATGAACATCATCTTCTCCACATTTTCTGGATGTAACCTCGTACGCCGATTGCTGACAAGGTGAGCGGCGGCACTAAACACTCTTTCGGAGTACACACTTGTGGGAGGGCAACTTAGGTAGAATAAAGCCAGTTTGTGCAAGGGCCTCCAAATTGCCTCTTTTTCCTGCCAGTATAAGTACGGACTGTGTGACGTGCCTACTTGGATGCGGTCACTCATATAATCCTCCACCATTCTATCAATGTTGAGAGAATCATATGCAGTGACAGTAGACGACATGTCCGTAATCGTTGTCAGGTCCTTCAGTCCGGACCAGATGTCAGCATCAGCAGTCGCTCCAGACTGCCCTGCATCACCGCCAGCGGGTGGGCTCGGAATTCTGAGCCTTTTCCTCGCACCCCCAGTTGCGGGAGAATGTGAAGGAGGAGATGTTGACAGGTCGCGTTCCGCTTGACTTGACAATTTTGTCACCAGCAGGTCTTTCAACCCCAGCAGACCTGTGTCTGCCGGAAAGAGAGATCCAAGGTAGGCTTTAAATCTAGGATCGAGCACGGTGGCCAAAATGTAGTGCTCTGATTTCAACAGATTGACCACCCGTGAATCCTTGTTAAGCGAATTAAGGGCTGCATCCACAAGTCCCACATGCCTAGCGGAATCGCTCCGTGTTAGCTCCTTCTTCAATGCCTCCAGCTTCTTCTGCAAAATCCTGATGAGGGGAATGACCTGACTCAGGCTGGCAGTGTCTGAACTGACTTCACGTGTGGCAAGTTCAAAGGGCATCAGAACCTTGCACAACGTTGAAATCATTCTCCACTGCACTTGAGACAGGTGCATTCCATCTCCTATATCGTGCTCAATTGTATAGGCTTGAATGGCCTTTTGCTGCTCCTCCAACCTCTGAAGCATATAGAGGGTTGAATTCCACCTCGTTACCACTTCTTGCTTCAGATGATGGCAGGGCAGGTTCAGTAGTTTTTGGTGGTGCTCCAGTCTTCTGTACGTGGTGCCTGTACGCCGAAAGTGTCCCGCAATTTTTCTGGCCACCGACAGCATCTCTTGCACGCCCCTGTCGTTTTTTAAAAAATTCTGCACCACCAAATTCAAGGTATGTGCAAAACATGGGACGTGCTGGAATTTGCCCATATTTAATGCACACACAATATTGCTGGCGTTGTCCGATGCCACAAATCCACAGGAGAGTCCAATTGGGGTAAGCCATTCCGCGATGATCTTCCTCAGTTGCCGTAAGAGGTTTTCAGCTGTGTGCGTATTCTGGAAAGCGGTGATACAAAGCGTAGCCTGCCTAGGAAAGAGTTGGCGTTTGCGAGATGCTGCTACTGGTGCCGCCGCTGCTGTTCTTGCGGCGGGAGTCCATACATCTACCCAGTGGGCTGTCACAGTCATATAGTCCTGACCCTGCCCTGCTCCACTTGTCCACATGTCCGTGGTTAAGTGGACATTGGGTACAACTGCATTTTTTAGGACACTGGTGAGTCTTTTTCTGACGTCCGTGTACATTCTCGGTATCGCCTGCCTAGAGAAGTGGAACCTAGATGGTATTTGGTAACGGGGGCACACTGCCTCAATAAATTGTCTAGTTCCCTGTGAACTAACGGCGGATACCGGACGCACGTCTAACACCAACATAGTTGTCAAGGACTCAGTTATCCGCTTTGCAGTAGGATGACTGCTGTGATATTTCATCTTCCTCGCAAAGGACTGTTGAACAGTCAATTGCTTACTGGAAGTAGTACAAGTGGGCTTACGACTTCCCCTCTGGGATGACCATCGACTCCCAGCGGCAACAACAGCAGCGCCAGCAGCAGTAGGCGTTACACGCAAGGATGCATCGGAGGAATCCCAGGCAGGAGAGGACTCGTCAGACTTGCCAGTGACATGGCCTGCAGGACTATTGGCATTCCTGGGGAAGGAGGAAATTGACACTGAGGGAGTTGGTGGGGTGGTTTGCGTGAGCTTGGTTACAAGAGGAAGGGATTTACTGGTCAGTGGACTGCTTCCGCTGTCACCCAAAGTTTTTGAACTTGTCACTGACTTATTATGAATGCGCTGCAGGTGACGTATAAGGGAGGATGTTCCGAGGTGGTTAACGTCCTTACCCCTACTTATTACAGCTTGACAAAGGGAACACACGGCTTGACACCTGTTGTCCGCATTTCTGGTGAAATACCTCCACACCGAAGAGCTGATTTTTTGGGTATTTTCACCTGGCATGTCAACGGCCATATTCCTCCCACGGACAACAGGTGTCTCCCCGGGTGCCTGACTTAAACAAACCACCTCACCATCAGAATCCTCCTGGTCAATTTCCTCCCCAGCGCCAGCAACACCCATATCCTCCTCATCCTGGTGTACTTCAACACTGACATCTTCAATCTGACTATCAGGAACTGGACTGCGGGTGCTCCTTCCAGCACTTGCAGGGGGCATGCAAATAGTGGAAGGCGCATGCTCTTCACGTCCAGTGTTGGGAAGGTCAGGCATCGCAAACGACACAATTGGACTCTCCTTGTGGATTTGGGATTTCAAAGAACGCACAGTTCTTTGCGGTGCTTTTGCCAGCTTGAGTCTTTTCAGTTTTCTAGCGAGAGGCTGAGTGCTTCCATCCTCATGTGAAGCTGAACCACTAGCCATGAACATAGGCCAGGGCCTCAGCCGTTCCTTGCCACTCCGTGTGGTAAATGGCATATTGGCAAGTTTACGCTTCTCCTCCGACAATTTTATTTTAGGTTTTGGAGTCCTTTTTTTTCTGATATTTGGTGTTTTGGATTTGACATGCTCTGTACTATGACATTGGGCATCGGCCTTGGCAGACGACGTTGCTGGCATTTCATCGTCTCGGCCATGACTAGTGGCAGCAGCTTCAGCACGAGGTGGAAGTGGATCTTGATCTTTCCCTAATTTTGGAACCTCAACTTTTTTGTTCTCCATATTTTATAGGCAGAACTAAAAGGCACCTCAGGTAAACAATGGAGATGGATGGATTGGATACTAGTATACAATTATGGACGGACTGCCACGGTTAGGTGGTATAAAAAAACCACGGTTAGGTAGTATATATTATAATAATAATACAATTATGGATGGACGGACTGCCTGCCGACTGCCGACACAGAGGTAGCCACAGCCGTGAACTACCGCACTGTACACTGGTTGATAAAGAGATAGTAGTATACTCGTAACAACTAGTATGACACTATGACGACGGTATAAAGAATGAAAAAAAAACCACGGTTAGGTGGTATATATTATAATAATAATACAATTATGGATGGACGGACTGCCTGCCGACTGCCGACACAGAGGTAGCCACAGCCGTGAACTACCGCACTGTACACTGGTTGATAAAGAGATAGTAGTATACTCGTAACAACTAGTATGACACTATGACGACGGTATAAAGAATGAAAAAAAAACCACGGTTAGGTGGTATATATTATAATAATAATACAATTATGGATGGACGGACTGCCTGCCGACTGCCGACACAGAGGTAGCCACAGCCGTGAACTACCGCACTGTACACTGGTTGATAAAGAGATAGTAGTATACTCGTAACAACTAGTATGACACTATGACGACGGTATAAAGAATGAAAAAAAAACCACGGTTAGGTGGTATATATTATAATAATAATACAATTATGGATGGACGGACTGCCTGCCGACTGCCGACACAGAGGTAGCCACAGCCGTGAACTACCGCACTGTACACTGGTTGATAAAGAGATAGTAGTATACTCGTAACAACTAGTATGACACTATGACGACGGTATAAAGAATGAAAAAAAAACCACGGTTAGGTGGTATATATTATAATAATAATACAATTATGGATGGACGGACTGCCTGCCGACTGCCGACACAGAGGTAGCCACAGCTGTGAACTACCGCACTGTACACTGGTTGATAAAGAGATAGTAGTATACTCGTAACAACTAGTATGACACTATGACGACGGTATAAAGAAAGAAAAAAAAATACCACAGTTAGGTGGTATATATTATAATAATAATACAATTATGGATGGACGGACTGCCTGCCGACTGCCGACACAGAGGTAGCCACAGCCGTGAACTACCGCACTGTACACTGGTTGATAAAGAGATAGTAGTATACTCGTAACAACTAGTATGACACTATGACGACGGTATAAAGAATGAAAAAAAAACCACGGTTAGGTGGTATATATTATAATAATAATACAATTATGGATGGACGGACTGCCTGCCGACTGCCGACACAGAGGTAGCCACAGCCGTGAACTACCGCACTGTACACTGGTTGATAAAGAGATAGTAGTATACTCGTAACAACTAGTATGACACTATGACGACGGTATAAAGAATGAAAAAAAAACCACGGTTAGGTGGTATATATTATAATAATAATACAATTATGGATGGACGGACTGCCTGCCGACTGCCGACACAGAGGTAGCCACAGCCGTGAACTACCGCACTGTACACTGGTTGATAAAGAGATAGTAGTATACTCGTAACAACTAGTATGACACTATGACGACGGTATAAAGAATGAAAAAAAAACCACGGTTAGGTGGTATATATTATAATAATAATACAATTATGGATGGACGGACTGCCTGCCGACTGCCGACACAGAGGTAGCCACAGCCGTGAACTACCGCACTGTACACTGGTTGATAAAGAGATAGTAGTATACTCGTAACAACTAGTATGACACTATGACGGTATAAAGAATGAAAAAAAAACCACGGTTAGGTGGTATATATTATAATAATAATACAATTATGGATGGACGGACTGCCTGCCGACTGCCGACACAGAGGTAGCCACAGCCGTGAACTACCGCACTGTACACTGGTTGATAAAGAGATAGTAGTATACTCGTAACAACTAGTATGACACTATGACGACGGTATAAAGAAAGAAAAAAAAATACCACGGTTAGGTGGTATATATTGTAATACAATTATGGATGGACGGACTGCCTGCCGAGTTCCGACTGCCGACACAGAGGTAGCCACAGCCGTGAACTACCGCACTGTACTGTGTCTGCTGCTAATATAGACTGGTTGATAAAGAGATAGTATACAATACATACAACAATATACTACTATACTGGTGGTCAGGCACTGGTCACCACTAGTCACACTGGCAGTGGCACTCCTGCAGCAAAAGTGTGCACTGTTTAATTTTAAATTAATATAATATTATGTACTCCTGGGGGCTCCTGCTATAACAACCTGCAGTGCTCCCCAGTCTCCCCCACAATTATTATAAGCTTTGCCTTTTATACATTGATGTGCAGCACACTGGGCTGAGCTGAGTGCACACAGACTGAGTCACACTGTGTGACTGGCTGCTGCTGTGTATCGTTTTTTTTCAGGCAGAGAACGGATATAGCAGAGAACGGATATATTATATTAAAATAAATAAAAGTTAACTAACAACAACTGCACTGGTCACTGTGGTAAACTCTGTCTGACTCTGCACAATCTCTCTCTCTCTTCTAATCTAATTTCTAATGGAGAGGACGCCAGCCACGTCCTCTCCCTATCAATCTCAATGCACGTGTGAAAATGGCGGCGACGCGCGGCTCCTTATATAGAATCCGAGTCTCGCGAGAATCCGACAGCGTCATGATGACGTTCGGGCGCGCTCGGGTTAACCGAGCAAGGCGGGAGGATCCGAGTCTGCTCGGACCCGTGAAAAAAACATGAAGTTCGTGCGGGTTCGGTTTCAGAGAAACCGAACCCGCTCATCTCTAGTCTATACAAGCACAGTCATTATAAGTTCTCAATACACACAGTATAATGAATAAAAGTCATACAATCATCTGTGGAGGACCTCTGGTAAGATAAACCCTGAGGACAGATGTCTGTGTGCCTATTGGACAGCAGATGTTTACATCGCTAACATTAAGTTTTACTGGAAAAATCTGTAAAATAACATTATGCAAAAATTAAACACAACCGTCCCATGAATGAGAGGATTAATTCACAAATTCTCTCTTTTTAAATGTAAGCAATCTAATTTATAAAACGTTTCAACATCACTTTCATAGTGTAGGGGTGATATATTATCATACTGCCGCAGCAAAGCACAGTATTATTACTTAATGCAAATATTAAGGGAAGTTTTGATAGGCCCTTTACACTATACATCCTTTGATAACAAATGTAAGAAAAGTTTACTATTTCCAGGTGTATAACATGGATTTATCACAAGGGCATCGCTACCATAGATGCCTTTAGTGCAGCTGCTATGGACCCAGAGCTAAGAGGGGCACACTTTGTTTGTTATGCAGGGTCCCTTACAAACCATTGCCATCAGGCCTTCAATATATGTATTTATGCCCCTTCACTTGTTCACTGTAATGTGATATAAAATTAAATGTAGTGCACTATAATTTTTCATAATCTGAACTGGGCATCTGTAGTGTGGCACAATATGAAGTGGCGGCACTATTGTGTGGCATAATATGAACTGGGCACACTGCATGTCATAATGTGAATTGATGTCACAGTGTTGGATAATGTGTACTGATAGCTCTACAATGAATTTGAACTAGAGCACTACTGTGGTTCATAAAATAGACTAGGACACTACTATTGGGCATAACATTTACTATGGCAACAGTATGGTTCAGAATCCAAATATATACTGGTAGGTTAATTGGCTCTCAACAAAATTAACCCTATCGTGAATGTGTCTGTGTGTACATGTGATAGGTAATATAGATTGTAATCTCCACTGGGGCAGGGTCTGAAATGAATGGGAAAATGTTCTCTGTACAGCGCTATATAAATAAACTGGTAATTAATAAATAAATAATAAATATATTATTATGGGTTTAAAATTAACAATTGCTGTGGATTGGTGTCTCTAGACGCATTAGGACAGGAACCCTTTAAAATGTTGCTATCGGGTCCCACAAAGTTCTGGCTACGACCCTGATTTATCATCTATAAATTACAGTAAATGTAGATATACAAATAATCATAAATCAATAACTGTCAATGTGCTATAAATAATATTAGCCATACATATGTGCATATCCTTGGGGAAACACAGATTAAAATCTATTTAAACACTATTGCAAGTGATATGCATAGTTACAGCTATGTTGTTTCTGATGGCACTCTTTGGGTTACAGTATGAGCTGTGGCGCCGAGAGCGGAGGATGGCAAAGGTCCTAATTACCCTGGTCTACTTCTGTTGGTACTCAATGGGACGTAGTATGAGCATCTTTTTTCTTGGAGTAATTATTAATTCTTATAACTATTTCTGGATACAGGCCGAGATCAGTGAAATAATTTCATAAATTAAGAAAAAAAACATTTAAGCATTGTCCAGATCAGAAACTATGACTATTCATGATGGTGGCCTCTATATCGACAAGCCATCGACAATTACACTGAATAACATGCAGATGTCAGTCGCAGGAATTTATAGGTTAACTTGACTTGTGTATTATAGTAGTGTTAAAAAGTGGTCTATTTATCTTTATATGTTTATCTATATTCTCAGAAAGGCCCGTTGTAGAATAATTGAATGACATGATGACAAGGCCAACAGATTACACTATTTTATTAAAAACATTTGGTAATAAAAAAATAAAAAATAAAAATTTCCCAGCAAACCTCTGCATAACTGAACGTCTGAAATAAAAAACATTTACAATGTTTAGAAAGTAAAAACTGAACCTTTCAGCAGCCACTGTAATGTTTTCATGAGGCATTATGTATTCAGGATGCACGTGATGTCAATTGCAAAGCTTGTTCCTGCTGAACTTCTGCCCCTATCCCCGCAACCACACCAGCTAGGGATTATATCATTATACATTCACACTGCCTTGTATAACAAGAAGAACTAATTTTATGCCCATTCAGATAAACCACTAATGCCTTATGAAATCTGAAAAGGTAGGATTAGAATACAAACCCCCTTTGAACTACATTTCACCAGCTATACCTATCCAACGCCAGATTATTGGTAAACCCGTTACTGCAACAACTGTTATTTATTTATTTTTATTTATTTATTTATTAATTTTTTCAGGGCTTCCAATGCTAATACTGTTAGCAAATTCACATGGGGTCTATCAACACGGAATATCCCAAAATGCTAAACACAGCATTGTGTGGGAGCTGTAGATACCACTGCCATGTGTAGACAACAAATATTTCATTTTACATCATACTTTCCTACTTTTGAAAAAGCATTTCAGGGATATTGTGAAATTAACACATATCAGCGCGGGCACGTACTGTTACATCTGAGAGTCGTGTCATGAAAATGACTTACATCCGTATGTAAATAATACCCAAAGTTAGCAAGATCTACTTGCTGAAGAAAAGACACTGCTATTTTGCAGTATTTCTTTGTGTATTGTTTATTACAATGATGTTCCATATACTGTAAGTGGGCAGGATAAAACCTTATTTAAAATGCATGTAGCCCTAGGGATCATTGTACCTTATTCCAATACAGGGAAATGTCGCAGTTGATCCCTTTTGAATGTATGTATCGCTGATTTCTTTTCTTTTTTTGTCAGGTAGATTGAGTAACTATTCAGGGGATCATGTAGATTGCTACTATTTCAGGTAGTCTCTGGCAGAATGAGGAAGGGATAGTCAAATATGTTTTACACCTAATTGTTTATTATTTTTATTAAGTGTTTTGAAAGTAAATAGGGAAATGCTAATATGCATGAATAATAACTAAACCAGCTGTATGATGAAACTGGTTATCCAAAGCTACCAATACCGTGCCATAGGGAAATGCTAATATGCATGAATAATAACTAAGCCAGCTGTATAATGAAACTGGTTATCCAAAGCTACCAATACCGTGCCATAGGGAAATGCTAATATGCATGAATAATAACTAAGCCAGCTGTATAATGAAACTGGTTATCCAAAGCTACCAATACCGTGCCATTCCTTCCTACGCATCGAGACAATCAATAATGCTCGCGTTCTACCAACTGCCTATTCTCCAGCCTAGAGGAGGACGGGGACACCAAAACCCACAACTGAGGCATGGAACTGTTAATACCTCCTGACAAATGCAGTGTGGTGCATTTACCAATGTATAAAACTGATTATTATTATTATTATTATTATTAGCATCAGCATGCAGAACAAGTGCACTTTTTTGTGTTGCAATGACTCAGTATCTTCTGTGTGATAGATTTCAACGCTGTTATGGAATGGTTACAGGACTCTCCTTATAAAGCTGAAATGTTGTTGACACATGCAAAACTCAGACCCTACGGGTGGAGCTATAGGGGTCATGTACAAATAGGGTTTCAAAAAACAGCTTATTTATTAATAAACACATAATTTTACACCTGATTATGTTATACAATTAATTTATAAGGCTTTATCTTACATAAAGCATTGCCAACATTTTGAATATAAACACGCAATGTTTTTACAAGCGATATTAGGTTATATATATATATATATACATAAAACAAAACAGAAAAGCTGCACACATTTCCATAGCTCAGTCCGGGTGCTGTAATTCCATATAGAAAGTATAGTGTAACATTCCTATAACATGAGAATCCCTCCTCAGCCACAAGAAGGAAACCAGCACACCAGCAATAATCAATTCAAAGAAAGCTCTATTTCAGCATGGCAACAGTCAGAGTTGAAATCACTTTATCTTCCAGTTAGGATAAACATGATACATCACATGTCCCTCTGGTGAAAAGGAGAATCCTGATCCCCTCTGCCCAACAGCTGTTTCGATGTCACCACCTTCCTCAAGGGCATCCATACTAACACTGAGCCAAGCGCTGCCATTTATCCACAGCATGACGCCTGTCAACAACCCCATAATCCCACTCACCTGTCCACACAAAACACTATCACCTGAGACCAGTCACGTCCACACCGCTCAAGGCCGGAAGTCCCCATCTTGGAACGCATTCAGCCCGCGGTTGAACGCACTTCCTGTCCCGGCTTCCGTCACGGGAGCATCAAACATCCACGTGACGCGGCCGGGTGCTCACGTGAGCCAATCCAGTGCGCGTGTAAAAGTTCACCTAGGCAACCAGGGTAAACACAACATCCTCATAATGTGAGCTCATCTAAAACCATACTTTGGTTATCGCAATGATGAAATCCCAGCATACCCGTAGACCTTAGTGAGACAGGGACTGGGGCTTGCCTGACAGGCGCCATGCTGCGGACCCTATGTCTAATCAATACAGAAGCCAAGATCAACAACAAAATCAAAAAACATACATAACATTATATATATACAGATCAAAAATAATAATAAATAATAACCATAAGACAGCCCTCAGAGTTCAATCATCTGAACTAACTATATCAATCATATGGCAAGTAGGAACCACGGCAAAGATAGGATCTTATAAAAAACAACAGTCATATGATTGATATAGTTAGTTCAGATGATTGAACTCTGAGGGCTGTCTTATGGTTATTATTTATTATTATTTTTGATCTGTATATATATAATGTTATGTATGTTTTTTGATTTTGTTGTTGATCTTGGCTTCTGTATTGATTAGACATAGGGTCCGCAGCATGGCGCCTGTCAGGCAAGCCCCAGTCCCTGTCTCACTAAGGTCTACGGGTATGCTGGGATCTCATCATTGCGATAACCAAAGTATGGTCTTAGATGAGCTCACATTATGAGGATGTTGTGTTTACCCTGGTTGCCTAGGTGAACTTTTACACGCGCACTGGATTGGCTCACGTGAGCGCCCGGCCGCGTCACGTGGATGTTTGATGCTCCCGTGACGGAAGCCGGGACAGGAAGTGCGTTCCACCGCGGGCTGAATGCGTTCCAAGATGGGGACTTCCGGCCTTGAGCGGTGTGGACGTGACTGGTCTCAGGTGATGGTGTTTTGTGTGGACAGGTGAGTGGGATTATGGGGTTGTTGACAGGCGTCATGCTGTGGATAAATGGCAGCGCTTGGCTCAGTGTTAGTATGGATGCCTGAAGGGTTAACTCTTCTGTGCTTTGTAAATATTACTTTTTATATGATCAATTTCCTTATAATAGTTACAGTGTAAAAGTGAATATTTCTATTTCCCTAGTGAAGGGTTAAAACATGCTATATGAACTCTTATGTGTTTGCATGGATGCGTGCTGCCCTGTGCTAGGTGCCTTTGTCTCTCATACAGATACCAGGCCTGTGTGGGTCTGGCATCCAAGGTCAGATGAAACTTGTTCTTTCTACCCAAATATACTGTGTTACAAAAACCTTGTTAAATGTTTGAGAAACTTGTAGAAAACCCATATATGGACATCCGCCTTTTCTGTTCTGCCTGGTAACTATTAACGAGCCAATGGGAGTGTAACGACATGTCAGTTACACCCATATGCATTGCCTTATATACTTTTGTTAACCTCATAATAAAACAGTGTGAATTTTTACTGCTTGTGTTGTGCATGTAACTGATAGCGTAAAGGTTTACACTCCAGACGTCTAAGAGGCCATCACATCGAGGGTTAAAGAACTTAAGGGCAAATCCTTTCAGCTGGGGGCTATGTCCGGAATTCAGTGATCGTCCCTGAATGGTAAAAATAGAGAATTTATTGTCTGTCTTTGCCATACAGGATTGCGGTCATACACTGAAGCTGAATCCGTGTCAGTGTTCCGGGAACACGTGACAAGGTAATATTTAAGTCCGGGACTTAATATTACGAAGTTTTATGTAAAAGCATAAAACAGGTATCAGGGATACCATAGAATCTTTAATGTCTGGGACTTAAAGAATACGTCTGAGAAAGGACCCGGGGTCCAAGCGCAATTCTCCAAAGACGTCAGTATCTGGGATACTTAAAAAAAAACAACATAGACCTGGGGTCTATACGTAACGTAGAGAATACCCCGATTTGATCGCCTATATAGTCTTGTATGTTGTAGTGAGATAAGTTCTTATATTTGGTTCAGACGGCTGGTAAGTTTTCGTCTGCCAGATATCTATGCTCAAACACTTTTCTTGCTTCCTGTCTAAAACGCTGTATTTTTCTGACATCTTGTACGAAGGTAAGCGTACCCGTCAAAAGATTTCATGTTCTCATTATACAGATAATATTGTGATATTGTCAATGACTAATTAACTGGTTAGCTGATGCATGTATAGTAGAGTTGTAAATTTTAGATATTTTCCTTTAAAGTTGTACTGTTGATTTATATTACTGTCTGACAATGGGCTCTAGTCAGAGTAAAAAACTGCATATCCCCCGCCCCTCCCTGGTGAGACATGCAAGATGTATGTTGCCCGTAACTCTACCTCAGAGTATTATTTAGTTAACCCATGGGTGGATAATTTAGCGGGATGGACAGAGAAAGCAGGACAGGACCCATTCCTACGGGAAGGCAGTAATTACCTTTTCTATATGGAGATTTAAGAAAAAATGTCAGTTCCCAACAGCACAGAAGCGAGGCTGCAGAGAGATCCCTCTCGCCTCCCCCCTTTGCATTCCAATGTATCCTGCGCTCAGAGACACAAATCTCTTGGCAGCAGTAACCCTTTCACACTAGATGGGATTGCCTCCAGCTCCACTGCTGGAGGGTGCGTCCACTAGCTCTATCCCTAGCACCAATAACCCAGAGTTTAGATAATAGTAAAACACTGTCCCAAGCCCACTATTACCCTCGATGGCTGTATATCTTATTTGCGCAAAGCTTGCAAAGGACGCAGCTATACACATATGAAGGAAGTTTTTTTTGCCTGTGTTTTTTTGCCTGTCGCTGTAGCTTGTAAACAGAAACCTTCATAGTCTGTTACTGCGTTTTGAAAAAGGTTTAAGGACTGCTGGACAGATGACGCTGGCTTACCTTTGCTTAACTCAGAAAGCTTACTCACTTCCCCACTCACTCATAACTATCAGAACCCCAGACGCTTTGACAGACAGAACCAACCCCGCAGTCAGGGAAGATTCCAAAGACCCCGTGCACTGACGGGGCCCGGAGGAGGGTATCCCAGCCTTTATTCAACTCACCCGTCATAGTAAAGATTCACCTCTGCTGCCACTTATTATAAATGGAAGTAAAATTCCCTTTTTAGTGGACAGCGGTGCAACAACCAGTGTTTTGTGTTCTGACCTATGCAGTATCCCCTCTCACCAGAAAAGATAGAAGGTCTCCGCCCCGTGATACAGCAATTCTTACAACAGGGTATTCTCAGACATATTGTATCACCATACTGTACTCCTGTGAACCCTGTTGCCAAAGCTGATGGTAGTATAGGATTTGTACAGAATCTCAGAGCGATCAATCAGCCAATTGTCCCGATTGCACCAATTGTTCCAGATGTAAACTCACTCATTTCTGCAATCCCTGCAGATGCTGCGTTCTCTGTAATTGATTTGAAGAATGCTTTTTTTTCAGCATACCTGTAGATTCACAGACACAATTACTTTTTGCCTTTTCTTTTGAGGGTAAACAACTTACCTGGTGCAGATTATTGACGCACCTGTTGTCTCCAGGCCACATTGAGGCCCTGGCAACCTCACCATGGTTCAGTCCTGCTACAGTATGCAGATGATCTGCTGCTCTGTAGTGAAACTGAGGAGGCCTGCCGAGAGGATGGTGTTTCATTACTAAACTGGCTTTGTGAATGTGGACACAAGGTGTCCAAAATAAAAATGCAATGGTGTAAAAAGCATGTTGATTACTTAGGTTTTGTGCTCACTCAGGGAGAGAGGAAAGTCAGTCCACAACGCATACAGTCTGTATTGGGCCTGGTCACCCCAACTACCCAGAAGGAACTATTGTCCTTCCTGGGTATGGTAAATTACTGCAGACAGTGGATATCTGATTGCTCTTATTGTGATAACATTTTGAGACAAGCCACACTGAAGGACAAACCTAAAACTGTACAATGGTCACAAGAAATGTTAACTGCATATGAAAGTTTAAAATGTATGTTGATGAAAAGTCCGGCACTTGGCCTCCCCAATTATGTACTACCTTTCCATCTATATGCAAGGGACAATTGTAAAACCATGGCGGGGGTGCTCACACAGTTTCATGGAGGGAAGTTGCGCCCCGTGGCATTTTTTTTCAAAGTCATGCCAGTGTCTGTGCAAGGTATGCCTGCCTGCCTCAGGGCTTTGGCAGCCTGTGCAATGGTTGCAGAAATGGCCACTACCCTCACTTTAGGCCACATCACAGTACTCCACACCACACATGATGTCCTGGCAATACTTAAAGGCTTACACACACAGTACATGTCAGCACAACGCCTTAGTGGATATGAAGTACTCCTTTTGAGTAACCCTACCCTTACCATTAAGTACACTGCTGGTTCTTCTGGCCCTGCACCCATTCTCAATGCCCTTTTAGGCTTGAAAGGTCCCGAGGATGAACCACCCGACCTACATGACTGTGCTGCTTCTATTGAAGCTGAAACTTCTCCCAGACTTGACATGTCTCCCGTTCCCATACCAGGCGCAGACATAGTTTTTGTTGACGGCTCCTGTAGTAGGCCCAATGACAGTGCATACCAGGCTGGCTATGCCATTGTCACCCTCCCTGACACTGTGTTGGAAACCCTGCCAATACCTTATCAGTCCGCGCAAGCTGCAGAACTCATTGCACTCACTAGAGCATGTCCCTCCCTTTACAACGTCCATCTGCTCACTCAACTTCAAGCTGCTGCGACTAATACTGATCTCTCCGACTGGACTTACCCAATTCTGCAGAAAAAATCCTAAATCAGGATTAATCTGCAAAGAGGGGAAACCCTGTATACCCCAGTCCAGTGCCCCTTTGCTCGTTGCCCAGTGCCGTGGTGTTGGTCACCGTGGTGAAGCCACAACACTCCTCCTACTAACCAATGATTTTTATGTTACTAATGCCAAATCACTTGTGGACCAGTATGTTAGCAGATGCATCACTTGCCTCAGGAACAACCCTAATAAAGCTAAACACCAGCATCTTGAATACCCCACAGAAAACTCTAGGATACTCACCCTTTGAAATACTAATGGGTAGACCCTTTTCCTACACCCTGGGCTAAGAAACCACTAGTAATACAGGAAGGAGATCTAGAACTCATCAGAAAAGAGTATGTCAGGTCCCTGATAACAAAACTGAATGAAATTGAACATGAGGTTGTTTGTAAAAACCCTTTTGAATCCACAGGAACCTACACACCCCTTTAAAGTCAGAGACAGAGTCGTGGTGAAGGTGCTCCCCAGGAACAAGAGCCCAGGAGACTTCACCTATGGTCCAGAGACAGAGGTCGTAGCAGTTACCCGAACAGCAGTCCTGACAGAGGAAAATCCTGCCTGGATCCATGCATCCCGAGTAAAAAAGGTTCCTAGACCAGACCTAGAGAGGGAAGCAAGTGATTCCAGTGAGGTACGAACCGGGGCAGACAGCCCTGACCTCCCACCTAGCGAAGAAAGAAGAACAGAAGAAGATGAGGAACCTGTCCCCTATCTTTATCCTGGGGACTATCTCGATAGCCCTACTGGCCCTCATTCACCTCACACTATGTGAAGTCGACATCACACAAACAAATGGGATCCCCACCTTGTGGTACAATTCCTCCAACACACACGTAGCCACATATATCCTTGATTATTTCATGTTCCCTAAACTTGCTGACAACAAACATTTCATACAGCAGAAAAGGAAATCAGGAATGTCTGAGACAGTATATATTTGTGTTACTGACGAATGGTACTATGACATTAGATATTATGGATCTAATTGTAATTCCTGGGAAGCTGTGGGGTGGAATACAGGAACAGATTGGGGATATCGCCCATCAGCTGCCAGAAACAGATATGGTCAACATCTGAACTTACTTCAAAGATTGTCCATTAATTTTTGGTTAGAATGGATGAAGTATAGTGCTAACAAACACAATAAAAGCAACTGTTATGTCTGTGGCAAATCTAGGCCCCACCTAGGTACAGTGCCCCTTAATATACCCCTAGAACAGGAAAATTGTTTTTTTTTCAGCCTTTTTAATGACACCAAAACAAATGACAGTCAGTGCGAAATGTGGAAAAGGGAATATCCCATATTGTCAAAAAATCCCAACCCAGGAAGCACCATAACCATATATCCTGGAAACTATACCTGTTATACATCTAACACCACCACAGGGAGAAATTTAAAAGGAGCCTCACTCAAGAATCATGTCATATAATAATCATGATTCTAAGAGGGGATTGAAGGGTTAACTCTTCTGTGCTTTGTAAATATTACTTTTTATATGATCAATTTCCTTATAATAGTTACAGTGTAAAAGTGAATATTTCTATTTCCCTAGTGAAGGGTTAAAACATGCTATATGAACTCTTATGTGTTTGCATGGATGCGTGCTGCCCTGTGCTAGGTGCCTTTGTCTCTCATACAGATACCAGGCCTGTGTGGGTCTGGCATCCAAGGTCAGATGAAACTTGTTCTTTCTACCCAAATATACTGTGTTACAAAAACCTTGTTAAATGTTTGAGAAACTTGTAGAAAACCCATATATGGACATCCGCCTTTTCTGTTCTGCCTGGTAACTATTAACGAGCCAATGGGAGTGTAACGACATGTCAGTTACACCCATATGCATTGCCTTATATACTTTTGTTAACCTCATAATAAAACAGTGTGAATTTTTACTGCTTGTGTTGTGCATGTAACTGATAGCGTAAAGGTTTACACTCCAGACGTCTAAGAGGCCATCACATCGAGGGTTAAAGAACTTAAGGGCAAATCCTTTCAATGCCCTTGAGGAAGGTGGTGACATCGAAACAGCTGTTGGGCAGAGGGGATCATGATTCTCCTTTTCACCAGAGGGACATGTGATGTATCATGTTTATCCTAACTGGAAGATAAAGTGATTTCAACTCTGACTGTTGCCATGCTGAAATAGAGCTTTCTTTGAATTGATTATTGCTGGTGTGCTGGTTTCTTTCTTGTGGCTGAGGAGGGATTCTCATGTTATAGGAATGTTACACTATATATACATATATATATACATATATATACACAATTAGCGCTATCTCACAGCATTTCAAATGTGAAACGGCATTAATATGTTTAAAATATCTCGCTCGTCAAATGATAAAAACAGTTTAGTTCTTATATGACGCAGAATGCTTTTACCGATTTGTACTACTTGTTGCTAACCATTAGGCTATATCAATACTGGTTAGCATCTATAAACCGGCAGTTAAGTATTATGCTTATTACCAGTTGTGTTACTGCAGCGCAGTTAAAATGGTTCTCTCTCTATATCTCTTAACCACCAACCGCTGCTAATTGATAATATATCATTATCCAAAGCGTGTATGCCATTTTACATCTGACAACCAGTCAATTACAAACTCGTGTTCTCATAGCACTCTTGATAGACCTTAATTAATGACCAGACAAGTCTGGTCATGTCTGTTTGCCCTATTAGTTCAAACTTCGGTCACTAGCAAATTCCCCCAGCCTTACAAATTATCATATCCCTAGTAACAGAACTTAATTACCCCTGCAACTTTCTTGTCTGCTTGCGTGTCTCAGTCAAATAGCTGTAAATATAAACAAACATAAGGACCACCTAGACCGCTGTGTCTACACTTAATTAAAACAAAATACATGTCTATGTGTACTGTCCAATATTGTATTAACTAATCTGTCTGTAACAATGTAAACAACGTAAGGACAACCTAGACATCTATGTCAACTACTAATTAAAACAAATGACACGTCTATTTGTACCGGTCATTAGTTTACTAATCTGTCACAAACACCATAGCTTAAAATACACATATAGTGAACTCTTAATGCACACATACGTCTGTGTGCCCTGCCGTTAATAGGTCAGCTATCTGTCACAAAGCTTATAGCTTGCATGCTTATTTTATAAATCAATTGGATATAACATTTACTGGTGCAACTAAGAGTTAACAACACACAAATCAACTGGAAATAATATACAGTGCTGCATCATCTAACAGTTAATAAACAGGAGGCTTTTCAATGATTAAACTACGCTTATAACTCCTTTTGTAAGCTTATTTCCTATAAAACAACATCAGAAGGGGAGGAAAAGTGGGAGTGTCGGAGGAGTGATTAGGGGCGTGGTTAGGGAGTGATTTACATAATTAGAGGCGTGCTTAGGGTGTGGTTTGCCTAATTGTGGGCGTATCCCACCTGTCACTTTGAGTTTGACGGAAAGTGGTGCTCTCTCTACTGGAACCATTTCACTGGCTGCTGAGACCCTTACTGTGCTCTTTTCTGTATACTGATTTTCTTTAGCGACTGCGTAATTTCATTTTGTTGGTACATCCTTTCAAAGATCCAATTGTGTTGTACTGCTATTCTTGTACTCATTCTGGATAATTATTTGCATTCAGGGGCAGATTGGGATGGAAAACCAGCCAGGGAAATTTATGGAAGCAGTCATAATGGGGGTGTGGTCTGTTGAAGGGGTGTGGTCTGTTGAGGGGGGCGGGATCCCTCCTCATAGGGCCTGATTGTATGCAATTGCGGCCTTCCTTGCATCTTTTGCTGCAGTTGTGTGTGAGACCAGGGGCGGATTGGGAACTACAAGTGGCCCTGTAAAATTTTGAAGATGTGGCCCAACAGGGGCAGCACAAGAGGTATAACATACTGTGTATCCATGGCAGTATCACTGGATGGCAGAATTGCTGTACTGCAGATATGGATTAACAAAATGAATGGGGACAATGCAGTGCATTGGGCTTTCATGTGCAGTGTGGAGCCACATAACCATACACAAAACATCACAGACACCTTGGCCTGCCGGGAATCTTCCTGGTGAGCTCTATGGCCAATCAACCCTTCTGGAACCTGATGGTTAGTACATTATCCATCGTCTACCGTCAACAAGGGCATAGCTAATATAGGTGCAGGCAGTGTAGCTGCTATGGGGCTCAGAGCTGTGAAGGGCCCATTTTCCCTGTCATAGTTACTGTACAGTGGAGCTTACAGTCTAGATTCACATGCCCACACAGACACATTCACTAGGGTTAATTTTTGTTGGGAGCCAATTAACCTACCAGTATATTTTTTGATTGTGGAAGGAAACCCGGAGAACCTGATGGAAACCAACGCAAGTACAGGGAGAATATACAAACTCCGCACAGTTAGGGCCATGACCTCAGTGCTGTGAGGCAGTAATGCTAACCATTACACTTGACCGACTGTAGCATCCTGACATTGAAGATCCTGACATTGGAGGGAGTAAGTGTTTTTGGGCAGCATATAATGATCCAACAATGTGAAAGAATGTGGAAGTGGAGGGTTTTAGCAGTGGGAGCAAATATGGGAAGGGAGGGGCAAAACATTATAAATAAAGTAAAATGAAATAGCCTGCTGCAGAAGAATCTGCCAGTCTGATTTTATCCCAGCACAAAGGGGGGTGGGGGTGGGGGTGGGGGTGGGTCTGGGGTTGGTGTCCAATTACCTGCTGTAAAACATTGGGAGAGAAAAAGGATGTTTCACCAATATTTTTTTTATAGGCTATCCAATTACAAAAAAGGAAATCACAGAATGACACATGCATAAGCCCACAGGATGAAAAACAAACATAAGGAATTCACCCTTTATCGTCTTGAATCAATTTTAGTTGGTCTTCCAAACTTGGTGAACTCCAACATCCACTAAGTAGTGTCTAAAAAGAAAAACAAGTGTTTCTCTTGCCCCACAATTTCAGATATTAGTGATATTAGTGAAGACGATAAAGGGTGAATTCCTTGTTTGTTTTTCATCACGTGGGCTTATGCATGTTTACTTTGAGTGTGCTATATCATTCTGTGATTTCCTTTTTTGTATATGCTATTTTTGAGTGGTTGTGGATATCCTCTTATGCACAGAGTGTAGCTGCATACAGAGGTTTTATTGCACAAATTCTCAAATTCTCTTTATATATTCCAGGCTATCCAATTAGTAGCCCTGTTTTCTCAGGAAAATGGGTCTGTTTTCAGGGATTTGGTTTTGCCTGCCTGAGGCAGGTGAAACAAAATCCCCAATAAGCCGCATCTTGCACCGGCTTATCTAGGCTAATTTGATAGCCCCCGGCGAAGCAATTACCCATGGCCAATAACCGCAGCTAAATGCTTGATCCCCTGGATTCTCAGTACCGATACGTTACCATCATGATTATCCATAAAATATTTCTCGATTTCTGTATACCTGTGCTCCTCAGATCATGTATGATGTTTATACAGATATGCAATGTATCAATCATCATTTTGATTATAACATCTGCAGGTTAGTCAATTAATTCCCTGGTGTGCCTTGGAAAATACTAGACACAAACAACATGTAATATCTAAATGCATCAAAGTCTAGCCTTATATGTGCTATATTTACAAAGACATAGGGTTAATCAGCAGTATAGCATGTCTACTTCAAGGTAAGTATATGTGTTGAACTTAGACACCTCTGCTCATCAGTCCCTTTATGGTGTACTTACTGTATATCCACCACCAATCAGTGTGTATAATCCCAGCTGCCACATATAATGCAATATCCGACTTTTTATCTAAGTTCTACCACCCAAACTATCACACCAGGCGTAGTATCACCTTCAGTTTTCTTCTTATAAAGTTCTCCAGCACCAAACTCTTCCTCGTACTCTGCCCACCCAACACAGTTATCTGCGGCATCTCCAGAAGCTTCTCCATATCCCAGATACTCATCATTACTGGTCCTGCTCAGAGGCATTCGCTGTGCACCTGCTGTCCTCAGGCCGGGCACGGTGGATGTGAGGAGATTGGGTGGCGGGAAATGCATCTACTGTGTATCCTGCCTTCTGAAGCTGGTCACAGCGGCCTCTGCCTGGCAGGCGATCTATGCACCAGCGTTCTCTGCATATTGGGTGGTGGGTGCAGCAGAGCAGCCACAGTGGATAGCAGCATACTGGCTTGGGGAATGTGCCTCTCCAGCACGGTGCTCCCCTGCACTGCTCACCGTGCTGACCGCATTGCACACACTCTGCTGGCAGCCCTACAATGTGACATTCTGTAATGTGAACTAAAGCACTGCTATGGTTCATAAACTGGGACACTAATATGAGGTATTAGATTAACAACTGCTTGGAACAGGGGCCCCTTCAAATTGTGCAATGAGGCCTACAAATTTCTGGCTACCTACGCCCCTGGACCATCGGGTTTGAAATAGAACAAGCCCCAATTGTTAGTATATTTTCTCTAACGTCCTAGAGGATGCTGGGGACTCCGTAAGGACCATGGGGAATAGACAGGCTCCGCAGGAGATAGGGCACTTTAAGAAAGCTTTGGATTCTGGGTGTGCACTGGCTCCTCCCTCTATGTCCCTCCTCCAGACCTCAGTTTTACACTGTGCCCAGAGGATGAAGGGCGCACTGCAGGGAGCTCTCTCGAGTTCTATGCTACAGAAAGCATTTTTGTTTGGATTTTTACTTTTTCACAGGGAGCACTGCTGGCAACAGGCTCCCTGCATCGAGGGACTGAGGAGAGAGGGGCAGACCTACTTAACTGATAGGATCTGCTTCCTCGGCTACTGGACATCATTAGCTTCAGAGGGGGTGAACACAGGTTCGTCCTGGGCGTCCACCCCCGGAGCCACGCCGCCGTTCTCCTCACAGAGCCAGAAGAACAGAAGCAAGAAGACGTCTCAGGCGGCAGAAGCCTTCAGCTTCACAGAGGTAACGCACAGCACTGCAGCTGTGCGTCATTGCTCCACATCACCTCACACACTCCGGTCACTGTATGGGTGCAGGGCGCAGGGGGGGGGGGGGCGCCCTGGGCAGCAATAATAACACCTCTTAAATGGCAAATAGGTATATACATGTACAGCTGGGCACTGTACATGTATATAATTGAGCCCCCGCCATTTTACATGATTTTGAGCGGGACAGAAGCCCGCCGCCGAGGGGGCGGGGCTTCTCCCTCAGCACTCACCAGCGCCATTTCTCTCTCCACAGAACGCTGAGAGGAAGCTCCCCGGACTCTCCCCTGCATACACACGGTGAAGGGAGTTTAAAAAGAGAGGGGGGGGGGGCACATAATTGGCGGAATAAAGTACAATACAGCGCTGGGGTGTGTGCTGGCATACTCTCTCTCTGTCTCTCCAAAGGGCCTTTCAGGGGATACTGTCTTCAGAAAAAGTTTCCCTGGGTGTGTGCAGTGTGTGTCGACATGTTTGATGAGGAAGGCTCGCTTAATGTGGAGGGGGAGTGCTTGAATGTCAGGTCGCCGTCGGCAACGCCGACACCGGACTGGGTGGATATGCTGAATGTCTTGAATGCAAATGTAAATCTCCTGCATAAAAGATTAGACAAGGCTGCAGCTAGGGATCAGTCAGGTAGCCAGTCCGTGCCTGTCCCTGTGGTGCCAGGACCTTCAGGGTCTCAAAAGCGCCCCATATCCCAGGTCGCTGACACAGATACCGACACAGATACTGACTCTAGTGTCGACTATGAGGATGCAAAATTACAGCCGAAGGTGGCAAAAGGTATTAGGTACATTATTATTGCCATAAAAGAGGTTTGCATATCACGGAGGAACCCCCTGTTCCTGACACGAGGGTTCCCATGTATAAAGGGAAAAAGCCTGAGGTCACGTTTCCGTCCTCATTTGAGCTAAGCGAATTATGCGAAAAGGCTTGGGAATCTCCGGATAGGAGACTCCATGTTCCCAAAAGGATTTTCATGGCGTATCCTTTTCCACAGAAGGATCGGATACAATGGGAATCTGCGCCTAAAGTAGACAAGGCGCTGACATGCTTATCAAAGAAGGTGGCACTGCCTTCTCCGGATACTGCTTCCCTCAAGGATCCTGCTGATCGCAAGCAGGAAATTACCATGAAGCACATTTACACACATTCAGGAACTATAGTTAGTTAGGCCGGCCATGGCGTCGGCCTGGGTTTGTAGTGCTGTCGTGGCATGGGCAGACTTCTTATCTACGGAGATGGACACCTTAGATAGGGATACCATTCTAATGAGGAACCGACAGTGGACGGGAGACGCCGACTCAAAGCGGCATATGGAGTCATTGCCTTACAAGGGGGAGGAGTTGTTTGGAGAAGGCCTCTCGGACCTAGTCTCTACTGCTACGGCCGGTAAATGAATTTTTTTACCGTATGTTCCCCCGCAGCATTCTAAGAAGGTACCACATTATCAAATGCAATCCTTTCGTTCCAATAAAAACAAGAAGGTACGAGGATCGTCCTTCGTTGCCAGAGGTAAAGGCAAGGGAAAAAAGCTGCACTCCGCTAGTTCCCAGGAGCAGAAGTCCTCCCCTACTTCCGCAAAGTCCACAGCATGACGCTGGGGCTTTCAGGGGGGGGGGGTGTCAGATCAAGTGGGGGCACGTCTTCGTCTTTTCAGCCACGTCTAGGTTCAATCACAGGTGGACCCCTGGGCAATAGAGATTGGGATACAGACTGGAATTCGAAGACATGCCCCCTCGCCGGTTTGTCAAATCGGCTCTGCCGGCTTCCCGGTCAGAGAGGGAGCTAGTGTTAGCGGCAATTCACAAATTGTACATTCAACAGGTGATAATCACGGTTCCTCATCTCCAGCAAGGAGAGGGTTATTATTCATCCCTGTTTGTGGTACCGAAACCGGACGGTTCGGTCAGACCCATTCTAAATCTAAAATCCCTGAACCTGTACTTGAAGAGGTTCAAGTTCAAAATGGTATCACTCAGAATGGTCATCGCCAGCCTGGAGGGAGGGGATTGGATGGTGTCCCTGGACATAAAGGATGCGTACCTTCATGTTCCGATTTTCCCCCCTCATCATGTGTTTCTGAGATTTGCAGTACAGGATTGCCGTTTGGTCTTTCCACGGCCGCGAGAATTTTCACCAAAGTAATGGCGGAAATGATGGTGCTCCTGCACAAGCAGGGAGTCACAATTATCCCGTACTTGGACGATCTCCTTATAATGGCGAGATCTCGGGAGAAGTTGCTGGGTAGCGTGTCTCTGTCCGTGCAGACGTTGCAGAAGCACGGCTGGATTCTCAATTTACCGAAATCCCAGCTAGTACCTGCAATGCGTCTGACCTTTTTGGGCCTGATTCTAGACACAGACCAAAAAAGAGTTTTTCTTCCGGTGGAGAAGGCTCAGGAGCTCATAGCCCTGGTCAGGAACCTTTTAAAGCCAAAAAAGGTTTTGGTGCATCATTGCACAAAGGTTCTGGGGAAGATGGTGGCTTCATACAAGGCCATCCCCTTCGGCAGGTTCCATGCGAGGACTTTCCAATGGGACCTATTGGACAAATGGTCCGGGTCCCATCTACATATGCAGAAATGGATCACCCTGTCTCCCAGGGCCAGGGTATCTCTCCTGTGGTGGCTGCACAGTGCTCACTTCCTAGAGGGTCGCAGGTTTGGCATTCAGGACTGGTGACCACGGACGCGAGCCTCCGAGGTTGGGGGGGCTGTCGCACTGGGAAGAAATTTCCAAGGTCTCTGGTCGAGCCTAGAGACTTGTCTCCACATCAATGTCCTGGAGTTAAGGGCCATTTACAATACCCTACGCCAGGCGGAGGAATGGCTTCAGAACAAACCGGTTCTGATTCAGTCCGACAATATCACGGCAGTGGCTCATGTAAACCGCCAAGGCGGCACAAGGAGCAGAGTGGCCATGGCAGAAGCGACCAGGATTCTGCGCTGGGCGGAAGGCCATGTAAGCGCACTATCAGCAGTGTTCATCCCGGGGGTGGACAACTGGGAGGCGGACTTCCTCAGCAGGCACGACCTGCATCCGGGAGAGTGGGGACTTCATCAAGAAGTCTTCGCACAGATCGTGGATCGGTGGGGACTGCCTCAAATAGACATGATGGCGTCCCGTCTCAACAAAAAGCTGAAGAGGTATTGCGCCAGGTCAAGAGACCCTCAGGCGGTAGCGGTAGACGCTCTGGTGACACCATGGGTGTTCAGATCGGTCTATGTGTTTCCTCCTCTGCCTCTCATACCCAAGGTGTTGAGATTAATAAGACTAAGAAGGGTCAGAACAATTCTCATTGTTCCAGATTGGCCAAGGAGGACTTGGTATCCGGATCTGCAAGAGTTGCTCACAGAAGATCCGTGGCCTCTTCCTCTAAGGCAGGACCTGCTGCAGCAGGGGCCCTGTCTGTTCCAAGACTAACCGCGGCTGCGTTTGACGGCATGGCGGTTTTACGCCGGATCCTAGCTGAAAAAGGGATTCCGGAGGAGGTCATTCCTACCCTGATCAAGGCTAGGAAGGATGTGACATCGAAACATTATCACCGTATATGGCGGAAATATGTTTCTTGGTGTGAGGCCAGAGCTGCTCCTACGGAGTAGTTCCATTTGGGCCGTCTGCTTCACTTCCTTCAAACGGGAGTGAATTTGGGCCTAAAATTAGGGTCCATAAAGGTCCAAATTTCGGCCTTATCCATTTTCTTTCAAAGAGAATTGGCTTCTCTTCCTGAAGTACAGACTTTTGTGAAGGGAGTGCTGCATATTCAGCCTCCTTTTGTACCTCCGGTGGCGCCTTGGGATCTTAACGTGGTATTAAGTTTCCTCAAGTCACCTTGGTTTGAACCACTCAAAACAGTGGAGTCGAAATACCTCACTTGGAAAGTGGTCATGTTGTTGGCCTTAGCTTCTGCAAGGCGTGTTTCGGAATTAGCGGCTTTATCATATAAAAGCCCGTACCTGATTTTTCACGTGGATAGGGCAGAGTTGAGGACTCGTCCTCAATTTCTGCCCAAGGTGGTCTCATCTTTTCATATGAACCAACCTATTGTCGTGCCTGTGGCTACACGGGACTTGGAGGACTCCGAGTCCCTGGATGTGGTCAGGGCTTTGAAGATTTACGTGACCAGAACAGCTAGGATCAGGAAGACTGAAGCTCTGTTTGTTCTGTATGCGGCCACAAGGTTGGCGCTCCTGCTTCAAAGCAGACAATTGCTCGCTGGATCTGTAACACGATTCAGCAGGCGCATTCTATGGCAGGATTGCCATTGCCTAAATCGGTTAAGGCCCATTCCACTAGGAAGGTGGGCTCTTCTTGGGCGGCTGCCCGAGGGGTTTCGGCACTACAACTGTGCCGAGCTGCTACTTGGTCGGGTTCAAACACCTTTGCAAAGTTCTATAAGTTTGATACCCTGGCTGAGGAGGACCTCCTGTTTGCTCAATCGGTGCTGCAGAGTCATCCGCACTCTCCCGCCCGTTTGGGAGCTTTGGTATAATCCCCATGGTCCTTACGGAGTCCCCAGCATCCTCTAGGATGTTAGAGAAAATAGGATTTTACTTACCGGTAAATCTATTTCTCGTAGTCCGTAGAGGATGCTGGGCGCCCGTCCCAAGTGCGGACTTCTTCTGCAAGACTTGTATATAGTTATTGCTTACATAAGGGTTATGTTATAGTTGGTCGGTCTTGAACCGAGGCTATGTTACTTGTTAATACTGTTAACTGGGTAGTTTATCACAAGTTATACGGTGTGATTGGTGTGGCTGGTATGAATCTCGCCCTTAGGTTACATAAATCCTTTCCTCGTACTGTTCATATCCTCTGGGCACAGTTTCTCTAGCTGAGGTCTGGAGGAGGGACATAGAGGGAGGAGCCTGTGCACACCCAGAATCCAAAGCTTTCTTAAAGTGCCCTATCTCCTGCGGAGCCCGTCTATTCCCCATGGTCCTTACGGAGTCCCCAGCATCCTCTAGGACGTTAGAGAAAATATACTAACAATTGGGGCTTGTTCTATTTCAAACCCGATGGTCCAGGGGCGTAGGTAGCCAGAAATTTGTAGGCCTCATTGCACAATTTGAAGGGGCCCCTGTTCCAAGCAGTTGTTAATCTAATACCTCATATTAGTGTCCCAGTTTATGAACCATAGCAGTGCTTTAGTTCACATTACAGAATGTCACATTGTAGGGCTGCCAGCAGAGTGTGTGCAATGCGGTCAGCACGGTGAGCAGTGCAGGGGAGCACCGTGCTGGAGAGGCACATTCCCCAAGCCAGTATGCTGCTATCCACTGTGGCTGCTCTGCTGCACCCACCACCCAATATGCAGAGAACGCTGGTGCATAGATCGCCTGCCAGGCAGAGGCCGCTGTGACCAGCTTCAGAAGGCAGGATACACAGTAGATGCATTTCCCGCCACCCAATCTCCTCACATCCACCGTGCCCGGCCTGAGGACAGCAGGTGCACAGCGAATGCCTCTGAGCAGGACCAGTAATGGAGCTCAGTTTGTCAGTTGGTGCTGCAGTAAGCAGGCACTTAACAGAGGGGCTGCTCCAAGCAGCCCTAAGAAAAGCTTTTTATGAGGTAAAAAGTGAAGACTTCAAGGGCAGCAGCAGGGGTAAATGTCTTCTGACATTCTCTGCTGTAGCTCCAGCTCTCCCCAGCGGCGCTGTACACTCCCGAGCCCTGGTTGCCGGGTACCTACAGCGGAGGCTCCGGTTTACTTCACGTTAGGCACACACGACGGGGGCTCTACAGGATCGCGTGGCCGCGCTTCGGGAGGTGGTAAGTGGGTCCCGCTCGCGGGACCCGGTCTTTATCGCGATCCGACGTGGTCAGTGGGAGGCGGGCCGCGCGCGCTGGTGGTGGACACTGTGGCAGTAAAGGCGATTCCACTAGATCACCAGGGCATGGGCGCAGGTTAGGTTTTCTCTTAAAACCGATTTTAATATCGTCCACAGTACCCGGTGGTTTTGCCAGCAAGGGGGATAAGGCTTAGTCCTGAAGCCCCTCCCCCAGCCCCAGGGCGCCATTTCCAGCAAGTGTTCCCGCCCTGGTGCTGCATATCTGTCTTTTCCTCACTCCCTGTCAGTGTCTGCGGCGCCATTACTCCTCAGTTCACTGTTCCTGGGACTGCTTGGGCAAATATTCCTATGTAAAGCCGCCTGGTTGTCAGCGCTGTGCCTTTACATGACACTTAAGTATTCTACCTGCCTTTTTAGTCAGTGTTAGTAAGAAAGAGTGCATTTAGTCAGGGGTTTATAGTACAATTACCCTGTGATATACATCCAGTTTCTTACTGTGTAGTGTTATATCTATTGACTATATAGCTGTGTAAGCTATTCCAGTGCAGTATTATTGTCTGTAATAACCTCTGCATTGTACAAACTGACTATTTGTGTGTGCATTGATAGCTGAGTGGTGTCCATCTCGTGTCTTTCACTCAACTTGCTATCCCTATATTCTATAACCTGAGGGGGCTTGGTGCGTCAGGTGTTATTTAATATAGGATTTTCACAAAGATATACTGTATTACGTATTTCTCTTACGTCCTAGAGGATGCTGGGGACTCCATAAGGACCATGGGGATAGATGGGTTCCGCAGGAGACATGGGCACTTTAAGAAAGACTTTAGATCTGGTGTGCACTGGCTCCTCCCTCTATGCCCCTCCTCCAGACCTCAGTTTGATACTGTGCCCAGAGGAGATGGGTGCACTTCAGGGAGCTCTCCTGAGCTTCCTGACAGAAAGTATATTTGTTAGGTTTTTTATTTTCAGGGAGCCTGCTGGCAACAGACTCCCTGCATCGAGGGACTGAGGGGAGAGAAGCAGACCTACTTCTGTGAGTTTCAAGGCTCTGCTTCTTAGGCTACTGGACACCATTAGCTCCAGAGGGAGTCAGAACACAGGTCTCACCCTGGAGTTCGTCCCGGATCCGCGCCGCCGTCCTCCTCACAGAGCCGGAAGATAGAAGCCCAGTGAGTATGAGAAGTAAAAGAAGACTTCAGAGGCGGCAGAAGACTTCATGATCTTCACTGAGGTAACGCACAGCAGTGCAGCTGTGCGCCATTGCTCCCACACACCTCACACACGGCAGTAACTGTAAGGGTGCAGGGCGCAGGGGGGGAGCCCTGGGCAGCAATATAAACCTCATTTCTGGCAAAAGAGATATATATATACAGCTAGGCACTGTATATATGAAGAGCCCCCGCCAGTTTTTATTATATTTAAGCGGGACAGAAGCCCGCCGCCGAGGGGGCGGGGCTTCTCCCTCAGCACTCACCAGCGCCATTTTCTCCACAGCACAGCTGAGAGGAAGCTCCCCGGACTCTCCCCTGCTTATCCACAGTGAAAGGGGCTTTCAGAGAAGAGGGGGGGGGGGCACATAATTGGCAGCAAATAATAGTATTAGAGCGCTACTGGGTAAACACATTATGTGTTTTTCCTGGGGTATTAGCGCTGGGTGTGTGTTGGCATACTCTCTCTCTGTCTCTCCAAAGGGCCTTGTGGGGGAACTGTCTTCAGATAAGAGGATTCCCTGAGTGTGTGGTGTGTCGGTACATGTGTGTCGACATGTCTGAGGTAAAAGGCTCTTCTAAGGAGGAGATGGAGCAAATGTGTGTGTGTGGTGTCTCCGTCGACAACGCCGACACCTGACTGGATATGTGGAATTAAGTGCTGAGGTAAATTTATTGCACAAAAGATTAGAGAACAGACAGGGATTCTACCCATGTCTGTCCCTATGTCGCAGGGATTCAGAGTCTCAAAACGCCCACTATCCAAAATAATAGACACTGATACCGACACGGAGTCTGACTCCAGTGTCGACTACGATGATGCAAAGTTACAGCCAAAACTGGCAGAGAAGTATTCAATATATGATTATTGTAATAAAAGATGTTTTGCATATCACTGATGACCCATCTGTCCCTGACACGAAGGTACATATGTTTAAGGGGAAGAAAGCTGAGATAACATTTCCCCCCTCTCATGAACCAAATGAATTGTGTGAAAAAGAGCGGGAATCTCCAGACAAGAAACTGCAGTTTCCCAAAAGAATTCTCATGGCGTATCCTTTCCCTGCTAGGGCAAGGATACGATGGGAATCCTCCCCTAGGGTGGACAAGGCGTTGACACGTTTACCCAAAATGTAGCGCTGACATACCAAGATACAGCTACCCTCAGGGATCCTGCAGATAGCATGCAGAAAAGTACTTTGAAGTCCATTTACACACATTCTGGTACACTACTCAGACCGGCGATTGTGTCGGCAGGGGTTTATAGCGCTGTAGCAGCGTGGACAGATACCTTATCAGCGGAGATTGAAACCCTAGATAAGGATACCATGTTATTGACCCTAGGATACAGAGCCGGCCCTAACCAATATGATGCCCTAGGCAAGATTTTGGCTGGTGCCCCCTAGCACCACCGCTGGTTCCGCCTCTGACCTTGCACCTCTTTCCCAGCACCATCACCCCTCACCCATAGCAGTCCTTATTTTGGTGTTTGTACCCCCTATATTTTAAATAGGAACAGTTCGCACATTTGGCACACAGCCCAAAAAGGGGTGTGTTTTTCCTGGCAAGGGGCATAGCCACACAATAGTAACCTCAATTCAAATTACGCCACACAGTACTGCAACTTTATTCACATTTGATCATGCGATAGTGTCAATAATGTCAATAATTCACATTACATCCCACAGTAGTATCACTTTATCTTATAAACGTTACTCCTCATAGTAGAGCCCCTTATTCACATTACATCACACTGAATTGCTCCTTATTCATATTACACCACACCCTATTGCTCTTTATTCACATTAGACGACACAGTAGTGCTCTTTCTATACGCAATGCCACATAGTAGAGCACCTTATACACATAATGCCACACATTAGTAATGCATTTATACACATAATTCCACACCGTAATGCCCCTTACACATATGAGACACATTATTAATGTCCTTATAAACATAATGCGCCTTACACATTATGATAACCTTTATTAATGCCCTTTTACACATAATGTCCCTTACACATATGCCGTACATTATTAATGCCCTTATACACATAATGACACAAATTGTGCCCCTTACACATTTGCTGCACATTATTAGTGCCCCTATACACATAATGACACACATAGTGCCCTTATACATATGTTGCACGTTATTAATGCATTTTTACATGACACAAATAATGCTCCTTACACATATTCCGAACACTACTGCACAACCAACCAACTCACATGCACACAGCACTCACACTGCCGTCTAACACTGTGACCTCTGCCTCTGATTGGATACAGATGTGTCCTTATAATTCTTGCCTCAATGTTAACGTCGGCACCTTTTTTTTATGAAAATGCATCTTATTTGCATTGCTATGTGGCTAGGATGCACAAGCTGCTTCTGCTGTTTAAAATGATATGCAGCATGCCTATATACTGTGTGAGACATATGAAATGCTATACACAGAATATAGGCATGCCACATATCATTTCTCTAACGTCCTAGTGGATGCTGGGAACTCCGTAAGGACCATGGGGAATAGCGGGCTCCGAAGGAGGCTGGGCACTCTAGAAAGATCTTAGACTACCTGGTGTGCACTGGCTCCTCCCACTATGACCCTCCTCCAAGCCTCAGTTAGATTTCGTGCCCGGCCGAGGTTGGATGCACACTAGGGGCTCTCCTGAGCTCTTAGAAAGTTATAGTCTTAGAATTTGTTCTTTTCAGTGAGACCTGCTGGCAACAGGCTCACTGCAGCGAGGGACTAAGGGGAGAAGAAGCGAACTCGCCTGCTTGCAGCCGGATTGGGCTTCTTAGGCTACTGGACACCATTAGCTCCAGAGGGATCGACCGCAGGCCCAGCCTTGATGTTCGGTCCCGGAGCCGCGCCGCCGTCCCCCTTACAGAGCCAGAAGCAAGAAGATGGTCCGGAAAATCGGCGGCATGAAGACTCAGTCTTCACCAAGGTAGCGCACAGCACTGCAGCTGTGCGCCATTGCTCCTCTCACACACTTCATACTCCGGTCACTGAGGGTGCAGGGCGCTGGGGGGGGGGGGCGCCCTGAGGCAGCAATAAAAACACCTTGGCTGGCAAAAATACCTCAATATATAGCCCCAGGGGCTATATATGAGGTAAATACCCCTGCCAGAAGTCCATAAAAAACGGGAGAATAGGCCGCGAAAAAGGGGCGGAGCCTATCTCCTCAGCACACTGGCGCCATTTTCCCTCACAGCTCCGTTGGAGGGAAGCTCCCTGGCTCTCCCCTGCAGTCTACAAGGGTTAAAAAAAGAGAGAGGGGGCACTAAATTTAGGCGCAGTATACATTATATATATAGATATAAAGCTATAGGGGACATAACTCAGTTAGTCCCTGCAGTATATAGCGCTCTGGTGTGTGCTGGCATACTCTCACTCTGTCCCCCCAAAGGGCTTTTGTGGGTCCTGTCCTCGTTTAGAGCATTCCCTGTGTGTCTGCGGTGTGTCGGTACGGCTGTGTCGACATGTTGAATGAGGAGGCTTATATGGTGACGGAACAGAGGCCGATATATGTGATGTCGCCCCCTGTGGGGCCGACACCAGAGTGGATAGAGAGGTAAAAGGTATTAACCGACAGTATCAACTCCTTACATAAAAGGGTGGATGACGTAACAGTTGTGGGACAGCCGGCTTCGCAGCCCGCGCCTGCCCAGGCGTCTCAAAGGCCATCAGGGGCTCAAAAACGCCCGCTCTCTCAGATGGCAGACACAGATGTCGACACGGAGTCTGACTCCAGTGTCGACAAGGTGGAGACATATACACAATCCAATCCGGGACTTGATCCCGGCAATAAAAAATGTGTTATACATTTCTGACTTTAACCTCTATAAATGGGTTTTAGGTTTGGGGAGAAAAAACAGGCAGTGTTTTGTTCCCCCATCAGATGAATAAATTAAGTGTGTGAAAAGCGTGGGTTCCCCCGTTAAGAAACTGGTAATTTATAAAAAAGTTACTGATGGCGTACCCTTTCCCGCCAGGAGGATAAGTTACGCTGGGAGATATCCCCTAGGGTGGATAAGGCGCTCACACGTTTGTCAAAAAAGGTGGCACTGCCGTCTTAGGATACGGCCACTTTAATAGGTACCTGTTGATAAAAAACAGGAGGCTATCCTGAAGTCTGTATTTACACACTCAGGTACTAGACTGAGACCTGCAGATAGTGCTGCTGCAGCGTGGTTGGTGACCCTGTCAAACAGGGATAATAGTTGGCAAACATAAAAACATATTAAAGACGTTGTCTTATATATGGGGGATGCACAGAGGGATATTTTGCCGGCTGGCATCCAAAATAAATGTAATGTCCATTCTGTCAGGAGGGTATTAGAGACCTGTCACTGGACAGGTGATGCTGACTTAAAAAGCGCATAGAGAGCCTTATAAGGGTGAGGAATTATTTGGGGATGGTCTCTGGGACCTCGTATCCACAGCAACTGCTGGGAAGAAATAATTTTACCTCAGGTTTCCTCACAGAAAAAGGTACAGTCCTTTCGGCTTCAGAAAAGCAAACGGGTCAAATGGCGCTTCCTTTCTGTACAGAGACAAGGGTAGAGGGAAAAAGCTGCACCAGTCAGCCTGTTCCCAGAATCAAGATTCTTCCCCCGCCTCCTGTGAGTACACACCATGACGCGGGTGCTCCACAGGTGTAGCCAGGTACGGTGGGGGGCCGCCTCAAAAATTTCAGCAATTAGTGGGCTCGCTCACAGGTGGATCCCTGTTTCTTCCAAGTAGTATTTCAGGGGTACAAGCTGGAATTAGAGATGTCTCCCCCCAGCCATTTCCTAAAATATGCCTTGCTGACAACTCCCTCAGGCAGGGAGGCTGTGCTAGAGGCAATTAATAAGCGGTATTCCCAGCAGGTAATACTCAAGGTGCCCCTACTTCAACAAGGACGGGGTTACTATTCCACACGGGTTGGGGTACCGAAACCGCATGGTTCGGTGTGACCCATTTTATATTTAAAATCCTTGAACATAAAAAAATTCAAGTTCAAGATGGAATCGCTCAGGGCGGTTATTGCAAGCCTGGACGAGGGGGATTACATGGTATCCCGGGACATCAAGGATGCTTACCTGCATGTCCCCATTTACCATCCTCGCCAGGAGTACCTCAGATTTGTGGTACAGGATTACCATTACCAAGTCCAGACACTGCCGTTTGGACTGTACATGGCACCGAGGGTGTTTTATCAAGGTAATGGCCGAAATGATGATACTCCTTCAAAAAAAAAGGGAGTTGTAATTATCCCGTAATTGGACAATCTCGTTATAAGGGCGAGGTCCAAGGAGCAGTTGGTAGTCGGGGTAGCACTATTTTGGAAAGTGCTACAACAGCATAGGTGGATTCTAAACAGTCCAAAGTCACAGCTGGTTCCTATGACACGTCTACTGTTCCTGGGGATGGTTCTGGACATAAACCAGAAATAGTGTTTCTCCCGGAGGAGAAAGCCAAGGAGTTGTCATCTCTAGTCAGAGACCTCCTGAAACCAAAATAGGTAGCGGTGCATCATTGCACGCGAGTCCTGGGAAAAATGGTAGCTTCTTACGAAGCAATCCCATTAGGCAGGTTCCATACAAGAACTTTTCAGAGGGACCTGTTGGACAAGTGGTCCGGATCGCATCTTCCGATGCATAGGCTGATAACCCTGTCTCCAAGGACCAGGGTATCTCTACTGTGGTGGCTGCAGAGTGCCCATCTTCAAGAGGGCCGCAGGTTCGGCATACAGGACTAGGTCCTAGTGACCATGGATTCCAGCCTTTGAGGCTGGGGGGCAGTCGCATAGGGAAGAAACTTCCAGGGACTTTGGTCAAGTCAGGTTATTTCCCTACACATAAATATTCTGGATCTGAGGGCCATTTACAATGCCCTGAGGCCAGCAAGGCCTCTGCTTCAAAACTAGCTGGTACTGATCCAATCAGACAACATCACGGCAGTCGCCCATGTAATCAACAGGGCGGCACAAAAAGCAGGATGGCGATGGCAGAAGCCACAAGGATTCTCCGATAGGCGGAAAATCATGTGTTAGCACTGTCAGCAGTGTTCATTCCCGGAGTGGACAACTGGGAAGCAGATCTTCTCAACAGACACGACCTCCACCCGGGAGAATGGGGACTTCCTCCAGAAGTCTTCCAATAGGATTGTACACCATTGGAAAAGGCCACAGGTGGACATGATGGCGTCCCGCCTTAACAAAAAGCTATAAAAGATATTGCTCCAGGTCAAGGGACCCTCAGGCGATAGCTATGGACGCTCTGGTAACACCGTGGGTGTACCAGTCGGTTTAGGTGTTCTCCCCTCTGCCTCTCATACCAAAGGTACTGAGAATAATAAGAAGGCGAGGAGTAAGAACGATACTCGTGGATGGCCAAGAAGAGCTTGGTACCCAGAACTTCAAGAATTTATATCAGAGGACCAATGGCCTCTGCCACTCAGTCAGGACCTGCGGCAGCAGGGGCCCTGTCTGTTCCAAGACTTACCGCGGCTGCGTTTGACGGCATGGCGGTTGAACGCCGGATCCTGAAGGAAAAGGGTATTCCGGAGGAAGTAATTCCTACGCTTACTAAAGCCAGGAAAGAGGTTACAGCAACTCATTATCACCGCATATGGCGAAAATATGTTGCATGGTGTGAGGCCGAAAGGGCCCCAACAGAGGAATTTCAACTAGGTCGATTTCTGCATTTCCTGCAAGCAGGAGTGACTATGGGCCTTAAATTGGGTTCCATTAAGATACAGATCTCGGCTCTGTCGATTTTCTTTCAAAAAAGAACTAGCTTCAGTACCTGAAGTTCAGACATTTATAAAAGGAGTGCTGCATAGTCAGCCCCCGTTTGTGCCTCCTGTGGCACCTTGGGATCTCAACGTGGTGTTGAGTTTTCTTAAAATCACTTTGGTTTGAACCACTAAAAACCGTGGATCTGAAATATCTCACATGGAAGGTGGTTATGTTATTGGCCTTGGCTTCTGCCAGGCGAGTATCAGAATTGGCGGCTTTGTCTTGTAAAAGCCCTTATTTGATTTTCCATATGGATAGGGCAGAATTGAGGACTCGTCCCCAGTTTCTCCCTAAGGTGGTGTCAGCGTTTCACCTGAACCAGCCTATTGTGGTGCCTGCGGCTACTAAGGATTTGGAGGACTCCAAGTTGCTAGACGTTGTCAGGGCCCTGAAAATATATGTTTCCAGGACGGCTGGAGTCAGAAAATCTGACTCGCTGTTTATCCTATATGCACCCAACAAGCTGGGTGCTCCTGCTTCTAAGCAGACTATTGCTCGTTGGATTTGTAGTACAATTCAGCTTGCACATACTGTGGCAGGCCTGCCACAGCCAAAATCTGTCAATGCCCATTCCACAAGGAAGGTGGGCTCATCTTGGGCGGCTGCCCGAGGGGTCTCGGCTTTACAACTTTGCCGAGCAGCTACTTGGTCAGGGGCAAACACGTTTGCAAAATTCTACAAATTTGATACCCTGGCTGAGGAGGACCTGGAGTTCTCTCATTCGGTGCTGCAGAGTCATCCGCACTCTCCCGCCCGTTTGGGAGCTTTGGTATAATCCCCATGGTCCTTACGGAGTTCCCAGCATCCACTAGGACGTTAGAGAAAATAAGAATTTACTCACCGGTAATTCTGTTTCTCGTAGTCCGTAGTGGATGCTGGGCGCCCATCCCAAGTGCGGTTTATCTGCATTACTTGTACATAGTTATTGTTAACTAAATCGGGTTATTGTTGAGCCATCTGTTGAGAGGCTCTATTGTTTCATACTGTTAACTGTGTTTCATATCACGAGTTGTACGGTGTGATTGGTGTGGCTGGTATGAGTCTTACCCGGGATTCAAAATCCTTCCTTATTGTGTACGCTCGTCCGGGCACAGTACCTAACTGAGGCTTGGAGGAGGGTCATAGTGGGAGGAGCCAGTGCACACCAGGTAGTCTAAGATCTTTCTAGAGTGCCCAGCCTCCTTCGGAGCCCGCTATTCCCCATGGTCCTTACGGAGTTCCCAGCATCCACTACGGACTACGAGAAACAGAATTACCGGTGAGTAAATTCTTATTTTTAATCAGCAGAATCTGCTGATGCCCCTGGGCATATCAAATGCCCTAGGCAATTGCCTAGTTTGCCTATGCCTATGGCCGGCTCTGCTAGGATATATAAAAGATGCTGTCTTATATATAAGACATGCTCAAAGAGACATTGGTCTACTGGGTTCTAGAGTCAACGCTATGTCGATTTCTGCTAGACGTGTCCTGTGGAACATGCAATGGACAGGAGATGCCAACTAAAAGAGGCATATGGAGGTTTTACCTTACGAGGGTGAGGAATTGTGTGGAGAAGGGCTCTCGGACCTGGTCTCCACAGCTACAGCTGGTAAATCTGATCTTTTGCCTTATATTCCCTCACAGCCTAAGAAAGCATGACATTATCAAATGCAGCCCTTTTCGGTCGCAGAAAAGCAAGAAAGTACGAGGAGCGTCCTTTCTTACCAGTGGTAAGGGCGCAGGGCACAGCTAGTTCCCAGGAACAGAAGTCCTCCCCGGCCTCTACTAAATCCCCCGCATGACGCTGGGGCTCCACTAAGGGAGTCCGCCCCAGTGGGAGCACGTCTTCGACTCTTCAGCCACATCTGAGTTCACTCACAGGTGGATCCCTGAGCATTAGAAATTGTTTCTCAGGGTTACAAGCTGGAATTCGAAGAGGTGCCTCCTCACCGGTTTTCCTTATCGGCCCTACCGGCTTCTCCCCCAGAAAGGGAGATAATATTAAATACAATTCACACATTGTATCTCCAACAGGTGGTGCTCAAGGTTCCCCTCCTTCAACAAGGAAGGGGATATTACTCAACCTTGGCTGTAGTCCCGAAACCGGACGGTTCGGTCAGACCTATTTTAAAATTAAAATCTCTGAACCTATACTTGAAAAGGTTCAAATTCAAGGTGGAATCGCTCAGAGCGATCATCGCCAGCCTGGAAGGGGGGGATTTTATGGGTGTGGTTCATCAAATCGACAGTGTCTAGGTCGACAATGTTTAGGTCGACCACTATAGGTCGACAGTCACTAGGTCGACATGGATGGAAGGTCGACAGGGTTTCTAGGTCGACATGTGCTAGGTCGACAGGTCTAAAGGTCGACATGAGGATTTTATTTTTTTGGTGTCGTTTTCTTCGTAGAGTGACCGGGATCCCAAATTAGTGCACCGCGTCCCCTCGCATGGCTCGCTTCGCTCGCCATGCTTCGGGCATGGTGCCTTCGCTCCGCTACCACTTCGCTTGGCACACTATACCATTCCAATCGTAGTCCACGTGGATTGTTAAGTGTGAAAAAATCCCCCCCCCCCCCCAATTTTTTTTTTGAAAAACTCATGTCGACCTTTAGACCTGTCGACTTAGCACATGTCGACCTAGAAACCCTGTCGACCTTCCATGCATGTCGACCTAGTGACTGTCGACCTATAGTGGTCGACCTAAACATTGTCGACCTAGACACTGTCGATCTTCAGACCGGATCCCGGATTTTATGGTGTATCTAGACATAAAGGCTGCATACCTTCATGTTCCCATTTATCCACCCCATCAGGTGTACCTGAGAATTACGGTACAGTATTGTCATTACCAATTTCAGGGTAATTGGCGGAAATGATGGTGCTCCTACGCAAGCAAGGAGTCACAATTATCCCATACTTGGACGATCTCCTAATAAGGGCGAGATCAAAAGAGCAGTTGTTGAACAGCATGTCACTTTCGCTGAAGGTGTCACAGCAACTCGCCTAGATTCTCAATATCCAGAAGTCACAGTTGGTTCCTATGACTCATCTGCCCTTCTTGGATATGATTCTGAATACGGACCAGAAATGGGTTTATCTTCCGATAGAGAAGGCCCAGGAACTAATGACTCTGGTAAAAAACAAACAACCTATTAAAGCCAAAACAGGTGTCAGTGCATCACTGCACTCGGGTCCTGGGAATGATGGTGGCATCTTACAGGGCCATTCCCTTCGGCAGGTTCCATGCGAGGACTTTCCAATGGGATCTACGGAACAAGTGGTCCGGATCACATCTACAGATGCATCAGTTAATCACCCTGTCCCCTAGGACCAGGGTGTCTCTCCTATGGTGGCTGCAGAGTGCTCACCTTCTGCAGGGTCGCAGGTTCGCCATCCAGGACTGGATTCTGGTAGCCATGGACGCGAGCCTCCGAGGTGGGGAAGCAGTCACACAGGGAAGAAACTTCAAAGGTCTTTGGGTCAAGTCAAAAAACTTGTATTCAAATCAACATCCTGGAGCTGAGGGCCATATACAACGCCCTTCGGCAAGCGGAAACATTGCTTCGCAACCTACAGGTTCTGATCCAGTCAGACTACATCACTGCAGTGGCTCATGTAAACCGCCAAGGTGGCACAAAGAGCAGAGTGGAAATGGCAGAAGCCACCAGGATTCTCCGCTGGGCGGAAAATCGTGTAAGCGCATTTTCAGCAGTTCATTCCGGGAGTGGACAACTGAGAAGCAGACTTCCTCAGCAAACACGACCTGCATCCAAGAGAGGACATATTTAGGAAGTCTTCACACAGATTGCAAGTCAGTGGGAACTGCCACAGATAGACATGATGGCGTCCCGCCTCAACAAGAAGCTACAGAGGTATTGCACCAGGTCAAGAGACCCTCAGGCAGTAGCTGTAGATGCCCTTGTGACACCGTGGGTGTTCCAGTCGGTCTATGTATTTCCCCCTCTTCCTCTCATACCCAAGGTGTTGAGAATGGTAGGAGGGAGAGGAATGAGAACAATCCTCATTGTTCCAGATTGGCCACGAAGGACCTAGTATCTGGATCTGCAGGAAATGCTCACAGAAGATCAGTGGCTTCTTCCTCTAAGACAGGACCGGTTGCAACAGGGCCCATGTCTATTTTCCGGATGAGGTCATTCCTACGCTAATAAAGGCTAGGAAGGACATGACATCTAAACATTATCACCGTATATGGCGAAAATATGTTTCTTGGTGTGAGGCCAGGAATGCTCCTACGGAAGAATTCCATCTGGGCCGTTTCCTTCACTTCCTGCAAACTGGAGTGAATTTTGGCCTAAAATTAGGATCTATTAAGGTTCAGATTTCGGCCTTATCCATTTTCTTTCAAAAGGAATTGGCCTCTCTCCCTGAAGTACAAACTTTTGTGAAGGGAGTACTGCATATTCAGCCTCCTTTTGTACCACCGGTGACGCCTTGGGACCTTAACGTGGTGTTAAGTTTCATTAAGTCACACTGGTTTGAACCACTTAAAACGGTGGAGTTGAAAAATCTCACTTGGAAGGTGGTCATGTTATTAGCCTTGGCTTCGGCTAGGCGAGTGTCGGAATTAGCGCCTTTATCACATAAAAGCCCCTATCTGGTTTTCCATATGGATAGAGCGGAATTGCGGACCCGTCCTCAATTCCTGCCAAAAGTGTTTTCATCCTTTCATATGAACTATTGTGGTGCCTGTGGCTACGCGTGACTTGGAGGATCCCGAGTCCCTGGATGTGGTCAGGGCTTTGAAAATTTACGTGGCCAGATCGGCTACAGTCAGAAAAACAGAAGCACTGTTTGTCATGTATGCAACCAACAAGATTGGTGCCCCTGCTTCAAAGTAGACTATTGCTCGCTGGATCTGTAACACGATTCAGCAGGCGCATTCTACGGCAGGATTGCCGTTACCTAAATCGGTCAAGGCCCATTCCACTAGGAAGGTGGGCTCTTCTTGGGCGGCTGCCAGAGCGGTCTCGGAGCTACAGCTGTGCCGAGCTACTACTTGGTCGGGTTCAAACTCCTTTGCAAAGTTTTATAAGTTTGATACCCTGGCTGAGGAGGACCTCCTGTTTGCTCAATCGGTGCTGCAGAGTCATCCGCACTCTCCCGCCCGTTTTGGAGCTTTGGTATAATCCCCCTGGTCCTTACGGAGTCCCCAGCATCCTCTAGGACGTTAGAGAAAATAAGATTTTAAACCTACCGGTAAATCTTTTTCTCGTAGTCCGTAGAGGATGCTGGGCGCCCGTCCCAAGTGCGGACTACTTCTGCAAGACTTGTATATAGTTATTGCTTAAATAAGGGTTATGTTATAGTCTCATCGGTCTTGGACTGATGCTATGTCGTTTTCATACTGTTAACTGGATAGTATATCACAAGTTATACTGTGTGATTGGTGTGGCTGGTATGAATCTTGCCCTTGGATTAACAAAAATCCTTTCCTCGTACTGTCCGTCTCCTCTGGGCACAGTTTCTCTAACTGAGGTCTGGAGGAGGGGCATAGAGGGAGGAGCCAGTGCACCCCAGATATAAAGTCTTTCTTAAAGTGCCCATGTCTCCTGCGGAGCCCGTCTATCCCCATGGTCCTTACGGAGTCCCCAGCATCCTCTACGGACTACGAGAAAAAGATTTACCGGTAGGTTTAAAATCTTATTTTTTCTCTGTGATTTAGTCACCATGTCTCTCCTTTATCTCTGCTGGTGCTGACTACACTGCGCAGGGGTTTGGATTTAGGGATATAGTGCTGCTAATAATTATACTGTGTTACCTCATACTGCAAGTTATATCATGTCTGCTTCTGAGGGTAATGGTTCTGGGGTGGAACACACTGCTGGTGTTGCTGAAGCCACAGGCACATATGGGGAGAATATAGCAGCTGTGGGCTCTGGTTCTGGGGGCTCCTTGCCCCCCAGTGGGACTGTGGCAACGGAGGCACATACTGACCCTCCGTGGGCCGCTTTTTCCACGCTTCTGCATACGCTAGTTCATAAACTAACACCCCCTATGGGACCCCCAATGCCGGTACAACCGTATGTGGTCCCTGCAGCTAACCCGCCGTGGGCGGACGATTTATCTGCTCAATTAAAGAAGTTGAACCAGTCCCTGACTACTAAAAAGACTGACCAACGCTCGCCTAAGTCCAAGAGGTCCTCTAAGCGAGTGCTCGTCTCCTCACAATCCACTGCTGTCACTGACACCTCGTCTGATGAAGACAGCACATACACTGACCTAGTGATGAGCGGGTTCGGTTCCTCTGAAACCGAACCCCCCCGAACTTCACCCATTTTACACGGGTCCGAGGCATACTCGGATTCTCCCGTATGGCTCGGTTAACCCGAGCGCGCCCGAACGTCATCATTCCGCTGTCGGATTCTCGCGAGATTCGGATTCTATATAAGGAGCCGCGCGTCGCCGCCATTTTCACTCGTGCATTGGAAATGTTAGGGAGAGGACGTGGCTGGCGTCCTCTCCCTTTATTAATGTTGCTGCAAATATTTGTGCTTATTGCTTAATTGTGGGGACTGGGGAGCAGCTGTATTATATAGGAGGAGTACAGTGCAGAGTTTTGCTGATCAGTGTCCACCAGTTTTATCCGTTCTCTGCCTGAAAAACGCTCCATATCTGTTCTCAGTGTGCTGCATATATCTGTGCTCACACTGCTTTATTGTGGGGACTGGGGACCAGCAGTATTATATAGGAGGAGTACAGTGCAGAGTTTTGCTGACAGTGACCACCAGTATATATAGCAGTACGGTACGGAAGGCCACTGCTCTACCTACCTCTGTGTCGTCAAGTATACTATCCATCTAGATTCTATACCTGTGGTGCATTTTAGTTTTGCAGTTTGCTGACAGTGACCACCAGTATATATAGCAGTACGGTACGGAATGCCACTGCTCTACCTACCTCTGTGTCGTCAAGTATACTATCCATCTAGATTCTATACCTGTGGTGCATTTTAGTTTTGCAGTTTGCTGACAGTGACCACCAGTATATATAGCAGTACGGTACGGAAGGCCACTGCTCTACCTACCTCTGTGTCGTCAAGTATACTATCCATCTAGATTCTCTACCTGTGGTGCATTTTAGTTTTGCAGTTTGCTGACAGTGACCACCAGTATATATAGCAGTACGGTACGGAAGGCCACTGCTCTACCTACCTCTGTGTCGTCAAGTATACTATCCATCTAGATTCTATACCTGTGGTGCATTTTAGTTTTGCAGTTTGCTGACAGTGACCACCAGTATATATAGCAGTACGGTACGGAAGGCCACTGCTCTACCTACCTCTGTGTCGTCAAGTATACTATCCATCTAGATTCTATACCTGTGGTGCATTTTAGTTTTGCAGTTTGCTGACAGTGACCACCAGTATATATAGCAGTACGGTACGGAAGGCCACTGCTCTACCTACCTCTGTGTCGTCAAGTATACTATCCATTTAGATTCTATACCTGTGGTGCATTTTAGTTTTGCAGTTTGCTGACAGTGACCACCAGTATATATAGCAGTACGGTACGGAAGGCCACTGCTCTACCTACCTCTGTGTCGTCAAGTATACTATCCATCTAGATTCTATACCTGTGGTACATTTTAGTTTTGCAGTTTGCTGACAGTGACCACCAGTATATATAGCAGTACGGTACGGAAGGCCACTGCTCTACCTACCTCTTTGTCGTCAAGTATACTATCCATCTAGATTCTATACCTGTGGTGCATTTTAATTTTGCAGTTTGCTGACAGTGACCACCAGTATATATAGCAGTACGGTACGGAAGGCCACTGCTCTACCTACCTCTGTGTCGTCAAGTATACTATCCATCTAGATTCTATACCTGTGGTGCATTTTAGTTTTGCAGTTTGCTGACAGTGACCACCAGTATATATAGCAGTACGGTACGGAAGGCCACTGCTCTACCTACCTCTGTGTCGTCAAGTATACTATCCATCTAGATTCTATACCTGTGGTGCATTTTAGTTTTGCAGTTTGCTGACAGTGACCATGTGCATGTCCTGTTTATACAACATAAGGGTGGGTGGGAGGGCCCAAGGACAATTCCATCTTGCACCTCTTTTTTCTTTAATTTTTCTTTGCATCATGTGCTGTTTGGGGACTATTTTTTTAAGTGCCATCCTGTTTGACACTGCAGTACAACTGCTAGATGGGCCAGGTTTTTGTGACGGCCACTTGTGTCGCTTAGCTTAGTCACACAGCGACCTTGGTGCGCCTCTTTTTTTCTTTGCATCATGTGCTGTTTGGGGACAATTTTTTTGAAGTGCCATCCTGTCTGACACTGCAGTGCCACTCCTAGATGGGCCAGGTGTTTGTGTCGGCCACTTGGGTCGCTTAGCTTAGTCACACAGCGACCTTGGTGCGCCTCTTTTTTTCTTTGCATCATGTGCTGTTTGGGGACTATTTTTTTGAAGTGCCATCCTGTCTGACACTGCAGTGCCACTCCTAGATGGGCCAGGTGTTTGTGTCGGCCACTTGTATCGCTTAGCTTAGTCACACAGCGACCTTGGTGCGCCTCTTTTTTTCTTTGCATCATGTGCTGTTTGGGGACTATTTTTTTGAAGTGCCATCCTGCCTGACACTGCAGTGCCACTCCTAGATGGGCCAGGTGTTTGTGTCGGCCACTTGTATCGCTTAGCTTAGCCATCCAGCGACCTCGGTGCAAATTTTAGGACTAAAAATAATATTGTGAGGTGTGAGGTGTTCAGAATAGACTGAAAATGAGTGTAAATTATGGTTATTGAGGTTAATAATACTATGGGATCAAAATTACCCCCAAATTCTATGATTTAAGCTGTTTTTGAGGGTTTTTTGTAAAAAAACACCCGAATCCAAAACACACCCGTATCCGACAAAATAATTTCAGGGAGGTTGTGGCAAAACGCGTCTGAATCCAAAACACGGCCGCGAAACCGAATCCAAAACCAAAACACAAAACCCGAAAAATTTCCGGTGCACATCTCTACACTGACCCCACAGGTTCTGCCTCAGAAACGGCTGATGGGGAGGGTAGTTCACATGTGGATGTTCCTGATCTTTTGGAGGCTATTAAGTTAATTCTGCAGATTACGGATGATCCCGAGCCATCCGTTCCTCCTAAGAAACCAGATAGGTTCAAGCGTCAGAAGGTGATTAAACAAGTTTTACCTCACTCTGACCACCTAGTGGATATACGTCAGGAACCCTGGCAAAGCCCGGGTACGAAGTTTGTACCTCAAAAGAAGATGCTGGCTCACTATCCCCTCGCGCCAGAGCTGTCTAAGAATTGGGAAACGCCTCCTCCAGTAGACTCACATGTGGCTAGGATGGTGGTTTCCTCAGCTCTACCTGTCACTACCGTCACGTCTCTAAAAGAGCCTACGGATAAACGTGTCGAGGGTTGTCTAAAAGCGATTTACACCCTCATGGGTGCTGCACAAAGGCCCACTATTGCAGCTACATGGGCGGCAGAGGTTATTGAAGCATGGGCCTTGGAGTTAGAGGCTGGAATCTCCTCAGACCATGCTAGACAATGCTTGTCATATATTGTCACAGCTTCTCGCTAGAGCCGGCCCTAGGCATAGGCAAACTATGCAAATGCCTAGGGCATTTGGTATGCATAGGGGCATCAGCAGCTTCTACTGATAAAAATGATATGCAGCATGCCTATATTCTGTGTGTAGCATTTCATATGCAAATACCGCCACAGTCTCACACTGTGCATCCTAGCCACATAGGATTGCAAATAAGTTGCATTTACATCAAGAAAAGTCACCCGACGTTCGCATTGAGACAAGATTTATGAGGACACATCTGTATCCAAGCAGAGGCAGAGGTCACAGTGTTAGCAGCTGTGTGAGTGCTATGTGCGGGTAGGTTGGTTGTTCAGTAGTGGTCAGCATATGTGTAAGGAGCATTATGTGTGTCATTATGTGTATAAGTGCATTAATAATATGTGTTATATGTGTAAGGGACATTATGTGTGTCATTATGTGTATAAGGACATTAATAATGTGCGGCATATGTGTAAGGGACATTATGTGTATAAGGGCATTAATAAAGGTTGTCATAATGTGTAAGGCGCATTATATTTATAAGGACATTAATAATGTGTGTCATATGTGTAAAGGGCATAACTGTGTGGTATTATGTGTATAAATGCATTACTAATGTGTGGCATTATGTGTATAAGGTGCTCTACTGTGTAGTGTTGCGTATAGAAAGGGCACTACTGTGTGGTCTAATGTGAATAAAGAGCAATTCAGTGTGGTGTAATTTGAATAAGGTCCTGAAACTTCAGGACAGGATTCGTTGCTTCCTTTCTCGTCCGCAAGTGTCGATACATTCGGCAATGCAGGTGCTGGGCCTCATGGTGTCAGCATTCGACATGGTGGAGTATGTTCAATTCCATTCTCGCCCCCTCCAGAAGCTGATTCTAGCCAAGTGGGATGGCCTGCCTCACCGGATCAGGTCTCACATGATCTCTTTGACTCCGGAGGTCCGTCTGTCGCTGCTCTGGTGGCTCCTGGACCGACAATTGTGCAGAGGCCGTCCCTTCTGGATATCCAACTGGGTCCTGTTGATGACAGATGCCAGTCTAAGAGGTTGGGGCACGGTGCTGGAGCAGCACTCCTTGCAGGGTCGGTGGACCAAGGAGGAATCTCTCCTCTCGATCAACATTCTGGAATTGCGGGCGGTCTTCAATGCATTGAGCCTAGCCCAGCATTTGATTCAGAACCGTCCTGTTCAAGTACAGTCGGACAACGCCACCACAGTGGCTTACATAAATCATCAAGGCGGCACTCGAAGCCGTTTGGCAATGAAGGAAGCCTCACGGATTCTACGTTGGGCAGAACGCCATCTACCGGCAATATCGGCAATATTCATTCCGGGAGTCCTGAATTGGGAAGCGGACTTTCTCAGTCGTCAGGACATGCATGCCGGCGAGTGGGGCCTCCATCCAGAAGTGTTTCAACTCCTCGTGGAAAGGTGGGGTCTTCCAGTTGTGGATCTGATGGCGTCTCAACACAATCACGTGGTTCCGGTCTTCGGAGCAAGGACAAGGGATCCTCAAGCAGCATTCGTGGATGCGCTGGCAGTGCCGTGGAGGTTTCAGCTGCCGCACGTGTTCCCTCTGGTGTCACTCCTGCCCAGGGTAATTCGGAAGTTCAAGCAAGAAAAAGGAAATCTGCTTCTCATAGCTCCGGCGTGGCCCAGACGGCATTGGTTCTCAGACCTGCAAGGCCTATCGTCAGAGCGTCCACTTCTACTTCCACAACACCCAGACCTCCTCGTTCAGGGCCCCTGTGTCTACCAGGACCTAGCCCGGCTGTCTTTGACGGCGTGGCTCTTGAAGCTTCCGTCTTAAGAGCATTCCTACTTTGTTTGGTGCGCATCTAACCATTATGACGCTTCCAAGTTTAGTACAGCCAAACTTTTGGCTTTTCTACAGCAGGGCCTAGATTTAGGCCTGCGTCTGGCCTCCCTCAAGGTTCATATTTCTGCCTTGTCGGTGTGGTTTCAGAGAAAAATTGCGACTTTACCTGATGTTCATACTTTCACTCAGGGTGTGTTACGTATCCAACCTCCCTATGTCCCGCCTGTGGCTCCTTGGGACTTGTCGGTGGTTTTGGAGGCGTTGCAGGAGCCTCCATTTGAACCTCTTGGTTCAAGCTGACCTTAAGTGGCTTTCCCTTAAGGTGGTGTTTTTGCTGGCTATTGCCTCTGCTAGAAGAGTGTCGGATTTGGGTGCCTTGTCTTGTAGTTCCCCATATCTGATTTTTCACCGTGACCAGGTGGTTCTTAGGACTCGTCCAGGATATTTACCTAAGGTGGTTTCTTCATTCCACCTTAATCAGGAGATTGTGGTTTCAGCTTTTGTCTCTCCTGATTTGTCTCCCAAAGAGCAATCTTTGGATGTGGTACGTATCTATGTGAATAGAAGTGCTTCTATTCAAAAGTCTGATTCTCTCTTTGTTTTGTTTGGATTTCACAAACGTGGCTGGCCTGCTCACAAGCAGGCCCTGGCCAGGTGGATTAGAATGGTGATTGCGCATGCTTATGTGAAGGCTGGTCTGTCAGCTCCTGTTCACATTATGGCCCATTCTACTTGGTCTGTTGGACCTTCTTGGGCGGCCCAACGTGGTGCGACCCTTGACCAATTGTGCAAGGCGGCTACGTGGTCCTCCAGGAACACGTTCATAAGGTTCTATGCCTTCGATACTGCCGCTTCCCAGGATGCTTCCTTTGGACGCCGGGTTCTTGTGCCCACTACAGTGCGTCCCCTCCCATAAGGAACTGCTTTAGGACATCCCCATTGTCCAGACTTGTGGAGCCCAGTGTACCCCGCAGCAGAAAACGAGTTTTATGGTAAGAACTTACCCTTGTTAAAACTCTTTCTGTGAGGTACACTGGGCTCCACAAGGCGCCCACCCTGACGCACTTAGCTTCTTTGGGTTGATATGGCATTAGCCCCTGACACTTCTCTTGTCGTGAGAGTGTGGTGTATGTGGCTACTAACCGTTGTCGTCTCTTTTCCTGCTACTGCATTGGGCTGGTTAACTAAACTGAACTCCTGTGCTGGGAGGCGGGGTTATAGGGGAGGAGGCGCTGTGCATTCTGGGAACAGTCAAAGCTTTGAGCCTGTTGGTGCCTCGGATCAAGATCCTACTCTACACCACATTGTACAGACTTGTGGAGCCCAGTGTACCTCGCAGAAAGAGTTTTAACAAGGGTAAGTTCTTACCATAAAACTCGTTTTTTGCATGCTGGTCAGCATATACTGTATACAATGATTTACCAACCTGCCTCCTCCACAGTTTAGTCACCTAGCAGTACCTTGCAGAAACAAGCCTGTGACACGTTGGGCTGCTGTCTTCAAATAGAGTCTTTTCAGAAAGCAGGAAATCCTGCTGTTCTGTATTATTGTCAGCATCAAAGGCTATTATTAAAATTACCTGAAACCCCCCCATAATACACTATGTACTTCTAATGACAGCTCATTTACCAGAAGAATATTTTACCCCCATGATTTCTATATCATAAATCAGAATAATTTTCTCCTTTTAAAAGCAGCATAATCACTTCCCTTTGAGAGACGTATCCTACGGTATTCATCAATGTGACATTAAAAACTGGAAGCTTTGTGCTTTGAGGGACAACACGAGCGCAGCATTTAAACTATGATTGTTGTCTTGCTTTTTACTGCTGTCTGAATGTAAATTGATTGTACATCCAGATAAGGGTTTCTTCCTATAGATCTTTCAAATAGCAATCTCAAATAACAAAGGGGACGCTTTTTCACAGTAAAACCACTAAACTAGTCACAGACATCCACAAATTCATACGCAGAAGTCAAACTGAAGGCTAGCGTACCGTACGTTCATTCCATTGCTATTATAAGCATGCCAGACCTGGCTATAGCCTGAACAATAAAGCAAGTACAGTAGCTTGAGGTCCCCATTGACACAAATGATAGCTAAGCCATGGGGAAGCAATTGCTAACACATATCTCAGGGAGAGCTAGTGTTTGAAACACTGGTCTTGATCCAAGCATGTGGCGCACTACAAAATACTGTAAAAACTTAATTTAAAGCTGGGCGTAAGTCCAACAGCGGCCACAAATCTGTTTGTTGCACTTCACAGTAAAATGCACATGGATATTCATTTAGGGGGCGTATTATTTGTGGGTTCTGAAGACGGGGTGTAAAGACACTAGCAGATGCCGATAACAGACTCAGTGTGTATCTTTACTGTTTAAAGTTAGAATAAATTAATTGAAAAACATTGTAATTTTCCAGCATCAGTGCAATGTCTTATATAGTAACTAGTACACAGCCAATGTGAAAGCTGCAGGCAGCACCATGGTGCTTATAGTTCTAGCATTTCCAACTAAGCAATAGCTGCCATAGCTCACTGAGATAGTTTGATTAAAATACTTAATCTACACATTACCGTAACTTTTTTTCCTGATATATTTATAACTTTTAATTCTTATAACTAGTTCCAGAAATAGGAAGAAATCCGTTTGATCATGTCAGCAATAAAAATAAAATAAAATAATGTATCTTTGCAGACGTTCAAATTTGAAAGCTACTATAAATCTTGAATCAACCTGTAACCTTGTACCGGCACTTCTGTTTTCTAAATAGCGACTGGATCCGTGCTTGAGCTGAACCAGACTGGATCTGGGCTTGGGCTGAACCGGACTGGATCCGGGCTAGTGCTGAACAGGACTGGATCCGGGCTTGAGCTGAACCGGACTGAATCCGGGCTTAAGTTGAACTGGACTGGATCTGGGCTTGGGCTGAACCAGACTGGATCCGGGCTTGGGCTGAACTGGACTGGATCCAGGCTTGGACTGACTGGAACTGTCAGTACAGCTTGAATGGTAACTGCACTAGTATGTACTTTATACTGAGTGTAGCACTATGGAGCTCACAGTAATAACAGTGCTAGACTTTACTCTGCCTAGTATAGCTGAGTCTAGAAGGAAATGGAGTGATTGCAGGATACTGGTAGAAGGACTCCGTATTGTTGGATGCTGTTACATTGGCTGGAGTTACAGGTGAGTAAATGTGAGGAAAGATTACTTCACAGAAAGGGTAGTGGATAAGTGGAATAGCCTACCATCAGAAATCATTGAGGCTAAGGGCTAGATGCATCATAGCTTGGAGAGTGATAAAGTGGAGAGAGAAGTACCAGCCAATCAGCTTCTAACTGCCATGTCATAGACCCTGTTTGAAAAATGACAGTTAGGAGCTCATTGGCTGGTCATTTTGTCACTCTCCATTTTATCTATCTCCAAGCAGTGATGCAGCTAGCCCTAAGTCAGTAGAGCAATTTAAACATGCTTGGGCTAGGCATATGAATAGCCCTGAGAACTGAGGATCAAATAGGGTTGAGAACTTGAGATTACTAAAATTTAAAACAAAAGGGTCTGACAAGATGGGCCAAGTGGTTCTTATCTGCTGCCAAATTCTATGTTTCTATGTAATGACTGAAGTCTGTATACAAAAACTGCAGCTGAAGCTGATACCCCTTTTCCACTGACATGAAAATCCCGGGTTATTGCCAGTGAACCCAGAATTTTTGTCAATAGAAATGGCTCCACCTGGGTCCAGTCACCTTAGAATCCTTCACAGGTACCTAGCAGGGTTTTATAAGGGAAGGTCCCAGACTGAGCTGCAATGGAAATGGGTTACCCGGTTCTTCTGTTCCGGGACCTATTTCCAGCACGGTCAGAGCTACATTTCAGCACTAGGAGATTATGTCATCTTGAAGCACCAGCACTGCTTCCGTGTGCAGTGTGAACAACGACGGTCCAGGAGTAACCCAGATTAGCACTGCAGTGGAAAAAGGGTATGTCTCAGGTCTGTCCTGGTTTGGAACTGTGTTCCAAATCTCAGGTCGGACCTGGGACTTCAGTGGAAAAGGGGTATGAGTGAAACACTGTATCAGCTGGATTTCCAGAAGTGGAACTCAGCGAAGCAAGATTCTGTGGTAACCAGGTAACTGTAGAACTACCCTCTGGAGCCAGGAATTGCTGAGAGCTTGCAGTAACCTAGAACTTGGATAGCAGGATATCTCTCAGGGAAGAGACTTGTTGCTCTGGCATTAGCTGATTTTTAAAAGAGACCCTTTATTCCCTTTGGTTCCCTAGCAATCAGAGGAGGAATCCAGGACTCCCATTGGTAGTGCAGAGGTCAGCTGACTGAGACTGACATGGCAGTGCCCAGCACCAGTGAGAGATGCAGTGACAGGATGCCAGAGAACAGTACAGCTGTGGCTGAAGAGACGACACCTGGACACACCAGAAAGCTGCCGCAGAGCTGGAATTTGGAGCACTACAAGAGGCAGAAAAGGTGAGTTCCAAAAACACAAGTGAAATACCCAGGTTCATGACACATTGTGTGCAGCACTGTAAATACCCCCCGTCCTCAAACCTCTAGCAAATTGGGACAAATGAGTCAACCGGGATATGGCGGGGCAGTCCCCTCAGATCAGGACTGTACCATTGAAATCTGCATGGCTGGGAGGCATGACATTGGTGAGGCTAACGACAGGTGCATTGGAAAATAATTGCTTTGCGGTCCTCGTTCATGAAGGGCACTCAAATCACACCACAATCACCTTTGGTTTTGCCCCAGTGAACTAATCTGGTCCTTCCACTGCATATCAGGACGTGCGCCTGCTCTAAGTTGGGAGACAAAACCCCAGAGAACCATCACTCATCTTCGAGAAGTGTAAAAATCTGATAAGTGCACTGTGTAAAATTGTATAGACACAACCTTCTACTACTGTGGTACCAACTTTTTCATTTAATGAAACATTTCTTCTAAATGACTGTAATTATTCAGTTTGATGCCAAATAATTCTGAAAAAATCAAGCATGTAATTAAAGACGTTGTACAAGAAACATGATTATACAATTTTCTCAATGAAGTGCCGCATAATAAATGTTGGATATGCTACAGAGGATGTATCAGTGTAGAACAATATTCATTTAATACAATGAATTAATTACTACAGTTCACAAATTAAGATAAAATGGGCTAAATTGACAATGCAGTGTTTTTTTAAGGCTGGATTTAAAGGAGAAATTCTATTCAATACAAAACTATGAGTGTTTTGTATTGAATTAGATTGCTTCTTTAAATCCAGTGGCCGATACTGGTGAAAAAATGGTGGCTTTGAAAAGTGCTGTATAGTAAATTTAGCCTATAGTCTTCTCAGGAAGTATTAAAGGGGCAGCAACACGTTATGCAATACAGTAGTTGTGCAATGACCACATTCAGTCTATGGCTGGTGGGTCCCTCCTGTCTGTGCAGAAGATTCTCTTCTCAACTTCTTCTTGACACATTCTATAAAGTAATCAACTGATTATCGGTACATTGTCATACAACAGATACAAAACCAGCTTCATTAGAAAAAGAGATCCATTACATCCAAAGTGCAATAAAGACGGTAAGGTACTTTTCTCTGTTATACAGTAAGTCATGAAATAACAAATGCGGAACATATGAAACTAATGTCACTTGTTAATACGCAGCTAGCTATGTTTCCAATACATCCCTACTTCCATTACTGCTGCGTGGGACTTCCTGAGTCGTAAAAGTAGCAAGTATAACAATCAAACAGGTGCACTATAGGTTGCACACAAAGAAGATGACCAAGGACAAAGATGGACACATACAGACAGTAGGTTAAGTGATTCACCCTTTAAAAATGGGTTCAGTATGTGTGCATGAGATTTATTATTCCATTATGGTTATCTACAAAAAGAGTTTACTGAAATATATTTAATGATGCAATGCATGAATAGTTAATGATCACCTTGATGATAATGCTATGTTACTCATTATTATTTTAACCCCTTTCTTCCCAAAACACCTGCTTGCCCAGTACTGTCCTTCATGCATGCTTGATCCCTCATCTGTTCCACGTTTACATTGGGACCTTACTATGAGTATGTACTGCGCTGTTTAGAGGTGCTTAAATTCCAGACCCCCATCATTCTCTCCCGAATGTGTGAGGACCTTCACTGATGGTGTGAAAAAGCCTGCATAAAAATTTAATTGGGGGGAAAAAACAGCATAATACAATGTTAATATAAAGAGTGAAATCAAGACTCTAACACTCCACCTTGATTGAACCCCAGAATACAAGGCTTTAAGGTGACAAATTCATATTGGTTTGGATACCTGTTTGAAATCCCCTTGATTCCAGTTTGTGCCATCCTATTAGTAGAAGCACTCAGAGCATGGTGGACAGCTCACAAATATATTTGTAAATGTATGCAATTAACACTTGTGCTTCTTTTATGATCTTAGAGGCAGGTTTTGGGTGTATTTCCTGGCTGGCAGATCGGTACGGGGGCATCCGGCTATATGTGCACTGGCGGTGAGTTGTTTTTTTTAATCACCCTTTGCTAGTCATAAATTGAACAACTTAGCTTAGTTAGAACAACTTAGCTTTCTTCTCTTTCATCATTATCTAACAACTACCCAATCCAAGTGTAAACACTGCAGAAATTTCAGGTATGAAGATACTTGAGGTCTTGTAGCAATATTTATATTTCTCGTCCTATTGTGTAGGAACTCTTGAGTGTAAGGGCCCTTGAGAGCTAGAGCTTATTTGTATTTCTCACTATGTGTGTTTTTCCCATTGGAAAACTCAGTGGAGGTCATTTTGTATAGTGCAACCAATGAGAGCAGCAAGACATCTTGATTGTGCACCTGGATAGTAACGTAACCAGCACAGCTCAAGCTGCACGTCTACCTGTCTCTTACTGGGAGACACCTCGCCGCAACTGAACAAATTCTAGATGTGCTGAGTGGTGAGATTTGCATTAATTATGAGAGAGAGGAAATATTTAACAATACGGTACATAGGGGCATCTCTGTCGTAGTGAAACTCAGAGCCAGAAAACAGCTCCTATTAAAAGTACAGCATGAGGCCCAAAGTTGGCCAGATCCGAGCTAGTGCGAAACTGAGGTCATATTTGGTATTGGAAACCCAGAGCTCTCCACTGTACTGTATGACAAGAAATGCCTCCTAGGCTAATCTTGTATCAACACTGTTTAACTAAAGGGAATGCATTGGTCCAGATACTCCACAATTTATTAGGAGTAGATGCATTGATATAGGGAATGCATTGGTCCATATAACTTTTCACAACTCATCTCTGCCTGTACAGTACATCTGCTTCAATTCTGCAAATAATGCCATCCTGCTATGCAAGCCCAGGCACCTGCAGGGACATCTAGCCATGCTTGTGCCAGTTAGGGGCATGATGGGTCAGACGCTGTTGTTGCACTGCAGATCATCCATTCTGTGTATGACCTAGAATTGTAGAATTAACAATCTAGCAGAAACAGTATCTCCAGAATGAAAACATTTGATACATAGATGGAATAAACAAGCAATACATCAGATTGTGGTAATGGTCTTCTTTTAAAAAAAAAAAAACAATGTATGGCACAAAGTACAAAGCAGTAGCTAGGTCAAATGTCTCACTATGGAGCTTTCAAAAACTTTTTTTCATACTAGATAAATCTATGTTAGGGTTAATATTTATCAAAGGAAAGAGGAAAAGTAAAATAAAACAAAACTGACATTCTAAGAAATGTTGGATAACCATCCCATGTGCATTAGATATCCACAATAATATATTTTATATAATCTCTTCTCATTCTCTTTACCCTGAGAGCTTGTTCTGGACTAGAAAACTCCTGGAAGCATGCTCAGCTGTCTGATGGTTACTGCGGGGAGCTGCAAATGATGGGCCTGATTCTAAATCAGGTGCAACTGCGGTTGCTTCTTTCTCTGTGGTCTTAGTTTATTGAAGAATTTGCTGATATGTTCATTTATCAATGTATATAATGCCTTGTGGGGAATGCCAGGAACCACATTTAGGCCCAGATTTATCAAGCCTTGGAGAGTGATACATAGCACGGTGATAAAGAACCAGCCAACCAGCTCCTAACTGTCATTTTTCAAACACAGCCTGCAACGTGGAAGTTAGGAGCTGATTGGTTGGTGCTTTATCAACGTGCTATTTATCACTCACCAAGGCTTGATAAAAGGGGGCCTTAGTTTTCTTTGCAATATGAAATAATAAAAAAAGCTGTTAGACACAGTACTTTTGTTTTTGTTTAGAGAATAGAAAGAGGATAATTAATGGAAAAAGAAATACAATTAAAAAGATCAGCATTCCCCAGAAAGGCATTATGTATATTATGTAAGATTGCCTCTCAATCAGCATCTTAACAAACTTTGCTGTAAACAGGTTCCAAGGTATCCATGTAGTGATGGCGTCATTAACATCAAGAAGTGGTTATCTAGAGAATTCTATTTTAAAGTGACTTTGGTTTGCAGATCATTGTCTCATGGTTAATAAGAACATTTTGGTGTAGTAAAGAGGTAAATAAATAAACCATAAATGTAAGAAAGAGTCCCCCCTGAATTTAACCAAAACTGGGTTTTGGTCCACTGTTTAGTTTGAGGTATTTTCAATCAAATGTATTTACTAAACTATATGTAGGCAAAGGGTTGAAATCTAGGGAAATAGTGATAGCCAAAACAGTATCACAACAAGCGTACAGTATAGTGGTCTTGTCAACTAAACTTTCAATAGTTAGCATGTCTGAGTCCTTCCTGCTTACAAAACGCCTGGTAGAGAGACCATAGCTGAAACTTGATGAAACATCCACGTAAAGATTGAAGGGGAAGCTAATCAGGCCAGGCTGATAATGGACAGTCAGTGCTTCCTATGTACAGCATGGTATATAAACAGATCTTCATTTAATGCTTCAGCTTCTGTTGACCAAAGAGTACATTCTGAATGAGTTATAGCAGTGGTTTAGGACAGAGCTTTCCTAAATAGCAGCCTTATTCCTCAACTTCCAAGTAAAACTCCTGAGGTGACACTAATATATCCTGACTTTTTTTCCACAAAATTATATTTCATTCAAAATTTATTATAGAATTAAAAGCCCTGCTTAGATTCCACAGTCCTTATGCTGACTGTCCATTCGGTAGAAGGTCCGTGGGAGGGTTCACTAGAGGGTAAGTGACAGACTCCAGTTTGGCAGCTGGAAACTGCTCATAGAGCCGGAGCTCCAGGTTCTCCGCACTGAGGTGGCTGTGGGCGCTGCGTCCATCTCTCCTATGAGGAAATACTGATGCTCCAACTTTTGGCTTCTCAAGCTGCTGACTGTCCCTCTTGTCAGCTGGTTCCTGTGTTCGGAAGTGACAGAACAAAATGGCCACTAAACTCTTCTTGAAGTTTTCATTCATGAATGTATAAACCACAGGGTTGTTGAAGGAGTTAAAAAATCCAACGGCTTGAACAATGGCCACAATCATTTTCACTGTGACATCATCATACTCCTCTTCCAGGTCATCTGTGAACAGCAATAGGGATAGGAGTGCAAGGTTATTTATTTGCTGAATGTATAATAGGATGCTATTTCTGCCAAGGTGTGCACATGTATGTTGACATTAAGCAATACGATTCAGCAATTATAGAATACAGGGTCAACCTGGAACACAGGGGTACAGGACAAATTCCTGGTATGCCCCACTGCCTAAGGGCCTCACCTCTCTTTCTAATGTCAGGTTTCAAGACAGTGCACTTGACTTATACATTGTTACTAGATGACAAGGTCAGTTACCCGTTAGAGTAGGAGCATGAATGAACATACCAAGTGTAGTATCCACGTTGTCTGCAGGCTATGTCCTCTATAATGGTTGGACAAGTCTCTGTACAGGGGCATTTTTAGAGAGGAGAGGACCCATGTGCAGCCTCTGTCATGGGCCCCCTCATCTCCGGCAGCTAGTAGACTTTGGCTCCCGGGGTCACCTCCAGTGCGCATGCGTAAAACCTCGGAAATAGCCAAGGCAACCATTTTCCAAGTGATTTGTGCCCACACTCTGGAGGGGTAAGTATATTCTATGGGTGCAGTGTGTGCGGTGTGGGCAGGGGCCCGAAGGCGATATAAACAGTGGTGCCCCCCTCACAAAACTGGTGACCCACATATATAGTATTACCAAAAGCATCGGTGACCTCCAGATACTACAGACAGCATTGTTGACCCCCATACAGTACAGCAAATTTGGGTGTATCAGACACACAAGTATACAGTATATTTGTCTGTAGAAAAAGATGACAAGCAGCTACACTCAGCGAGAGGCACCATGCTCATTATATATATATATATATATATATATATATACAGGGCTGCCAGCAGAAATTCTGGGGCCCAGGACTCACAAAATAAAATCTAACTAAATAAATACACTCACACACGCACACACACACAAGCACACTTTCTCTCTCCCACCACTCACTCTTCCTCAACTTACCTATCACAGGCTGGCCGAAGCTGTAGCAGTCTAGTTCCGTGCAACTCCACCCCATCCATTTTGTGTAGCTCCACCCCCTTTTCATGACCAAGATCTGGTGCTGTCACAGGAGGGGGAGAGTAAGCTGCAAGCTTCTTTTGAAAAGTCCCTGCCAAAATGGCCACCATCTCTGAGGAGACAGTTATTAAAGATACTAGAGGAGCCTTCTCTAGTATCTCTAATAACTGTCTCCTCTGAGGCAGCAGACATTTTTGGAGGGACTTTACAATAGAAGCTTGCAGCGTCCTCTCCCCCTCCTGTAACAGCGTCAGAACTTGGTAATGAAAAGTGGGTGGAGCATCGCGGCGCGCGGCGTGCGGATGGTGGCATGAGCAGTCGGGCCCTCTCCTCTCTGTTAGAGAGCCAGGACCTGGGAAAGCTATGCCTGCAGCACCCCCCTGATGGCAGACCTGGATATATATATATATATATATATATATATATATATATATATATATTAGAGATGAGCGGGTTCAGATTTACCCGGATCTCAAAACGGCATCTTATTGGCTCTCGGATGTCACAGGAAACATAGGTACTGAATATTCAACGTTTTGATGGTTTAATTCATCGTCATAAGGATAAAAAATAAAACTGACACTCACCATTAAATCTCTTCACCTCCCCAAATTTGATGGTGAGTGTCAGTTGTATTTTTAATCCTGATGACAATGGGTATTTTTAATCCTGATGACAATGGATTAAACCATCAAAACGTTGAATATACCTGTTTCTTATGATATATATATATAGACAAATATAAAAAGGACTTGATCCAGTTTAAGAAAAATAAACTAACTACAGTGAAACGGGATTATGAAGAGAAACGTGTATACAGTTGGGTGAATTCTACTCCAGGGAAACCACGACAATTTAATTCCAGATATGGACGACACCGCCGATTTCCATTGGAAACAGATACAGAAAGCGGACAAAATACTTCTAATAGTGAGGGCGAAGGGGCAGGTACTAGTAATGACACTCTAGAGACCTGACCCCCTTTAGGAGTGATCACCCGTGCAAAGCCAGACGGCAGAAGAGAACACCAACGAGGAGGGGGAAGCAGTGCCAGAGGCAAAGGAAAAGGGAATACCAAGATGAAAAAGTAATTTTCAATTTATCTGACAGGACTTTAACTGAGCATGAAATTATTGTTCTCAGAAAAGGTTTAAATTTTGTCCCGACTAATACTCACGATGGCTTTAGAAGCAAGGTGGATCTTTACTGTTTTAATCGCCAATTGCGACTTAAAGAATATTTCGGGAACAAAAAAGAACAACAGATCAATACCATTAAAACCTGTCCGATAAGGAGTAAATCTCTGTTTGATCCTCCCTCAATTAGTCCCACGATTAAAGCATTTACTAATGTAATGACAACTACCATAGATGCACAATCTATTAAGCAGCCCAATATCTCGGGGAATCGTAATAAATCAGAGCAATTGGCATTAAGGAATCTGTCTAGGTATACAGATATTGTAATCCGCCCCGCAGACAAGGGGGGCGGGATTGTAGTTCTCAATATTGATGACTACACAACGGAAGCCTATCGCCAGCTAAATGATAATAATTTATATCGTAGAATTGAGAAGGATCCTACAGAAATGTTCAGTAAAGAATTAGAAGAAACTCTGAAAAAAGCAGTGGACAATAACTACATCTCCTCCAGTACGGCTGCTTCACTTCTTAAAACATCTCCACGTACACCTGTTTTTTATCTACTGCCGAAGCTGCATAAGGATCCCATTTCACCACCTGGGAGACCTATAATCTTGGCAAGAGATTCATTGTTTTATGATGTATCACGATATCTTGATGTTTATTTGCAACCGGTGATCCAGGCTGAAAATACTTATCTTCAGGATACAACTATGTTCCTTAATAAGTTAAATGAAGTAGAATTTTCACTGGATGGATGTTGGATGTGTACTATAGACATTGTAAGTCTGTACACCAACATACCACACGATAGAGGTATTGAAGCAACTAAGAGGTTATTGACGAACAACCCCAAATATGTGGGACCAGATTTGGACTTTCTTTTGGGGCTTTTAGGATTAGTCCTAAATAGGAATTATTTTTTGTTTAATGGGGAGATGTTTATACAGCTCCTTGGCTGTGCGATGGGGTCTTGCGTGGCCCCGGCATACGCTAATGCGTTCATGTTTTCAGTAGAGAAAGATCTTTTTTTTAGTAACCCGCAATTGTCAGCAAAAATATGTATGTTCTATAGATATATAGATGATATATTTATGTTATGGCATGGTGAAAAATCCGAGTTCATTGATATGATGACAGAAATCAATTTAATGGACCCTAACATCAAATTTACTTTTGAGATCAGTGATAAATGTATCCATTTCCTGGACGTATATGTTAAGATGAATGATGGAAAATTTAATACCACAGTATTTAACAAACCAACTGACTGTAATTCCCTTCTTAATGCTTCAAGTCATCATCCAAGAGCGCTTAAGGAAGGCCTGCCTTACTCTCAATATTTGCGTGTAAGGAGAATTTGTGACAATTCTGTTGATGAAAGTGAACAACTAAATCTCATGACAAAAAGATTCTTGCAAAAAGGGTATTCATCACAGATTCTACATAAAGCAATGAATAGAGCCATGTCTGTTCCAAGATTGGAACTATTGAAGAAGAAAGACAAAAAAGACATCTCAGAAGATAGAATAACTTTCATTAATGAATACTCAACGTCCAGTATGGAAATCACTGGAATAGCTAAGAGACATTGGCCAATCATCACAAGTGATAAAAATCTTTCTCTGCTGCAGAATACTAAATTACTCCCATGTTATAGGAGATCTAAAAATATCCGTGATTGGGTGGTACACACGGATATTACTGATCTGATATCGTCGAAGAACAGTAAGTCACAGCATTTTCTTACTAAGAAGCCAGGAAATTATCGCTGTATTGGCTGCACTACCTGCAGTTTCCTTGAACCAGGAGATACATTTACACATCCCAGAACGGGAAAGAAATTTAAAATTCACCATGTCCTGACATGTACTAGCCTCTATGTCATATATTATATACGCTGCCCCTGCGGCTTACTTTATATTGGAAAGACGGTTTGTACCTTACGTGAACGCATGGCGCAACATAGAAGTGCTATTCGCCAAGCGCTGGAGGGAAAACAAATCGACCAGCCTGTCGCTAAGCATTTTAAGGAGTTTAAACATAATCTTTCAACACTCCGGTATAAAATGATTGATTTTGTTCCTGAAAGCCCCAGAGGAGGAGATCGAGCCAGAATACTGTTGCAGCGAGAAGCACGCTGGATTTATGAACTAAATACAGTGAAACCTTATGGACTTAATGACCAGCTTAGCTTCCATTGCTTCATATAGATTTAGCGATATTGCTATAGCCTTAATTATTAAGGAATGTTTTGATGTATCTATGTATATTGTTGCTTTAAGAAATCAAGTTATGGCAATACTGGTTTTGATATAACCAAAGATTAGAGTCTTTCATGTTGCTACATTGTCTTACAGTATCTGATGGTGAGGGGTTTGTTTACACTGGCCGCTACGCTTCCCTGTAACCTGGCAACCTGACGTCAGGAGACCCGGGACGGGCGCATTACGGTGACGTCAGACGAGACCAGCGCGGGACGCGGCGGCATGAACTGTACACTTGGGTGAAGCTTTAAAAGGTGAGCACATTTGTTTTTATTGATGTCCTGACGAAAATTTATTTACTAAATTGAAACGTTGACTGATTAGACTACATGGTCTGAGTATTTCTTCTTAAAGAATTCCTGCGAGTGCCGCCTGTTCCAGCTGTATGTATGTATATATACATACTGTACACACACAGTATATATATATATATATATGTATATACACTGCTCAAAAAAATAAAGGGAACACTAAAATAACACATCCTAGATCTGAATGAATGAAATATTCTTATTAAATACTTTGTTCTTTACATAGTTGAATGTGCTGACAACAAAATCACACAAAAATTATCAATGGAAATCAAATTTATTAACCCATGGAGGTCTGGATTTGGAGTCACACTCAAAATTAAAGTGGAAAAACACACTACAGGCTGATCCAACTTTGATGTAATGTCCTTAAACCAAGTCAAAATGAGGCTCAGTAGTGTGTGTGGCCTCCACGTGCCTGTATGACCTCCCTACAACCCACACAAGTGGCTCAGGTAGTGCAGCTCATCCAGGATGGCACATCAATGCGAGCTGTGGCAAAAAGGTTTGCTGTGTCTGTCAGTGTAGTGTCCAGAGCATGGAGGCGCTACCAGGAGACAGGCCAGTACATCAGGAGACGTTGAGGAGGCCATAGGAGGGAAACAACCCAGCAGCAGGACCGCTACCTCCGCCTTTGTGCAAGGAGGAACAGGAGGATCACAGCCAGAGCCCTGCAAAATGACCTCCAGCAAGCCACAAATGTGCATGTGTCTACTCAAACGATCAGAAACAGACTCCATGAGGGTGGTATGAGGGCCCGACGTCCACAGGTGGGGGTTGTGCTTACAGCCCAACACCGTGCAGGACGTTTGGCATTTGCCAAAGAACACCAAGAATGGCAAATTCGCCACTGGCGCCCTGTGCTCTTCACAGATGAAAGCAGGTTCTCACTGAGCACATGTGACAGACGTGACAGAGTCTGGAGACACCAAGGAGAACGTTCTGCTGCCTGCAACATCCTCCAGCATGACCGGTTTGGCAGTGGGTCAGTAATGGTGTTAGGTGGCATTTCTTTGCGGGGCCGCACAGCCCTCCATGTGCTCACCAGAGGTAAAAGAAGAAAAGAAGGCTGCGCTACCAGAGGAAAGGACAATATAACTCACTAAATGTGTAAAATCTTAAGACAATTTATTAAAAAACAATAACTCATTAAAAGACAGTATTCTGTGTAGTGATATTATGCCATGTGCATACATAAAGGATAGAGTTTACCCACAGTGTTGGTTCAGGACATATGCTTTGTATTCTATAGGATCCGTTCCAAATTTTGCCCTTGGATGATATAAATGTCCGGTTGTAATCCGCTGTGGAGAGTCCCTTTTAGATGGTATTTAGAGAGTCCAATACAAGTTCCATATGCCGCTAGAGGATTGAGTGCAATGTCCCATGAATGATGAGTACCTAATGCAGTGCGGTAATAGGATGGTGCCTCTCTAGGACTCCTCTGGATAGCTGGAAGATGGTGAGGGCTGGTTCGGGTCCAATTAAAAGTTGTCCTGCTCCAAGGGGTGAATGACTGACGCGTTTCGCTGCATAAACCTTGCAGCTTTTGAAAAAGCTGCAAGGTTTATGCAGCGAAACGTGTCAGTCATTCACCCCTTGGAGCAGGACAATTTTTAATTGGACCCGAACCAGCCCTCACCATCTTCCAGCTATCCAGAGGAGTCCTAGAGAGGCACCATCCTATCACCGCACTGCATTAGGTACTCATCATTCATGGGACATTGCACTCAATCCTCTAGCGGCATATGGAACTTGTATTGGACTCTCTAAATACCATCTAAAAGGGACTCTCCACAGCGGATTACAACCGGACATTTATATCATCCAAGGGCAAAATTTGGAACGGATCCTATAGAATACAAAGCATATGTCCTGAACCAACACTGTGGGTAAACTCTATCCTTTATGTATGCACATGGCATAATATCACTGCACAGAATACTGTCTTTTAGTGAGTTATTGTTTTTTAATAAATTGTCTTAAGATTTTACACATTTAGTGAGTTATATTGTCATTTCCTCTGGTAGCGCAGCCTTCTTTTCTTCTTTTAGTGCAATATATTGGGAGTGACTTCCCTCTAAACATTGGCTGCTGCTTAGCTGAGCATCTAGTCTCATAGCGCCCGAATACCTTTGGGTATTATTTATTACCTTTTTTTTGCTCACCAGAGGTAGCCTGACTGCCATTAGGTACCGAGATGAGATCCTCAGACCTCTTGTGAGACCATATGCTGGTGCGGTTGGCCCTGGGTTCCTCCTAATGCAAGACAATGCTAGACCTCATGTGGCTGGAGTGTGTCAGCAGTTCCTGCAAGACGAAGGCATTGATGCTATGGACTGGCCCGCCCGTTCCCCAGACCTGAATCCAATTGAGCACATCTGGGACATCATGTCTCGCTCCATCCACCACAGACTGTCCAGGAGTTGGCGGATGCTTTAGTCCAGGTCTGGGAGGAGATCCCTCAGGAGACCTTCTGCCACCTCATCAGGAGTGTGCCCAGGCATTGTAGGGAGGTCATACAGGCACGTGGAGGCCACACACACTGCTGAGCCTCATTTTGACTTGGTTTAAGGACATTACATCAAAGTTGGATCAGCCTGTAGTGTGTTTTTCCACTTTAATTTTGAGTGTGACTCCAAATCCAGACCTCCATGGGTTAATAAATTTGATTTCCATTGATAACATTTGCGTGATTTTGTTGTCAGCACATTCAACTATGTAAAGAACAAAGTATTTAATAAGAATATTTCATTCAGATCTAGAATGTGTTATTTTAGTGTTCCCTTTATTTTTTTGAGCAGTGTGTGTGTGTGTGTGTGTATATATATATATATATATATATATATATATATACGTATGTAAAAATGAGATTACACACACATATATCTGTGTGTGTGTAATATCTCTTGATAGATATATATATATATATATAAACAGGTGTATTCAATGTTTTGATGGTTTAATTCATCATCATCATCAGGATAAAAAATACAACTGACACTCACCATCAAATCGCTTCACCTCCCCACCACCGGTACACGTGGGGAGGTGAAGGGATTTGATGGTGAGTATCAGTTGTATTTTTTATCCTGATGACATATATATGGAGCAGGTTCAAGACTTTGGACCAACCACACACTACTACTCAAAAATATCAATGGAAAACTATACCGCAGAAACCGAAATCAACACGGAGAGACGACCCACCATCCGTTAAGACGTTTAACAGATTCTCTTCCTTGCAGAGATTGAGATCCAACAGCAAGAAAGATTTTTTATCTCCACGATCAGGAGCCCGACCGAAAGATACAATAAGAAACTCGCTACAGGAAGTCAGCAGACACGTCTCCCCACTAAAGAGACGCTACACAAAAGAAGAGGAAAACGGGGCGGAAGGGGGAAGAGAAAGCAAAAAGAGAAATCTACAATATCGAATCCGGAAGACAAAGGAATCTTTAATTTATCGACACACAGCTTAATGGAACCTGAAAGTTCTCTCCTTAGCAAAGGACTTTCATTTGCACCCACTGAAGGACTTAATAAGTTTGAAACGTTCATAGATTTGAACAAATTTTTGTGCAAACTTACACTAAATAGACACTTTCTATTAAAGGGAGACGCAATTATCCATAACTATGAGAATAGTTCAAAATCAGGCTTAAAACCAAGATCCAAGTACTATCCGGTGGAGTCCAAAGGAAACAAAATCAGCATCTCTTACGACTTGGTTAAGAAAGACTTATCCAAGACTAATCCGGCACCAGTGATCACTAAGAATTTGATGAATAGGGAGACTGAAGCACTGAAGAAATTACAGAAGAATAACAACATTGTAATAAAGCTGTGGGGGGGTTTAGTGATTCTAGACCGTGACAAATATGTAAAAGAAACTTTACATCTCCTTGGGGGCCCACAACCCCTATGTAACACTATCAGGTGATCCAAAGGACACCTACACAGAAGAATTGAGATTACTTCTCTTACAAGGTTTTAGGAATAATATTATTACGAAAGAAGAGTATCAATTCTTAATGCAATTCAACCCCATCACCCCCATCTTCTACTATCTGCCTAAAATACACAAATGCCTACTTAATCCACCAGGAAGGCCAATAGTTGCAGGGATAGACTCCCTTACATCCAATTTGTCACAGTACAGTATGTAGACATATTACTCAATCCCTATGTCAAGGAACTCTCATCTTATCTCAAGGATACCACTATGGTACTAAACCAGATGAAAACAATAGAGTGGAGAGACACATACTTATGGGTGACAATAGATGTTCAGTCACTTTATACCTGCATCGAACACCACAAGGGGATCCTGGCATGTGGAGATTTTATGGATAAAGATTCCACACTTACAGAAACTCATAAACATTTTATCTGTGATGTAATGAAGTTTATCTTGAGTCGGAATTATTTTACATTTTTAGACAAATTTTATCTTCAGTGCTGTGGTACAGCGATGGGAACTATTTTTGCACCGAGCTATATTAATTTATTTATGGGCAAATGGGAAGAGACTCATATTTACAATACACAGTTCTTTTTGGAACACATTGTTTTTTATAAACGTTACATCGATGACATTTTAATTATATGGAATGGGAGTATTGAACTTTTTAACAATTTTTTTAAAACCCTACAACACAATGACATGAATCTTTCATTTACCTCCAACACAAGTAAAGTTTCTATTGAATTTTTGGATTTAGTCTTAACTGGCGATGGTGAAACAGTATCCACTAAAAATGATATCAAGGAGGTGGACAAGAACAGTTATTTGCACTATAAAAGCAGTCATCACAAAAAATGGAGGAACAATATCCCCTACTCACAGTTCCACAGGAGTAAGAGAAACTGCAGTAAGACTGATGAATGTGAGTAACAGATGGAGATCTACAAGAAAAGATTTGAGGAGAACCTCTACCCCAAGACAATCCTACAAGAAGCAATTACAAGAACCAGGAATCTGGATAGAGGAAACCTTCTACAGTACAAGAGTAGAGATGAGAAGAAAGAGTCTATCGCTTTTATCACAACATGCAACTGCCATGAGAATTCCATCAGGACCTCACTCAGGAAACACTGGGGTATACTCCTGATGGACCCGGTACTAAAAGAACTTCTTCCGGATAAACCCAAACTTGTATTCCATAAATCAAAAAGTATGAAAGACATTCTTGCACCTAGCATGCTGCGTGATCTGCCGCCTGGAAGTAACAACATCTCATTTCCCAAATGTGTTGGAGCATTTAAATGCAGTTGGTTTAACATTTGCAAATACCTGAATCCAAATAGAAGAACATTTAACGGCATGGGAGGCACACAAGTTTTTAAAATAAAAGACTTTATGAACTGCAATACCACATCAGTGGTGTACTTATTGGAATGCACATGCACCAAAAAATATGTAGGAAAGACCAAGAGACCCCTTAAATTAAGGATGCAAGAGCATGTTCGAAATATCAAGAACAAAGTAGATTCACCTTATATAAAGACATTTCAATCTTGTACACAACTCGAATCCAGAAGAACTCTCCTTCAAAGCCATCGAACATGTGCAGCTTGGCGAAAGGGGCGGAGACCTGGTGAACAAATTATCCCACCGGGAAATGTTTTGTATTTTATAACTTAATACGATGTATCCCAGCGGTTTCAATGAAGGATACGAAATCGCCCCATTTCTATGAAGGTGTTCACTAGCAAACACAAAAATCTGTGACACTCCTTCGGTTCTCCTCTATCACATCCTTTTTTTTTTTTCAAAATATTCTTTACCACATTGTATGGTTAATAAAAAATTCTGAATGATACCAGGCTACTCTCTGATGTATGCACTGCAAGATACTGTCATACCACACTGGTTCCACGCCCAAATCCGTCTGATCTTGGACACTAAGCAGTGTAGGGCTTGATCAGTACCATAAGGGAGACCTTTTGGGAAGATCAAGTACTGTACTAACAAGGCCAGAATACTAATCAGATGAAGTGGTATCTATATACACAGATTATGATATTTGCATAGCTTACTATACCCACTCACTAAATATATTAACATCATGTAGACTCTTATGCCACCACCAGTCATCATCACCATTCACAACATCACTTTTGATAATGTCTATACCTTATAAACTTCATCCCTTATACACTCTCACCATTCCTTGAATTATATGTTCATATATATTCTTTATAGTGCACACATCATTATATAATAACCTTGAATACATGTCTCACTTCAGGTTCATTTACCTCTTGCACTTTAGTAAAATAATATAAATTTTAGGTTCACCTGGTGAACTAAGTAATATGGTTCTGGTCTAGCTATAATTGTCTCTATTAATGGGCTGAGATACCAATATAGAATGATAATTATTAATCCAATATTAAAATACCCATTGTGCTGCTAGTATATTTAATATTATTATTATTATTATTTTTATATTTATATTTATTTTTACACTGTGATGGCAATATATACACTGTATATATATATATATATATATATATATATATATATATATATATATATGTACATCACTGTAAAGACAACTTGTCTCCTATTTTATTTATATGTATTATTTACCATAATATACATATTAGTAATGCTTTATATTAATTTCATGTTATGCTGCTGTACACATAATGATCTGCTGAGGTCTGAAGTCCTGGACTCAAAATGGCCACCGCAACCTGGAATTGAAATGACCAGTGAGGGAGATTCCCTAATCAAGCATAATGCCGAGACCGGAAGTGGGGCAGAAGTTGGGAGCCGCAAAGCAGGAAGTATGGCAGAACTCAGCTCACGGACTCCATTCACCCACGGACCAGGAAGTGGGGCGGCCGCGCGTGTGCACTAGATGCTGCCCTTCATCATCCGGGGACCAGAAGTGGGGCACCTGAGCACGCGCAATAGATGTTTAAGGACACAGGAACTGTGGCGGAAATGCCACATACACTGAACAGACTCTTCATCACCCGTGGACCGGAAGTGGGGCACTTGAGCATGCACAATAGATGTTTAAGGACACAGGAAGTTTGGCGGAAATGCCACTTCTCTAATACACTGAACTGTTTCTCATAAATTTTAACATTTACACTGCTTGTTTTTATGTTAACTTAATGCAGAACCTTTTTATGTTATATTCTTGACAGCTCCAACTGCTTTTTAGAAAGAAATGAATCAATCCCTTAGTATATTAATTACAACAGGAAATGATATCATAGCCCATTCCCTTAATTATACCAGGTATAAATTTCATTCCTGGTTAGTTGCTCATCACCCCTTGATAAAGTCGGACAGACGAAACACGTTGGGTGTACCTCACTGATTCTCCACACTAAGATAAGCTCCAAGTTCTCATTTTATAGTCTTGCGCATCTTTTATGTTTTTTGGACCCCTAACTTTTTCTCATATATATTTTTTACTCTGGTCGTAGTTTTATCTCTACACTTCCCATATAGTGCTTATATGTTTTCCTTGAATTGTTTTTATTTGTGTTTTTATTTATAATTGTCGGTCTCAACCTCTGTATTCAGAATAAAATTATTGTTATATTTTTTATTTTATAAAAAATGGGTTCGTCTCATCATGTATAAAAAATAATTTTTGAGCTTTATTATCTATCTCCATATATTTCTTAGCCTTCTTTTTTAATAATTAACAATTTAAACACCGCTGGTCGCTGTACCCCTATCCCTCTATCTATCTATCTATCTATCTATCTATCTATCTATCTATCTATCTATCTATCTATCTATCTATCTATCTTATCTATCTATCTATCTAGAAACCCCACACCTGTAAAAATCTTGCATTTGCTACTGCAACTGTCCAAATTTTATTATGCCATAAGCATCTCACGATTATTTTGTGTCGGATATGCTTTTACCTTTAGACACAGGCATATTATTTCTTAGGATAGGACTATTAGTGATATGAATTATACTAATTATTGGGAAAGTACTAATGCATGTGGATTTGCATACAGAATGCAGATAAATTGAAGATTGTAAGGAGAATCTGTGAATATTAAGGGATTAGAAAAGTTGATAACCCAGGTTTTTTTTCTTTGTCTTTTCCCCCCAGAGGATTGGAAAAAGAATAGAGAGAGAGAGAGATAAAAAAATGTAGGGGGATGGGGGGGGAGTATAATAGGAGAAGGCAGAGTAATGCTGGGTACACATTAAATTTTGTGTACCCAACGCAATGTTATCAGAAACAGGACTACAACTGTAGAATCTTCTTCCCAAGAAGGATGGGCTTGCCGAAGATCTTCTGGCCAATGACCCTTGTAAACCCAAGATTGAGATGCGTAGAACTCACCAGCGGGTCTTCTTGCCTATAATAGCCGCTTTTCCCATAAGGTTGAATGTGCCTAACGGTACTGGGATGCCACCAGTACTTACACCACTGGTACGAGCTCAACCCTGAGTGACCTAAATCAATGTCGGTAAAGAGAAAGACACAGAAAAAGACTAAAAGATAAAGAATAGAAAATACTGGAGAGGAAAAGGCTGAACTGCAGAGGCGCAGAGATTAAAGAAAGAAGGTGAAATAGGACAGACGTATCTGAGAAAAATAATGGATACAAAAAGAGAAAGAGAAGGGGCTAAACACTGAGACACATAGTAAAAAAGGTTACGCAGGAGAACATGTACACATGTGGAGTAGTGATTCAGAGAAAGTGGATCAAAAAATACAATAATGATTCAGAGCATAAACTAACTGACTGGTACTAGGATTAGCACAGAGAGACAAGGGTTCCCGCTGTGACCCAGAACTATGACCATCAAGGAATGAGAGACAGGCATATGATATAAAGGGAACATGAGACAATCACCCAACAAACACAGCCAATCCTCCCCAATTGCATACTCCGTGCAGCTGTCCCGCTGCACGTTTCACAGGTCTCCATCGCAACCCCTTCCACCACAATGGCCAGCATCCCTGGTTGCTAAGGAGCCGGTGGCCAGGGAGCGGAAGTTTGCAAGCATCTGATCACTTAGCAATGACCAGCGGCAGCTCGTGACAAAATCATGAACGATGTGTCGGAATTGGGCACATCATCCACGATATTGTCTAGTGTGTACCTGATTTGACAGGAATGAACCAGTGCAACAAAAGTATTAAGTAGAGGAAGGTAGGGAAACAATGTGGGGAGGTGTCCATGGTCCCCAGGTTCTAATGAATGATTTTGCCGATTTACCAATAACTAGTTACCAGCCCGTCAAAATGATAGGACAAAGGGGGTCATTCAGACCTGATCGCACGCTAGGTTTTGTCGCTGCACTGCGATCAGGTCAGAACTGTGCACCGCAATGAGCAGGCGCATCATACAAATACAAAGCGGATTGTTGCTGGGCGATGGATTGTACAAAGAATCCGTTTGCACAGCCGATCGCAAGCAGATTGACAGGATGAAGGCGTTTTCTGGGAGTGTTTGGAAAAACGCAGACGTGTCCAAGTGTTTGCAGGGCGGGTGTCTGACGTCAATTCCGGTCCCAGATAGGCTGAAGTGATCGCAGCGACTGAGTAAGTTCTGGGCTACTCAGAAACTGCACAAAACTTTTTTGTACCGCCCGGCTGCACATGCGATCGCACACTTGCAAAGAGAAAATAGGACTTTAATTACCTACCAGTAAATCCTTTTCTCATAGTCTTTAGAGCAGGCATGTCCAAACTGCGGCTGTCCAGCTGTTGAGAAACTACACATCCCAGCATGCCCTGACACAGCTTTAGCATTCTCTGACAGCAAAACGGTGTCAGGGCATGCTGGGATATGTAGTTTCATAACAGCTGGAGGGCCGCAGTTTGGACATGCCTGCTTTAGAGGATGCTGAGGTTCCATTTAGTACCATGGGGTATAGACGGGTCCTTTGGAAGCCACTGGCACTTTAAGAGTTTAACAGTGTGGGCTGGCTCCTCCCTCTATGCCCCTCCTACCAGACTCAGTCTAGAAACTGTGCCCAGGGAGATGGAAATACAGATAGTGGTGAGATACACACCAGCCCAAACCGAATTGAAAAACCATGCTGATCAGCATGCAACATGGAGAAACCATGCTAACCAGCATGCAACATGGAGAAACCATGCCAACCAGCAGGCAACATGAAGCAATCATGCCAACCAGGATGAAACATGAAGAAAACATGTTATCTAGCATGAAACAGGAAGCAACCATGCCAATCAGCATGTAACCTGAAGAAACCATGCTAACCATGCATGAAAGAGGAACAGCAACAGCTGAACCAATACTTAACCAAGTAGCAACGCAGGAAAACGAAGCACTAGGCGGGCGCCCAGCATCCTCTACGGACTACGAGAAAAGGATTTACCGGTAGGAAATTTAAATCCTATCTTCTCTTACGTCCTAGAGGATGCTGGGGTTCCATTTAGTACCATGGGGATGTACCAAAGATCCCAGTACGGGAGGTAGAGTGATGAGGATCCTGCAGAACGGAGTGACCAACTTTAGGTCCTCAGATGCCAAAGTATCGAACTTGTAGAACTTCAGCAAACGTGTTCGACCCCGACCCAGCAGCTGGTCGGCAAAGCTGTAAAGCGGAGACACCACAGGAACAACCCACTGTATGAGTAGAGTGGGCCTTCACAGATCTTTGACACGGCAGGCCTGTCGTAGAATAAGCATGCTGGATAGTAAACCCGATCCAGCGAGCAAATGCCTGCTTAGAAGCAGGACACCCAACCGTGTTGGGATCATAAAGGACAAACAGAGCGTCCGACTACCTGTGACAAGAAGACCACTTCACAGAAATTTTCAAAGCCCTCACAACATCAAGGAATGTGAGGTAATTGAGGAGTCAGTAGCCACTGGCACCACAATAGGTTGGTGAAGTGAAAAACCGACACAACCTTTGGAAGAAATTGCTGATGCGTTCGGAGCTCAGCTCTATCTTCATGGAGAACCAAGTAGGGGCTCTTGCATGATAATGCCCCCAATTTCGACACCCATCAAGCAGATGCCAATGCCAACAGTTTGACCACCTTCCAAGTTAGAAACTTGACGTCCACCTCCTGTAAAGGCTCGAACCAATCCGACCGCAGGAACAACTAAGATCCCAAGGTGTCGTAGAAGGCACAAAGGGTGGCTGGATATGTGGAACCCCTATCAAGAAAGTCTGAACCTCAGGGAGAGCAGCCAATTGTTTCTGGAAGAAAATAGACAAGGCCAAAATCTGGATCTTTATGGAGCCCAAGCGTAGGCCTACCACCCCACCTGCTTGCAGCAAGAGGAGAAACCGTCCTAGTTGAAACTCCACCGAAAGAAACTTCTTGGATTCACATCAAGACACGTACTTTTTCCAAGTGCGATAGTAATGTTTAGACGTTATCCTCTTCCTAGCCTGTATCAGGGTAGGAATGACTTTGTTCGGAAAGCCCTTCCAAGCTAAGATCTTGTGTTCAACCTTCATACTGTCAAATGAAGCCGTGGTAAGTCATGAAAAGCAAACTGCCCCTATTGCAGAAGGTCCTCGCGAAGAGGAAGAGGCCTCTGATCTTCCAGCAGTAACTCCAGAAGATCCGCATACCAAGCACTTCTTGGCTAGTCCGGAGCAATGAGGATTGCCTGAGCTCTTGTTCTTTTTATTAGCTTGAGAATCCGTGGGATGAGTGGAAGTGGAGGGAACACTTACACTGACTGGAACACACACGAAGGTACCAGGGCGTCCACCGCCACTGCTTGTGGGTCTTGTGACCTGGAACAGTATCTCCGAAGCTTCTCGTTGAGGCAAGAGGCCATTATGTCTATCTGAGGGACACCCCATCGGCTTCTTATCTCTGCGAATACCGCCGGGCGGAGGCCCCATTCTCCTGGATGCAGCTCGTGTCTGTTGAGGAAGTCTGCTTCCCAGTTGTCCACTCCCGGAATGAAGATTGCTGACAGCACCCGTGCATGCATCTCTGCCCAGAGGAGGATTATTATCACCTCTGACATTGCAGCCCTGCTTTTCATTCCGCCCTGCCTGTTTATATAGGACACCGCTGTGACGTCGTCCGACTGAATCTGAACGGCTTGATCTCGCAGAAGATGTGCCACTTGTAGAAGGTTGTTATACATGGCCTTCAGATCCAGAATGTTTATTGGAAGGAGAGATTCCGGAACTGACTGCTTTCCTTGGAAGTTTTCCCCCTGAGCGACTGCTTCCCAACCCCTGAGACTTGCATCCGTGGTTAGATGAATCCAATTCTGAATCCCGAACCTGCTGCCCTCGAGTAGGGAGAAGTTTGCAGCCACCAGAGGAGTGAAATTCTGGCTTTTGGCGACAGGCGTATCCGTTGGTGCATGTGAAGATGAGATCCTGACCATAAGACCAGGATATCCAGTGGGAAAGACCGTACAAGGAATTTTCCGTACTGTCCAGCCTCTTAGGAGGGAACCATCCTCCCCAGAAGGTGAATGCACTGATGAACCGATACCCGGGCTGGCATCAGGACATCCCGGACTATTGAGTGGATCACAAATGCTTTCTTCACCAGTAGAAACACCCTCTGCACTTCCGTGTTGAGAATCATCCTCAGGAAGGAACGCCTCCTTATCGACTTCAAATGCGAAATTGGAAGCTTCAGGATCCACCCAAGATCACAGGACAGTTGATTTGAGTGAGCAACACTCCGTAACAACATCTCCCTGGAGGATGTTAAGGTCGCCCAGATATGGAATTATGGGGGTAATTCTGAGTTGATCGCAGCAGGAACTTTGTTAGCAGTTGGGCAAACCCATGTACACTGCAGGGGAGGCAGATATAACCTGTGCAGAGAGATAGATTTGGGTGGGGTGAGTTCAATCTGCAATCTAAATTGCAGTGTAAAAATAAAGCAGCCAGTATTTACCCTGCACAGAAACAAAATAACCCACCCAAATCTAACTCTCTCTGCAAATGTTATATCTGCCCCCCCTGCAGTGCACATGGTTTTGCCCAACTGCTAAAAAAATTTCCTGCTGCGATCAACTTGGAATTACCCCCTATGTCCACTCCTGGTTTGTGGCGCGGGAGTATAAAGGCTGCCATGGCCCTGATGAACACGCCCGGTGTTGCGTAGAAGCCAAGTTCAATGTTTGGAACTGGAAGTGACATAGTTGTAGTGCAACCTTAGATAGGCCTAGAGAGGCGGCCAGATTGGAATGTGAAGTACGCACCCCTGATATCCCGGGATACCAGGAATTCCTCTACATCTCGAGCAGAGATCACCACTCCCAGACTCCATCCTGAATTGAACACCCACCAGTAGGGAATCAATGACCCCAGGTTTGAATAGTAACCCCTGTTACGTAAATGAGGTGGAACTGGAATAATGACATTAGTTTGACAAATGTTATGATAGCATCCAGCAGCAGTACACTTTCTGCCTGAGAAGCTAGTAAGCCTGTTTTGAATAATCTGTGAGGCGGGAATACTAGAAATTCTAGTCTGCACCCCTGGGCAACCCAACTGTTTCCAGGGGTCTAGGCAGGATATCACCCAGATGTGTTACTGAATCTCTTTAGTCTCGCTCCCACCTGCCTGATCCCCAGGCAGTGAGGTCCACCAACAAACCGAAGGGTTTGAAAAAGGCCGAATTTGAAATCCGTCCCTGGGAACCTGGCGGCGCAGGTTTTCTGGATTTCCCCAATGTCCTGTAAAGAAAGTGGAGGAATATGTGGAATCATGTTAGAAGGAATTGCAGTGTAGGTGTAGGATATAATTTCCTGGTCTGTGTAGCTGCGGAAGGAAGACATACCGACTTACCCGCAGTTGACATGGATAATCACGTATCCCTTGCGTCCCAACAGGGAATTACCTGTGAAGGGCGGACCTGTCATACCTTACTCGGATTCTGTATCCGCAGTCCATTGGTTTAGCCACCGTCCCCTGCGTGACAAAACTGCCAGAGCAGTGGTCCCTGCGTTATGCAGGTCTATCTCCTTCATGGCGTCCAGCCGTGAAACCTGTAGAAACCTGTATGTGACATAGAAACAAGTACGAGTCACTTCTACACATAGAATCTAAATCATCAAGTAAGGAGCCTGACCACGTTACAATAGCCCCAGAGATGTACGCAAAAGTGGGTCTCCGAGTCACACCTGCAGCAGTGTACAGTATTAGAGATTAGTCTCAATAAGTGACCCGCCTTTATGGAGGTTGTACCAGGGACAGGTAAGACAACCATATTTGACAATTTAGACACTCTATAGGGATGTGGATAATAACTCTGGGTGTACTCAGGTTTTCCCAAATAAGGAGTTTAGCTCCCTACACAGTGGGAAGGCATTTTATTATATACATATAATAACATTCCTCATCCCTAATAGCCTCAAAATAAGAATTTACTTACCGATAATTCTATTTCTCGGAGTCCGTAGTGGATGCTGGGGTTCCTGAAAGGACCATGGGGAATAGCGGCTCCGCAGGAGACAGGGCACAAAAAGTAAAGCTTTCCGATCAGGTGGTGTGCACTGGCTCCTCCCCCTATGACCCTCCTCCAAGCCAGTTAGGTACTGTGCCCGGACGAGCGTACACAATAAGGGAGGAATTTTGAATCCCGGGTAAGACTCATACCAGCCACACCAATCACACCGTACAACTTGTGATCTAAACCCAGTTAACAGTATGATAACAGCAGAGCCTCTGAAAAGATGGCTCACAACAATAATAACCCGATTTTTGTAACTATGTACAAGTATTGCAGATAATCCGCACTTGGGATGGGCGCCCAGCATCCACTACGGACTCCGAGAAATAGAATTATCGGTAAGTAAATTCTTATTTTCTCTATCGTCCTAGTGGATGCTGGGGTTCCTGAAAGGACCATGGGGATTATACCAAAGCTCCCAAACGGGCGGGAGAGTGCGGATGACTCTGCAGCACCGAATGAGAGAACTCCAGGTCCTCCTTAGCCAGGGTATCAAATTTGTAGAATTTAGCAAACGTGTTTGCCCCTGACCAAGTAGCTGCTCGGCAAAGTTGTAAAGCCGAGACCCCTCGGGCAGCCGCCCAAGATGAGCCCACCTTCCTTGTGGAGTGGGCATTTACATATTTTGGCTGTGGCAGGCCTGCCACAGAATGTGCAAGCTGAATTGTATTACACATCCAACTAGCAATAGTCTGCTTAGAAGCAAGAGCACCCAGTTTGTTGGGTGCATACAGGATAACAGCAAGTCAGTTTTCCTGACTCCAGCCGTCCTGGAACACATTTTCAGGGCCCTGACAACATCTAGCAACTTGGAGTCCTCCAAGTCCCTAGTAGGTGCAAGGCACCACAATAAGCTGGTTCAGGTGAAACACTGACACCACCTTAGGGAGAGAACTGGGGACGAGTCCGCAGCTCTGCCCTGTCCGAATGGACAAACAGATATGGGCTTTTTTGAGAAAAAACCACCAATTTGACACTCGCCTGGTCCAGGCCAGGGCCAAGAGCATGGTCACTGTTCATGTGAGATGCTTCAAATCCACAGATTTGACTGGTTTTAAACCAATGTGATTTTAGGAATCCCAGAACTACGTTGAGATCCCACAGTGCCACTGGAGGCACAAAAGGGGGTTGTATATGCAATACTCCCTTGACAAACTTCTGGACTTCAGGAACTGAAGCCAATTCTTTCTGGAAGAAAATCGACAGGGCCGAAATTTGAACCTAAATGGACCCCAATTTGAGGCCCATAGACACTCCTGTTTGCAGGAAATGCAGGAAACGACCGAGTTGAAATTTCTTTGTGGGGCCTTCCTGGCCTCACACCACGCAACATATTTTCGCCACCTGTGGTGATAATGTTGTGCGGTCACCTCCTTTCTGGCTTTGACCAGGGTAGGAATGACCTCTTCCGGAATGCCTTTTTCCCTTAGGATCCGGCTTTCCACCGCCATGCCGACAAACGCAGCTGCGGTAAGTCTTGGAACAGACATGGTACTTGCTGAAACAAGTCCTTTCTTAGCGGCAGAGGCCATAAGACCTCTGTAAGCATCTCTTGAAGTTCCGGGTACCAAGTCCTTCTTGGCCAATCCGGAGCCATGAGTATAGTTCTTACTCCTCTACGTCTTATAATTCTCAGCACCTTAGGTATGAGAAGCAGAGGAGGGAACACATACACCGACTGGTACACCCACGGTGTTACCAGAACGTCCACAGCTATTGCCTGAGGGTCTCTTGACCTGGCGCAATACCTGTCCCATTTTTTGTTCAGACGGGACGCCATCATGTCCACCTTTGGTATTTCCCAACGGTTTACAATCATGTGGAAAAAACTTCCCGATGAAGTTTCCACTCTCCCGGGTGGAGGTCGTGCCTGCTGAGGAAGTCTGCTTCCCAGTTTCCATTCCCGGGATGAAACACTGCTGACAGTGCTATCACATGATTTTCCGCCCAGCGAAAAGTCCTTGCAGTTTTTGCCATTGCCCTCCTGCTTCTTGTGTCGCCCTGTCTGTTTACGTGGGCGACTGCCGTGATGTTTTTCCCACTGGATCAATACCGGCTGACCTTGAAGCAGAGGTCTTGCTAAGCTTAGAGCATTATAAATTTACCCTTAGCTCCAGTATATTTATGTGGAGAAAAGTCTCCAGACTTGATCACACTCCCTGGAAATTTTTTCCTTGTGTGACTGCTCCCCAGCCTCTCGGGCTGGGCTCCGTGGTCACCAGCATCCAATCCTGAATGCCGAATCTGCGGCCCTCTAGAAGATGAGCACTCTATAACCACCACAGGAGAGACACCCTTGTCCTTGGATATAGGGTTATCCGCTGATGCATCTGAAGATGCGATCCGGGCCATTTGTCCAGCAGATCCCACTGAAAAGTTCTTGCGTGAAATCTGCCGAATGGAATTGCTTCGTAGGAAGCCACCATTTTTACCAGGACCCTTGTGCAATGATGCACTGTTTTTAGGAGGTTCCTGACTAGCTCGGATAACTCCCTGGCTTTCTCTTCCGGGAGAAACACCTTCTTCTGGACTGTGTCCAGAATCATCCCTAGGCACAGCAGACGTGTCGTCGGATCAGCTGCGATTTTGGAATATTTAGAATCCACCCGTGCTGTTGTAGCAGTATCCGAGATAGTGCTACTCCGACCTCCAACTGTTCCCTGGACTATGCCCTTATCAGGAGATCATCCAAGTAAGGGATACTTAAGACGCCTTTTCTTCGAAGAAGAATCATCATTTCGGCCATTACCTTGGTAAAGACCCGGGGTGCCGTGGACAATCCAAACGGCAGCGTCTGAAACTGATAGTGACAGTTCTGCACCACGAACCTGAGGTACCCCTAGTGAGAAGGGCAAATTTGGGACATAGAGGTAAGCATCCCTGATGTCCCGGGACACTATATAGTCCTCTTCTTCCTGGTTCGTTATCACTGCTCTGAGTGACTCCATCTTGATTTGAACCTTTGTAAGTGTTCAAAAATTTTTTTAGAATAAGTCTCACCTAGCCTTCTGGCTTCAGTACCACAATATAGGGTGGAATAATACCCCTTTTCTTGTAGTGGGAGGGGTAATTTAGTTATCACCTGCTGGGAATACAGCTTGTGAATTTTTTCCCATACTGCCTCCTTGTCGGAGGGAGACCTTGGTAAAGCAGACTTCAGGAGCCTGCGAAAGGGAAACGTCTCGACCTTCCAATCTGTACCCCTGGGATACTACTTGTAGGATCCAGGGGTCCTGTACGGTCTCAGCGCCATGCTGAGAACTTGTCAGAAGCGGTGGAACGCTTCTGTTCCTGGGAATGGGCTGCCTGCTGCAGTCTTCTTCCCTTTCCTCTATCCCTGGGCAGATATGATCTTATAGGGACGAGAGGACTGAGGCTGAAAAGACGGTGTCTTTTTCTGCAGAGATGTGACTTAGGGTAAAAAACGGTGGATTTTCCAGCAGTTGCCGTGGCCACCAGGTCCGATGGACCGACCCCAAATAACTCCTCTTCCTTTATACGGCAATACACCTTTGTGCCGTTTGGAATCTGCATCACCTGACCACTGTCGTGTCCATAACATCTTTTGGCAGTTATGGACATCGCATTTACTCATGATGCCAGAGTGCAAATATCCCTCTGTGCATCTCGCATATATAGAAATGCATCCTTTAAATGCTCTATAGTCAATAAAATACTGTCCCTGTCAAGGGTATCAATATTTTTAGTCAGGGAATCCGACCAAGCCACCCCAGCTCTGCACATCCAGGCTGAGGCGATCGCTGGTCGCAGTATAACACCAGTATGTGTGTATATACTTTTTATGATATTTTTCCAGCCTACTGTCAGCTGGTCCTTGAGGACGGCCCTATCTATAGACGGTACCGCCACTTGTTTTGATAAGCGTGTGAGCGTCTTATCCACCTTAAGGGGTGTTTCCCAACGCGCCCTAACTTCTGGCGGGAAAGGGTATACCGCCCATAATTTTCTATCGGGGGGAACCCACGCATCATCACACACTTTATTTAATTTATCTGATTCAGGAAAAACTATGGTAGTTTTTTCACATCCCACATAATACCCTCTTTTGTGGTACTTGTAGTATCAGAAATATGTAACACCTCCTTCATTGCCTTTAACGTGTGGCCCTAATAAGGAATACGTTTGTTTATTCACCGTCGACACTGGATTCAGTGTCCCTGTCTGTGTCTGTGTCGACCGACTAAAGTAAACGGGCGTTTTAAAACCCCTGACGGTGTTTTTGAGACGTCTGGACCGGTACTAATTTTTTGTCGGCCGTCTCATGTCGTCAACCGACCTTGCAGCGTGTTGACATTATCACGTAATTTCCTAAATAAGCCATCCATTCCGGTGTCGACTCCCTAGAGAGTGACATCACCATTACAGGCAATTGCTCCGCCTCCTCACCAACATCGTCCTCCTACATGTCGACACACACGTACCGACACACAGCACACACACAGGGAATGCTCTGATAGAGGACAGGACCCACTAGCCCTTTGGAGAGACAGAGGGAGAGTTTGCCAGCACACACCAAAAACGCTATAATTATATAGGGACAACCTTATATAAGTGTTTTCCCTTATAGCATCTTAATATATAAGCATATCGCCAAATTAGTGCCCCCCCTCTCTGTTTTAACCCTGTTTCTGTAGTGCAGTGCAGGGGAGAGCCTGGGAGCCTTCCCTCCAGCCTTTCTGTGAGGGAAAATGGCGCTGTGTGCTGAGGAGATAGGCCCCGCCCCTTTTTCGGCGGCCTCGTCTCCCGCTCTTAACGGATTCTGGCAGGGGTTAAATATCTCCATATAGCCTCCGGAGGCTATATGTGAGGTATTTTTAGCCAAAATAGGTATTCATTTGCCTCCCAGGGCGCCCCCCTCCCAGCGCCCTGCACCCTCAGTGACTGCCGTGTGAAGTGTGCTGAGAGGAAAATGGCGCACAGCTGCAGTGCTGTGCGCTACCTTTAGAAGACTGAGGAGTCTTCTGCCGCCGATTCTGGACCTCTTCTTACTTCAGCATCTGCAAGGGGGCCGGCGGCAAGGCTCCGGTGACCATCCAGGCTGTACCTGTGATCGTCCCTCTGGAGCTGATGTCCAGTAGCCAAGAAGCCAATCCATCCTGCACGCAGGTGAGTTCACTTCTTCTCCCCTCTGTCCCTCGTTGCAGTGATCCTGTTGCCAGCAGGACTCACTGTAAAGTAAAAAACCTAAGCTAAACTTTCTCTAAGCAGCTCTTTAGGAGAGCCACCTAGAATTGCACCCTTCTCGGCCGGGCACAAAAATCTAACTGGCTTGGAGGAGGGTCATAGGGGGAGGAGCCAGTGCACACCACCTGATCGGAAAGCTTTACTTTTTGTGCCCTGTCTCCTGCGGAGCCGCTATTCCCCATGGTCCTTTCAGGAACCCCAGCATCCACTAGGACGATAGAGAAACATATATATGCATTATATGGACAAGTGTACACTTTCTAGGGTACGGAGTTGGGGTGAGAGGCACAGCAGTGGGATTTGAAACCCCCCACTTCTCAAAACTGCGGATTCTACCCAGTATGGGATATATGTGAACCGATATAATTTAAAGTACACCTTATGGAGGCCACCCCAGGGGGAACTTCCACAGAAGCCTGAGATGTGTACAGTTTTGAGCATGGTATAGACTCCCCAGGAAAAGATATACATTCCGCAGTACAGGACAAAGTCCCTTAAACATGGTAAAGTGGATTACACATGCACAGGAAATTGTCAACACAGTTTCCCCCTACAGAATATCTTAAGAGAGTCACAGAGCACAAGAAGCCAGCCACAATGCGCCCTTATAGGCTTTTATAAAGATAAAAACCCCGCTGACTAGCGTAACCCATACTTGCCTACTCTCCCGGAATGGCCGGGAGGCTCCCGAAAATCGGGTGACCCTCCCGGCCCCACGGAAGAGCAGACAAGTCTCCCGTTTTTTTAAGTCCCCCCCTGCCCGGCCGCCCACTTTGAGAGTAAAGTGGGCGGTCCGGACAGTAGATGACGCGATTCTTGTTGAATCGCGTCATCATAGTCACGCCCCCTGCTGTAAAATGCCGGTTATCGCGGCATTACAGAGTGGGGGGCGTGGTTTAAATGGGGTCCGCTATAACCCCGCCCTCGTTCCGCCTCCTCCCCGCCCCGTTCCGCCTCCTCCCCGCCCCCTCCTCTCGACATTGCCCTGCCCAGCCCCTCCACTGAGCCGTCCTGGCAGCTCTCTCCCGGAGAGAGCTGCCAGAAGGTAGGTAACTATGGCGTAACCTTAACAGGGTAGCTAGTACATAATATCACTCCCCCCTTGTTTATAACACCTTTTACCTCGGTGTAGTTATGTGGAGGACAGAGTTCCCTGTCAGCATGTGTCTGCAGGGAGAAAATGGCGCTGGTTAGTGCTGGATCTGCTGAGGAGAAGCTCCGCCCCCCTGTAATGGCACGTCTTCCAGCACTTAGAGATTATACTGGCCTAAGGTAATTTTTGCAGCAAACAGTGGGTTAGACCTTGAAAGCTATGTTTGACCAGTGTAGGGTATCGCGCTGGCCCAGGACGCTCCTCACAGCGCCGTACACAGTGTGCTGCTGAGACTTCCAGAGCGCAGCCTGTCAGAGCTGCGCTCCCATCCTTGTACCACCATTCCCACCGGGGACCCACTTACCGGGACTCCGGCGTCAGATTTAACACTCGTCTTTCTTCTGGCTCTGTTAGGGGGTGGCGGCATGCTGCAGGAGCGAGCGGTCGCCTCGGGCGGCTAACGATCATCACCCTCAGGAGCTCAGTGTCCTGTCAGCGGATATAGTGGCCATTAACCTCTCTGGGTTGGACACTACTCACCCCCTAAGTCCCACGAAGCAGGGAGGCTGTTGCCAGCAGCCTGCCTGTAAAATAACAAACTCTAGAAAACAATAAAACTAAGAAAACTCCTAGGAGCTCCCCTAGCTGTGACCGGCTCCTCCGGGCACATTTTCTAAACTGGGTCTGGTAGGAGGGGCATAGAGGGAGGAGCCAGCCCACACTGTTAAACTCTTAAAGTGCCAGTGGCTCCCAAAGGACCCGTCTATACCCCATGGTACTAAATGGAACCACAGTATCCTCTAGGACATAACAGAAAATACACTCCCCTATGGGCGGCGACTATCTGCTCACAGCAGTGCAAAAAAACCCTAGCGAGCGATCAGGTCTGAATGACCCCCAAGTAAGAGTCTGTATCTGTACTTGATTGAATGCAGTAACACTTGAATTGCTCTGTCGGGGGCCATCTAGTGGCCACCAGCATGTAAACACTTTCATTTTCCCCAGAGAGGTAAGGAGCAGTGTTTAGCCTATTATTATATAGGATTCCTGTCCTGTATTCCATGCTGTAGGAGTACCATAGTCAATTAATTACAGCTGCAATAGAAGGTGGAGTTTGAGATTTACATTCGGGTGCTAGTTGACTACTGTAATGTGATGCATGAGCTTGGACTGGTCCTTAGTTGTAGTGGGGGGAAGGCAGCAAGTAATATTTGGGACATACTGTAATGGAAAATCAAGTGAGTACAGAAAAAAAATCAGTTCTCTCTGGGTTGACCAATGGCTAGTGAGTTTTGGGCAAATCCTGCAGATATATATGAAGGTGCCAAAGGTCGAACATCATCTGTAACCTCTGTCTGTGATATCCAGAAACATTTTACTAAGTCTAGATGGAGCATACAGTAGGGCCTGATGCAGAGAAGCAAGCAGTTGCATTCACAACTTTGCATTCGGACACAGCGGATCTGCAAAAATATGCTAATGCAAGTAAGTCACTGGAGCCTTTACAACTGAGTACGAAGACACCGTCGCTGGTTCCGACAACCCCTGAAACTTTTGCTAAAAATCACTCAGCTGTGCAAACATCGGCATTGCATCCACCCCTTAATCAGATCCACAGTAACAGTGGTACCGGAGCTTGTAAGTATTCTCTTTCATTTAAATACACGTGGAGCTTAAGACAGTGCTCTCCCAAGTCTCTGACCTTCGGTATCTTTCAACTGACTCACTAAGATCTGCATCACATCCTATATACAGGATCCGTTCAATTTGCCGGCTGTTGGGATTCCGGCGGTCAGGATGCCGAAGCCGGAATCCCACCCGCAGGCAATTCCACCAGTCGGAATACCAGCGCACAGGGGCTATTTCCACCCCTGGGTGTCCACGACACCCATAGAGTGAGAATAGAACCTGTGGTGAGTAGACAGACGGCCTCCCGCCTGGCGGGATTATGTATGTAATCCCAGAATACTGAGCTCTCAATCCCTGGTTTACTCACTACTGTCCCTTGATCACTGGGATTGAGAGCTCAGAATATAAAAAGGGAAACAGGGCCACATTAGGAAGTAGTGAGGGGTCTGGTCAAAAATCAGGGTTTTTGCAGAGAGTAAAAATAAGATTTTAAACCTACCGGTAACTCTATTTCTCCTAGTTCGTAGATGATGCTGGGGACTCCGTAAGGACCATGGGGTATAGACGGGCTCCGCAGGAGACATGGGCACCTATAAAGAACTTTTAGTATGGGTGTGCACTGGCTCCTCCCTCTATGCCCCTCCTCCAGACCTCAGCTAGAGAACTGTGCCCAGAGGAGATGGACAATACGAGGAAAGGATTTTGTAAATCTAAGGGCAAGATTCATACCAGCCCACACCAATCATATCATATAACCTGGAATACACATAACCAGTTAACAGTATGAACAAACAACAGTAACGGTCCAAGACCGATTCCAACTGTAACATAACCCTTATGTAAGCAATAACCATATACAAGTCTTGCAGATTTTCCGCACTGGGACGGGTGCCCAGCATCCTCTACGGACTAGGAGAAATAGATTTACCGGTAGGTTCAAAATCTTATTTTCTCTTACGTCCTAGAGGATGCTGGGGACTCCGTAAGGACCATTGGGTTCATACCAAAGCTCCCAATCGGGCGGGAGAGTGCGGATGACTCTGCAACACTGACTGAGCAAATGCTAGGTCCTTATCAGCCAGGGTATCAAACTTGTAGAATTTAGCAAAAGTGTTTGACCCCGACCAAGTCGCTGCTCGGCAAAGCTGTAATGCCGAGACGCCTCGGGCAGCCGCCCAAGAAGAGCCCACCTTCCTAGTGGACTGGGCCTTTACTGAATGTGGTAACGGCAATCCAGCCGTAACATACGCCTGCTGAATCGTGTTACAGATCCAGCGAGCAATAGTCTGCTTTGAAGCAGGCCCGCCAATCTTGTTGGCTGCATACAAAACAAACAGAGCCTCTGTTTTCCTAATTCTAGCCGTCCTGGCTCCTGGCTACATAAATCTTTAAGGCCCTGACTACATCCAGGGACCTGGAATCCTCCAAGTCACTCGTAGCCACAGGCACCACAATAGGTTGGTTTATATGGAATGAAGAAACCACCTTAGGTAAAAATAGAGGACGAGTCCTCAATTCCGCTCTATCAACATGAAAAATCAAGTAGGGGCTCTTGTGAGACAAGGCCGCTAATTCTGACACCTGCCTTGCAGATGCCAAGGCCAATAACATGACCACCTTCCAGGTGAGAAATTTCAACTCAACCGTGCTAAGGGGTTCAAACCAGTGTGATTTTAGGAACTGCAACACCACGTTCAGGTCCCATGGTGCCACCGGGGGCACAAAAGGAGGCTGGATGTGAAGCACTCCCTTTACAAAAGTCTGGACTTCTGGAAGAGAAGCCAATTCCTTCTGAAAGAATATCGACAGAGCCGAAATCTGTACCTTTAACAGAGCCTAATTTTAGGCCCATATCCACTCCTGTCTGTAGGAAGTGGAAAAAACGACCCAAATGGAAATCTTCCATAGTAGCATTCTTGGTTTCACACCAAGAGACATATTTCCGCCAGATACGGTGATAATGTTTTGCCGTCACCTCCTTTCTAGCCTTTATTAGAGTAGGTATGACCTCTTCCGGAATACCCTTCTCAGCTAGGATCCGGCGTTCAACCGCCATGCCGTCAAACTTAACCACGGTAAGTCTTGGAACATGCAGGGCCCCTGCTGCAACAGGTCCTCCCTTAGAGAAAGAGGCCAAGGATCTTCTGTGAGCATCTCCTGAAGATCTGAGTACCAGGCCCTTCAAGGCCAGTCTGGAACAATGAGTATTGTCTGTACTCTTTTTCGCCTTATGATCCTCAACACCTTTGTGATGAGAGGAAGAGGAGGAAACACGTAGACCGATTGGAACACCCATGGCGTTACCAGAGCGTCTACTGCTATTGCCTGAGGGTCCGGGAACCTGGCACAATACCTCCGAAGCTTCTTGTTGAGGCGTGACGCCATCATGTCTATTTGAGGAACTCCCCAAAGACCCGTTATCTCTGCAAAGACTTCTTGATGAAGTCCCCACTCTCCTGGATGGAGATCGTGTCTGCTGAAGAAGTCTGCCTCCCAGTTGTCCACACCCAGAATGAAGACAGCTGACAGAGCGCTTACGTGATTTTCCGCCCAGCGAAGAATCCTGGTGGCTTCTGCCATCGCGACTCTGCTATTTGTCCCGCTTTGGCGGTTCACATGAGCCACTGCTGTGACATTGTCCGATTGAATCAGCACCGATAGGTTTCGAAGAAGACTCTCCGCTTGTCGAAGGCCGTGGTATATAGCCCTTAATTCCAACACGTTGATGTGCAGGCAGGACTCCTGGCTTGTCCATAGTCCTTGAAAATGTCTTCCTTGGATGACTGCTCCCCATCCTCGGAGGCTCGCATCCGTGGTTACCAGAACCCAGTCCTGAATGCCGAATCTGCGACCCTCTAGGAGATGAGCACTTTGCAGCCACCATAGAAGAGACACCCTGGCCCTGGGGGACAGTGTTATCTTTTGATGTAATTGTAGATGGGACCCGGACCATTTGTCCAGAAGGTCCCATTGAAACGTCCTCGCATGGAACCTGACGAAGGGGATGGCCTTGTAGGCTGCCACCATTTTCCCCAGAACACGAGTGCATTGATGAACTGACACTCTTTTTGGCTTTAGCAGGTCTCTGACCATGTTCTGGAGGTCCTGGGCTTTTTCCAATGGGAGAAAAACCTTCTTTTGTTCCGTGTCCAGTATCATACCTAGGAACGCTAGTCGAGTTGTTGGAACCAACTGTGACTTCGGTAGATTGAGAATCCAACCGTGTTGCTGGAGTACTCTCAGAGAGAGTGACACGTTTCTCAGCAATTGCTCTTTTGATCTCGCCTTTATCAGGAGATCGTCCAAGTATGGGATAATTGTGACTCCTTGCTTGCGCAGGACCACCATCATTTCCGCCATTATCTTGGTGAAAATCCTCGGGGCCGTGGAAAGCCCAAACGGCAACGTCTGAAACTGGTAATGACAATCCTGTACAGCGAATCTCAGGTACTCCTGATGAGAGGGATATATGGGGACATGAAGGTAAGCATCCTTTATGTCCAGTGACACCATAAAATCCCCCCCCCCCCTCCACGCTGGCTATTACCGCTCGGAGCGATTCCATCTTGAATTTGTATCTTTTCAAGTACAGGTTTAGGGATTTTAGATTTAAAATGGGTCTGACCGAACCATCCGGCTTCGGGACCACAAAGAGGGTCAAATAGTACCCTTTTCCCTGTTGGTTCAGGGGAACCCTGATAATTACTTGCTGTTGACACAGCGTTTGAATTGCAGCTAACACTACATCCCGCTCTGGGGTAGAAGTTGGTAAGGCCGACTTTAAAAATCGGCGTGGGGGCACCTCTTCGAATTCCAGTTTGTAGCCTTGGAAAACTATTTCCAACGCCCAAGGATTCACGTCTGACCTGACCCAGACCTGGCTGAAGAGTCGAAGGCATGCCCCCACTGGTGCGGACTCCCGCAGGGGAGCCCCAGCGTCATGCAGTGGGTTTTGTAGAAGCCGGGGAGGACTTCTGTTCCTGGGCACCAGCCGAAGCAGGTGTTCTCTTTCCTCTACCCTTACCTCTGGCAAGGAAGGAGGATCCCACCTCTTCTGGACTTTTGCGACCGAAAGGACTGCATGTGATATTGTGGAGTTTTCTTTTGCTGTTGGTGAATAAAAGGTAAAAAGGTAGATTTACACGCGGTAGCTGTGGAAACCAGGTCCGCGAGCCCATCCCCAAACAACACGTCACCCTTATAGGGTAAAACCTCCATATGCTTTTTCGAATCCGCATCACCCGTCCATTGGCGGGTCCATAAGGATTGTCTCGCTGAAATAGCCATGGCATTGGCTCTGGAACCCAGCAACCCAATGTCCCTTTGAGCGTCTCTCATATACAAGACTGCGTCTTTAATATGGGCTAGAGTTAACAAAATAGCATCCCTATCTAGGGTATCAAGGTCAGCCGACAGGGTATCTGTCCAACCTGCAACTGCGCTACATACACATGCCGACGCAATTGCTGGTCTGAGCAAAGCACCAGTATGTGAATAAATAGACTTTAATGTAGTCTCCTGCCTGCGGTCCGCAGGGTCCTTGAGGGCCGCTGTGTCTGGAGACGGCAGCGCCACTTTCTTGGACAGGCGTGTTAAAGCCTTGTCCACAGTGGGAGAGGATTCCCAACGTACCCTGTCCTGTGTAGGGAAAGGGTATGCCATATTAATTCTTTTGGGAATCTGCAGCCTCTTATCTGGAGTCTCCCAAGCTTTTTCAAATAACTCGTTAAGTTCATGAGATGGGGGAAAGTTTATTATCTGTTTCTTTCCCTTAAACATGTGTACCCTCGTGTCTGGAACAGAGGGTTCATCAGCAATATGCAACACATCTCTTATTGCTATAATCATACACTGAATGCTCTTTGTCACCTTAGGGTGCAATCTAGCTTCATCATAGTCGACACTGGAATCAGAGTCCGTGTCAGTATCTGTGTCCACAATTAGTGACAAGGGACGCTTTTGAGACCCCGACGGGTCCTGTGAGTCGGTCCAATCCGAGGATTGACACCCTGATGCCTCCCTGGATTCAACTTTATCTAGCCTCTTATGTAAAGATGCCACACTTGCATTCAACATATGCCACATGTCCATCCATTCCTGAGTCGGCACTACCGACGGGGACACACCACTCATCTGCTCCACCTCCTCCTTGGAGAAGCCTTCCACTTCAGACATGCCGACACGCACGTACCGACACCCCACACACACAGGGATATACCTATAAGGGGACAAATCCCCAACCAGGCCCTTAGGAGAGACAGAGAGAGAGTATGCCAGCACACACCCAGCGCCAAACTGGAAAATCCAGACAGCGCTTTTATATTATTATATAATGCCAATCTTCCCACTCACTGCGCTCCAATGTGCCCCCCTCCTCTTTTTCAGCCCTCTGAAGTGTTCAGCAGGGGAGAGTCCGGGGAGCCAGCGTTCTCTGCAGCCTCTGTGGAGAAAATGGCGCTGGTTAGTGCTGAGGGATCAAGGGCTTCGGTCCCTCTTCAATTTTAATAAAATGGCGGGGGATCATCTATTTGCTGCCTCCGCAGCCTAATGTGACCTTTTTTGCCCAAAAACGAGGTTTATTGCTGCCCAGGGCGCCCCCCCTGCACCCATCAGTGCTTTCTGTGTGTGGGAGCAATGGCGCGCAGCTTACCGCTGCGCGCTTTACCTCATGAAGATCTGAAGTCTTCTGCCACCTTTGACGTCTTCTTGCTTCTCATACTCACCCGGCTTCTATCTTCCGGCTCTGTGAGGAGGACGGCGGCGCGGCTCCGGGACGAACCCCAGGGTGAGACCTGTGTTCCGACTCCCTCTGGAGCTAATGGTGTCCAGTAGCCTAAGAAGCAGAGCCCTTAAATTCTTAAGAAGTGGGTCTGCTCCTCTCCCCTCAGTCCCACGATGCAGGGAGTCTGTTGCCAGCAGTGCTCCCTGAAAATAAAAAACCTAACAAAATTATTTTTTCCACAGAAAACTCAGGAGAGCTCTCTGCAGTGCACCCTTCTCCTCTGGGCACAGGATCTAACTGAGGTCTGGAGGAGTGGCATAGAGGGAGGAGCCAGTGCACACCCATACTAAAAGTTCTTTATAGGTGCCCATGTCTCCTGCGGAGCCCGTCTATACCCCATGGTCCTTACGGAGTCCCCAGCATCCTCTAGGATGTAAGAGAAATTTCTACAAGAATTGCTAAAAATTTCTGAGAGATTCTGAGATTCTAAGATCTGTGTAGATAGAGTAAAAGAGTATGCAATGGGTAAGGTCATTGGAAACCTGATACCGCCAACCCACCAAGATGCGGAAATTGAAGTGTCAAGGCCTGTAGTAAAAGAAGGGTAACCAAAGATGGGGATGGGGGTCGATGAATCCAGAGCGAGATCAAAAATATTTTTGGATCTATCCCATACTGGGTTATTACTGGGAGGGATATTTCAGTTGCGGGTTGTTGTGGATGAGGGAGTCACAGGAGAGACCTTAGTGAGAACACATGAATATTGGGGGTAATTCTGAGTTGATCGCAGCAGCAAGCTTGTTAGCAATTGGGCAAAACCATGGCCCTCATTCCGAGTTGTTCGCTCGCTAGCTGCTTTTAGCAGCATTGCTCACGCTAAGCCGCCGCCTACTGGGAGTGAATCTTAGCTTTGCAGAATTGCGAACGAAAGATTCGCATAATTGCGAATAGAAATTTATTTGCAGTTTCTGAGTAGCTCGGGACTTACTCTGCCACTGCGATCAGTTCAGTCAGTTTCGTTCCTAGTTTGACGTCACAAACACACCCAGCGTTCGCCCAGACACTCCCCCGTTTCTCCAGCCACTCCCGCGTTTTTCCCAGAAACGGCAGCGTTTTTCCGCACACACCCATAAAACGGCCAGTTTCCGCCCAGAAACACCCACTTCCTGTCAATCACACTCCGATCACCAGAACGATGAAAAATCCTCGTTATGCCATGAGTAAAATACCTAACTTTTGTGTAAAATAACGAAGCGCATGCGCTCTGCGAACCTTGAGCATGCGCAGTAAGCGACTAATCGCAATATAGCGAAACTCGGCAACGAGCGAACAACTCGGAATGAGGGCCCATGTGCACTGCAGGGGGGGCAGATGTAACATGTGCAGAGTGAGTTAGATTTGGGTGGGTTATTTTGTTTCTGTGCAGGGTAAATACTGGCTGCTTTATTTTTACACTGCAATTTAGATTTCAGTTTGAAAACACCCCACCCAAATCTAACTCTCTCTGCACATGTTATATCTGTCCCCCCTGCAGTGCACATGGTTTTGCTCAACTGCTAATAAATTTGCTGCTGCGATCAACTCAGAATTAGGCCCATTATCTGTTTAATAGAAACCATCACTTTAGTTGTAAGTACTGTATTTTATACTGCGTTATTAGTGATGATTGGTTGTCTTTTGTCACTGTGCGATACTGAATGAACATAGGACCCAATTCATGTTTGTACGCAGTTGCAATTGTGATTATCTAGGGCTAGGCTATGGAGCTGCTAATGTTAGCAAGTGAAGCTGAAATGAAAAGAGATGCCCACCTGGAGCCATTGCAAACTCATTTGTAATTGCATACACATTCGCAGCCTATACGCAAAAATGAGGTACATTGAGGCTATGGGTTGGTCTATGGCTGCGCAGACACGGCAGTAGCGAAGCAAGTACCATGTTTTTGCATGTACGAGCTCGCAGCTGATGGCAGATACAATTCCTGAATTTCAGGGAGTTTCCTACAGGTCCGCCAGTTTGGTTTCTTAACAAAACAATCCAAATCTGAGTGTTTTTACAGTGGGGATGTGGGCTGTAAAATCCTTTGTGGCAAGGTCTGAGGAATTGTTCTGATTCTAAATATTTACATACATGTGGTTTAATTTAATTGAGAGGTGTTAAAGTGCACCTGTACATACATAGATGGAGAACAAATCCTTGTGCCAAATATAGATTATACTCATGCTAAGCAGCATTAAGGGGAAGTTCAATTCCTTTTTATACCAGCAGATCAATACTAATAATCTCTGATCAAAATAATGAGCTCTCTGATGCTTGTAAATTGTTAAGCAAATGAGCTGTATCATCCAGCATTGGTAATGCCTAATTACTGTAGATTCCCTTGCATGCGTCTGTAGCCTTTCTCCCACATATAAGCATTGCATGGACACAACTTACTGTATTCAAACAGGATGTGGACCACATGGAACGGGGCCCAGCAGGCCGTGAAGAACAGAACGACAATGACCATCATCATTACAGCTCGCTTTTTTTTCCTGGGTAGAAAAACAAGAGACAAACGCGGATGAAATGAGCACTCACCACAATAACACAAGCACCTCTCCTATGACACTTACTGGATTTTACACGTTGAGCATCTGTTCTATACAATCATAGAGGCAGCACATGCTATGACAACATGAGAGGATCCTCGTGCTAGCTCAAACAACATACAATGCTTGTTTTGTTGTTGTAGATTAGTGTTAAAGAGTAACAAAGCTAAAAAAATACTTATTACTAAACTCCATGTAGGAGGCATCTTGTCATGCTTGTCACCTACGTATTTATTAAGATGTAAAGCATTTGCAGTACTTGCGGACTTCAATGTCTATTATTCTCTAACTGAGGACATAGGTGTGCGCAGGGGGGGTTCCTGGTGCGCACAGGCACCCCCTAATGTCTGGCACCCCGATCTCACATGCCTGATGCAGCGATCGCCAAGCAGGCTGATTACTGTCCCCTCTGCGCTACACCCTGTCAGGACTGCATTACTGACGGGATGTCTGGGTTAATCAAGGGTGCCACTGCCACTGGCTTTCAAACTCCCGGCTCCACCTCCATGTACAAAAACAGCGTGATGTGACGTGAGTACGTCATGCTTCTCGAACGCCCACCCGTCACACCCGCCACATGCCCACCTCTCCTTCTATGCTATACCAACGCCAGCCACTGATGAGGATCAGCATGCAGCCAGCATTCCTCTTAGGAAGACAAATTTAATACTGGCAGGCGATCGGCAGCAGCTTTGACACGTTACTCGTTTTTCCAGCAGCAGCAGTACTAGTCTGCGACTGTCAGTGTCAGTGAGTTTTTGACTTGTAAGTAAGCTGCTGGAGCTTGCCGCGGAAAGAGAGGGGGAGCCAGACCAGGCTGAGGAGGAGCAGTGTAATTGCAGTCAGTGAGTGCCATCAGGGCTGATTGTTTGGTGCACACCACAACATCTGACAATGTATCTGCTTTATTAGGATTGGTACAAGGGTGGATATTTTATATTGCGTTGACCGTCAATAGATGGTACTAGACACACCCCTCCAACGGTGCACCCCCTAATAAAATGTGCTGCGCACGCCTATGACTGAGGATCTGGGGCCTGAGTCACCCGCAGGTCCAAATGCGGTCACATCCAGTGATTTTTCCCATTAGGGCTGAGTGCATACACATCTTAGTGAACATGCGTGCAAATTTTGATTCAGAGTTGTACCCATCTCAGCTGTTTCTATGAGGCCACTAAATGTGCATCTCTGGGTGTGCATTGTGGATGCCAAAGTCAGACACACCTAGCTGCATGTTGGAGGTGTAAGTGCCAATGATAATTATGACGTACTGTATACTCTCAGCAGGCATCTGGAGTTACAGTCACATTATGTGTGACTCAGGCCCGTGGTTCATGAATCCTCTGCTCCTGAACTTCCTGCTTACTGCATGGCTGCAGCGGACACTGCAAGCATGCCAGGTTCTGTGCACTACAGCCCACACTGGGACATGCCCAGGTCTTCAGTAAAAGATGCCGAAGAGCATTAACAAACAGGGCAGTCATCAGGGGGGGACTGTGGGGACTGGTGTCCCGGGCCCTTATAGAGATGAGGGCCCACTCCTGGCTCCTACTGCCAATACCTGGAGAGCTGCACAGGCAGCGCAACAACAACGGGCTGTAACATCACATAGAGGTGGAGCAGTGTGGCAGAACTTTTTTTTGGTGGGGGGGCCCTGGCTTATTTTGTCAGTCCCGGGCCCCACAATTTCTTGTGGCAACCCTGTTTACAAGCCTATATATTATTAATGTTCAACTATTTTAAAGGACCAAAAGGCCATCAACATTTAATACTGAGGAGCCGAACACTGCTATAATCTATTATCTTTGTATGCAATTTAAAGATTGTTTATTTTTCTGTAAAGGGGATCAGTCATCTACACACTGTGGAGGATGTGCAGCTTCCATTTGTCTTCTCTAAAGGCTGAAGGGAATGATTCTGAGTCATACATAAATGGTCACAATTCCTGCAATTGGGGGTCCAATGATCGGACGCATCTAAGTCACTGCACAGCACCCAGCCCTCCACTTGTGAATGAATCCATTTTAGCTAGTATCAGCATTTGCACCTGCCCCATCTCTCATACAGGGGATCAGACTTTTACGACAGATTTCTGTGTACTCTCTGTATATTAGGGCGCAATTTGGAGCAGACTCTGCATGATAATTAGAAGTGGTAATACAATGTATAATGATACACACCAGGCACAAAATTAGGGGTTCTGTCCTCACATGGGGTGAGGCCTTGTGGGAAATAAGATGCCTCCAAGCCACAATCCTGTTTTCATCAAGTTGTGGACATACCCAGCACTCTAGGAGCTCAGCTGCTGAACACGCCCCCAGTACCTCTTTCCCGTGTATAGAGACTGTGTGCATGCGCAAGGCATCTATTAACCACAAATCAGTAGGTAAGAGAGTACCGCCCAACCTCCCCCCACCGTGGGATGGCGGGACAGTGCCCAAAAACGTGAATGTCCAACCAAAATCAGGATGGTTGCGTAACTTGCGTTTTGAAAAATGCCTTGTAGGTTCAGGTGGGATGCACAGGGGGTTTGGTGCGATTCATGGCATCAGGGACACAATGCAACCATTCACCTGAAATTTCATCATGTACCCCCAAACTGACCACTTACAGTGTGGCGGATCCAGGGGTGGGGCATCAGCGCAATCCCCATGTATGACTCCTCACTTGCAGCATAGCCACAGCTGCACATCAAACACTGATCCCCCTTCCCAGATCAACCCCTGCCCACCCCACTGAGGATGCAAGCGCCTCCAGAAGGCTGGACTACTATCTTAGGAGCCTGGGAAATATTCATGGAACACGTGAGTCTCCTGTACATTCTGGGCAAGGGTGGAATAAACCCCTTATTTCCTTAGCAAAAATAAAAACAACCGTCAGCTTTATTTTTATGATGCCGCACATTTCTCCTGACTGTAAATGATACAATTGGCAGTAATACAGTATTTATTATTTATAAATAGTTTTCTCTTGCATGAAATACATTTCTACTCTAGTTATTAATTAAACTGGCCTCTGAAACGGAATCTTTTCATCAGCATTAAGTGATGTAAATAAGCAACAAGCTGTAATGATGAATGTGTGTTCCAGTATTACACTTCACTCCTCTTATTGGTATCCCAAGGTTAAGCAAGTTAAAAGGCAAGAGCTAGTGAAGTGGATTATCTTTCATCATTATATTCCATTTATATATACTGTACAAAATGGCAGCAACTGTATCTTGTATGCTTGTAATGAAATAACCATTGTTGTGCAATACTGTCATTTAAAAAAAGCCACAATTTATTACCAACTTGTGCACAGGTGTGTCCACTTACATCTAGCTTCCCTGCATGTTACACAGCCCGCGTCACTTGGTAGCGTCACGCATCTTTTTTTATGCAATTTTTTCCATTAAAATGCATCTTGTTCGCAAACTAACGTGAATATGACGCACGTTGCTGATTAAAATAATATGCGCCATGCCTGTATTCTGTGTATGACTGCGGCTGTATCTGCATAAATAATTTTACACTACTGCACAGTATTTTCATAGAAAACACATTTCATATGCAGATACAGCCGCAGTCGCACACAGAATATAGGCATGCCGCATATCATTCTAATTAGTAGAGTCTGCTTGTGCGGACACATTTTCTACAAAAAAGATGCACAATGCTAATGGAGTTGCATGGGACCGGTCAACTCACTCACACCAGGCATCTCCCGCTGCATGGCGTATTGCGGCCATATGTATAAGTATACATCTGTAGCCGTCATATATGAAAAAAAGACTCAAATGTAAACCAATTTGTATAATGTTGTTTTTAGTTGGAATAATACCCAATTTTATTTTATGCTGTTTCATTGATGTATTTAATTTAGATTATATATTTTTTTGCCACTTAGAAGACAAAAGATGAGATTCTAATAATAGTTCACCCCTCACCTTACTGCTGCCTAGGTATTATTTCTGGCAGGCAGAGAAGCATAAATCACAATTTGTATTTGTCTTTGTAGTGTTTCTGCCAGCATCTCCAAAATGCCTCCACACCAGTAGTGCATGTACTGTGTGAATAGGAGAGCCCTAAATCTGGTAGGAACAGTGGGTATTACCAGTGGTAGCCATCAATGATGCTGTCCTGAGATGGCTTCTCCATGCAAGGCATGGGGAAGCTACAGTAGATGCCATGTATTTAACCATATCTCCCAAAATGTGAATATCTGAACATGGGACTCCTTGCAGCCTCTCCCAGCACAATGTGAATGATGCAACAGCCACAGCTCTATGGTTCCAGACTGTGCACTATGATCAGGTTCCAGACTGTGCACTTACGCATATAATACAAGTGCACAGTCTGGAACCTGATCCCAAGAGGAAGGTGTGGGCCCTTAGGCAGTGAGGCCTACTGGGGGTTTCCCTTGTACCCTTGTGGGCCAGTTTGACCCTCGCTGCACACTCTCAGGAACCGGGAATATGGTAAGCTCTTGACTGTGGGTAGAGGATGCAAGCTATCATGTCTGAGAATAGTATTGCGATCTGTGGGCTTGGTGTATATCCAAGAAGTGAATATCAGTATAACTAGAAGACTTTGGGGTCTATTTACTCAGCCTTGAATGGAGATAAAGTGGATGGAGGAAAAGTCCCAGCCAATCAGCAGCTACCTGCCATGTCACAGGCTGTGTTTGAAAAATGACAGTTGAGCTGGATGGTTGGCACTTAAGGCCCGTACACACTGGTCGATGTATAGGCCGTTCTCTTGAACGGCCGATACATCGCGGGACCGTCGGCCAGTGTGTACGGGCGATACGTCTGTGAACTCCGTCGTTCACAGACGTATCGCGTCGGCCGTGCAGCACAGCCGACAGCCAATATATCTAACGATATATTGGCCCGTCGCTGTGTGTGTACGGGGCGGTCGTCCGACCGCTTGTACACATGCTGCGGCGGCCGGCGGTGATTGACAGGTGAACTGGGCGGGCGCGAGCGCCCGCCCGCCCAGTTCATGACGTCAGTCTCCCGACGGATCGGGCTGTGTGTATGCACAGCACACTGCCCGATCCGTACATAGATATATCTGCAGATCAATTGATCTGCAGATATATCTAATAGTGTGTACCCACCTTTACTCTCTGTACACGTTATCTCCATCCAAGGTTTAGTAAATAGAACCCATTGTCAATTATATAGGAGGGATGCAGTTAATATTCCGATGGACGGGATCTCGGCGCTTGAAATAGCAACGCCGGAATCTCAAAGGATGCCATAAACCCGGCGTCTAAATCCTGACGGACCCCGGATGCTGGCGTCAAAATACAGACAGACAAAATTATGATCGTTCTTGCAGCATTCTGCCGCAGGGGGTGGAGGGGTTAGGTTTAGGCACTGGAAGGGAGGTTAGGGTTAGGGAACAGGTACAGGAAGGGTATGTTTAGGCAGCAGGGAGGGAAGGTTAGGGATAGGCACTTAGAAAGGGAGGTTAGGGTTAGGCAGCAGTAAATGGAGGATTAGTGTTAGGCACCACCAGGGAGGGTTAGATTTAGCACCCACCCGGGAGGGTTAGGTTAGGGAACGGGGGAGGGTTAGGCTTAGCACCCACCCGGGAGGGTTAGGTTAGGGAACGGGGGAGGGTTAGGGTACTTACTGGGGGGGCTGTCGGGATTCTGATGGTCGGGATGCCGCTGTCGGTATTCTGACTGCCAGCATCCCGTCCATAAGAATATCATACTGAATCCACATAGGAGTGTTGGAAGCATTATGTTTATCAATCACCTTCTCCCATGCAATCATATTTCCTGACCAAAAAATGATTAAATCATCAATTTAGCAAAAATCCAGCTTGATGTTATCAGACACCTGCATTCCTCATCCCACATAAAACTATACGCAAATGACTGCGATACAGATGAGCACACATCACACAGCCCATCATTTCCCGAAAAAACTTTCTCTCAAAAGAAAATAATTATGGCTCAAAGTAAATTCTAGCAGGGTTAGAAGAATGTACCATTATAGTAGGGGTTATTTACAATCAAATTCTTAACCACTCGAAGCTCTGATTGATGTGGTATACATGTGTATGAACTAGTCACGCCACCTGTAGTAAGTACAGTGTTGTCCAATATAGTTTCAATATCCAATATTTCAATAACATAATCTCTGAGATGTGTAAATGTATTCTATATGCATGGTTGTACATGCAAAATACATATGATTTACCAGTGGACAGGATGCTGCCCATCAATATCCCGACAGCGGCATTCCATTCGCCAGAATGCTGGCAGTGGGGTGAGCGCTAACAGTCCCCTTGCGGGCTCACTGTGCTCGCCATGCTGTGGGCTCGGTGGCTCACTGCGCTTGCCACAGGATCTCTTCCCACTCTATGAGTGTCGTGGACACCCACAAGTGGGATTATCCCTGGTGCGCCCGGGTTCCGGCTGTTGGTATTGTCGGCTGTCAGGATTTCGGCGTTGGTATCCTTTATGCCAGGACCCCGACAGCCGGCATTTTAACTTCGGGGGCAATTTAGTTTTGATTGTGGCAGCAAATTTGTTAGCAGATGGGCAAACCATGTGCACTGCGGGGGGGGGGGGGATATAACATGTGCAAAGAGAGTTAGATTTGGGTGGATTATATTGTTTCTGTGCAGGGTAAATACTGGCTGATTTATTTTTACACTGCAATTTAGATTTCAGTTTGATCACACCCCACCCAAATCTAACTCTCTCTGCACATGTTATATCTGCCCCCCCTGCAGTGCACATGGTTTTGCCCATCTGCTAACAAATTTGCTGCTACGATCAGGTCTGAATTAGGGCCTTCATCCCATAGATAAGCGGCTAGAAAAATAGCAGTATGCTCACACAGAGACCCCCTGGCAGAAATAATAGGTCTGCCAGGAGGTCTCTGCGTGTCCTTGTGGTTCTGGGGAATGGTGTAGAACAACATCACTATTGGAAAATCACTCACCAAGTTTCTACATATCTCATCCCCAATTATACTAGCACTCAGCTTGATGCACTAAAGTATCTAATTCCTTCTTATAGGAGACAGTAGGATCACTAGTTAAACTAGTTAAGATTAAGGTTCTGATGGGCCTGGAGCTGAAATTTATAAAGGGCCTACTGTGCGCCGCTGCAGGGAGTGAGACCAGCATAGTGGGGGTGTGGTCTGTGCCGTGGGGTGTGGCTTTTTCCAAAATGTTATTTAAGTTTAAGTGTTCATTGCAGCTTAAATGTATCAGTCTTACAAAGGAACTCATGTATGACAACCCTTGCTTAATACTTTACTCTCGATCGATGTCAAAAGGGTTGAAGATGGATTAACTGCCATATTTATTAACAATATTTTTTACTAAAATAATGTGACACAGGGTGTTTTTACAACCTTTTCACATTAGTATCACTTGAATGTATTAAAGGGCCTTTGGAGAAGTTTTTGTGAAAAACTACTCCATACCCTTTAATTCTAATTTTTTTCTTGTAACCAGATCACATTTCCCTTACATATAATGAGAAATGCGATATGGCAGAATTTACTATAAAAAATGGTAAAAAAGTACCATAGTGAGCCCTGTGATAATGGTGTAATCATAGGACTCACTGTGAATCCTGTACCCTGCACAGCTTTCTCTACCCCTTCGACCAATTCTACAATGATCACTGAGTCTCTTTTGTTTTTGAGTTTGAATTTGAAGTCTATTAATCCTATAGGTGTTGTCAATAAGCTGTAGTAAAGCAATATGGTTATATAAAGCTCAGAGATTTCATCAATGTTTCATAAATCATATACTTGTCTCAAGACTTTCACAGAAACAAGACTCACCTAATACATGGAACAATCATACTTATGTGCAATCATGTCTGGAAGATATCATCAAGTGTAGCATCTTGAAAGTCATGTTTACGACAAAGTTCTAATAGAATGCTCAGTAATCATTTCAAAAGAGATTGAAATAAAGCTATACATGGAATTGTGGTCCCCGTGGAAATAAAAAAAGAGCCACTACTAGTATACAGTACATCTAAATGGTAATCTGTAATTTGATGGGGGACAGATGTTTTCAGATCACATGATAAAAATATAAACATATGCCAGATGTTACACCTAGGGAGAACATACATCTATTACTATAAATATGATCCTTTAGGCTGTTTTATTCATTTAGGCAGTGTAGTTTATGTCCGTTTCCATGACACAGCACAGCTCTGTGCTGATCCGAGCATTGCATCCAATTATATCTACAATGGATGTAATTTAATTCTCAGAGCATGGTTTTGACCAATCTAATGGAAATGAATAACAGCCTGGATAATGTAAGGATTTTGCGGGCAGGCTTAGAAAGGAATCAGAAATATAAAGCAATATACTTAGTAAAAGTTGCAGGAAGAATCATACAAGTAAATAATGTAAAATAATATGACGGTAGATAAACTCATTAAAAGTTTTCTGGTTAGTTGCACAGAAGAGTTGCAGTTACATATCCACATTATAACTCATAATAAAACTGTCAATTATATATCAGGTGCTAGAAAGGGGAGGGGTCACAAACAAACAGCAGACAGAGAGGGGGGCTGCTTTAGTGTGCTGGGGGTGATACAAGGGGGATGGGGAAAGCATCCCCCTCTCTGTCTGCTGTTTGTTTGTGACCCTTCCCCCTTTCTAGCACCTGATATAAAATTATATCCAGGAATGATTGGGCAGCTGCCACTGTTTGTCTGCATGCGTGAGAAGGCATTGAATGGGAGCAGCATTTTGAAGGTATGCTGTTCCTTGTAGTGCTAATGGGAGATCCTGGGGGTGACTCCCAGGTAAGCTGGCCCTCTGTCTGGATGCATTTTAGTATGAGCCTTTATCATGAGGCCTTACTGTACACAAATCACATGGCCCTATGCGGGCACTTGCATTATGTAGTGGTAGGTATCGGAGAAGCCTTGACGCGGCTCAGCAGCTAGACATGTCTTTGCAAATGCATTGCAACCAATTTCTCTGAAATTCTATTACCAGATAGGTTCAGATCTGGGTACAAATCAATTCTAGTGTGCTGGGGGGATACCATGGGGGGGAAAGCTAACCCCCCCCCCCCCCCCCCCCCCCCTGTCTGCTGATTGTACACATTGGGCCTGATTCAGGTTTTTTAGCAAATCAAAAAAGCACACAAATGGTCAAACCCATTCTGCAATGGGAATGGGGGGGGGGGGGGGGGGGGGGGGGAGATGTAACATGTGCAGAGAGAGTTAGATTTGGGTGGGGTGTGTACAAACTGAAATCTAAATTGTAGTGTAAATATAAAGCAGTCATTGTTCACCTTGCACAAACACAATATAACCCACACAAATCTAAATTTATCTGCTCGTTACATCCGCCCCACCTGCAGTGCAAGATGGTTTTGCACAATTGTGTGCTTTTTTGCTTTGATGACAAATCTGAATCAGGCCCATTGTTCATTGTGTAAGCTCAAATGACAGAGATCTGTGCAGATTTTACAGGGCCATAATCTTTCTATCCAATTGGAAAAAACAATTGTACAGTGAGTATACATAGATATCTGAGGTCTTCCTCGATAGGAGAAATTTGCATCTTAAGCAAAAATTATACACTGTGTACCCACCTTTAAGCTGGGTACACACTTGTCCAATTCTTATCCAATCCAACCATTGACCTGTCAGTTGGTTGGACATTGGTAAAGATTTTTAAAACTACTGAAAGATCAGGAGACCAGATCGCCAATCACCAGACCAATTTAGACGTGTACTGTGCACGATATTGAGAATCAACATATAAAGTCCCCCATACACTAGCAATGTATTGGTGCAATCCCTCGACACCTAGATGGTCGCACCAGGGGATCGAGGATTTTAAACGTGTTTTAAAAAACCTGATCTGCCGATCCCAGCAGGGATCTCGGAATTGGGCATTTTCAACATGCTTAATTTCCCTGATCCTCTAATGCACAGGTTCTCAAACTCAGTCCTCAGGACCCCACACAGTGCATGTTTTGCAGGTCTCCTCACAGAATCACAAGTTAAATAATTAGCTCCACCTGTGGACCATTTAAAATGTGTCTGTGAGTAATTAATGCACCTGCTGGGTTACCTGCAAAACATGCACCGTGTGGGGTCCTGAGGACCGAGTTTGAGAACCCCTGCTCTAATGGAATGGCGACCATTGCTTGACGCCGATCAGCACATACGGTCGGCTGATCAGTGGTGCCGACAGATCAGGGGATCGCCGTTGCAGATGTGTGCGGGCAGAAGACAATAATTGATGGATTTAAATAAAAGAAGGATGATAGTATTGAGAAAAAAAGCATACTGTACATTTAACAATATAAAGGGCAATGAATGTGAGGGAATTCACAAATAAGATGTGGAAGGCCAGGGACAACAGGGAGATGGATGTATTAGAGATTGAGCGTCTACGGGAAATGGAAGCAAGTGAGACAGAGAACCCTAGCTAATAGTAGTGATGAGGTTATGTATGAGCCATTATACAGTACCTGGTGATCTTTGCCATCTCATTACGACTCAAAGTATTCAACACTGAGCAATCCCCAATGCGTTTTTTAATCCACAGCTCATACCCGATACGGGTGTAGAGGAGCAGCATGGCAGCAAGGGGTACTAGGAACAGGGCCACAAGAATGAATATGGCATAGGCCCTGCGCAGACTGGCATCGCTCCAGGACTCAAGGCAACACACGTGGTACAAGTTGTAGAGCAAGTCATATTTCACCTGTAAGAAAAAGTTCTGTGTTACCAAGTCTGTAGCAAAATGAATACAAGTGATGAAAGAAATGTGTGGCCTAATAAGGAGTATTTTCAATTGATCACAGGCCTTGGTTGATGATAGTACCATACACTGGTGATACTGGTGAGGTCCTGAGGATAAAGTAGCCTGTTTCTTACCTCTAATGTCTGCACATGCAGCATTGGGGAGCCAACAACAATAGCAATAGTCCACACAAACCCTGCAAGATAGAAAAAAGTGGTCAACAACACAAATTCCTTCTACACAAGAAAACAGAGGACGCCATTTACTGCATAGTCTGCTTTCCTGACTTTAGCGGAATAATAAGTAAGGACATGAACTATCACTATCATCAGTATATTTACTGACACTCAAAACAAGAAGCAACATTTGAATCTAAGAGGAGACAGATAGTTGATGTCAGGAAAAATTGTCTCCTCCCTGACACCGCAATGAGACACAAAATGGAGACAAGTTATGAAATTGGCCACCCACTAGATGTAACTAAGTTGTCTAAGCTGCGATGGAACTTGTTAGTGGTGGGCCCACATGCAAAAGTAAACTTTGGGCCCCCCTCCTCCACCCAGCCCAAAGGACATGACAGTGGGTGATGGGGAGAGGTAGAGGGTGTTGGGGAGGCTGTAGGTGACAGGTGTAGAATCCTGAGCGCTATGGAGAAAGATGTATGTTGGTTAGGGCAGGAATACAGTGGCACATCACTCTATGGGGTAAATTTACTAAGGATCATGTTTGGTCTGAGGTTAAACATACTAGGCATTGCTGGGACACGTGTGAGTTTTTCAAGATCAAACATTCAAATTTACTAAGACTCGTGTTTGACAGAATCATGTTTTCTGGTTGTCCGTGCAATCACATTTAGTCGTGTTTAATAGTGTGCAAGTTTAATAGTGTTTGTGCCCAAATTCTAAAGTCCTGCCTGTGAGCAGCGTGTTTTGCAGAAGCCTACTGTACACAGATTACTGTGTGATCTGTACAATGCTTCTGTGTGTCTAAAAGCAAAGAAAGAGTTAAAAATCAGAAAAACAATAGTGTGGGGTTGTCCCCCAGCTCCAGACTCTTTGGCCCTGTGCTGGCATAACCAGCACAGGGCCATAGAGTCAGCCCTGGTCCTAAGATATGGGCCCCCAGTATTTTAAACACCCTGGCTCCACTAGCAAGGGGGTAATGCCGTAGGCAGGGGACACACTTGACAGGGTCATCCCGCCCATAACATTATTCAACTAGATGACAAACAATACAGAGAGCTTAATGGAGACCATCATACAGTCAAAACTGAAGCCCTGATCAAACATTTTGACGACCCCTGACTTTCCAAATTCAAAGGCGAGGACTGACGATATGATAAAAGCTGCACATTTATGGTAATTAAATCAATATTAGAGCATGCCCATTAAAGGTTTGTCTAGTCAATAACAACCAATTATAATATGTCAATCAGGGAACATCCTTACCCAGCATCTTGTAGGCTCTCCTATTTGTGTACTGCCTCTTCATTTTCAGTGGGTGGACAATTCCCTGGTATCTCTCCACTGCAATGCATGTCATAGTTAATGTACTGGCCACCACTGCTGTTGTCTGAATAAAAGGAACCATCTTACAGACAAATGGCCCTTGGAGGAAATAAAATTAAAATGATTAGCTATGCTGCTTTATAATATTTTGCATATCAAAATTACTATTGTGCATTTATATAACGCCAGCATTTTTACACAGCAGTGTACAGAGGACATTTGTCATTCACATCAGTCCATGCACCATTAGCACTTGTAGACTAAGGGGGTCATTCCGAGTTGATCGCTTGCTGCCATTTTTCGTAGCGCAGCGAACAGGTTACTACTGTGCATGCGTATGCACCGCAATGCGCAGGCGCGTCATACTGGTACAAAGCGGATCGTTGCTGGGCGATGGATTTAATGAAAAATCCATTCACACAGCCGATTGCAAGGAGATTGACAGGAAGCGGGTGTTTGTGGGTGGCAACTGACCATTTTCAGGGAGTGTTTGGAAAAAATGCAGGCGTGTCCAAGCGTTTGCAGGGCGGGTGTCTGACGTCAATTCCGGGACCAAAAAGACTGAAGTGATCGTAAGGGCTGAGTAAGTCCAGAGCAACTCGGAAACTGCAAAAACTTTTTCGTCCCGCTCGGCTGCACAGGCGTTCGCACACTTGCAAAGTGAAAATACACTCCCCCGTGGGCGGCGACTATGCGTTTGCACGGCTGCTAAAAGTAGCTAGCGAGCGATCAACTCGGAATGACCCCATAATAGACAAGCCCACACACACTAGAATTAATTTTGTCAGAATCCAATTAAGCTGACAGTATGTTTAATGTAGTGTTGTCGAAAATCCACACGGAGAGAACATGCAACCTCCAAACAGGTGGACTCCAGTGTTGTGAGGCTGCAGTGTTAACCAGTGTGCAACTGTGCTGCTCATAGTATAGACATGTCTCTGTACATGTGCATATCCTTATCCAATAGCCCATCAGAGCTAGCTCCTTTACTATATGTATCATGCTTGGGGGAGGTTGATCAAACTTTGGAGAGAGATAAATTGTCAACGAATCAGCTCCTGTCAGTTTTCAAAAACGGGTTACGGTGATTAGGTCGACAACACTTAGGTCGACAGTCATTAGATCAACCACTATTGGTCGACATGCATTAGGTTGACATGGTCAATATGCCGACATGTACTAAGTTGACATGGAAAAAGGTCGACATGAGATTTTCAGATTTATTTTAAATTTATTGAACTTTTTCATACTTTATGATCCACGTAGACTACAATTGGGAACGGTAACCTGTGCCGAGCACAGCGAGGCACCTGGCCCGAAGCATGGCAAGCGAAGCGAGTCATGAGAGTGGACACGGTACACTAATTGGGGTTTCCCGTCACTTTCCAAAGAAAACAACACCAAAAACAGTAAAAAAAACAAATTGCGACCTAGTACACATCGACCTATTGACCATGTTGACCTACTGCATGTTGACCAATAGTGGTCGACCTAATGACCCATAGCCTTCAAAAACAGCCATTATAAGTAGATTGGCTGGTACTTTATTACTGTCCACTATATCTCTCTACAAGGTTTGATACATCTTGCTATTTCTCCACATACATTATATATATATTAATATAATTAATGTTCATAGATGGTAAAACTTTTGCGCCTTCGGTGGTTTTTACAGCTGAATAAATTCTTATATGCGTACCAGATTTCCATGAAATATTTGCCTGTAGTAAGGTCTTTCTTGGAGATTCTTCCTCTATACCTTGTAGCAGTGTAGGTGTACTCATCAGATGCAGTATTATGCACAGAGGGAGTCCCGAGTACTATCATATTCATTAAAAGTAATATTTCTTGGAAATCTGGTACGCATATAAGAATTTATTCAGCTGTAAAAAGCACCGAAGGCGCAAAAGTGTTACCATCTATGAACATTCATTTTTTTGCACTTACAGAAATATAAGTCACTTGAAAACTTTTTTGCTGCCACTCTATTTGGGGTGTAATAATACAGAAAGACTTTCTAAGGAATCTTTTAATTTTATTGTTATCCTTTTTGGTATATATTTAGTATACACTTTGAATTATTGGTGTTTTCAGATCACATATTGAATAATATTGGTAGTAGCGCTTTTTTCACCTCTCTTATATATATATATATATATATATATATATATATATATATAAGTCTCAGAAGAGCTGGCACTCACCCCAACTGTACGGCTCCGGTGCCTTCTGGAATGATAAGTACAAGGCAAAATGGAAACATGCAGCGGCACTCAGAGACTGATCCCAGTAAGTAAAGTGCAAAAGTAGATTTTTAATCCATGAAAAGCAGGAACAAAACAAAATAAGGTGACCAACGTTTCGGGGCGCTAACGCCCCTTTGTCAAGGTGATACAAGTGTACATAACAACAACAAACCTTTAAATATGCAAGGAAGACCCGCGAACGGGACACACGCCAACGGAAGGAGGGTGAGAACGGAATCCGTTCTGTGCACTTCCGGGTGCAGTGACGTCAGCACGCCCGCACGTCGCAGTCCGTCAGTTCCTGGAAACCCGGAGCTTGCACGGTCGCCTAGGAGACCGGCGCTGGGTGGTAACCATAAGACGGATAGACGTAGGTATGGCTGACGGAAGAAAAAATGTGCAAAAAATGTGTATAATCGGCTGTATGAAAATACTTGGAAAATAAAAATAAAAACAGTGCACAATTAAAAAACACTTGTTATAACATACATTGGATATGAAGCACCTGAAAATAGTATAATAACTTGGGTAATTGAGATAAGAGAATATATAGAGCAAGAGAATGTATTGCTGAATGCATTGTAAAAAAGGGGTAATAGGGAAGCATCCTTTAACCATATAGCATATATCAAATCGAATAGACAGTTTTAGCGGAAAAAATAATTAAATATAAACGAATTAATATCTATTTGATATACATGAATAATAATGAAGCATGCATGCTGGCAACCGCTTAAATTTGAAACACACTCCAGGCAATCTTGTCATTAAGACCTTTGGGTCTGATGGTATCGAGTGAATAAATCCATCTAGCCTCGAGACGTAGGAGCTGACCCCCACGATCACCTCCGCGTATGGATTTAGGGATGTGATCGATGATCTGTAGGTTCAGATCCTGAAGTGAGTGTTGAAATTCAGCATAGTGTTTCGCAACTGGCTGATCAGAAGACTTTCCTGCAATTGCATACTTGATGGCAGATCTATGCATGGCAAAACGTTCTCGGGCAGTACGCACGGTCTTGCCCACGTACTGTAACTTGCAGGGGCATGTGATTAAATACACAATATGAGTAGTGGTACATGTAACAACATGCCTGATGTTAAATGCTTTGCCTGTAGAAGTAGATATAAAGGATGGCCCTGGTTGTATATTGGCACATGTTTTACACCCAAGGCACCTGTAACATCCTGGAGGTTTGGTCAGGAAGTTAGCAGTTGGTTGTTCCCCAAAGCCTGTTATATCTGAATGTACCACGTAATCTTTAATGCTTCTATTTTTCTTGAAGCATGTAAGAGGTCTTTTTTTCTTGAAGACGGGTAACTTCTTATCAGTAGATATTATTGGCCACATGGCACTGAAAAAAGGTTTACCCAGGTCTCAATTGATAAGGGCCGCAAGAATCACCAGCGATCCATCCAAATTAGATCAGGCTCTTTCCACCGTTGTGAACCGCTTTGCAGTCAGAGGATATGATGTAAGCGAACTTTCCAAGCACAAGTTAGAAGTTGCAGCCATTCCGCGACAAGAGTTGTTACAACAAAAACCCAAGAAACAAGAAGAATTGGTACCACTAGTCACCAAATACACCACCGCCAGCCCTGTGGTACCTCGAGCCCTGAAAGCCATGTGGCCAATAATATCTACTGATAAGAAGTTACTTTGATAAAGCTGCAGTGCCTTGCAGTGAAACGCGTCAGGAGGCTTGCCAGGCCACTATTCCCTGCCAATTCAGCTGCCTTGGTGTGTCCGAACCAGGACTGGGACACTGAACCTACAAAGAACCAATTTATCTGGAACACCACTCATCCTTTCATAACAGGAGGATACCGCAATGCAGTGAGGATCCCCCAATACCCTCGCTTGGGTCTGAGACCAACAAAGGGACAATCTCAAGGGACTACACCTCCAGCGGCTTTAAGTGGTAACAACCTATGTGGGACTATTTATTTGGTTCATTTCCAGTGTTACATCATCAAATTCCTTGCCAGTCCATATACCATTAGGAACGGACTACACCTTAACGGCAGCAGTCAGTATAAGTGATTAAGCATATCAGTGGCCATATTATGGTATTTTATGTGTTTTTTAGAAAGATGTTTTATTAAATTGTGATTATTTTTCACTCAAACCTTCTTATCTATATTCATTCCATTTAGCGCTGCTATCTTATTTGTGTATTTTTCATGTTGTTACATGTACCACTACTCATATTGTGTATTTAATCACATGCCCCTGCAAGTTACAGTACGTGGGCAAGACCGTGCGTACTGTCCGAGAACGTTTTGCCATGCATAGATCTGCCATCAAGTATGCAATTGCAGGAAAGTCTTCTGATCAGCCAGTTGCGAAACACTATGCTGAATTTCAACACTCACTTCAGGATCTGAACCTACAGATCATCGATCACATCCCTAAATCCATACGCGGAGGTGATCGTGGGGGTCAGCTCCTACGTCTCGAGGCTAGATGGATTTATTCACTCGATACCATCAGACCCAAAGGTCTTAATGACAAGATTGCCTGGAGTGTGTTTCAAATTTAAGCGGTTGCCAGCATGCATGCTTCATTATTATTCATGTATATCAAAGAGATATTAATTCGTTTATATTTAATTATTTTTTCCCGCTAAAACTGTCTATTCGATTTGATATATGCTATATGGTTAAAGGATGCTTCCCTATTACCCCTTTTTTACAATGCATTCAGCAATACATTCTCTTGCTCTATATATTCTCTTATCTCAATTACCCAAGTTATTATACTATTTTCAGGTGCTTCATATCTAATGTATGTTATAACAAGTGTTTTTTAATTGTGCACTGTTTTTATTTTTATTTTCCAAGTATTTTCATACAGCCGATTATACACATTTTTTGCACATTTTTTCTTCCGTCAGCCATACTTACGTCTATCCGTCTTATGGTTACCACCCAGCGCCGGTCTCCTAGGCGACCGTGCAAGCTCCGGGTTTCCAGGAAGTGACGGACTGCGACGTGCGGGCGTGCTGACGTCACCGCACCCGGAAGTGCACAGAACGGATTCCGTTCTCACCCTCCTTCCGTTGGCGTGTGTCCCGTTCGCGGGTCTTCCTTGCATATTTAAAGGTTTGTTGTTGTTATGTACACTTGTATCACCTTGACAAAGGGGCGTTAGCGCCCCGAAACGTTGGTCACCTTATTTTGTTCTGTTCCTGCTTTTCATGGATTAAAAATCTACTTTTGCACTTTACTTACTGGGATCAGTCTCTGAGTGCCGCTGCATGTTTCCATTTTGCCTTGTACTTATCATTCCAGAAGGCACCGGAGCCGTACAGTTGGGGTGAGTGCCAGCTCTTCTGAGACTTATTACGTTTTTGACTGATTGCTCATTAACCCTGGACCGCGGCACCCCCACAATTCTACTACTTCATGCATCAGTTGTCCCAAATATTGGAGTAATAAATGCCTATTGGAATCCTTTTCAACGTTGCCTTTAAATCCTGCTAGGTGAAGTCCTGCCATTTAGCACTAAGCACTTTGTTCACACTAAAGTACTTTCTATGGACACCTGGCACTTTCTGTAAGAAATCACTCAGCACTTTGTTATCCATTAATTCTCTCCCCTGACGTATTACACACCATTTGGTCTTTTTTATTTAAACCACTGCCATTTGTTTGTTTCATCATGACCCAAGGGGCATCAATGAGCAATATTAATGTATCTCCTAGCCCAGCCAATAGTTTCAGCTTCAGTGAAACGGATTCTGAACGTGTATTGTTTACAGAGGATTTGGCTGATTCTGAAAAGCAATTAAGTATGGAGGACATTTATCATCAGCTCATCAAACTTAAACGGCGCGAGACGGACTATTTAATGCACGGCATCTCATTGTCTGACTACTTTCGCGAAAAAATGATCCCTTGCAGATTTAGAATCCGCAACGTGCCTACCATAGGCCGTTTTAATCCTGAGTTTTGCAACAAATGGATGACCATATTAAACAAGTGTAGCTTTGATTTAATTTTATTGGTAGTGGAGGAGTCGGGGAGAGAATTGAAAATCACAAGAGAAAGAATTCACGAGCTGGAACAAGAGCACAAAGACACTTTATTGCTGGACACCAATCAAGTTTTAGTCCAAAAATTGAAGACACAATGTGAGAATTACCGCAAGGAGTTGGTTAGATTTAAACGCAACAAATATGCCACTGTCCGAGAGGACTATGAATCTAATAAAGTTTACAGATGGGTTGCCGGGGGAGAACCAGGGAACCATCGTCCATACAATCAGAGATCAAAATATTCTTGGCGCAAACGAGGGGAGTCACGCAACCGAGATTATGCCACCTCAAATAGTGACAATGAATTTAACGTTGTTGATTCCGACGGACCTACAGATCCTACCGTTGTCCCTTTAGGGACCTCTCCCGTGGTCGCAGAAACCACCAAAACAAGAGGTCGCCCACCCGTAGGGGCCAACAAAACCGCAGGATCCAGAAACACCTCCACAAGGAGGAAAGTTTAATTTTCAACCTCTCCGACCGCATTCTTACTGGAACAGAAATTAAAGTGTTTAACAACGGTTTATCCTTTATACCCACCAGTAAATTTGACGGTCTTACGTGGCAAGTTGAGCTACACCATTTTTCTCGCAAGTTGAGGTTACAAGAATACTTTCAGGATCATCATTCGGTTTCACCCACTGATCCACATCAGGCATTTATCAATTCTAGACATGGATCTTCGTTTGACCCCCAGTCCAGCAATGCGTCAATCAAGACTTTCACCAGACTCTTAGATGACTCCGTCACCAAATATACGGCTGCTTCACAGGAAATACACCATAATCTTTCCAGGCTTGAGTTTAAAGCTTTGAAACAACTTGGATCATATCGAGACATCGTTATCCGCCCCGCCGACAAGGGGGGCGGTATTGTGATATTGAATCTGGCCGATTACAAGTCAGAATTATACAAGCAGCTCAGTGATGTATCTGTCTATAAGACTCTGTCTTCCGATCCTACATCTAGGTATAAGCAGGAGGTAGACAACATCTTGGATCAAGCATGTGCGTCTTCCTATATCTCTGAAAAATTATGTCGGGCCCTTAAACAAGACTATCCTAAGGTTCCAATTTTGTTTACTGTGCCCAAGGTACATAAAAATTCAACTCAACCCCCCGGCAGACCCATAATCTCTGCTCACCAATCATTATATCAACCTGTGTCTGTTTTTTTTGGATGGCATTCTCCAACCGCTCATTTTGAAACAGCCAAATTTTGTGAAAGACACTACTTCTTTTTTGAATCGTTTGTCAGTACTTTCCAATATACCCAAAGGCACCCTAATTTGTACCATCGATATTTGTAGTTTATTCACCTGTATTCCTCATACCCAGGGCTTGGCGGCTATGAAAAAGTTCCTTATTAAAGAAAATCTGACTACTGTCAACTTAGATTTATTTCTCAAGCTGTTAGAACTTACTCTGACTAGGAACTATTTTTTGTTTGATGGGAAGTATTTTTGTCAAACTAGCGGATGTGCCATGGGGAGCAACGTCTCCCCTTCTTTCGCTAATGTATTTATGATGCAGGAGGAGCAGTCCATGTTCTTTACTGATGCTGCCACCTGCAGTCATATTCTACACTACTCACGTTATATCGATGACGTGTTCATCCTCTGGACGGGCGGCCAATTGCTCTTTGAACAACTTGTTAACAAAATCAACAGCAGAGATTCACCAATTAAAATCACGGCGGAAAGTAACCCACATACTCTCAATTATCTGGATGTTCAGATTTCTATCATCGATGGTAACATTAGAACTGATATTTTTTAGAAGCCCACTGATAAGAACACTTTACTGCGAGCCAACAGCCACCACCGAAGAGCACTGAAAAAAGGTTTACCCAGGTCTCAATTGATAAGGGCCGCAAGAATTACAAGCGATCCATCCAAATTAGATCAGGCTCTTTCCACCGTTGTGAATCGCTTCGCAGTCAGAGGATATGATGTAAGCGAACTTTCCAAGCACAAGTTAGAAGTTGCAGCCATTCCGCGACAAGAGTTGTTACAACAAAAACCCAAGAAACAAGAAGAATTGGTACCACTAGTCACCAAATACACCACCGCCAGCCCTGTGGTACCTCGAGCCCTGAAAGCCATGTGGCCAATAATATCTACTGATAAGAAGTTACCCGTTTTCAAGAAAAAAAGACCTCTTACATGCTTCAAGAAAAATAGAAGCATTAAAGATTACGTGGTACATTCAGATATAACAGGCTTTGGGGAACAACCAACTGCTAACTTCCTGACCAAACCTCCAGGATGTTACAGGTGCCTTGGGTGTAAAACATGTGCCAACATACAACCAGGGCCATCCTTTATATCTACTTCTACAGGCAAAGCATTTAACATCAGGCATGTTGTTACATGTACCACTACTCATATTGTGTATTTAATCACATGCCCCTGCAAGTTACAGTACGTGGGCAAGACCGTGCGTACTGTCCGAGAACGTTTTGCCATGCATAGATCTGCCATCAAGTATGCAATTGCAGGAAAGTCTTCTGATCAGCCAGTTGCGAAACACTATGCTGAATTTCAACACTCACTTCAGGATCTGAACCTACAGATCATCGATCACATCCCTAAATCGATACGCGGAGGTGATCGTGGGGGTCAGCTCCTACGTCTCGAGGATAGATGGATTTATTCACTCGATACCATCAGACCCAAAGGTCTTAATGACAAGATTGCCTGGAGTGTGTTTCAAATTTAAGCGGTTGCCAGCATGCATGCTTCATTATTATTCATGTATATCAAATAGATATTAATTCGTTTATATTTAATTATTTTTTTCCGCTAAAACTGTCTATTCGATTTGATATATGCTATATGGTTAAAGGATGCTTCCCTATTACCCCTTTTTTACAATGCATTCAGCAATACATTATCTTGCTCTATATATTCTCTTATCTCAATTACCCAAGTTATTATACTATTTTCAGGTGCTTCATATCTAATGTATGTTATAACAAGTGTTTTTTAATTGTGCACTGTTTTTATTTTTATTTTCCAAGTATTTTCATACAGCCGATTATACACATTTTTGCACATTTTTTCTTCCGTCAGCCATACCTACGTCTATCCGTCTTATGGTTACCACCCAGCGCCGGTCTCCTAGGCGACCGTGCAAGCTCCGGGTTTCCAGGAAGTGACGGACTGCGACGTGCGGGCGTGCTGACGTCACCGCACCCGGAAGTGCACAGAACGGATTCCGTTCTCACCCTCCTTCCGTTGGCGTGTGTCCCGTTCGCGGGTCTTCCTTGCATATTTAAAGGTTTGTTGTTGTTATGTACACTTGTATCACCTTGACAAAGGGGCGTTAGCGCCCCGAAACGTTGGTCACCTTATTTTGTTCTGTTCCTGCTTTTCATGGATTAAAAATCTACTTTTGCACTTTACTTACTGGGATCAGTCTCTGAGTGCCGCTGCATGTTTCCATTTTGCCTTGTACTTATCATTCCAGAAGGCACCGGAGCCGTACAGTTGGGGTGAGTGCCAGCTCTTCTGAGACTTATTACGTTTTTGACTGATTGCTCATTAACCCTGGACCGCGGCACCCCCACAATTCTACTACTTCATGCATCAGTTGTCCCAAATATTGGAGTAATAAATGCCTATTGGAATCCTTTTCAACGTTGCCTTTAAATCCTGCTAGGTGAAGTCCTGCCATTTAGCACTAAGCACTTTGTTCACACTAAAGTACTTTCTATGGACACCTGGCACTTTCTGTAAGAAATCACTCAGCACTTTGTTATCCATTAATTCTCTCCCCTGACGTATTACACACCATTTGGTCTTTTTTATTTAAACCACTGCCATTTGTTTGTTTCATCATGACCCAAGGGGCATCAATGAGCAATATTAATGTATCTCCTAGCCCAGCCAATAGTTTCAGCTTCAGTGAAACGGATTCTGAACGTGTATTGTTTACAGAGGATTTGGCTGATTCTGAAAAGCAATTAAGTATGGAGGACATTTATCATCAGCTCATCAAACTTAAACGGCGCGAGACGGACTATTTAATGCACGGCATCTCATTGTCTGACTACTTTCGCGAAAAAATGATCCCTTGCAGATTTAGAATCCGCAACGTGCCTACCATAGGCCGTTTTAATCCTGAGTTTTGCAACAAATGGATGACCATATTAAACAAGTGTAGCTTTGATTTAATTTTATTGGTAGTGGAGGAGTCGGGGAGAGAATTGAAAATCACAAGAGAAAGAATTCACGAGCTGGAACAAGAGCACAAAGACACTTTATTGCTGGACACCAATCAAGTTTTAGTCCAAAAATTGAAGACACAATGTGAGAATTACCGCAAGGAGTTGGTTAGATTTAAACGCAACAAATATGCCACTGTCCGAGAGGACTATGAATCTAATAAAGTTTACAGATGGGTTGCCGGGGGAGAGCCAGGGAACCATCGTCCATACAATCAGAGATCAAAATATTCTTGGCGCAAACGAGGGGAGTCACGCAACCGAGATTATGCCACCTCAAATAGTGACAATGAATTTAACGTTGTTGATTCCGACGGACCTACAGATCCTACCGTTGTCCCTTTAGGGACCTCTCCCGTGGTCGCAGAAACCACCAAAACAAGAGGTCGCCCACCCGTAGGGGCCAACAAAACCGCAGGATCCAGAAACACCTCCACAAGGAGGAAAGTTTAATTTTCAACCTCTCCGACCGCATTCTTACTGGAACAGAAATTAAAGTGTTTAACAACGGTTTATCCTTTATACCCACCAGTAAATTTGACGGTCTTACGTGGCAAGTTGAGCTACACCATTTTTCTCGCAAGTTGAGGTTACAAGAATACTTTCAGGATCATCATTCGGTTTCACCCACTGATCCACATCAGGCATTTATCAATTCTAGACATGGATCTTCGTTTGACCCCCAGTCCAGCAATGCGTCAATCAAGACTTTCACCAGACTCTTAGATGACTCCGTCACCAAATATACGGCTGCTTCACAGGAAATACACCATAATCTTTCCAGGCTTGAGTTTAAAGCTTTGAAACAACTTGGATCATATCGAGACATCGTTATCCGCCCCGCCGACAAGGGGGGCGGTATTGTGATATTGAATCTGGCCGATTACAAGTCAGAATTATACAAGCAGCTCAGTGATGTATCTGTCTATAAGACTCTGTCTTCCGATCCTACATCTAGGTATAAGCAGGAGGTAGACAACATCTTGGATCAAGCATGTGCGTCTTCCTATATCTCTGAAAAATTATGTCGGGCCCTTAAACAAGACTATCCTAAGGTTCCAATTTTGTTTACTGTGCCCAAGGTACATAAAAATTCAACTCAACCCCCCGGCAGACCCATAATCTCTGCTCACCAATCATTATATCAACCTGTGTCTGTTTTTTTTGGATGGCATTCTCCAACCGCTCATTTTGAAACAGCCAAATTTTGTGAAAGACACTACTTCTTTTTTGAATCGTTTGTCAGTACTTTCCAATATACCCAAAGGCACCCTAATTTGTACCATCGATATTTGTAGTTTATTCACCTGTATTCCTCATACCCAGGGCTTGGCGGCTATGAAAAAGTTCCTTATTAAAGAAAATCTGACTACTGTCAACTTAGATTTATTTCTCAAGCTGTTAGAACTTACTCTGACTAGGAACTATTTTTTGTTTGATGGGAAGTATTTTTGTCAAACTAGCGGATGTGCCATGGGGAGCAACGTCTCCCCTTCTTTCGCTAATGTATTTATGATGCAGGAGGAGCAGTCCATGTTCTTTACTGATGCTGCCACCTGCAGTCATATTCTACACTACTCACGTTATATCGATGACGTGTTCATCCTCTGGACGGGCGGCCAATTGCTCTTTGAACAACTTGTTAACAAAATCAACAGCAGAGATTCACCAATTAAAATCACGGCGGAAAGTAACCCACATACTCTCAATTATCTGGATGTTCAGATTTCTATCATCAATGGTAACATTAGAACTGATATTTTTTACAAGCCCACTGATAAGAACACTTTACTGCGAGCCAACAGCCACCACCGAAGAGCACTGAAAAAAGGTTTACCCAGGTCTCAATTGATAAGGGCCGCAAGAATTACAAGCGATCCATCCAAATTAGATCAGGCTCTTTCCACCGTTGTGAATCGCTTCGCAGTCAGAGGATATGATGTAAGCGAACTTTCCAAGCACAAGTTAGAAGTTGCAGCCATTCCGCGACAAGAGTTGTTACAACAAAAACCCAAGAAACAAGAAGAATTGGTACCACTAGTCACCAAATACACCACCGCCAGCCCTGTGGTACCTCGAGCCCTGAAAGCCATGTGGCCAATAATATCTACTGATAAGAAGTTACCCGTTTTCAAGAAAAAAAGACCTCTTACATGCTTCAAGAAAAATAGAAGCATTAAAGATTACGTGGTACATTCAGATATAACAGGCTTTGGGGAACAACCAACTGCTAACTTCCTGACCAAACCTACAGGATGTTACAGGTGCCTTGGGTGTAAAACATGTGCCAACATACAACCAGGGCCATCCTTTATATCTACTTCTACAGGCAAAGCATTTAACATCAGGCATGTTGTTACATGTACCACTACTCATATTGTGTATTTAATCACATGCCCCTGCAAGTTACAGTACGTGGGCAAGACCGTGCGTACTGCCCGAGAACGTTTTGCCATGCATAGATCTGCCATCAAGTATGCAATTGCAGGAAAGTCTTCTGATCAGCCAGTTGCGAAACACTATGCTGAATTTCAACACTCACTTCAGGATCTGAACCTACAGATCATCGATCACATCCCTAAATCGATACGCGGAGGTGATCGTGGGGGTCAGCTCCTACGTCTCGAGGATAGATGGATTTATTCACTCGATACCATCAGACCCAAAGGTCTTAATGACAAGATTGCCTGGAGTGTGTTTCAAATTTAAGCGGTTGCCAGCATGCATGCTTCATTATTATTCATGTATATCAAATAGATATTAATTCGTTTATATTTAATTATTTTTTCCGCTAAAACGGTCTATTCGATTTGATATATGCTATATGGTTAAAGGATGCTTCCCTATTACCCCTTTTTTACAATGCATTCAGCAATACATTCTCTTGCTCTATATATTCTCTTATCTCAATTACCCAAGTTATTATACTATTTTCAGGTGCTTCATATCCAATGTATGTTATAACAAGTGTTTTTTAATTGTGCACTGTTTTTATTTTTATTTTCCAAGTATTTTCATACAGCCGATTATACACATTTTTTGCACATTTTTTCTTCCGTCAGCCATACCTACGTCTATCCGTCTTATGGTTACCACCCAGCGCCGGTCTCCTAGGCGACCGTGCAAGCTCCGGGTTTCCAGGAACTGACGGACTGCGACGTGCGGGCGTGCTGACGTCACCGCACCCGGAAGTGCACAGAACGGATTCCGTTCTCACCCTCCTTCCGTTGGCGTGTGTCCCGTTCGCGGGTCTTCCTTGCATATTTAAAGGTTTGTTGTTGTTATGTACACTTGTATCACCTTGACAAAGGGGCGTTAGCGCCCCGAAACGTTGGTCACCTTATTTTGTTTTGTTCCTGCTTTTCATGGATTAAAAATCTACTTTTGCACTTTACTTACTGGGATCAGTCTCTGAGTGCCGCTGCATGTTTCCATTTTGCCTTGTATATATATATATATATATATATATATATATATATATATATACACTGCTCAAAAAAATAAAGGGAACACTTAAACAACACAATGTAACTCCAAGTCAATCACACTTCTGTGAAATCAAACTGTCCACTTAGGAAGCAACACTGATTGACAATCAATTTCACATGCTGTTGTGCAAATTGAATAGACAACAGGTGGGAATTATAGGCAATTAGCAAGACATCCCCAATAAAGGAGTTGTTCTGCAGGTGGTGACCACAGACCACTTCTTAACTCCTATGCTTTCTGGCTGATGTTTTGGTCACTTTTGAAAGCTGGCAGTGCTTTCACTCTAGTGGTAGCATGAAACGTAGTCTACAACTCACACAAGTGGCTCAGGTAGTGCAGTTCATCCAGGATGGCACATCAATGCGAGCTGTGGCAAGAAGGTTTGCTATGTCTGTCAGCGCAGTGTCCAGAGCATGGAGGCGCTACCAGGAGACAGGCCAGTACACCAGGAGACGTGGAGGAGGCCGTAGGAGGGCAACAACCCAGCAGCAGGACCGCTACCTCCGCCTTTGTGCAAGGAGGAACAGGAGGAGCACTGCCAGAGCCCTGCAAAATAACCTCCAGCAAGCCACAAATGTGCATGTGTCTACTCAAACGATCAGAAACAGACTCCATGAGGGTGGTATGGGGGCCCGACGTCCACAGGTGGGGGTTGTGCTTACAGCCCAACACCGTGCAGGACATTTGGCATTTGCCAGAGAACACCAAGATTGTCAAATTCGCCACTGGCGCCCTGTGCTCTTCACAGATGAAAGCAGGTTCTCACTGAGCACATGTGACAGAGTCTGGAGACGCCAAGGAGAACGTTCTGCTGCCTGCAACATCCTCCAGCATGACTGGTTTGGCAGTGGGTCAGTAATGGTGTGGGGTGGCATTTCTTTGGGGGGGCTGCACAGCCCTCCATGTGCTCGCCAGAGGTAGCCTGACTGCCATTAGGTACCGAGATGAGATCCTCAGACCCCTTGTGAGACCATATGCTGGTGCGGATGGCCCTGGGTTCCTCCTAATGCAAGACAATGCTAGACCTCATGTGGCTGGAGTGTGTCAGCAGTTCCTGCAAGACGAAGGCATTGATGCTATGGACTGGCCCGCCCGTTCCCCAGACCTGAATCCAATTGACCACATTTGGGACATCATGTCTCGCTGCATCCACCAACGCCACGTTGCACCACAGACTGTCCAGGAGTTGGTGGATGCTTTAGTCCAGGTCTGGGAGGAGATCTCTCAGGAGACCATCCGCCACCTCATCAGGAGCATGCCCAGGCATTGTAGAAAGGTCATACAGGCACGTGGAGGCCACACACACTACTGAGCCTCATTTTGACTCATTTTAAGGACATTACATCAAAGTTGGATCAGCCTGTAGTGTGTTTTTCCACTTTAATTTTGAGTGTGACTCCAAATCCAGACCTCCATGGGTAAATAAATTTGATTTCCATTGATAATTTTTGTGTGATTTTGTTGTCAGCACATTCAACTATGTAAAGAACAAAGTATTTAATAAGAATATTTCATTCATTCAGATCTAGGATGTGTTATTTTAGTGTTCCCTTTACTTTTTTGAGCAGTGTATATATATATATATATATATATATATATATAAATTTTATTATTTATATGTCATCTATAGCAGGCAGCACTCCTATTATATGCAAATTTCCTGCCCATATGAAGAGTAATGGATACTAAAATTGCAGAAATATCTGGCTGGATGTAATGCCACCCAAGTTCGGCGGCCGTGCGAGATGCCGGCCGAATTCAGACATTTTTTTAAAGGGCCAATTACTAACAATGCAAAACCATGACAAGTTGTAAGTGATTACCCCTTTAAAAAAAAGTCAGGGTTCTGCCGGCATCCCATGTGGCCGCCAAACTCAGGTGGCCTGACATTTGGCCCCGTGTCTGCAACAATTTCCTGTTGAGCACCATCACATACTGTGTATAGAAGATTGCTTTCTCACGTATAGATAGTATTGAAATAAAACAATTCCTCCCCAATCATGAACATAAACGTGTTTTGAAATGAGGATGCCACATTACTCCCCATAGTGTATCTTGAGACTCATTCAGGTGCGGTTGTTCTTGCTGCTGTCGTTGCTATCTTTTGCCGTATGCAGTTGTGATTATATGCTAATATGGGCAGAAGCTAATCTGAGTACAGGGTCGTTCACTGCTATTGCATCACTTCTATCCGGTACCATTGGTACCATCGTCACAAATCGGGTCACAGCAGAGAGTCTTGAGTGCCTCTGAGGACATGCAGGCTGAGCTGCTCTCCTGCGATGCTCCAGTAACAAGTAAGATCACAACTGCTAATTTATGCACGCCCACAAAATGGCATTTGAACGATCATGACATGACTGTGTTTACCCTTCAGCTCCCCTTTACAACCCTCAAACGCTGTCTTTCTGTCATTCATTTTGCCACTATTCTTCAGTGCGACCACTATAGCAATTTACTCGCTGCACGTGCGCACTGCGGCTCAGATGCATGCGCAGTAAGAAAACGTTGACCGATGTGCATACAATAGCCGCTCTGCAACTGCATCTGAATGAGCCTCCCTGTGTGTTGCAGGTAAATTTCTTATCAAAGCAGAAATAGTTCCTGGTTAGTATCAAATTTAACAAATGTAAGAAGTCTAAATTAGGGCCTTCATAGAGAGTGTTAATCTCTGAAAGCTATCTGGTCACTTGGATCCCCAGTATATGTAGTATACTTGTAAATACTGTAGACTTGTTATCTCCATTGTGCGCAAAAGTGTATCAGGTGGTAACTTAGTCATTGTAGTATCTTTAAGATATTTACCCTGATCCTGAATACATGGTTGCATAAAATAATTGAGGAACTGTGAGATCTTTCTGTATAATGAATCTTTGGCTCAAACAACCCCAGTGGTTAAGACAAATTCTTGTGAATTTTAGATAGTTTCAGTACGCGGGCAGTGGAAACCTGGGCTCTCATACCAATGCCTCCCATTATGAGGGAGACAGGACAGACCTAGGAGGAGCAGCCAACATGATTGTGTAAGTATGGGAGCCAGGCTGGAAGCTGGGAGGGAATGGGGGGACAGGCTGGATCTGCAGGTATGAAGCCAAGGCAGAGTGAGGGGTGTGGGGGACTGGAGCAGCACAGAGTGGAGGTCGGGATGGGGTGGAGTGGGGGCAGAGGGTAAGTTGTTCAGTATACTAGATCATTATATATATATATATATATATATATATATATAGCCACACAATTACCGGTACTCAATTCCTCTGTAGCCGAATGCCCTGGTACCCTCTGTCACAAAGCAGTGTACATAGCGGGATATATATATATCCATATATATATATATATATAAATATAAAGAAGAAGATCTGGCGGCACTCAGGAGACTTTATCAACCAATGTAGATTTTTATTGGAACAACATCCAACAATTGTTTCGGGCCTCCGCCCGTCGTCAGGGATGCATAACACACTTAGAACATACATTTTATATCCCCATAAGGACCTCCCACCACATGTAAAACACACACATTAATCCATCTCACCTGCAGGCCCACTCATCGTGATGAACGCCACACTGCAAGCCGCCGCCACGAGCCATCCCGCTCATCAGCCGCTGCTACACAGCGGATGACGTCATCAAGGGGCGCCCGCAAGGAGACGGAAATCCAGCGTGAGTATCGGTTACCTAGGTAACCAAAACAACAAAACAAAACCGACAAACATTAATGCATTACAACATTACTAATGTGCAAACAAATATAAAGAATATAACGTGAAACACAAATGATACACAATATATCATAATAAAAACAAACTATGGGACACTGTGCTGTAAAAATTCCCAAATATAAAACATTAATTACGTGGCATATATACAAGTATATAAGACCAGGTTACTAACGGCATCAACAAAGTGTTGGGGGTATCAATTAACCTCTACCATTTTAAATGATTTGTAATAAATTCAAAAAAATAAAAATAAAAAAATATATATGGTTTAAGGTTTATAAAAAACTATGCAGCCCATGCTGTTCATTTAGGCCTTTAGGGGCCAGTGTATCCAACCTGAAAATCCAACCGCTCTCTAGTTGGAGTAACCTTTTGCCCCTGTCACCACCCCGAATTGATGCCGGAACATGATCAATTAATTTACTCCTAATGCTCGCAATACTGTGCGAATGTTGCACACAATGGCGGGCCATTGGTTGGTCACTAGATCCTGACTCCAATGCTGCCCTAATTGCCGACCTATGGTTAGCCATTCTCTCCTTGAATTGGCATTCTGTCTTGCCCACGTAATATAAACCACATGGGCAAGACAGTACATAGATTACAAATCTTGAAGTACAAGTGAGAGGGAAATTGATAGTAAATTTCTTGCCTGATCTGGGGTGGGAGATATAATCACCCACCAACATAGAGCGACAGGTGACACATCCAATACACCTGAAACACCCAGGCTTCCGTGATAAAAAGTGCTGTTTGGGTTTAGCCTTCACTAGTTCTGTTACATCAACTTTCACAAGCATATCTCTCAGGTTTTTACCCCTTGAATATGCTGGCATTACACGAGTGTTAAGCAGACCTGGGAGATCCTTATCCGTATTGATAATGGGCCAGAACTTTTTAATTTCCCTATTGGTGTTATTACTTACTTCAGTGAATCTATTGACCCAGGGAATCTTCTGTATCCCATTATCTACCATGGTCTTACTCTTTAAAGATACCTCCCTAGGAATCTGTAGGACCCTTTGTTTGGTGGCCAGTAACATCTTATGATCATAGCCCCTTTGCTCAAACTTTAACACCATGTCATCCAGAGCTCCTTCAATCTTAGAGGAATCACTTGTAATGCGACGCACTCTGAGCATCTGGGAATATGGTAAACCATATTTCAATGAGGGGGGATGGAAGCTATCTGATTTAAGAATAGTGTTGCGGTCTGTTTCCTTGACATATAATGATGTACACAACTGATCATTCACATGTGTGATATTTACATCCAAGAAATTTACAGTGGACAAACTCATATTATAAGTGAGCTTCACTACACTAGAAGATGCATTATGGGTATCAAGGAGATTCCGCAAACATTCCATTGATCCACCCCATATGATTAGTAAATCATCAATAAACCTAACATACATGATGATATGATGACTGAAAGGATTAGTGAGCAACAGGGGTTTCTCTATCCAACACATAAAGGCATTGGCGTACGATGAGGCCACATTGGACCCCATCGCACAGCCAAGCCTCTGCAGGAAAAAATTGCCATTAAACAGGAAATAATTTCTAGTTTACACAAAAAGTAATAGTTCCAGAAAGAATTCCACAGGGGGACCAACATAATGAGGATTATCAGTGATAAGGGCTGCTACTGCTGATATGCCCAAGTCATGGGGAATGCACGTATATAACCCAACAACATCAGCACTACAAAAAACTGTGTCAGGTGCAAGTTTGCCTAAATTATCTAGTCGAGCTAAGAGATCATTAGTGTCCTTAAGATAGGACATCGACTGCTGTACACACGGATTTAACAGTGCATCCAAATACACTGAAATAGGTTGAAATAGAGATCCTCTGGCAGATATAATTGGTCTGCCAGGGGGTTTCTCACTGTTTTTATGGAGTTTGGGCAGTGTGTAAAACATGGGCACCATTGGATAAGCAGTTCTTAATGCAGTAGATAATTCATTAGAAATCCATGATCTATCAACGGCCCTAGTTAACACACTGTCCAACTCCATTTTAAAACCGATGGTAGGGTCTTTCATCAATTTCTCATATATATTAGCATCAGATAATTGTTTCTCACATTCAGTAATATAATCTGACAAGTCCTGAATGACTATAGCCCCGCCCTTATCGGCGCTTCTAATAATAATATCAGTGAGGGACTGTAGATTTTTAAGAGCCTGCCGTTCAGGGCCTGTCATATTACTGTGACCCCTAGTGTATTGATTACATTCATTACCAAGCCTATCCATAAGACGTGAAAAAGTCCTAATCGACGGACTGTTGGAAACAGGTTCAAATTTTGATTTAGGTTGCAGCTTTTTAAGCTGTATAGGGATGTCTGTGGAAGCATCAGACACTAAAGTAGATTGAGTCTTAAAGTGTTCACGCAATTTCAGTGTCCTGTTGAACTTAAACGATTCCACCTTCCATTGGAAGGGATCATGATGAACAGTAGGGATAAAGGAAAGCCCCTTAGCCAGAACTTTATATTCTAACTGAGATAGTGGAGATTTAGACAGGTTAAAAACCGCTTCCCTTACTTGCGAGTCTTTGTTTTTGCTTTGCCTTTTTCTTTGGCCCCCTCGCCGCGTCCTTTTGGTGGTTTGCCAATGGCAGCTCGAGTAATTGCCCCTAAAGGGCGCTCTTGATGTGAAGTAGTCGCCACTTGTGAATCATTATCACTGATAGAGGTGCTTGACCCCTCATAATCCGTAAAGCGTGCCCTTGTTCTTCGATTATGATGAAACGGCTTCTGTTGATTACGAGGAGCCGGAGTTGTTAGCCATACATACACTCGATTTTGGTCATAATCTTGTTGGACCAACCGTTTCTTGTCACGTTTGAATTTAATTAAGTCCTTTTTGTATTGGTCCAGCTGTGTAGATAATTTCTCCAGCCAGTTCACTTGTACATCCTGTGTAAGGACAGGTTTGAATTTGGTCTCAAATTCTGTTTTCCTTCCCTTCACTGCTGTCAGCTCTTTTGATGATTCTTCAATAACAAGTAGGAGCAAGTCCATGGAGCACTTATTTTTGTAGTGCTGATGTTGTTGGGTTATATACGTGCATTCCCCATGACTTGGGCATATCAGCAGTAGCAGCCCTTATCACTGATAATCCTCATTATGTTGGTCCCCCTGTGGAATTCAGAATAGCTAACAACTCCGGCTCCTCGTAATCAACAGAAGCCGTTTCATCATAATAGAAGAACAAGGGCACGCTTTACGGATTATGAGGGGTCAAGCACCTCTATCAGTGATAATGATTCACAAGTGGCGACTACTTCACATCAAGAGCGCCCTTTAGGGGCAATTACTCGAGCTGCCATTGGCAAACCACCAAAAGGACGCGGCGAGGGGGCCAAAGAAAAAGGCAAAGCAAAAACAAAGACTCGCAAGTAAGGGAAGCGGTTTTTAACCTGTCTAAATCTCCACTATCTCAGTTAGAATATAAAGTTCTGGCTAAGGGGCTTTCCTTTATCCCTACTGTTCGTCATGATCCCTTCCAATGGAAGGTGGAATCGTTTAAGTTCAACAGGACACTGAAATTGCGTGAACACTTTAAGACTCAATCTACTTTAGTGTCTGATGCTTCCACAGACATCCCTATACAGCTTAAAAAGCTGCAACCTAAATCAAAATTTGAACCTGTTTCCAACAGTCCGTCGATTAGGACTTTTTCACGTCTTATGGATAGGCTTGGTAATGAATGTAATCAATACACTAGGGGTCACAGTAATATGACAGGCCCTGAACGGCAGGCTCTTAAAAATCTACAGTCCCGCACTGATATTATTATTAGAAGCGCCAATAAGGGCGGGGCTATAGTCGTTCAGGACTTGTCAGATTATATTACTGAATGTGAGAAACAATTATCTGATGCTAATATATATGAGAAATTGATGAAAGACCCTACCATCGGTTTTAAAATGGAGTTGGACAGTGTGTTAACTAGGGCCGTTGATAGATCATGGATTTCTAATGAATTATCTACTGCATTAAGAACTGCTTATCCAATGGTGCCCATGTTTTACACACTGCCCAAACTCCATAAAAACAGTGAGAAACCCCCTGGCAGACCAATTATATCTGCCAGGGGATCTCTATTTCAACCTATTTCAGTGTATTTGGATGCACTGTTAAATCCGTGTGTACAGCAGTCGATGTCCTATCTTAAGGACACTAATGATCTCTTAGCTCGACTAGATAATTTAGGCAAACTTGCACCTGACACAGTTTTTTGTAGTGCTGATGTTGTTGGGTTATATACGTGCATTCCCCATGACTTGGGCATATCAGCAGTAGCAGCCCTTATCACTGATAATCCTCATTATGTTGGTCCCCCTGTGGAATTCTTTCTGGAACTATTACTTTTGGTGTTAACTAGAAATTATTTCCTGTTTGATGGCAATTTTTTCCTGCAGAGGCTTGGCTGTGCGATGGGGTCCAATGTGGCCCCATCGTACGCCAATGCCTTTATGTGTTGGATAGAGAAACCCCTGTTGCTCACTAATCCTTTCAGTCATCATATCATCATGTATGTTAGGTTTATTGATGATTTACTAATCATATGGGGTGAATCAATGGAATGTTTGCGGAATCTCCTTGATACCCATAATGCATCTTCTAGTGTAGTGAAGCTCACTTATAATATGAGTTTGTCCACTGTAAATTTCTTGGATGTAAATATCACACATGTGAATGATCAGTTGTGTACATCATTATATGTCAAGGAAACAGACCGCAACACTATTCTTAAATCAGATAGCTTCCATCCCCCCTCATTGAAATATGGTTTACCATATTCCCAGATGCTCAGAGTGCGTCGCATTACAAGTGATTCCTCTAAGATTGAAGGAGCTCTGGATGACATGGTGTTAAAGTTTGAGCAAAGGGGCTATGATCATAAGATGTTACTGGCCACCAAACAAAGGGTTCTACAGATTCCTAGGGAGGTATCTTTAAAGAGTAAGACCATGGTAGATAATGGGATACAGAAGATTCCCTGGGTCAATAGATTCACTGAAGTAAGTAATAACACCAATAGGGAAATTAAAAAGTTCTGGCCCATTATCAATACGGATAAGGATCTCCCAGGTCTGCTTAACACTCGTGTAATGCCAGCATATTCAAGGGGTAAAAACCTGAGAGATATGCTTGTGAAAGTTGATGTAACAGAACTAGTGAAGGCTAAACCCAAACAGCACTTTTTATCACGGAAGCCTGGGTGTTTCAGGTGTATTGGATGTGTCACCTGTCGCTCCATGTTGGTGGGTGATTATATCTCCCACCCCAGATCAGGCAAGAAATTTACTATCAATTTCCCTCTCACTTGTACTTCAAGATTTGTAATCTATGTACTGTCTTGCCCATGTGGTTTATATTACGTGGGCAAGACAGAATGCCAATTCAAGGAGAGAATGGCTAACCATAGGTCGGCAATTAGGGCAGCATTGGAGTCAGGATCTAGTGACCAACCCATGGCCCGCCATTGTGTGCAACATTCGCACAGTATTGCGAGCATTAGGAGTAAATTAATTGATCATGTTCCGGCATCAATTCGGGGTGGTGACAGGGGCAAAAGGTTACTCCAACTAGAGAGCGGTTGGATTTTCAGGTTGGATACACTGGCCCCTAAAGGCCTAAATGAACAGCATGGGCTGCATAGTTTTTTATAAACCTTAAACCATATATACATTTTTTTGATTTTTTTAAATTTATTACAAATCATTTAAAATGGTAGAGGTTAATTGATACCCCCAACACTTTGTTGATGCCGTTAGTAACATGGTCTTATATACTTGTATATATGCCACGTAATTAATGTTTTATATTTGGGAATTTTTACAGCACAGTGTCCCATAGTTTGTTTTTATTATGATATATTGTGTATCATTTGTGTTTCACGTTATATTCTTTATATTTGTTTGCACATTAGTAATGTTGTAATGCATTAATGTTTGTCGGTTTTGTTTTGTTGTTTTGGTTACCTAGGTAACCGATACTCACGCTGGATTTCCGTCTCCTTGCGGGCGCCCCTTGATGACGTCATCCGCTGTGTAGCAGCGGCTGATGAGCGGGATGGCTCGTGGCGGCGGCTTGCAGTGTGGCGTTCATCACGATGAGTGGGCCTGCAGGTGAGATGGATTAATGTGTGTGTTTTACATGTGGTGGGAGGTCCTTATGGGGATATAAAATGTATGTTCTAAGTGTGTTATGCATCCCTGACGACGGGCGGAGGCCCGAAACAATTGTTGGATGTTGTTCCAATAAAAATCTACATTGGTTGATAAAGTCTCCTGAGTGCCGCCAGATCTTCTTCTTTATGATTGGATGTCTACATCTTATGGAGGGCACCGGAGCAGATGCTGCACCAGCAAGGGGAGTGCCGGCCATTTTGTTTCTTTATATATATATATATATGTATATATATATATAAAATATGTATAATGTGAAACTGGTTCTTGAAGAGAAACCAGCAGCAGTGGGTGATTGCCCACCACTGCTGCAATCACGGTGTTGCCTGGTAGGAGGGCCGCTGAATGAGGGTGTTGGGGGGATGCGATTGGGACACTGGGGGCGAAGTCGTTGCTACTGTGACATTCTAGTGTCAGTAATCTGAATGTTGACTTTTTGTACCACTCCTGGATCTTGTGCTCCCAGCCTGGGGTAGGTGTAAGTGTAGGAGAAGATTGGGGTAGGAGAAGATTGAGCTGTTGAAGTAAAGCAGTGGGTGGTGTAACACACAAACCGTACCAATAGCACGACTGTCTGCATTTGCATCTAATGAGGATCAGGCCCATAGTCTGCATGCCGGAAGTGAGTTTAGAAAATGCTTCTGCACCGACTGACAAGATATGTCTCACATGACGTGGTCTCACCCAATAAGACGAGAACCAGTTGCTGAGCGGTCACTCAGTCAAGTAGTCCGCATACATCATCACATTATCTAGTGATAGCTATGAGCTTGTTGCCAACACACAGTGACGATGTGGCTTATTTGGTCATTGAGAAAGGACATAAAAGTTGGTGGACAGCCCAATGAATGACGAAGACTCAGTCACCAACCCAGTCCTCAAATCTCTCATAATTCTGGATTGCAGTCTTTGAAAAACCTGTACGAAGTTGAGATAGGTAGGCTGCTAGTATGATATAAAGAGCCTGACATGCTATTGCGCAGGTTTGAAATATTCTGAAACCCTCTACGGTGCTTGCGTTAACCTGAGTGTATGCATGAAGATGCCATCAAAACTAATGGTCTTTTATTAATCGTATGGTGTCCTTTTTAATTTATGAATATTTATATGTGATATTAAACATTTTTAATTTTATCAAGTTATTCTATCATTATTAATTGAAGTTTATATTTATATATACGGGCACTATTCTCCCTCTTTTATTACGAGAGCGGACGCAGCAGCAACTGCCTATGAATCAGGTTGAAAATGTTTACAAAGAAAATAGAATGACTATTTGGGACATAGGGGGTGATTCAGAGCTGATCGTAGATGTGCTAAAAAATAGCAGATCTATGATCACAATCTCTGACATGCGGGCGGGGGGACGCCCAGCACAGGGCTAGTCCGCCCCGCATGTCAAGCCCTACCCCCTAGCAGAATTGCGAAAGCATCATACAGCAGTGATGCTTTCACACCCGGCGAATAGCTCCCTGCCTACGCAGCCGCCCACCTAACACCACCGACAAGCCCTCCCAACACCACCTACACGCTTTTGCATCTCACTGCGTGTGCGCACAACACATAGGGCTTTAGGTCTGAATTAGGCCCATAGTTTTAAGGTCCAAACCACTGACTTTGTGCATGTTGTCTATTTATACAGTAGTATGAAGTTTGGTTCAACCCACACAACGGCTTCTTCCACTATATGTAGGCAGCAGGCACACTTAACATGCAAATGTATCGCTGAATAAGTAGTGGCAATCTTGTTCTATGTTGCATTAAGGCCAGAACTCACTGGCAGATGTGGGGAGAGATGTGTGCTGAGCGTGCGGGGGGAGCGGGGGGGGGCGCCCATTTCACCCAGCGGGTGAAGTGAGCGACCCGCTAGATTGGCCTGCATGCAGGCCAATCTAGCAGCAGCGATAGCGATGCGTGGGGCTGCACATCGCTATCGCTGTGAGGGGTACACACGGAGAGATCACTGCTTAAAATCTGATCGGCTGGTACTTTATCTCCTTCCACTTTATCTCCACCTGAGGCTTAAGGCCAGTACTAATGGGAGAGATGTGTGCTGAGCGATCTTAACACAGAATGCTCAGCACACATCTCCCCCCCCCCGCTCAGCACAGTGCGATGTGTGCTGAGCGAGGGGGATGGACGGGGGCCCGCTCATTTCACCCAGCGGGTGAAATGAGCGATGTGCTAGATTGAGCCTGCATGCCAATTTAGCACTGGCGATAGCGACATGCAGGGGCGCGCATCGCTATCGCTGTGGGGGGTATACACGGAGAGATCAGTGCTTAACTTCAAAGCAATCTAGTCAGATGGCTTAGAATTTAAGCACTGATCTCTCCGTGTGTACCCCCCTTTAGTAAATAGACCCCTAAGGGGTTTATTCCTGAAGGAGTGAAAAGTGTGGAGAAGGGAGCCAGTAGAGAAGTTGCCCATGGCAACCAAACAGCATTGAAGTAAAATTTATCAAGTGCATACTATAAAACTATACGTAGCAGCCGATTGGTTGCCATGGGCAAATTCTTCACTGGCTCACTTCTCCACACTTTTCACTGCTTCATGAATAGACCCCTAAATTTGATGGTCATGTAGGAAGTAAATTAAACTTTCAATTAGAGATGAAGATTTTGATATCAGAGAGGGTAAAAACTCAACAATTGACAAACCTAATACACTACAGGCGTGCTGCATTCATGCCACCACTGATGTTGCAGGTAACTGAAGATGGCTTTGACAAAAGTTGAGATAATTGAGGTAATTTTGATGTCTGGAGAATGAAGTTTCCATGTCATAGCTGCAGATTTTAACAACCGGCACCTGGAAAGACCTCCAATTTCACATAACACTGTCAAATTTCCATATTCCGAGAAACTGAGACCAAAAAGTGTTATTGACTAGACAACCTCAACAATGGTTTTGGCATCCTTCTTGAAGAGCCCATAATGCAGCACAATGCCCACACATTAAATGACTGTACTTTATGGAGAACAGTTCAGCCTGTAATGCCAACAAAAAAAGTGTTGTAACTTTTGAACCATAACTGCTATTTCAAATCTGTTCGGCAAATTCTGATGTTGTTTGACATGTTACACAACCCTCTTTCCATTTGAAAAAACTGACTTAAATTCAAGATGGCTGATTTTAAGATGTTGCCCATGTTCGGTACATACCCTAAAAGATAACCCACCTCACAGATACTTTACTGGAGTATTCAGTTTTCCCATTTCCTGCACAGTTTTTAAAACAAGTCAAAATGAGGCTCAGTAGTGTGTGTGGCCTCCACGTGCCTGTATGACCTCCCTACAATGCCTGGGCATGCTCCTGATGAGGTGGTGGATGGTCTCCTGAGGGATCTCCTCCCAGACCTGGAATAAAGTATCCGCCAACTCCTGGACAGTCTGTGGTGCATGGAGCGAGACATGATGTCCCAGATGTGCTCAATTGGATTCAGGTCTGGGGAATGGGCAGGCCAGTCCACAGCATCAATGCCTTCGTCTTGCAGGAACTGCTGACACACTCCAGCCACATGGGGTCTAGCGTTGTCTTGCATTAGGAGGAACCCAGGGCCAACCGCACCAGCATATGGTCTCACAAGGGGTCTGAGGATCTCATCTCGGTACCTAATGGCAGTCAGGCTACATTTGGCAAGCACATGGAGGGCTGTGCGGCCCCCCCAAAGAAATGCCACCCCACACCATTACTGACCCACTGCCAAACCGGTCATGCTGGAGGATGTTGCACGCAGCAGAGCGTTTTCCTTGGCGTCTCCAGACTCTGTCACGTCTGTCACATGTGCTCAGTGAGAACATGCTTTCATCTGTGAAGAGCACAGGGCGCCAGTGGCGAATTTGACAATCTTGGTGTTCTCTGGCAAATGCACGGTGTTGGGCTGTAAGCACAACCCCCACCTGTGGACATCGGGCCCTCATACCACCCTCATGGAGTCTGTTTCTGATCGTTTGAGTAGACACATGCACATTTGTGGCTTGCTGGAGGTCATTTTGCAGGGCTCTGGCAGTGGTCCTCCTGTTCCTCCTTGCACAAAGGCGGCGGTAGCGGTCCTGCTGCTGGGTTGTTGCCCCCCTCCGGCCTCCTCCGTGTATCCTGATGTACTGGCCTGTGTCCTGGTAGCGCCTCCATGCTCTGGACACTACGCTGACAGACACAGCAAACCTTCTTGCCACAGCTCGCATTGATGTGCCATCCTGGATGAGCTGCACTACCTGAGCTACTTGTGTGGGTTGTAGACTCCGTTTCATGCTACAACTAGAGCGAAAGCACTGCCAGCTTTCAAAAGTGACCAAAACATCAGCCAGAAAGCATAGGAGCTGAGAAGTGGTCTGTGGTCACCACCTGCAGAACAACTCCTTTATTGGGGATGTCTTGCTAATTGCCTATAATTTCCACCTGTTGTCTATTCCATTTGCACAACAGCATGTGAAATTGATTGTCAATCAGTGTTGCTTCCTAAGTGGACAGTTTGATTTCACAGAAGTGTGATTGACTTGGAGTTACATTGTGTTGTTTAAGTGTTCCCTTTATTTTTTTGAGCAGTATATATATATATATATATATATATATATATATATAGAAAGAGAAATGAACCGGCACTCACTTACTGTCCAGGAAACCAATTTGCTCGGGTGCCATCCATGATCCCAGCAGGAATCAACTACTACCCACTCCAATTGGCAGCACTCCCAAGACTTAATGTAAGAAATAGACAGACGAACTGCGTCTTGCTGTTCAACGTTTCAGTCCTACGACTTTTATCCAGAACATCATGTTGCCCACATGTTCTGGATAAAAGTCGTAGGACTGAAACGTTGAACAGCAAGACGCAGTTCGTCTGTCTATTTCTTACATTAAGTCTTGGGAGTGCCGCCAATTGGAGTGGGTATATATATATATATATATATAAGACATGTAACTTTGATCAGGAAGTTGGGCCCCTGTCAGCTCTGGGCCACATAGCAGCTGCATTACCTGCACCTATGGTAGCTATGCCCTTGCAGGGGACGGTCTAGTGGAATATTTTAACCAACTACCTGGAGGTAATACAATGATATTTTATTGTGTGCACTCCATCTGCATTCCAATAATTTCTAGCTATGGACCTGATTCAGCTTCAGTTGTAATTTTGCTAATTTAGCAAAACTGCAACTGCTATCACTCGCATGCTGGGGTCGTACAGCACAGGGCATGGCCGTCCAGCATGCTAATGGCTGCCAGCGATGTGATCGCTATTCAATTTTGATTGCATCACTGAATAAGGGAAACCCCCCTGCCTGCGCAGCCTGGCTGAGAAGGCTGTCGGGCAGCCGCCATTTTCCTCATCGCAGCGGTCACATGTGGCGTCACATGGCCACCACAAACCCGCCGCCCATTTCTGACACCCCTGTAATGCCGCATCGCCGCCCCCGACCGCCCCACAAATGTCTCTGCTGTCAATCAGGCAGAGGCGTTTACATCAATACGATGCGATCATATTGGTTGGCCCTGCGCGTGTGCACTGGGCTGGAAAACAGCAATATACAATCACATAAGGCTCTAGGGGGTATTCAGTAGCAATCGCTACTGAGAAGCGATCGTATCTCCTCGCTTTCCCCCACAGTGCACATACGCTGACCCGCTCTGCGCATACGTGGGTGGGGAGATATGATCGTATCTCAGTTATGCAAACTTCTCCATCTGATTGACAGGCCGAAGTGTTTACAGGGTGGTGATGCGGCATTTGGCGGGCGTGGCAAGGTAAACAGAGGCAGGTACAGGGCAGCCCGTAACGTCCCAGAAAATGGCCACTGTGCACCTGTTTTCACAGCCTGGCTGTGAATCACTGCCAGCCATTTACATGCTGGATGGACTTGCCTTGTGCTGGTTGCCCCACAGCATGTGTCTTTATCATTAGCAGTTTTGCAATCTTAGCAAAACTGCTAATGAAACTGAATGAGATCCTATGGGCCTAACTCAGCATGGATCGCTATTCAGAGAAATTACAGTTGTCTGCGAGTAGAAAGGCACCGCCCCGACAGGAAGTAAAAACGTCCCCTGCAAAATTGTGAATGTATCGCAGATCACTATCCACTCACAGATGCATACGCAATTCCTAGAACGTCGAAGAAAATTTGCTGTCTGAGCAAATGTGAGTAGGTCTGAGGCTGCCACTACTCTGCGACTAAGACCTGGAAGTGGTCTGCGCTGACCTCAGAGACCCTCCCCAAAAAGCCTAGGTACGTCTGCATTTTTTCGTACACACCCACAAAACGACAGGTTTCTACCCAGAAATGCCAGCTTTCTGTCAGTCAAACAGTAGCTACATTGTGGGCGCATGCGCAGGACGGGCACTGCGCATTCGCCCACATCTTTTTAGTAAATTTTGCTGTTGTATCGCACACAGTGCACTAATTGGGGTTCCCGGTCACTGTACGGAGAAAACGGCACCCAAAAAAGTAAAAAAACTCATGTCGGCCTTTTCTCATGTCGACCTAGCACATGTAGACCTAGAGTCCCTGTCGACCTAGAAACCATGTCAACCTACTTACTGTCGACCAATAGTGGTCAACCTAGACACTGTCGACCTAAGTCTAATCTACTAACATACCACACCCGATGTGTTTGTACAATATACATTCACGGACACTGGAGATAATACTATAGTGTGTCTCAAAAAGATGACCCCAAGTTGGTATATATTTGCATCTATTATGCTTGTTAATTAAATGATATGGTAATATTATGATTGAACAGACACTGGAGACAATGCTCACTATTCTGTGTATAATAATATATAAACGTCCAATGTGTCCTGTACTTGTTAAGTGATATACTGAAGAAAACTATTCTTGCAAACGTCTATGCAAAAAAGTTTCAACAGTTTGTGTGCAGCATTTAATCCTTCCAGGATACATTGTATCTATATATAAAATACTCTGCAAAAACAATTATTCCTACAGGAATCCATGCAAATAAATCTTATTGTGTGATATTTTGTGTAGAAATTGTGCGCTATTTGATCATTTTTCTAAAGGTTATTAGTGTCGACCACTAGCGGGTTCTTCACTAAAAAAGAGCTTAGTGTGTGGCGCACTCTTTTGAAATGTTTATAAATTATTAAAATTTAACTTTTATTTAATAATTTAAAATAAATATCTATAGCCAGGCATATTGGTATGTTTGATAGCCTGAGAGTACACACTTGTAAAATAATTGCCCAAAATTAAAGCGTTAGGATAGTGACTAACTTATCCAATGTAATAGGGGCAAAAAGATTGTATCAAGCTTTGTGATATATTACTCTAAATTTATTGTGCTATAACGGCTATTAATATTGCCCATTCACAAGACTAAGTTAATCTAAAGTCTCTGACATTGGTCTGACGTTAACTACTCTCTAAGAAATATATATGTATATTTATTTATATTAGTGTGGATAGAGTCTTCAGCGCTGTGAGTCTATAATATTCAGTACAAATCATAGATATAAATTTCTAAATTACCTCAAAGGAAACCCTTGCGTAGATCTTCCAGGTTATTCCCCGTCCTTGTATATGCATGAGAGGATAGTATAAATGTGTATTGTAACATGTAAACACACCTTCTGCCAGTCTATTATCAAGACTGCAGTGGCTGTGCAGATGTAATTTGATACGTAATTATGTCCACAAAGATGAGATACAATTGTGGCCAAAGGAACAATTCATACAAGAGAACAGATAATAAATATACTGTCTCTAGACTTTGTTTATAGAGAAATACTGTTAATCGTACACAGGGACATAGTAACTGGTCCCTGTCCTCTCAAAAGAAAGGCATAGACAGGTATGTTGGGTATGCGTCCAAATATTTACCAATATACATTCAGTGATTCACTCCATAATAATGGTACAATTCCTAATTCATAAGAGAATGTGTACGTCATATTCAGAAAGCATATGCTTCAATGGAGATCATGTCTGCGGAACCGTACTTATCCACAGACGGTTCTAATACCATAAGAAATGGGACACCTCATCTCACAAAGCGCATACATTAACAAAGACCATATACTTAGAACAGTCCTCCGCAAAGGGTTAAATGGTACTCCAACATGTAGATGCCAATAATTAAATTTCCAATCAATTAAATCAGCGCTCTTGCAATAGTTTACAATCTGTCTCTGGTATTGAGACTGTTTCACAATTTATGCAGACACACCAGAGTTTTTTTTAAACATATAGCCTGTCAGTTATATACTTATCTCTTTGCTAAAAAATAGCTTGGTAGTCTTTCACGTTTATGTTTGTTTTATGAGACTACTATCAGATCTTCATGTTCTCATGCGATCTCTTATATGACTAGAAAGCGGTTCATATAATACGTGGCAACACTCAGTTACAGTTGGAAACAGTTCTTAGATATGCTAATACTATTGAGTTGTGAGATAAAGAGTCCCGGTGTATAGTGACGGTTTCCCTTTCTACTGTTGCTCCATGTGCCGAGGTTAGTACCTGGGCAGTGAATGGAATCAATGAGAGCGGGGAAAGGCCGTCCACTTGGAGACTGAAAGGACAGAGCAGTGTGAGCCACTTCTGCTGTCCACGCTCTACATCCCCCCTCCCCTGTTGTGTGAATACATTGCAGGGGGGGCCCGTAGATGTGAAGCTGTGGATGAGAGGGTGGCTCCGAGTACCTAGTATGTTCCACGTCAGGTGTGTCTTTGTGTGTAGTCAGATCTCTATCAGTTTGCAGGAAGCCGCTACGGGAGCTGGACACCGGGTCGGGTGTAATTCCCGCACCTCCGTGGATTCTGCACGTCCCGCTGATGACGTACGTTTCACATGTAGCTTGGTCACATCAGTGACGCCATGGGGAGGAGGGCAGTATTTAAAGCAGATGCTGTGCACTAATTAATTGGATTTCCAATAAGATAATCCAAAAAAGATGGTCATCAATTATTTATCACATTAGGTCGTAGAGTAATGTTTATTTATTCATTATAAATATGATCACACCAAGATAACTTTAAAACATCATATATAATCCAAATTGTCATGCCATAATTATTGCCCTCTTTACACATATGATTGAGCGTGGATAATAAGCCAAATTAAAGTGATTAGAAAGTTACTCATTAATCATACCATTCAGCCGGTATGCAGTTTCCATTTATTAGTAAGTAGAGTCACACTATGGTGACTTTTTGATTATCCTGTATAGTATATGTGTTGTTGCCCTTTTTACCTAGTATTTAAACAGTAATTGTATACCTAAACTAAAAAGTTGGATTGGGAATAAACTGTTATCTAATCGTTTGGCACTTATATAGGTGCCAATTAATGCGCAAATTGTACATATGATATAAAAAGAAAACTAATTAATTACCTGATATTTACTACAGAAATACAGTTTTTGGGGTAAGATCTATACTAAATTATAGGAAGCATAGCCTTGCATTTTTTAAAAAAATGGTAAGCATGAATCTCAAATAAATAAGTCTCTACAATTATACCCTCCTGGTATGTTTCGTATAGGCATATAAATTAATTGATCTTAATATAGGTTCTGGTATCCTTATGTACTGTATATTTGTATATATTCTTCTATTTACATACAAAACAGGTAGTTATTGACAAAAAAATATGAATAAAGTAATATAAGAAAAATATAAACTGAAATTAGATAGTGAAGATACAGAGTAGATAAAAATAAGCCTAGAGTGATAATTAATAAAATCAGTGCATATTATATTGACAGTGATAATAATATTGATATCATAATCGCAGTAATGGTGATATATATACCTTAGTGATATAATAGAGAATACTAGATAAGTGTTATATAGTTTAAGCAGTATATTTGAAATTGTAATGTTGAAAAAATAAGAATTTACTTACCGATAATTCTATTTCTCGGAGTCCGTAGTGGATGCTGGGGTTCCTGAAAGGACCATGGGGAATAGCGGCTCCGCAGGAGACAGGGCACAAAAAGTAAAGCTTTAGGATCAGGTGGTGTGCACTGGCTCCTCCCCCTATGACCCTCCTCCAAGCCAGTTAGGTACTGTGCCCGGACGAGCGTACACAATAAGGGAGGAATTTTGAATCCCGGGTAAGACTCATACCAGCCACACCAATCACACCGTACAACTTGTGATCTAAACCCAGTTAACAGTATGATAACAGCGGAGCCTCCGAAAAGATGGCTCACAACAATAATAACCCGATTTTTGTAACTATGTACAAGTATTGCAGATAATCCGCACTTGGGATGGGCGCCCAGCATCCACTACGGACTCCGAGAAATAGAATTATCGGTAAGTAAATTCTTATTTTCTCTATCGTCCTAGTGGATGCTGGGGTTCCTGAAAGGACCATGGGGATTATACCAAAGCTCCCAAACGGGCGGGAGAGTGCGGATGACTCTGCAGCACCGAATGAGAGAACTCCAGGTCCTCTTTTGCCAGGATATCAAATTTGTAGAATTTTACAAACGTGTTCTCCCCTGACCACGTAGCTGCTCGGCAGAGTTGTAATGCCGAGACCTCTCGGGCAGCCGCCCAAGATGAGCCCACCTTCCTTGTGGAATGGGCCTTAACCGATTTAGACTGTGGCAGGCCTGCCTCAGAATGTGCAAGTTGAATTGTGTTACAAATCCAACGAGCAATCGCCTGCTTAGAAGCAGGCGCACCCAACTTGTTGGGTGCATACAGTATAAACAGCGAGTCAGATTTTCTGACTCCAGCTGTCCTGGAACATATTTTCAGGGCCCTGACAACTCCTAGCAACTTGGAGTCCTCCAAGTCCCTAGTAGGTGCAAGGCACCACAATAAGCTGGTTCAGGTGAAACACTGACACCACCTTAGGGAGAGAACTGGGGACGAGTCCGCAGCTCTGCCCTGTCCGAATGGACAAACAGATATGGGCTTTTTTGAGAAAAAACCACCAATTTGACACTCGCCTGGTCCAGGCCAGGGCCAAGAGCATGGTCACTTTTTATGTGAGATGCTTCAAATCCACATATTTGACTGGTTTTAAACCAATGTGATTTGAGGAATCCCAGAACTACGTTGAGATCCCACAGTGCCACTGGAGGCACAAAAAAGGGGTTTGTATATGCAATACTCCCTTGACAAACTTCTGGACTTCAGGAACTGAAGCCAATTCTTTCTGGAAGAAAATTTACAGGGCCGAATTTGAACCTTAATGGACCCCAATTTGAGGCCCATAGACACTCCTGTTTTCAGGAAATGCAGGAAACGACCGAGTTGAAATTTCTTTGTGGGCCTTCCTGGCCTCACACCACGCAACATATTTTCGCCACACGTGGTGATAATGTTGTGCGGTCACCTCCTTTCTGGCTTTGACCAGGGTAGGAATGACCTCTTCCGGAATGCCTTTTTTCCCTTAGGATCCGGCTTTCCATCGCCATGCCGACAAACGCAGCTGCGGTAAGTCTTGGAACAGACATGGTACTTGCTGAAGCAAGTCCCTTCTTAGCGGCAGAGGCCATAAGACCTCTGTAAGCATCTCTTGAAGTTCCGGGTACCAAGTCCTTCTTGGCCAATCCGGAGCCATGAGTATAGTTCTTACTCCTCTACGTCTTATAATTCTCAGCACCTTAGGTATGAGAAGCAGAGGAGGGAACACATACACCGACTGGTACACCCACGGTGTTACCAGAACGTCCACATCTATTGCCTGAGGGTCTCTTGACCTGGCGCAATACCTGTCCCGTTTTTTGTTCAGACGGGACGCCATCATGTCCACCTTTGGTATTTCCCAACGGTTTACAATCATGTGGAAAAAACTTCTCAATGAAGTTTCCACTCTCCCGGGTGGAGGTCGTGCTGAGGAAGTCTGCTTCCCAGTTTCCATTCCCGGGATGAAAAACTGCTGACAGTGTTATCACATGATTTTCCGCCCAGCGAAAAGTCCTTGCAGTTTCTGCCATTGCCCTCCTGCTTCTTGTGTCGCCCTGTCTGTTTACGTGGGCGACTGCCGTGATGTTTTTCCCACTGGATCAATACCGGCTGACCTTGAAGCAGAGGTCTTGCTAAGCTTAGAGCATTATAAATTTACCCTTAGCTCCAGTATATTTATGTGGAGAAAAGTCTCCATACTTGATCACACTCCCTGGAAATTTTTTCCTTGTGTGACTGCTCCCCAGCCTCTCAGGCTGGGCTCCGTGGTTACCAGCATCCAATCCTGAATGCCGAATCTGCTGCCCTCTAGAAGATGAGCACTCTATAACCACCACAGGAGAGACACCCTTGGATATTGGGTTATCCGCTGATGCATCTGAAGATGCGATCCGGACCATTTGTCCAGCAGATCCCACTGAAAAGTTCTTACGTGAAATCTGCCGAATGGAATTGCTTCGTAGGAAGCCACCATTTTTACCAGGACCCTTGTGCAATGATGCACTGTTTTTAGGAGGTTCCTGACTTGCTCGGATAACTCCCTGGCTTTCTCTTCCGGGAGAAACACCTTTTTCTGGACTGTGTCCAGAATCATCCCTAGGCACAGCAGACGTGTCGTCGGGATCAGCTGCGATTTTGGAATATTTAGAATCCACCCGTGCTGATTGTAGCAGTATCCGAGATAGTGCTACTCCTACCTCCAACTGTTCCCTGGACTATGCCCCTATCAGGAGATCGTCCAAGTAAGGGATAATTAAGACGCCTTTTCTTCGAAGAAGAATCATCAATTCGGCCATTACCTTGGTAAAGACCCCAGGGTGCCGTGGACAATCCAAACGGCAGCGTCTGAAACTGATAGTGACAGTTCTGCACCACGAACCTGAGGTACCCTTAGTGAGAAGGGCAAATTTTGGGACATAGAGGTAAGCATCCCTGATGTCCCGGGACACTATATAGTCCCCTTATTCCTGGTTCGTTATCACTGCTCTGAGTGACTTCATCTTAATTTGAACCTTTGTAAGTGTTCAAAAAATTTTTTTTAGAATAAGTCTCACCTAGCCTTCTGGCTTCAGTACCACAATATAGTGTGGAATAATACCCCTTTTCTGTAGTAGGAGGGGTAATTTAATTATCACCTGCTGGGAATACAGCTTGTGAATTTTTTCCCATACTACCTCCTTGTCGGAGGGAGACTTGGTAAAGCAGACTTCAGGAGCCTGCGAAGGGGAAACGTCTCGACATTCCCATCTGTACCCCCGGGATACTACTTGTAGGATCCAGGGGTCCTGTACGGTCTCAGCGCCATGCTGAGAACTTGTCAGACGCGGTGGAACGCTTCTGTTCCTGGGAATGGGCTGCCTGCTGCAGTCTTCTTCCCTTTCCTCTATCCCTGGGCAGATATGATCTTATAGGGACGAGAGGACTGAGGCTGAAAAGACGGTGTCTTTTTCTGCAAAGATGTGACTTAGGGTAAAAAACGGTGGATTTTCCAGCAGTTGCCGTGACCACCAGGTCCGATGGACCGACCCCAAACAAGTCCTCTTCCTGTATACGGCCATACTGTGCCGTTTGGAATCTGCATCACCTGACCACTGTCGTGTCCACTGTCCATAACATCTTCTGGCAGTTATGGACATCGCGTTTATTCATGATGCCAGAGTGCAAATATCCCTCTGTGCATCTCGCATATATAGAAATGCTCTATAGTCAATAAAATACTGTCCCTGTCAAGGGTATCAATATTTTTAGTCAGGGAATCCGACCAAGCCACCCTAGCTCTGCACATCCAGGCTGAGGCGATCGCTGGCCGCAGTATAACACCAGTATGTGTGTATATACTTTTTATTATATTTTCCAGCCTTGTCAGCTGGTCCTTGAGGACGGCCCTATCTATAGACGGTACCGCCACTTGTTTTGATAAGCGTGTGAGCGCCTTATCCACCTTAAAGGGTGTTTCCCAACGCGCCCTAACTTCTGGCGGGAAAGGGTATACCGCCCATAATTTTCTATCGGGGGGAACCCACGCATCATCACACACTTTATTTAATTTATCTGATTCAGGAAAAACTATGGTAGTTTTTTCACATCCCACATAATACCCTCTTTTGTGGTACTTGTAGTATCAGAAATACGTAACACCTCCTTCATTGCCTTTAACGTGTGGCCCTAATAAGGAATACGTTTGTTTATTCACCGTCGACACTGGATTCAGTGTCCCTGTCTGTGTCTGTGTCGACCGACTAAAGTAAACGGGCGTTTTAAAACCCTTGACGGTGTTTTTGAGACGTCTGGACCGTACTAATTGTTTGTCGGCCGTCTCATGTCGTCAACCGACCTTGCAGCGTGTTGACATTATCACGTAATTTCCTAAATAAGCCATCCATTCCGGTGTCGACTCCCTAGAGAGTGACATCACCATTACAGGCAATTGCTTCGCCTCCTCACCAACATCGTCCTCCTACCTGTCGACACACACGTACCGACACACAGCACACACACAGGGAATGCTCTGATAGAGGACAGGACCCACTAGCCCTTTGGAGAGACAGAGGGAGAGTTTGCCAGCACACACCAAAACGCTATAATTATATAGGGACAACCTTATATAAGTGTTTTCCCTTATAGCATCTTAATATATATATAAGCATATCGCCAAATTAGTGCCCCCCCTCTCTGTTTTAACCCTGTTTCTGTAGTGCAGTGCAGGGGAGAGCCTGGGAGCCTTCCCTCCAGCCTTTCTGTGAGGGAAAATGGCGCTGTGTGCTGAGGAGATAGGCCCCGCCCCTTTTTCGGCGGCCTCGTCTCCCGCTCTTAACGGATTCTGGCAGGGGTTAAATATCTCCATATAGCCTCCGGAGGCTATATGTGAGGTATTTTTAGCCAAATTAGGTATTCATTTGCCTCCCAGGGCGCCCCCCTCCCAGCGCCCTGCACCCTCAGTGACTGCCGTGTGAAGTGTGCTGAGAGGAAAATGGCGCACAGCTGCAGTGCTGTGCGCTACCTTTAGAAGACTGAGGAGTCTTCTGCCGCCGATTCTGGACCTCTTCTTACTTCAGCATCTGCAAGGGGGCCGGCGGCAAGGCTCCGGTGACCATCCAGGCTGTACCTGTGATCGTCCCTCTGGAGCTGATGTCCAGTAGCCAAGAAGCCAATCCATCCTGCACGCAGGTGAGTTCACTTCTTCTCCCCTAAGTCCCTCGTTGCAGTGATCCTGTTGCCAGCAGGACTCACTGTAAAATAAAAAACCTAAGCTAAACTTTCCTAAGCAGCTCTTTAGGAGAGCCACCTAGATTGCACCCTTCTCGGCCGGGCACAAAAATCTAACTGGCTTGGAGGAGGGTCATAGGGGGAGGAGCCAGTGCACACCACCTGATCCTAAAGCTTTACTTTTTGTGCCCTGTCTCCTGCGGAGCCGCTATTCCCCATGGTCCTTTCAGGAACCCCAGCATCCACTAGGACGATAGAGAAATAGGAATAGAAAAGAATAATTAATTTAATGAAAAGAACATACTTAGAGATGTGTGAAATATAATGTAAAAATGATGAGGGTAGTGGAACAATAGTGATAATTAGTGATAAAAGTTGCAATTTTTAATTGCTAAGGTTAGATAAAGTGATGCTAAGAGAGAAAAAGAGAGGACAATAGCAGTAGAGGGCTATACTGTCCGTAGATGGTAAGTTAATCATGCAGGTAACACATGTTCTGCAGGGTAAAGAAATGATATGATAGTCCATATACATATATGATAAATTGTAGAGACAAGTAAAATTGATATAGATGGTAAGATGCATGGTGTAACATTCTGAATAGATTATTAATATAGACTAAAAAGAGAGGACGCTATGGTATTTAGATAGACGTTGGTCTTATTATACATATTATCAAAGTATTCCTCCCGTACAAAATGGGGGGGAAAAAGGGAGGAAAAAAAAAGGAACTGGGGGGAAGTAGGGGGAGATATTGGGACCGCAATAATTAAGGATCGGAGAATGTAATTACGTGGGAAGAAAGGCCCCATAATTGATATTTTCATTTAGGCCTTTAGGCGTCATGGTATCCAACTTGAATATCCATTTACTTTCCAATATTTGCAATTCTTTAGAGCAATCACCTCCCCTAATGCCCATCCGTAATCTCTCAAGGCAGCAGAACTTGAGTTTGCGTGGAGATTCAGAGTGTTTTCGTTGGAAATGTCTTGCTACCGATGTGACTTGTCTGAATCTCATTAAGTCTGTTTCAACATTTCTGATATTGCCCATGTGTTCCACAATGCGGGTTTTGACCATTCTGGTGGTCATTCCCACATATAACATTTTGCATGGGCATTGAATGCAGTAGATGACATTAGATGTTTGGCAATTTGAGAACTCATTCATTTTCAGTTCTTTCCCATTCCTATCCGTGATGTTAGGTCTCGTTTCAACATGTTCGCAGACTGCACATGATCCACACGGGTACGTGCCTTTAATTTTATTCTCTCAACTTGGAAAGCGACAGAAGTGGCTCCTAACCAGTTTGTCCCCAATATTTGGTGATTTTTTCCAGCTCATTGACACTGCTGGGCCCAGATTGTTTGCCAAATCAGAGTCATTAAGTAGTAGGGGCCAGTGTTTGTTAATTATCCCCCTAATTTCCTTCCACTCTTGGCAAAAATCACCAACAAATCGTATCTCAGGTTTTTTTATTTCCTTCAACTGTGTTGATCTCTTACTCTCCTGAAGTATGAGTGATTGCCTATCAGTGTGGAGAAGGGCTCTGCTGGCTTTTTTGATACATCTCATACTGTATCCTCTCTCTCTCAGTCTTCCTGTCAGTTCTTTACTCTTGATTTTATATATCTCATCATCTGAGCAGTTCTGTCTGAGTCTCAGGAATTCGCCCCTCGGTATGTTCTGAACTGTGGCAGGTAAGTGTGAGCTGGTACTGAGTAACAAACTGTTAGTAGCCGTATCCTTTCTATAGAGTTCTGTTGCCAGCATCCCATTCTTGTCCCTGTAAATTCTAAGGTCAAGAAATGGAATGGATTCCCTGCTGATCTCATAAGTGAGTTTGAGATTCAGATCATTGTTGTTTAATCGTTGAATAAATTCCTTCAGCGTTTTTTCATCTCCCTCCCAAATGACGAAGATGTCGTCTATGTAAAGCATCCAAGTAATTATCCTGCTGGTGAATGGTTCATTGGTTTCGCTGAATACCATCTCCTTCTCCCACCAACCTAAATATAGGTTGGCAACCGTTGGTGCGCAGGCTGCACCCATAGCTGTTCCACGTATTTGAGTGAAAAATGCGTCAGCAAATGTAAAAATATTCTTATGGAGGACAAAGTGTAGTAACCGCAGTAAAAAGGAGTTGAATTCACTGGGACCTTCCATTTTGAGAAAGTACTCCACCGCAGCTAGACCTTTTGCATGGTCAATGCTGCTATACAGTGACTCTACATCAAGACCCACTAGAATATAGTTGTCTTCCAGTTTAACATCGTGTAGTTTTGCGATAACGTCTCCCGTATCATGTGCATAGGAGGGCAGGGCAGTTACATGTTTGCGCAGATGAGTGTCTATAAAGTTACTGGCCTTCTCTGACACACCCCCTATGCCAGATACAATCGGCCTCCCTGGAGGGTTACTCAGATTTTTGTGCACTTTCGGCAAGAGATAGAAGGTGGGAGTCCTAGGGTGGTCCACCCGCAAAAAATCTGACTCCTGTTTCGTAATCACCTCATCTTTCAGTCGATTGAGGGTTAACTTACAATTATCAGTGGGATTGAACAGTGTCTTGACATAACAATCAGGATCGTTAAGCTGTCTCATGGCCTCTTGGACACACATTTCCTTCGGCCATAGGACAACATTGCCCCCTTTGTCGGAGGGCTTTACGACCACATCTTCCCATTTACTGATCTCATTGAGAGCCTTCCTCTCCCCTTTTGTGAGGTTGTCTTTGTATTTAGGTTTCCTTCTCTGTATTCCATCAAGATCTTTGCTGACCATGTTCCTGAATATCCTAACTTCGGGACAGATTTGATCCTGGGGATAAAAGGTTGATCTCTTCTTACAGATGGTTCTACCCCTTTCCTAAATCTCCCTTGGAGTGTTTTCTGAGGTGAGTTCTTGTAATATTGAGATAATTTCTTGATCTTGCTCCGTGAATCCCTCAAAGACTTCTGTCCCTCCATGGTCCTGTATATTGTGTGTATATTGGGATGATGAGGAAGGGGATATAGCCATCCTCTCTGCTTGTTGCGTTTCCTTATGTGCATAGAGTTTTGTCAAAAGTAGTTTACGACAAAATAGCCTAGTATCTTTTTCCCACTGAAAGCGATTAAAGCTCTTTTGAGGGGCGAAGGAGAGGCCCTTCCTTAGAACTGCATTTTGTTCAGACGTCAGGGAGTGCCCAGAGAGGTTAATGATTTTAAGAGAGGACTCCTTGGCTAATTTTTCCTGTTGTTTGTTTTTCTCCTCGGATATCTGTGTGTAACTGGAGTTTCCCATCTCTGGGGATCGTAACCTCCTCTTTGCCCCCCTCCTCGTCTTTCTTTTGCGGGGCGGCCTCTGGCCCCCCGCGTTGCCCCTAAAAAAGGGTCCTGGTCAGAGTTGAATTGTCTCCTGGAATCCAAGGTGTTAGGTACATAAACATCCTCCCCTCCTGATGACTCTATTTCTGATGATGTATAACCTTCTTGATATCTTGGTTTGGGGTTGATCTTTTTCAGTTTCCTACTGTTCCACCTAAAGATATTATTACTCATAAAGTCCCTTTTATACCATAAATATTTATTCCTTTTCCTTTCGATGATAGTGTCTTCATAGCTTTCCAATTCTTTCTCTTGTCTCTCAAATAGTTTCTGGAACTGTGTATCTTTCTCCCAGACTTCCAGACTTTTGCTGAGCCTTTCTATTTCTTTGTTACATATTTGATCACCCTAGGATACAGTATATTGTATTCCTGTTTCTTCCTCTGTGCAGTAATAGCATAAAATTATCCTTAAAGGACTGATGTATTATTTATTTTATTTTAGAAAAAAAAATGATTTAATGGCTTTATCAAGATTCCTGTTTTACTGTCACCTTTGCTTTATATCAAATAGCAATGGTTTAATGCTCACCCAAGAACAACACTACTATACACACAAGACATCTCAAATGTTGTCTGTGGAAGGTACTTGCTGAAATTACGTACATAGCAAGTACATTTATAACTATAAGAATTATACTTTCATTTATTGTACAAACAAGCAACATTTCCGGGCACCCCCCGAAGTTACACAGGGAAAGTGACCATACTGTATATGCCCACTTGTATGTGGTCTTTGTTTTGTCTTGTTTTCGTTTGTCTTCATGTAGTATTATCACAATGATTTTATACATAATAATAATAAACGTTAAGTTTTAAACAGCTATATCACGATATTATTAGGTAGAGGATGCCCCACCAAGAAAGTACCTTTCTTTTGTTCCCTTAAACTCTCCACAGCAGATAGCCTCCATACATCATTCATACCCTCTTAATACTAAAATAACGACACAGACAACTGAAAATGCGGTGAAAAGGGTCAGCTTATATATTTTGTGAGGAAGGCCTATTTGAATCTAAACTGAAAATAAAAATCCCCTCCTCTAACTATAGTGGCGGGGAGAAGAACGGTTCCATAAAACATTGAAATATAAAGCAAAATATGTAAAAAAAATTAAAAATTCAAATTAAGAATTTCTTCAAGGCCTCCTACCCTTAAGCACCGGGATGGGCCTACTGCCTACATCCCCAACTCCATCTGCAACTCGTGAGTGCCAAGCTATTCGCCCTGCACTTACGGGGATCCCCAAACAAAAACTTGGACCAACTGTCCTACTTATTCAACTTAACCACTTGCCTGGCATGGTCACATCAGATGTGACCATGCCTGCAAGTGCTCTATCTGACCTGGTCGCACAGGATGCGACCAGTCAGATAGAGAGTGTTAGCGACTTCCCTCCGCTGCTGCTGTCAGAGGGACTGGAATTATATAGTTTCCTAACCTCTGGTGCTGCCCATGTGGGGCCACTAGTACAATTTTTTTAGGTCCGCTTTTTGTTCCCAATCCGCCCCTGCATCCACCATAGCTCAAACCTGAAACCCTAACAAACTGCAGGAAAATAAACTATCAGTAAAACAAACTCACTGGAAACGCAGACCTCGCATCAAATCCGCCAGAAAGATAGCCCCGCCAGCCTGTACTCCATCAGCCCTGTACCACCGGCCTTCCCGATAGGGGATCGCTGCATGGTGAATGACAAAAGCCTCCTTGATTCAGGACAGCCCTGCCCACCACCGTATTAACCCTCTGCTGTGATGTTGTCTGACTGAATCAGAACCGGTAGACCTTGAAGTAAGGTCTGCGCCTGACGAAGGCCGTTGTATATGGCCCTTAATTCCAGAATGTTGATGTGTAGACAAGCCTCCTGGCTTGACCACAGACCCTGGAAGTTTCTTCCTTGTGTGACTTCAGAGTTGATCGCAGTAGCAAATTTGTTAGCAGCTGGGCAAAACCATGGTGGTCATTCCGAGTTAGTCGCTCGCTAGCGATTTTTAGCAGCCGTGCAAACGCTATGCCGCCGCCCACTGGGAGTGTATTTTAGCTTAGCAGAAGTGCGAACGAAGGGATCGCAGAGCGGCTACAAAATAATACTGATCTGTACAGTGCTTCGGAGAAAAAAGGTCGCTCACGGGCAGCTAAATTTTTTAGCCTATATCAGCTGTGATGTTTCTGTGGCTTCTGCGGAATTACAAACCCAAATGATTAGTTCATCTGGGGTTTCTATTACTGTATATTGAAAATAGTCAATGTTTGCATCAATGGTCTATTGCTGTCTAAAGTCTGGGGATTTTTATGATTTCCCGTTGGATTTGCCTTTAGTAAATCTGCTTTAGTAAATTTGCAAAATCAATGGAAAATCGCAAAAAAAAAACAAAAAAAAAAAAAACCAAATCAATACTTAGTAAATATACACCTGAGCCTCCTTTATGTAGTTTTGATATTATTGGGGACCCAACACTGCAAAGGAAGGGGATCCCAGGGGATCTAGCACCAGAAAAAAGGGAAGGATAGTAAAGGGTGTTGGGTAACCCTTTTAAATTATTGTTAAAAAGCTTTCTGTAAACAAATCCTCACACATTATAATCTCAGGAGTCATGTGTTATATATTAAAGTAAAAGAGAAAGATAAGATATGTATATAAAAAAAAAGGTCGGGCAACTTAATCCTTTCATTTATCAGCTGAATTCAGGGATGATATCTTATCAGTAGAAATGGTGTTCTCTAAGACTGGAAAAAGGAACTTAACACCAGGTTCCAACAAACATTGAATTTCCACGGCTCTACAAGCTCATGGAGAATAAATACAGCCCTAGAGACATATTTTATGTGAGTTGCATGTATCTTTCATTTTCTTATTATAATCCATTCAGAAAAATCCTTTTGTATGAGTATTTTTTTTTTTATCAGTTCCTTGCATAAAGTGATTCGGGGTATTGTAGACCATGGTTGAATTTCTAATATACATTGTGGCTATATCAGCCGTTTATGGGCACTCCTGGTGCGGCTAGGCACACCCGTGCTTAGCCGTGCCACGCTGCGTCTTTTGCCACCCCCATTCATGGAAATAGGGCAAGTGCTCATCTAAGGCGCTCGATTTAGATGGGCATGCAGTTGCTGCACACGAGGTATGATTGCGCCTAGATGCAGTCACGATGAGTGTGGCTACATCTGTAAAATGGTTTTAGGTCTCCACTATCTAGAAAAGCCAACCCTTGTACACGTGTGTAATCTAATCCGGCTTGTCAGCTTTGCAGAAACTAGAAATGTGTGCTGATCCCCGTGTTTTGGTTGGTATCCGGATGATAGGCCGACAGGAAAAAGGGCGACAGTCAATAGGTTGACACCATATGCTCGACACACACAGTTGACATAGTCAAAAGGTCGACAGGTTCAAATGGTCGACATAACATATGGTCGACAAAAGTTTTGTTTTTTATTTTTTCATTTTTGTTAACTTTTTCATACTTTAGCATCCACTTGGACCACGATTGGGAACGGTAACCTGTGCCGAGCGCAGCGGAGTCAGGAACCTTGCACAAAGCTTGGTAAGCAAAGCAAGCAATGCGAGGGGATGCAGTACACTAATTGGGGTTTTATTGTGAACCATACCCATTTACGTTTTGGATCTGGATTCATCTTCGTGTTTTAGTTATGGATCTGTAGCTTTAAAAAAATTGGGAAAAACATCTAAACCCATGTAATGTTGGCCTGTTTGCGCTCCTACGGTATTATTAACCTCAAAAATATTAATTTCCAGTAATTTCCAGTCAATTTTGGCCACCTCAAAGCTCACAATAATGTTCACCAATATAGGCCAAAGACGACTGGATAAATGAAGCAACAGAGCAGCGGCACAAACACACAGCAGTTTTAAAGACCATAGCACATCTACGAAACATTGCGGTACAGCAGTGGCACACAGGATGGCAGTTTAATAAACTACACGTCCCCATAGCAACAAATAATGTTTTCAGCAATTATGTATGTAGTGGAAAGCAGATAAAGGATTGATTGATTGATTGATGGATTGACTTATTGATTTACATTTTTCCCCCAAAAAAATTTAAGATAGGGCAGGCTGAGTTGGAGTGTGCAGCTACTGGCGCAGAGAGGGAAGGAGAGCGGGCACTCTCTACCAGGGCTCAGGCCTGTTGGAATGGCCTGGTGGGGTCCCGCTGCCCCCTCCACCTTCCCCGTGCAGAGAGCAGCACTTTGAGCAGGAAGGGAGAGGACTGACTTCTGCTGCTGTAGCAGCAGCAGCCTCCCTCTCCATCCCTGCACATGCTGCTGTGTGCTGAGCTGGAGAGAAAGGCAGCTACAGCAGCAGCCAGTCCTCTCTCTCCTGGGGGAGTGTTTGAACCTGCACACCATGCTACCTGAAGGTGTGGGTCTAGCCACACTTTCCCCGTGTTAGCTACACACCGTCCCTGTATCAGGGCCCAGCTGAGCTGTCGGCGCCCCTATTTGCAGCTCTGATTCAAATATTAATTTTCTTGGATTCTCTTCAACCCTTGGCTATATACATTGCTTTTCAAACATTGTCAAGAATCCTTGACTATTAGCATTGCTCTTCAATCCTTGTCAGGAATCCCTGGCTGTTAACATTGGGCCTATTTCAGATGTGGTTGAAAGTAGCTCAAGTACACAAATTGATTGATGTTTTCTTTACTGCATCTAAGCCATACTCTGCATGTTCGGCGATTGAATTGAGACCGTCCCCAGTGCCCCCTTAAAATACAGGTCCTTATGAAAAGAAAATTAGTGCAAGATGGAATTGTCCTTATGCCCTCCTACCCTTATATTCTATATTAAAAAGGACATTCACAGTTTAACAAACCAAGCACTTCAGTGACAGAGACTACAACTTTTGTGGCAGAAGTGCTTGGTTTGTTTGGGCCCTCACAAAACAACTATCTCTGACCATTAATATGAAGGTTGACTATGAGGGCGTTGGTGGTGAGGATTGCATGTGATAGTCCAAACTTCTGGTAGCTGATGCTGGACTGCTTGCTAGTATTTTACAAAAAAAATATAATTTTCTTAAATATGATACATGAACTCAATGCAAATTAAGTAATATGGAGGAGGTATCTAGATGGTTAATGTCCCTACTTCTACTAACTTTGACCTCAAAAATGGTATAGATGTCTTCACAGTTGTTAACAGGATTTGAGTAAAAATAATTCCACACCAAAGGGATGGCTTTTTTGGTCTTATGCCTACATCCTCATCATTACATTATATAATTACCGCACAACCTCACCTCCCACAATCTCATTATCCATTGATGGCATGACTTTCTCCTCTAGCCCTCAAGTATGCTGTCTTGGTGTAATCCTTGACTCCCTCTCCTTCAAATCACACATTCAGCACCTCTCACAAACCTGTCATTTTCATCTCAAAAACATTTCCAGGATCAGACCTTTTCTCACCCAGGATGCCACTAACACCATTATTCACTCACTGATTATTTCCAGATTGGATTACTGTAATCTCCTCCTAACTGGCCTCCCTGACAATTACCTCTCCACTCCAATCTATCTTTAGTGCTATAGCCCGGCTCATCTTCCTCACCAAATGCACTACATCCACCTCCCCTGTCCTACAAGCCCTTCACTGGCTTCTCTTCCCTTTCAGAATCCAATTCAAACTTCTCACACTCGCAAAGCACTCACCCACTCCTCTCCCATTTACATCTCTGACCTTATCTCCCTTTACACTCCCACCCGTCCTCTTCGCTCTGCTAATGCACGCAGGCTCTCCTGTCTTCTGATTACTTCCTCCCACTCCTATCTCCAAGATTTTTCACATGCTGCTCCCTTTCTCTGGAATTCTTTACCTCTCCCCCTCAGACTCTTCACCTCTCTACAAAACTTCAAATGGGCTCTTAAGACCCACTTCTTTACCAAACCCAGCCAAATCTCATCCTAACCCTCTGTCCCATAATCGGTCTACCCCATCTGTGTCACCCCTGTCTATCTCCCCCTCCCCTTTAGAATGTAAACTCTCATGATTAGGACACTCTTCCTCATGTGCTTATCCATTTCTTACGTTAAATAATCCTCAACTGCCCAAATCCTGCAGTTTTGTGGCCACCTTTAAACTTATCTCAATGTCATTTACTGGTGTAGTTATGCTTAGTTACCCTGTACTTGTCCTATATTGTCTTCAACTGTAAGTCACTTTTTTCCTGTTTTGATTATGTGCATAATCTGTATGCTGTATGCTCTGTAATTGGGCGCTGCGGAACCCTTGTGGCACCATATAAATAAAGGATAATAATAATTACCATCTTCATTAGCGTCAGATAATGCACGAATATGCCCCTCATCTTGTTGAACTTCCACAGTAGCATCTTGAATTTCTATTATGTCACCATCTTTATTTGTACTGCTCATCCTCACATTTGCAGAGGGTGCAGAAATTCAGAAAGGAGGCTACTCTATGAGTACAATGTCACAAATGTCAGACTCACACATAGCTAACGTGGACACCCCTATACTCTCCTCAGGGATTTGTGAACACAGTTTGTTCTTCAGCCTTAGTGTTCTTTTTTTGGTCACTGATTTTTTTGGTCACTGATTTGTCTGTTCTAAAGGCGACACATCTACCTCTTTTCTTTAACATTTGGAATATTTAGATTTCAGGTGCCCTTTCTTAATCTTTCTGCTCCTGGACCGCCTTTAGTAGATATTTTGGCACTATCATAACTGGCAGTAGCTGCAGCACTATTACTAGATTGCTGCTCATGCTCTTCTAATGACTGATCCATATCAGGTCACAGCACTATTAGTCTCAGTAACAGTGGCACCTACTGAATGTTGTTACGCACGTACAGGTATTATTATTTTTTTTAACACTGTAATAATTAAAGGTGGCACCTGTACTGAACATGATATTTTAAGTACGTTACCTAAACATTTCCTGAACACACATTTTATTTTTTTATAATGAAACGGACACAGTCACAGTGTTGCAGCCCACAGCTCTTTACTGATGACACTGACACAGTAGCTCATACAGCCCTTATACTGTAGCCCACAGTCCTTGACTGATGTTACTGAGTCTGACACAGTTACACACAGTACTGAAGCCCACAGCTCTAGTTTACTGATGATGATGATGATGATGACACTGACACAGTAGCCCACAGCACTTACACTGCAGCCCACAGTCCTTCACTGATGATGATGATGACAGACACTGAAACAGTCACAGGCAGTGCTGCAGCCCACAGCCATAGTTCACTTATGATGATGGTGACAGTGACATTTACCCACAGCCCTTACTCTGCAGCCCACAGCCCTCATCTAATAATGATGACACTGACACCGTAGCCCACAGCCCTTACCTGATGATGATGACACTGACACAGTAGCCCACAGCCCTTACACTGCAGCCCACAGCCCTTCACTGATGATGATAGACACCGACACAGTCACAGACAGTGCTGTAGCCAACAACTCTAGTTCTCTGATGACACAGAGTGTGTGTCCCACACAGTATCCCACAGTGACACAGTATCCCACAGTCCTTAATCACAGTCACAGTAGTCCTTAATCTCAATTACAGTAGCCCTTAATCACACTGCAGCCCGCCCACATCCTCTTCCTTCAGCATTCTGTGTGAAATGGTGCCCAAACCATGAGGGAGGGACTTTTGTTGAATCCAAAACATGCCAGATCAAACTGGAAGGATAACATTTTGCTTTGTTTTCGGATCCAATCATAGTGGGAAATCCCAGACTCGGAAGTACTCGGATCAGGTGGTTTCGGTTTCCAAGGAATCCAAACTGCACATCTCTAGCAGAAACCCATGACATTTACCCATTATGAATATAAATCAGGCAGGATATGGTGCTACCTGACCCTGCCAGTCCAGAGCATATTACATTATGGGGATCATTGGAACTTATTGTAATTTAAGTTTGCCTTTTCTTGGAATACAAAGACATACTGTACTTGCACCACTCAATATATGAAAGGTGGTCCTCACTCCTTAAGCCCTGAGATTCCAACCCAACCAGTTAGATAACGCAAAATTTCTGTTATGGGATGTCCTGAATGATGTCGATGATTTGACTTTTGCAGTGTATTCATTATTATTTTAATCAGTTTGGTAGCTGAAGTTCTTCTGCTGTGGAAAGCCTAAATTGTCTAATTTTCTTGTTTAGAATAGTAAAGTCAAGTCAAATGTACTTGTGTTTAAAATGTTCCCTCCTTTAGTGGCAATCTACAAAGGAGATAATTAGCTGTAGACTTGTACAATTGTATCTCTTTTGTAGTTGTTGTACTGTAGATGTAGCATCATCCATTGTGATGACTCTAAACTCTTTTTCCGGATAATGGGGGTAATTCAAATCTGATCGCAGCAGCAAATTTGTTAGCTAATGGGCAAAACCATGTGCACTGCAGGTGGGGCAGATACAACATGTGCCAAGAGAGTTAGATTTGGGTGGGTTATATTTATTCTGTGCCGGGTAAATATTGGCTGCTTTATTTTTACACTGCAATTTAGATTTCAGTTTGAATACATCCCACCCAAATCTAACTCTGTCTGCACATGCTATATCTGCCCCCCTTCCTGCAGTGCACATGGTTTTGCCCATTAGCTAAAAAATTTGCTGCTGTAATCAGATCTGAATTAGGCTCAATGTCCTCATGCTGGTAGTCTGAATTTACAGGTACTTATTACACGCATATATATTGATGCAAACATTCACATCCATATACAATGGCATGTAAACACCTTTTCAGTGTAGACATAATTGATCTCTGTGTCTGTGAGTGACTTGATTTGCATAAACAGCTGGTTTCCCATTCTCCAGCAATTTAGCTCTAAGGGGCCCCATTCATCATCCTTAATAGACCTATTACACATGTGGAAATACTAGTTTCCGCTTATTTGACGTAATGGGCCCATTCAATATTACATTATTAGTATACAGCAAACTCCAAAAACTGAAACTTTTCAGACTTTTCCTACAGAGCTAGAGAAGTATCATTCGGTTCTTAATAAATCTGAAACCAACCCGAATTTTTCAGATAATGAGGAGATAGAACCAAACCAATTCCTTGTTTGATTCTTCCCTCGGTTCAGAATTTGGATTTTAATTGGTACTGTATATTCAATTAAAGTCAGATCCATTCCAACATGCATTTGTCGGAATGGATCCAACAAGGACTATTCAATGCACGGCCAAATCCAACAGGATTTGGCTGTTCCTGACCATCTCAATCCGACTTTAAAAAAAGTTGTATTGAGATGAGGGAGCTGAGAGGAGACGGAGGAGAGCAGCGGGGAGACGGGGGAGAGCAGCGGCTATAGCAACATAGAAGGAGGATGGAGCACCACCGCCAGACCTCACGGCAGCGCCCACCCGGCTCCAGCAAGCTGCTGCTCTCCCCCATCTCCTCCTCTAAGCTCCCTCATCTCAATCCAAATTTTTTTAAAGTCGGATTGAGATGGTCGGAAACGGGGCCAAAACCTGTTGGATTTGGCCCCATTTCCGACAGAAGCATGCAGATCAGCGGCTATTCCGCCTATCCACGTGTTTTCCAACAAGTTGGGAATTCCCGACTTGGCGGAAAAAAACAGCCCCGAATGAATAGGTCGGAACCCCTTCCGACCTAAGTCTGTCAGAAGCTGCCGTCTTTCCGTCAAGACGGCAGTTTCTGACACTTATTGAATATACCCCTAAATCTGAAATTTGGGATTTGGATTGCAAAAATTAAATGATTTTTAGCTGTTTTTATCCATTTTCAAGAAACTCAAGTTCTGATTTTAAATCTGAATTTCTGAACCCAAAACACTTGAGGGTGGTTTTGCAAAACATTATGATGTATTCAGAACCAAAACCAAAACATGACACTCCACGCACATCTCTAGTGGGAACCAATGCTATCTACAGAGGATTTCTGGATAGGGCACTTGCCCAAGGGCCCCAGGAGTATAAGGGTGGTCCCCATCCGAGCCTGTTAATTGCTCTGCCCATCCAGATATCTCAAGTTCTGTCTGACTTAGAGTTTTTCTGAGGGTATACTCCAAAAGCTGTAACTCTCCCATTTTGATGGACACTGGCAGCTTGTCTCTACTATGCCCAGAACTAGAGATATCAGCCTTCCAGCATCTAGTGGTCTCTGCTCCAGCTCCACATGCCTGGTATGCAGTTTTATATTTTCGTCAGTGTATTGCTCTGGCTCCTGAACTCTGATCCCCAAGTCCCCAGTACCTTTTAAAAGGTGGTACTCTCTAATTTTTTATCCAATTGAAAGCTAAGAAATCTATTTCCAGGAACTGGAGATATCTGCAATCAAGCAAGCTGCCCTCCCACCAGAAAATGATGAATATTAAGCCCACTCCCCTATCCACCACACCCCTGCAAATTAAACACCCCCTACCACCCTGGAAGTCATGTACCAGGGCCCATTCATTCAGTCCAATGCCTCCTTTTACAGTTTAGTGTTCTTCCTCTCACCCCATCTCCCAACATTTGCGCAGTAAAGGAGTAATTAGCAGAAATTACTGCTCCAGGTCCTATATGCTGAGCGGAAGATAGAACACCCCCTACCGCCCGTGAGACATCAAAGCTGCCACTGATAGTACCCCCTACCCCTACCACTGGAAAATGGGCAGGGGCCTCAGTGCATTGCTTTGCTCAGGGGCCTACACTGCTCTTAAGAAGGCCCTGTTTCTGGAGCCCTGCTCCTGCCTTTGGGAAGGTGCACATGTATGAACTCAGGTCGCACGTGCGCATTGGTACCGGTAAGTAACTGCAATTTTAGCGATAGCGGGGGACAGCGCTTCGCAGCAGCTGTCGTCACATCGTAGCTATACTGAATTGCTCCGATAATTAAGTATCTACCACTGCCAGTTGTGGCGAGTTGAATACATCCACCTCCCCAATGATGAACAGGCCCCCCCAACTCCTTGTTTAAAAGCGTCAACCTGCATTCTCACTTCTATTGCCATGTCATAATTCCAGTGACTTCTAGAATTATCACATGCCCAATTTTTCTGTGATTGCCATTAGAAGTCAGAGGTTTTTGTTACAGGTTTCTCAAAGGTAATAAAACACCTGCAATGTGCTGAGTTAATTTTGCTAGCTCATTGCCCATTTGCAAATCAGTCAACTGATTACATAGTCAATTACTATTGATGCAAGACTAGCAGCTGTCATTTTCTTGTGGCCTGCCAGATGTGAATTGGCTTTTAATAGAGGCTGACAGGAAAAAGGGAATAACAATGAACTGTCTCTGCATTAATTGAATAGTTCTCTTGTTGCAACAATGGTAGCTCTAAGAGCCCATCCTGATGAAGAGTGAAAAGTAGTGATACAACATACATACAGTAGTTACATAGTTACACAGTTGTTGAGGTTGAAAAATGACAAATGTCCATCGAGTTCCACCTGTATTATAGATTTTGTTATTTACAGACCGGCTGACGTACTGGGCATGTGTGGCCATTTTGGTGTACATTTGCAAGTATAGGCTGCTGGGGAGGGATCCACGATCCCTCCATGGTGAAAAGGTAACCTATAGGCTACAATGGCATTAGCCATACGGGACAAGCTCAGAGAGGCTTCTGCTTTGGAGCTTTGTATATTAACTAACTTGCTGTTTTCTAGAGGTCGATATGACCTTCATGATATGATATGATATGATATGAGTCCTTCATGGTGTAGATATGATAAGATATCTCCAGTATAATACATCACCCTTATACTAAGGCAGAGTACACATTAGAACGATGTGTACCCGTACGACATATCACAACTATGTAATGAAGGATGGAATGATCACTCATTCTGCCCTTCATTACACTGTATGGCGATGCAATATCGTCCAGTTGGCCGCTCAGTGCGACGGCTGGAAGATATCGCATGCAACCGCGGAAGCGCACAGGTTAGGTGTACGCACTGAACAATCCAGCTGATATGACATTCTGATTCGGATGGAAATGATGCTCTAGTGTATAGGAACTACTTAATTAATATTTCCACGGGAATTTAGTAACAAGCTCTTCCTGGGAGATGGGCTCTGATAACAGCTTCTACGGGTGAAGTAGAGCTGGTTTGGCTCCAGAGTGCATACCGATCATGCATAGCTGACGGCTGACACATGAATCAGTGGGGGATGACAAAGAGGGACCTGCATTATAGTAGCCCACAGGCTAATATAGGCTAATGCCCGCTGCACATGACATTAGCTACCAGGGCCACACTCTGGAATGCTTTATAATTCTGCTTAGTAACTCCACTGCCCAGGATACCTGTCCACTTAATGTGCGGCACCTTTTTAAGATTAAATTAGAGAGAATAAGAACAGTATATGAGCCTACCCAATTTACAAATGTTTTCTACGTAGATGTAACTAGTTACAAGCAGGGCAGTAGAGAGCCTGGCCTAGGTACTTTTCAAGGGGCGTGGCCTAATCATAGGAGGTGTGATCATGCAGCCTTAGAAAAAAAAATATTTTAAGTGCCTCCCTGGCCATGGGTGTGGATTATTAGATCTACACTAAAAAGGTCTACTGTCAATAGGTCTACCACTAATTGTAGACATGCATTAGGTCGACAGGGTCAAAAGGTCGACATAGACTAGATATACAGTAGAATAGGTCAACTGGGTCAAAAGGCTGATGTGGAAAAGGTCGACACAAGAAAGGTAGACTCGATTTTTTCATTTTTTGGGGGGTGTTTTGTCACTTTTCTGCCAGAAGTAAGTCTCATTAGTGTACCACGTACCATCGCTTCACTCGCCGTGGATGGTAAAGTATGAAAAAGTTGAACAAGATGGGAAAAAAATAAAATAAAATCTGTGTCGACCATATGTGAGTTGACCATTGTCATCTTGACCTTTTGTCCCTGTTCACCTTTTGGAAAGTCTACCTTTTACATGTCTACATCTTACATGTCGAACCTTTTTACCCTGTCGACCTGATGTATATTTACCATTAGTGGTTGACCTATTGACGGTAGACCTTTTTAGTGCAGATTTATAGACCGGATCCCCCTGGTCACACTGCAGCCCAGCAAACAGCAGCACGTGCTGGGCTGAGGAGAAGAGCTGCAGCTGCTGCTGCCAGGTACGGGTGAGGGGGCCACTGATTACAAGCGTGTACCTGTTGGAGTCTGCTTAAATCCTACAGCATTGAAAAACAGGCCCAGCAGGCACCAATTACCCTCAGCTCTCCCAGGGCCAGGGCCAGCCTATGCAAGCATGTGTGGGGGGACATAAATAAACATAAATGAAATAAAGAAAAAGTAATAATAAAAAAAAAGAATAGTTTTTAAAATCTATTTTTAATGCTTCCTTCCTAATGCCGTGTTGACATGGCGAAAACCCTTGGAGTGGCGCATGGACGCAGCGGCTGCAGGGCTTGTACTTCAGGGACTGTCACGGGCAATAATGGAGCGAGCGAGAAGTGCTGTTACCTGGCCTGCTGCTCATGTACCTGGCCACTGTGGTTCCGGACTGCTCTGGGTGGATCCAGTTTGCCTGCGGTGATGTTCTGATGCTGGGTACGAGGACTACTGCGAACACTGGGAGAGCTGGCTCTGTACTCCATCAGTCCATCTCAGAGTGATGACTCCGGGGTCACTAGAGCCACCACGTCAGTAGGCAAGCTCCCTGCTGCCTCCAGTGCCGCCTACCATCATCCTGGTGACCGTGTCCTGGGTGCCGAAGTCGCGGGGGTTGCCGGAGGTTGGCTCCCAGCGCAGGATCTTGGGAAAAGGACTGGAGCTATTAACATCGCAGATGGGGCAATGGAGGGAGAGAACACTGTAACAGGGCCAGGTACTTGGTTAAGAGGCTGAATTGGCAGAAATGTTACCAGTAGAGAGGTGCAGCGGGCATTTTTCGGGTTTTGTATTTTGGTTTTGGATTCGGTTCCGCAGTCATGTTTTGGATTCGGACGCATTTTGGGAAAACCTCCTTAAGAATTTTTGTCGGATTCGGGTGTGTTTTGGATTCAGGTTTTTTTTTTTAAACCCCCCCCTCAAAAACAGCTTAAATCATGGAATTTGGGGGTAATTGTGATCCTATAGTATTTTTAACCTCAAAAACCATAATTTCCACTTATTTCCAGTCTATTCTGAACACCTCACACCTCACAATATTATTTTTAGTCCTAAAATTTGCACCAAGGTCGCTGGATGACTAAGCTAAGTAACCCAAGTGGGCAGCACAAACACCTGGCCCATCTAGGAGTGGCACTGCAGTGTCAGACAGGATGGCACTTCAAAAAAATAGTCCCCAAACAGCACATGATGCAAAGATTAAAAAAAAGATGTGCAAGATGGAATTGTCCTTGGGCCCTCCCACCCATCCTCCCACCCACCCTTATGTTCTATAAACAGGACATGCACACTTTAACAAACCCATCATTTCAGCCACAGGGTCTGCCACACGACTGTGGCTGAAATGATTGCTTCTTTTTTGATGGGGACCCAAACGAACCAATCAAACTCTCCTTGCACAAACTGGCTCTGCAGAGGCAGGATGTTCACCTCCTCCTCATCGTCCGATTCCTCATCCCTTTCACTGTGTACATCCCCCTCCTCACAGAGTATTAATTCGTCCCCACTGGAATCCACCATCACAGGTCCCTGTGTACTTTCTGGAGGCAATTGCTGGTAAATGTCTCCACGGAGGAATTGATTATAATTAATTTTGATGAACATCATATTCTCCACATTTTCTGGAAGTACCCTCCTACGCCGATCGCTGACAAGGTTACCGGCTGCACTAAACACTCTTTCGGCGTACACACTGGATGTCTCACCAGCAGGTCTTTGAACATCTGCAGACTTGTGTCTGCCGGAAAGAGAGATACAACGTAGACTTTAAACCTAGGATCAAGCACGGTGGCCAAAATGTAGTGCTCTGATTTCATCAGATTGACCACCCGTGAATCCTGGTTAAGCGAATGAAGGGCTCCATCCACAAGTCCCACATGCCTAGCAGAATCGCTCCATTTTAGCTCCTCCTTCAATCTCTCCAGCTGCTTCTGCAAAAGCCTGATGAGGGGAATGACTTGACTTAGGCTGGCAGTGTCTGAACTGACTTCACGTGTGGGAAGTTCAAAGGGTTGGAGAACCTTGCACAATGTTGAAATCATTCTCCACTGCGCTTGAGTCAGGTGCATTCCCCCTCCTTTGTCTATATCGTAAGCAGATGTATAGGCTTGAATGGCCTTTTGCTGCTCTTCCATCCTCTGAAGCATACAGAGGGTTGAATTCCACCTCGTTACCACCTCTTGCTTCACCTGATGGCAGGGCATGTTCAGGAGTGTTTGCTGGTGCTCCAGTCTTCGGCACGCGGTGGCTGAATGCCGAAAGTGGCCTGCAATTCTTCGGGCCACCGACAGCATCTCCTGCACGCCCCTGTTGTTTTTTAAAAAATTCTGCACCACCAAATTCATTGTATGTGCAAAACATGGGACGTGATGGAATTTGCCCACATGTAATGCACGCACAATATCGGTGGCGTAGTCCAAAGTCAGAAATCCCCAGGAGAGTCCAATTGGGGTAAGCCAATCTGTGATGATGTTCCTCAGTTTCCGTAAGAGGATGTCAGCTGTGTGCCTCTTATGGAAAGCGGTGATACAAAGCATAGCCTGCCTAGGAACGAGTTGGCGTTTGCAAGATGCTGCTACTGGTGCCGCCGCTGTTGTTGCTGCGGGAGGCAATACATCTACCCAGTGGGCTGTCACAGTCATATAGTCCTTAGTTTGCCCTGCTCCACTTGCCCACATGTCCATGGTTAAGTGGACAGTGGGTACAACTGCATTTTTTAGGACACTGGTGACTCTTTTTCTGAGGTCTGTGTACATTCTCGGTATCGCTGCCTAGAGAAGTAGAACCTAGATGGGATTTGGTACCTGGGACACACTACCTCAAGCAATTCTCTAAGTCCCTGTGAACTAACGGCGGATACCGGATGCACGTCTAACACCAACATAGTTGTCAAGGCCTGAGTTATCCGCTTTGCAACAGGATGACTGCTGTGATATTTCATCTTCCTCGCAAAGGACTGTTGGACAATCAATTGCTTACTGGAAGTAGTACAAGTGGTCTTCCGACTTCCCCTCAGGGATGACAATCAACTCCCAGCAGCAACAACAGCAGCGGCAGCAACAACAGGCATACCACTCAAGGATCCTCCGGAGGAATCCCGGTTAGGAGAGGACTCCTCAGTCTTGACAGTGACATGGCCTACAGGACTACTGACATTCCTGACTGAGGAGGAAGTTGACGTTGAGGGAGTTGGTGGTGTGGCTTGCAGGAGCTTGGGTACAGGAGAACGAAGGGATTTAGGTGTCAGTGGACTGCTTACGCTCTTACCCAAAGTTTCACAACTTGACACTGACTTATGATGAATGCGCAGCAGGTGACATAAGGGAGGATGTTCCTAGGTGGTTAACAGATTCACAGAGCAACTGATGGCTTGACATCCATTGTCCGGATTTGTGGAGAAATAATTCCACACCGAAGAGGTGGCTTTTTTTGGTAGCTTGCCCAGGCATCACAATGGGCTTCTTCATCCCACGGACAACAGGTGTTTCCCCCGGTGCCTGACTTAAACAAACCACATCACCATCAGAATCCTCATTGTCAACTTCCTCCTCAGCGCCAGCAACACCCATATCCTCATCCTGGTGTACTTCAACAGTGACATCTTTAATTTCAATATAAGGAACTGGTCTGTGAGTGCTCATTCAAATGGTGGAAGGAGTCACCTCTTCCCGTCCTGTGTTGGTAAGGTCAGGCATCGCAACCGCCGACACACTTGGACTCTCCTTGGGGATTTGAGATACCATCTCGAGTCAGAATGCACAGTTCTCTTCTGTGCTCTTTCCAGTTTAACGCTTTTAATTTTTCTAGCGAGGGGATGAGGGCTTCCATCGTCATGTGAAGCTGAAACACTAGCCATGAACATAGGCCAGGGCCTCAGCCGTTCCTTCCCACTCCGTGTCGTAAATGGCATATTGGTAAGTTTACGTTTCTCCTCAGACGATTTAAATTTCTTTTTTTGGTTCTTTTTACTGAACTTTGGCTTTTTGGATTTTACATGCCCTCTACTATCACATTGGGCATCGGCCTTGGCAGACGACGTTGATGGCATTTCATCGTCTATGTCATGGTTAGTGGCAGCAGCTTCAGCACTAGGAGGAAGTGGTTTTTGATTTTTCCCTATTTTATCCTTCAAATTTTTGTTCTCCATTATTTTTTGGGAGTTATATAAAGACAAGGGGGGTAATTCCAAGTTGATCGCAGCAGGAAATTTTTTAGCAGTTGGGCAAAACCATGTGCACTGCAGGTGAGGCAAATATAACATGTGCAGAGAGAGTTAGATTTGGGTGGGTTATTTTGTTTCTGTGCAGGGTAAATACTGGCTGCTTTATTTTTAAACTGCAATTTAGATTGCAGATTGAACACACCCCACCCAAATCTAACTCTCTCTGCACATGTTATATCTGCCTCCCCTGCAGTGCACATGGTTTTGCCCAACTGCTAACAAAGTTCCTGCTGCGATCAACTTGGAATTACCCCCAATATGCGGCACAGGAATGACTGATGGCCAGGACACTACCACTGATCTGATGCAGCACAACACAACAACACTGTAAGGGACTTGTGGTTGTTGTTGTTATTATTATTATTATAATACTGTAGCAGTAGACATATAGCAGCAGCGTGTACCACTGTGACTGCCTCGTCACTGGAATGACTGATGGACAGGACACTACCACTGGTCTGATGCAGCACAACACAGCAATACTGTAAGGGACTTGTGGTTGTTGTTATTATATTATTATAATACTGTAGCAGTGTACATATAGCAGCAGCATATACCACTGTGACTGCCTCGTCACTGGAATGACTGATGGACAGGACACTACCACTGGTCTGATGCAGCACAACACAACCACACTGTAAGGGACTTGTGGTTGTTGTTATTATATTATTATAATACTGTAGCAGTGTACATATAGCAGCAGCGTATACCACTGTGACTGCCTTGTCACTGGAATGACTGATGGACAGGACACTACCACTGGTCTGATGCAGCACAACACAACCACACTGTAAAGGACTTGTGGCTGTTGTTATAGAGATGTGCACCGGACATTTTTCGGGTTTTGTGTTTTGGTTTTGGATTAGGTTCCGCGGCCAAGTTTTGGATTTGGACGCGTTTTGGCAAAACCTCCCTGAAAATTTTTTGTCGGATTCGGGTGTGTTTTGGATTTGGGTGTTTTTTTTTTTACAAAAAACCCTCAAAAACAGCTTAAATCATAGAATTTGGGGGTAATTTTGATCCTATAGTATTATTAACCTCAATAACCATAATTTCCACTCATTTCCAGTCTATTCTGAACACCTCACAATATTATTTTTAGTCCTAAAATTTGCACCGAGGTCGCTGGATGACTAAGCTAAGCGACCCAAGTGGCCGACACAAACACCTGGCCCATCTAGGAGTGGCACTGCAGTGTCAGACAGGATGGCACTTCAAAAAATAGTCCCCAAACAGCACATGATGCAAAGAAAAAAAGAGGTGCACCAAGGTCGCTGTGTGACTAAGCTAAGCGACCCAAGTGGCCGACACAAACACCTAGCCCATCTAGGAGTGGCACTGCAGTGTCAGACAGGATGGCAGATTTAAAAAATAGTCCCCAAACAGCACATGATGCAAAGAAAAAAAGAGGTGCACCAAGGTCGCTGGATGGTTAAGCTAAGCGACCCAAGTGGCCGACACAAACAACTGGCCCATCTAGGAGTGGCACTGCAGTGTCAGACGGGATGGCACTTCAAAACATAGTCCCCAAACAGCACATGATGCAAAGATAAATTAAAGAAAAACAGAGATGCAAGATGGAATTATCCTTGGGCCCTCCCACCCACCCTTATGTTGTATAAACAGGACATGCACACTTTAACAAACCCATCATTTCAGCGACAGGGTCTGCCACACGACTGTGACTGAAATGACTGGTTGGTTTGGGCCCCCACCAAAAAAGAAGCAATTAATCTCTCCTTGCACAAACTGGCTCTACAGAGGCAAGATGTCCACCTCCTCCTTATCGTCCGATTCCTCACCCCTTTCACTGTGTACATCCCCCTCCTCACAGATTATTAATTCGCCCCTACTGGAATCCACCATCTCAGGTCCCTGTGTACTTTCTGGAGGCAATTGCTGGTGAATGTCTCCACGGAGGAATTGATTGTAATTCATTTTCATGAACATCATCTCCACATTTTCTGGAAGTAACCTCGTACGCCGATTGCTGACAAGGTGAGCGGCTGCACTAAACACTCTTTCGGAGTACACACTGGAGGGGGGGCAACTTAGGTAAAATAAAGCCAGTTTGTGCAAGGGCCTCCAAATTGCCTCTTTTTCCTGCCAGTATACGTACGGACTGTCTGACGTGCCTTCTTGGATGCGGTTACTCATATAATCCTCCACCATTCTTTCAATGGTGACAGAATCATATGCAGTGACAGTAGACGACATGTCAGTAATCGTTGCCAGGTCCTTCAGTCCGGACCAGATGTCAGCACTCGCTCCAGACTGCCCTGCATCACCACCAGCGGGTGGGCTCGGAATTCTTAGCCTTTTCCTCGCAGCCCCATTTGTGGGAGAATGTGAAGGAGGAGCTGTTGACGGGTCACGTTCCGCTTGACTTGACAATTTTCTCACCAGCAGGTCTTTGAACCTCTGCAGACTTGTGTCTGCCGGAAAGAGAGATCCAACGTAGGTTTTAAATCTAGGATCGAGCACGGTGGCCAAAATGTAGTGCTCTGATTTCAACAGATTGACCACCCGTGAATCCTGGTTAAGCGAATTAAGGGCTCCATCCACAAGTCCCACATGCCTAGCGGAATCGCTCTGTTTTAGCTCCTCCTTCAATCTCTCCAGCTTCTTCTGCAAAAGCCTGATGAGGGGAATGACCTGACTCAGGCTGGCAGTGTCTGAACTGACTTCACGTGTGGCAAGTTCAAAGGGTTGCAGAACCTTGCACAACGTTGAAATCATTCTCCACTGCGCTTGAGTCAGGTGCATTCCCCCTCCTTTGCCTATATCATAGGCAGCTGTATAGGCTTGAATGGCCTTTTGCTGCTCCTCCATCCTCTGAAGCATATAGAGGGTTGAATTCCACCTCTTGCTTCAGATGATGGCGGGGCAGGTTCAGGAGTGTTTGCTGGTGCTCCAGTCTTCGGCACGCGGTGGCTGAATGCCGAAAGTGGCCTGCAATTCTTCGGGCCACCGACAGCATCTCATGCACGCCCCTGTCGTTTTTTTAATAATTCTGCACCACCAAATTCAATGTATGTGCAAAACATGGGACGTGCTGGAATTTGCCCACATGTAATGCACGCACAATATTGGTGGCGTTGTCCGATGTCACAAATCCCCAGGAGAGTCCAATTGGGGTAAGCCATTCTGCGATGATGTTCCTCAGTTTCCGTAAGAGGTTGTCAGCTGTGTGACTCTTATGGAAAGCGGTGATACAAAGCATAGCCTGCCTAGGAATGAGTTGGCGTTTGCGAGATGCTGCTACTGGTGCCGCCGCTGCTGTTCTTGCTGCGGTAGGCAATACATCTACCCAGTGGGCTGTCACAGTCATATAGTCCTTAGTCTGCCCTGCTCCACTTGTCCACATGTCCGTGGTTAAGTGGACATTGGGTACAACTGCATTTTTTAGGACACCGGTGACTCTTTTTCTGAGGTCTGTGTACATTCTCGGTAGCGCCTGCCTAGAGAAATGGAACATAGATGGTATTTGGTACCGGGAACACAGTACCTCAAGCAAATCTCTAGTTTCCTGTGAATTAACGGTGGATACCGGAAACACGTTTAACACCACCCAGGCTGCCAAGGCCTGAGTTATCCGCTTTGCAGCAGGATGACTGCTGTGATATTTCATCTTCCTCGCAAAGGACTGTTGGACAGTCAATTGCTTACTGGAAGTAGTACAGGTGGTCTTCCAACTTCCCCTCTGGGATGACGATCGACTCCCAGCAGCAACAACAGCAGCGCCAGCAGCAGTAGGCGTTACACTCAAGGATGCATCGGAGGAATCCCAGGCAGGAGAGGACTCGTCAGACTTGACAGTGACATGGCCTGCAGGACTATTGGCTTTCCTGTCTAAGGAGGAAATTGACACTGAGGGAGTTGGTGGTGTGGTTTGCAGGAGCTTGGTTACAAGAGGAAGGGATTTAGTTGGCAGTGGACTGCTTCCGCTGTCACCCAAAGTTTTTGAACTTGTCAATGACTTCTGATGAATGCGCTCCAGGTGACGTATAAGGGAGGATGTTCCTAGGTGGTTAACGTCCTTACCCCTACTTATTACAGCTTGACAAAGGCAACACACGGCTTGACACCAGTTGTCCGCATTTCTGTTGAAATAATTCCACACAGAAGAGGTGATTTTTTTTGTAATTTGACCAGGCATGTCAATGGCCCTATTCGTACCACGGACAACAGGTGTCTCCCCGGGTGCCTGACTTAAACAAACCACCTCACCATCAGAATCCTCCTTGTCAATTTCCTCCTCAGCGCCAGCGACACCCATATCCTCATCCTGGTGTACTTCAACAGTGACATCTTCAATTTGACTATCAGGAACTGGACTGCGGGTGCTCCTTCCAGCACTTGCAGGGGGCGTGCAAATGGTGGAAGGCGCCACCTCTTCCCGTCCAGTGTTGGGAAGGTCAGGCATCGCAACCAACACAATTGGACTCTCCTTGGGGATTTGTGATTTAGAAGAACGCACAGTTCTTTGTTGTGCTTTGGCCAGCTTAAGTCTTTTCATTTTTCTAGCGAGAGGATGAGTGCTTCCATCCTCATGTGAATCTGAACCACTAGCCATGAACATAGGCCAGGGCCTCAGCCGTTCGTTGCCACTCCGTGTCGTAAATGGCATATTGGCAAGTTTACGCTTCTCCTCAGACACTTTTAATTTAGATTTTTGGATCATTTTACGGAACTTTTGTTTTTGGGATTTTACATGCTCTCTACTATGACATTGGGCATCGGCCTTGGCAGACGACGTTGATGGCATTTCATCGTCTCGGCCATGACTAGTGGCAGCAGCTTCAGCATGAGGTGGAAGTGGATCTTGATCTTTCCCTATTTTACCCTCCACATTTTTGTTCTCCATTTTTTAATGTGTGGAATTATATGCCAGTAATATATCAATAGCAATGGCCTACTGTACCGTACTGCTATATATTATATACTGGTGGTCAGCAAAATTATGCACTGTCCTCCTACTATATATACTGCGCACAACAACTAAAATGCACCACAGGTATGGATGGATAGTATACTTGACGACACAGCGGTAGGTAGAGCAGTGGACTACTGTACCGTACTGCTATATATTATATACTGGTGGTCAGCAAAATTATGCACTGTCCTCCTACTACTGCGCAAAACTTAAATGCACCACAGGTATGGATGGATAGTATACTCGACGACACAGAGGTAGGTAGAGCAGTGGACTACTGTACCGTACTGCTATATATTATATACTGGTGGTCAGCAAAATTATGCACTGTCCTCCGACTATATATACTGCGCACAACATCTAAAATGCACCACAGATGGATAGTATACTTGACGACACAGAGGTAGGTAGAGCAGTGGACTACTGTGCCATACTGCTATATATTATATACTGGTGGTCAGCAAAATTATGCACTGTCCTCCTACTACTGCGCAAAACTGAAATGCCCCACAGGTATGGATGGATAGTATACTTGACGACACAGAGGTAGGTAGAGCAGTGGACTACTGTACCGTACTGCTATATATTATATACTGGTAACATAGTAACATAGTAACATAGTATCTGAGGTTGAAAAAAGACAATTGTCCATCGAGTTCAACCTATTTGTGGTGTCCTATGCATGATGATTTGACTAAAATTTCTGACTGATGCTGCTGTCAGCCATTGCATTTTATCCCTATTTATAGTAACTATAATGCATGACTATGCACCATACCCCTGGATATAATTTTCCAATAGGAATTTATCTAACCCATTCTTAAAGGTGTTGACAGATTCCGCCATTACAACTCCCTCGGGCAGGGAATTCCAAACACGTATTGTCCTTACCGTGAAAAAGCCTTTACGCCGTATTGTGCGGAATCTCCTCTCCTCTAACCTGAGCGAGTGTCCACGAGTCCTCTGTGTTGATCTAACCAAAAACAGGTCCCGCGCAAGCTCTGTGTATTGTCCCCTTATATATTTGTAGATGTTGATCATATCCCCTCTTAAGGGGGGTACACACGGAGAGATCTGTGCTTAAAATCTAAGCAATCTGACTAGATTGCTTAGAAATTAAGCATACATATCTCAGTGTGTATGCCATAAAGCGATAGCGATGCGCAGCCCCGCGCATCGCTATCGCTGATTGTAGATTGGCCTGCATGCAGGCAAAATCTAGTACAGTCGCTTAGCACATCGCTCGTGTGTACAGAATGAGCGACGTGCTACAGCGATGTACGTCACTCTCCTCTGCCACTCCGTCCTCTGCCGGGTCCAACCTCCGCCTCCTGCCTCTCCTGGTCCCGCCTTCGTCTTCTTCCTCTGCTGGTCCCGCCTCCGTCTCCGTCTCCGTCTCCTGCTTCACCACCACAGACTAGAGTCACACCAGCTACAGCCAGCCAGCGCAACGCACGTCAGCAGCAGCAGCAGCAAAACGGTAAGTGCCAACGGGTGCGCTGTGGGCAGCATAAACGGCATTGATGGGTGCCGGGGGGGGGGGGGGGGGTGTTTGCGTGCGGTGCGCTGAGCCCCTTGTTATCGACCGGGCTGTATTAACAGCCGTGAGGGGACACACACACACACACACCATTTTCATGCATGTATTTATAGGGGGGAGTGTGTGTGTGTGTGACACTGTTATTATTAATATACTGCCGGGGGGGGGGGGGGGGTGTGTGACACTGTTATTATTAATGTACTGCCGTGGTGGGGGGGGGGGGGGGGGCTGGGTGTGACACTGTTATTATTAATATACTACCAGCGGGGGAGGGGGGGAGGGGCGGGGCACCGTTATTGATGTTAACTGTGCTGTATGTATTTACAGCCGGGGGGTGGGGTGACACCATTATTATTAATGTACTACTAGCCGGTGGGGGGGGGGGGGGGAGACCATTATTATTGATGTTAACTGGGCACTTGTGTGGGTTGTATTAACAGCCGTGTGGGGGGGGTTCACTACGATCTGCCGGCGACCAGCATACCGGCGCCGGGAGGCCGGCCGCCGGCTTACCGACAGTGTGGCGAGCGCAAATGAGCCCCTTGCGGGCTCGCTGCGCTCACCACGCTACGGGCACGGTGGCGCACCACACTATTTTATTCTCCCTCCAGGGGGGTCGAATAAGTGTCGGTATGCCGGCTGTCGGGCTCCCGGCGCCGGTATGCTGGTCGCCGGCAGATCGTAGTGAACCCCCCCCACACGGCTGTTAATACAACCCACACAAGTGCCCAGTTAACATCAATAATAATGGTCTCTCCCCCCCCCCCCCCCCACCGGCTAGTAGTACATTAATAATAATGGTGTCACCCCACCCCCCGGCTGTAAATACATACAGCCCAGTTAACATCAATAACGGTGCCCCCGCCCCTCCCCCCTCCCCCGCTGGTAGTATATTAATAATAACAGTGTCACACCCAGCCCCCCCCCCCCCCCACCCCGGCAGTACATTAATAATAACTGCCTCTTCCGGCGCGGCGCATGTGTGCGGTGGCTGGGTAGGAATTTCCCCTTCCCCCTCGTTCCTCCCCCGGCTCCGTCCTCCCAGCCAGTAGCAGCACTCCCCCCTGTCTGTGCTAACGTCCTCCCACATCAGTGATTGCATAATATTCATTAATTTCTCTCTATTTCTCTCTCTCTATCTCTCTCCTCCTGTGGATTACTTCGTTTGTCAGTGTAATTTTAATTTTTACAGGTGCCCCTATTGGATTCTACTGGACAAGTGGACGTGACCGGCGTGGGATGTAGGTAAGTAATCTGTCTCTCATTGTTACAGGTACCCCTATTGGATTCTACTGGACAAGTGGACGTGACCGGCGTGGGATGTAGGTAAGTATGTGTGAGTGTGTAAGTGTGTATTTAATAAATTTTTACTTTCACGGTGTGTGTGTTGTGTTTTTATTTGGGTATTTTTTGTTGTTGTAGAACTACAGGTACCAGCGGGCCCGTTATTTCCCCGCATGCTGGTACTTGAGGTTCTCCAAGTACCAGCAAGCGGGGGAGGCTTGCTGGGCCTTGTAGTTCCACAACAAAAAACAATATTCTTTTTTTTTACATACTCATGGCTATCAGCCCGGCACCCACCGCCCAGGGGTGCTGGGGACAGCCTCGGGCTTCACCCCTGGCCCTTGGGTGCCTGAAGGGGGGGACCCCTTGATTTAAGGGGTCCCCACTCCTCCAGGGAACCCCGGCCAGGTGTGACTAGTTGGGGGGGTAATGCCACGGCCGCAGGGACCTACATAAATGTGTCCCCCGGCTGTGGCATTATGTCCCTGGCTAGTGGAGCCCGGTGCTGGTTTTAAAAATACGGGGGACCCCTACATCTTTTGTCCCCCGTATTTTTGGAACCAGGACCGGACTAAGAGCCCGGTGCTGGTTGTCTAAATACGGGGAACCCCTGTCCAATTTTTCCCCCAGTATTTAAACAACCAGGCCCGGCTCAAAGAGCCCGAGGCTGGTTATACTTAGGAGGGGGGACCTCACGCATTTTTTTTATTTTTTAACCCATTCAGACCCTTCTCCATTAATGGGGAATGTCCACTAAGTAATGTCCACTAATGGGGGGGCCATTACGTGTAACAACGCTACTAATGGGGGGGCCATTACGTGTAACAATGCTACTACTAGGGGGGTCATTACGTATAAGGAAGATACTACTACTTGGGGGGAGCATTATGTATAGGATGCTACTATTACTTGGGGGGCATTAGATATAACAATAATACTACTACTTGGGGGGCCTTACGTATAAGGACGCTACTACTACTGGGGGTGCACTATGTATAAGGATGCTACTACTACTTGTGGGGCATTACGTATATGATGAATAAGATTGTGCTACATTGTGGCGTAATTTTGAATGGGGGTACTATTGTGTGGCTATGCCCCTTACTTGTGAGACCACACCCCTTTTCCCGGTGCGCGCCAAAGGAATATGGGAGGGCGCAAATTTATAGTTTGCAGGGGGGGCGCCGAACACCCTAGCACCGGCCCTGGGTGGAGGGCTGGGTAAGTTGATGGTGGGCGAGTTTGTAAGCCATTGGCGGTGGCAGCGGGCATCGGCACAGGGGCAGTAGCGGGCATTGGCTCGGCGGCAGTAGGGGGTCATCGGCAGGATTCGGCGAACATTATGGCTGTAGTGCCTCACCAGCCACTGACCTCGCCACACGCCACTGGAGTGTGGGCTGTATTAACAGCCGGGTGGGGGGGGGGGGGGTTGTTATTAATTATGTTTTTATGAGGCTGTCCTGTGTATCGAGCGATACATATATGGGGGAGTGTGATGCGGCTGGTGATAGCGGTCTAGGAGAAGATGGATGTATCCGTATGATTAGACAGGCTGCTTAATGTGCTTTGAAGCTGTATTAGCAGGCGGGGGGGGGGGATAGGGGGTGTTACTATATGTTTGTGGTGCTTAAGTGGCTTTACCTGGTTGCAATGTGTGTATAAGCGGCTTTACCTGGCGCAGCGTGTGTATAAGCACCATTTCCTGGCGCAACACGTGTATAAGCGGCATGGTTTTTTTAATGCGAGGGTCAACATATTTTATTAAAGTTTTTCCTTGCTTGTTATTTAAATAGTGTTGTTTTATTTTTCTCACAGCAATGGCTTCTTACATGGACCGGGAGTTCACAACTGGATTCATTGATGTGTATCGGGCCAGCGAATGTCTGTGGAAGGTCCGTAGCAAGGATTTTTCAAACAGACAGAAGAAGGATCAGGCCTACAGACAATTGGTGGAGTACAGCAAAGCCCATAACAGTGATGCTGATCTACTTTGGGCGAAGAAGAAGATAGCAAACTTGCGGACGGTGTTCAAGAAGGAACACACACGCGTGATCGAGTCTCAACGTTCAGGAGCCGGAACTGATGATGTTTACCAGCCGACGCTATGGTATTATGAACAGATGAAGTTCCTTTTGGAGAGAGAGGCGAAATTACATGGACAGGGTAGCCTGGATAAAGAGTCTCCTAAGACGCCAGAGGAAGAGGGGACCCTTAATCCGGTAAGTTAAAACACTTTAAAATGTTCAACTTTATCATTGTTTAATCAACGCCCTAATGTTTTATTTTCTTTTTTTTTTACAGGAATCTACCCCGGAGGTAATGAACACTTCCGCAACAGAGGCAACAGAACTGGAGCTCAGTGGTGAGGAGTCAGCACCATCTCGGTCGACAGCACCACCAAGGCGGAGACAAAAGAATTCATCATTGAGTTCCGATTCTGCATCCTCCAGCACGGTTCAATTTATCCAACGGGCAGAGGAAATGCTTAATAGGCCACCAGACTTCTATCGTCAATTTTCAAACACGATAGAATCTCAGATACGTGTAATGCCCGAAACTGTTTTTAGAACTTTCAGGCGCATAGTATTTGATGTATTGAGAAGGGCCGAGGATAATGACCTATCCGATGACCTGGATCTAATGTCAAATCCTGTGCGGCGCGCACGAAATGCCCCACAGTCCCAGTATCCTTATCCCCAACCATACTATTATCCGCCGGGTAATCCTCCGCCACAGCGCCCTTTTTTTTCGCCGGGACCCCCACCTACACCCACTCTGCCCACTCCTCCCACCAGCACTTTGTCCACTGGATTGTACTCAGCAATGCTGAGTACACAGCTCCCCCCAGAGGACGAGGCTACTTTTTTCAATTATTAAATTATAATTTTTTTTATTAGTTTTTTAGTTTCCGTTGGACAAATTGTTCCATGTTTCCTCGACTCTTTTATGTTGTTCATAGTTACCATAGTGTCGGTTTTTTGTCCTGGACTTTTGAACGTTGGGATATTGGTCATTCTTATCGATGAATCCAGTTGCATAAGTGTTAAAAATTAATATATTTTTATAAGTAAATTATTTTCAAAACAAAAAAGAAGTGTTGTGTATTTTTTATGGTTTATCATTATATTTTTAATTTTTGGGGGAGTTATGATAGGAATGCTGTTGTACCAAATTTGTCCTCACTTATCCCCCCTTAAAAAAAATTTTTTTTAAGGGGAGATAAGTGAGGACAATCCTACCTTCAAGGTACTGTTAAAGGGGACATTTATTACAGAGGGATGCGGTTAAGATCTCTGCGTCGGGTTCCCAATAGCCACAATCCTGACATATTCTCCCCCTGTGGGTGTCCATGACACCCATAGAGGGAGACTAAAAATTTGGCAAGCAAAGCGAGCCACAAGGGGCTTCTTTGCGCTCGAGCCGCTGCCGGCATTCCGGTGGCCGCCATCCCGACGTTGGGATTATGACTGTCGGGATGCCTGCTGCCGGGATATCATACTGATTCCCAGGGCCAGTGCTATGGTGTCCGGCGCCCTCCTGCAAACTGTAAATTTGCGCCCCCTCAGACACAGAGGTGATACAGTGACTGGGACGGAACACAGGGGTGATGGCACACACAGGTATGCCTGACTTGGTTCACACTGTTGGATCCCATTAGTCCTCACTTATCCCCCACAAAAAACGACGCAGTCGTGAAGTGTCCTGGGTATACCTGACCCCAGAGTTCCTCATGGCTACGTTGTTTTTTAATATACATGCAAAACACACACAGGTACATACTCTGACAACAGAAGTTTAAAACAAGATACATTTTTATTTTGGAAATAAATAAAAAAAATACAATAAAATATAAAACCAATCAAGCATATGTAATGTCTATCAAACATAAAAGCAGTTAAATGTAGGAGTCTTGCCAATCCACTGCACCTACTCCATTAAAAAAGGTCAGGTAGTCGTCCCTGACCTTTCTAGCCTTTAAAGTGGGATTAGGTGTGGACTGTGGCCTTTCAAGTCCAGGCAACCTAGCAGAGTCCACATCAGAGTTGTCGGCCTGAGCAGGCAACCTGGCAGAGTCCACATCAGAGTTGTCGGCCTGAGCAGGCAACCTGGCAAAGTCCACATCAGAGTTGTCGGCCTGAGCAGGCAGCCTGGCAGAGTCCACATCAGGGTTGTTAGCCGGAGTAGTAGATGGGGGGCATTTTGGGCCAGTCTTACGCCTTAGATAATTGTGTAGAACACAGCAGGCCAACACAACCCAGTCTATTTTATCCACCCTTAGGCCAATAGCAGAGTGGAAAATTCTGAACCTACTACTCAAGATCCCAAATGCGTTTTCAACTATGCGGCGGGCCCTTGAGAGCCGATAATTAAAAATGCGTTTCTCCTTGGATAAGTTCCTTTGTGGGTAGGGTTTCATGATGTGCTCGTGCAGAGCAAAGGCTTCATCTGCCACAAACACATAATTCAAGCCATGCATGCAGTCCTCAGCTTTCGGTAGGTCTAATTGGTTGCAAAGCAGCCTCTCATAAAACACAGTATCTTTGATTGATCCGCCATCGGATGCTCTTCCATTTTTCCCCACATCCACAAATATGAACTCATAGTTGGCATTAACTATAGCCATCAAGACTATGCTAAAATAACCTTTATAGTTATAATATAGAGATCCACTTTTTGTAGGAGGAGAGATGCGGACACAACAGAAAAAGACACACCCTCCCCTCCCCAGTGGCGTAAGTTCGTCCCAGTCGCCCGGAGGCATGATACATTTTGGTGCCCCCCTACACATACACACACATACCATATGTAGCTATCCCGCACCCATGGTGAACAGTAGAAGGGTGCTCAGGTACCTTTCCCAATAGTAATATAGATACACATAGAAAGTGGACGCATTCCAAGTCAGTCATTACAATAAAACAGACACCAGCATACCATTATAGTACACCTACAGTGCTCCCTCACCCACCAGGTCTCCATGGAGATGCTTTGGCGCAGCGGTGTGCCAATATAATTAGTGTTCACTGTAGTATTTTTTTTTTAGGGCAGGGTGCTGATCACGGGGAGGGCACATTTTTCATTCGTGAGGGTAAATTTTTAAGTTAAATGGGCAAACTTAGGTACATACTATAATGCTTGGTGCTCCCATTCCTATGGGCAAAACATGGACAGTGCGCACCGAAGGTGCGCAGCAAAAATCTAGGGGCGTTGTTTCGTGGGGAAGGGGCGTGGCCACATAATAGTGTCAATTCACATTACACCACACGGTAGTGCCCCTAATACACATTGCACCAGTTAGAACCTCCTATACACACTGCGCCAGGTAGAGGCTAGAGCACGTTATACATATTGCGCCAGATAGAGCACATTATACACATTGCGCCAGATAGAGCACATTATACACATTGCGCCAGATAAAGCACATTATACACATTGCGTCAGGTAGGGAGCACTGAGGCACATTGCACCAGGTAGAGAGCACTGAGGCACACTGCACCAGGTAGAGAGCACTGAGGCACACTGCACCAGGTAGAGAGCACTGAGGCACACTGCACCAGGTAGAGAGCACTGAGGCACACTGCACCAGGTAGAGAGCACTGAGGCACACTGCACCAGGTAGAGAGCACTGAGGCACACTGCACCAGGTAGAGAGCACTGAGGCACACTGCACCAGGTAGAGAGCACTGAGGCACACTGCACCAGGTAGAGAGCACTCAGGCACACTGCACCAGGTAGGGAGCACTCAGGCACACTGCACCAGGTAGGGAGCACTCAGGCACACTGCACCAGGTAGGGAGCACTAATGGCACACTGCACCAGGTAGGGAGCACTAATGGCACACTGCACCAGGTAGGGAGCACTGAGGCACACTGCACCAGGTAGAGCACTGAGGCACACTGCACCAGGTAGAGAGCACTGAGGCACACTGCACCAGGTAGAAAGCACTGAGATTAATGTTTACAGCTGCAAAATACTTACAAGGTTAATTTAGCCCAGGGGGACTCTCATGTACGTACCGGGTCCGGCGGCGCACGGCTGGATCCGGCGACGTGGCGGGGTCCGGCAGGCAGCAAACGGCGGGGCGGCAGGGCGCACAAAAATGGGCAGGGCGGGATTCAGCTGTCTAAAAAAGGGGCAGACACCTAGCGTGAACACTAGATATATATTAAAAAAAAGACAAACGCCTCATTCACTTAAACACACGTCTCACTTAAACACACACGCCTCTCACTTACATACACCTCTCACACACACCTCTCACACACGTGCCTCTCACATACACATGCCTCTCACATACACATGCCTCTCACATACACATGCCTCTCACTTACATACACATGCCTCTCACTTATAGGCCCTACACACATAGCGATTTCACTGCACGATATGAACGATCTTGTTCATTAATGAACGAGATATCGTTCATATCGTGCAGTGTGGAGTCCCCAGCGATGAACGATGCGCGACCCCGCGCTCGTTCATCGCTGGGGCCATGTCGGCTGTGCATGCCGGCCAATATGGACGAGATCGTCCATATTTGCCTACAAGTCTACGGAGCCGGGTGACGGGGGGAGTGAAGAAACTTCACTCCCCCCGTCACTGCCCCCCCGCCGCTGGGTCGCTCGTCGGCCACCTCGGCGGCGCATCGCCGAGTGTGTAGGGCCCCTTACATACACATGCCTCTCACACACACACACATGCCTCTCACTTACATACACATGCCTCCCACTTACATACACATGCCTCTCTCACACACACACACACACACACATGCCTCTCACTTACATACACATGCCTCCCACTTACATACACATACATGCCTCTCACACACATGCCACTCACACACATCACACACACACATGCCTCTTTTACTTGAATGTACAACTTTCCTTAAAAACACACACACCTCACTTAAAAACAAGCACACACAAAACACAGTACTTCCCCCCAAATACACCTCTCCCCCACCCCCCACACAGTGCCTACCTTTGGCTATCATCCAGAGCATGGAGGAGCAGAGAGTTCTGAGCTTCCCTCGGGTGGCTTACTAAGGGCCCGGGAGGAGCTGTGCTCTGGAGCTCCCCCTAGCTGCAGCCAGTGCCATCTCTCTCTACAGGAGGCAGCTTCCGTGTCATTGACACAGCTCCTCCATCTGCAATAGCAGCGCAGTCCTCAGGCTGCGGGAGACAGTGGAGGAGATGCGCCCCCTTGTGGCCAGGAGCCCGGCGGCAGCCGACTCCACTGCCTCCCACAGTTCCGCCCCTGCCCCTCCCCTATAATACCAACCCACTATTTAAAAAGGTCTTTTTTTTGTTTAGAAAAAGACACACTCTCCCCACCCCCCTCACTATAATACCAACCCACTATTTAAATAGTTTTTTTTTTTGTTTAGCACAGATTGCTCAGCACAGATTGCTCAGCACAGATTGCTCAACACAGATCTCACGTGTGTATGGGAGATCTAGACACCGGGATGTTCAAGGGACATCTCCCGTGATAAATTGCTCAGAACACATCTCTTGCAGAAATCTCTCTGTGAGTATGGGCCTTTAGTCTCCGCTTTTCCAATGTAAACATGCCTAGTCTTTCAAGCCTTTCCTTGTATTCCATCGTCTCCATGCCCTTAATTAGTTTGGTCGCCCTCCTCTGTACCTTTTCAAGCTCCAGGATATCCTTTTTGTAGTACGGTGCCCAGAACTGTACACAGTATTCAAGGTGTGGCCTCACTAGTGATTTATATAACGGGAGTATAATACTCTCGTCCCTAGCATCAATACCCCGTTTTATGCATGCTAATATCTTATTAGCCTTCTTTGCTGCAGTCCTACTTTGGATACTACTTCTTAGCTTGCTATCTATGAGGACACCTAAGTCCTTTTCCAGTACAGAATCCCCTAATTTTACCCCATTTAGTAGGTAGGTGTAATTTTTGTTCTTGTTACCACAGTGCATTACCTTACACTTGTCTGTGTTGAAGCGCATTCTCCATTTGGCTGCCCATGCTTCTAATTTAACTAAGTCGTTCTGAAGAGACTCGGCATCCTCCTCTGTATTTATAGCCTTACACAATTTGGTATCATCTGCAAAAATTGACACCATGCTCTCTAGACCTTCTGTTAGGTCGTTAATGAAAATATTGAACAATAGCGGTCCTAATACTGAGCCTTGCGGCACACCACTTAGCACTTCAGTCCAAGTTGAAAAAGATCCATTAACCACAACGCGCTGCTTCCTATTATCTAACCAGTTTTTGACCCAAGTGCATATTGTGCTTCCTAGCCCTGATTCTTGTAGCTTGTATATAAGTCTCATGTGTGGTACAGTATCGAACGCTTTGGCAAAGTCTAAAAAGATTACATCCACGTCTTTACCCTGATCTAGGTTTGCGCTTACTGTTTCATAAAAGCCAAGTAAGTTGGTTTGACAGGATCTGTCCTTCATAAACCCATGTTGATTCCTTTTAATGACCTTATTGGTTTCAAGGAACTTCTGAATACTATCTCTTAGAATACCTTCCAATACTTTCCCCACTATAGATGTAAGACTAACTGGTCTATAATTACCTGGTTCAGCTTTACTTCCCTTTTTGAATATAGGCACTACTTCCGCTATACGCCAGTCTTTGGGAACCATACCTGATATAACTGAATCCTCAAAGATCAAAGATAGTGGTCTTGCCAGTTCAGAGTGAAGCTCCATTAGAACCCTTGGATGAATACCATCGGGCCCTGGTGATTTATTAATCTTTAAATGTTTTAATCGGTCACAGACTACTTCCTCGCTTAAATAAGTACCAATCAGTGTGATATTGTCATTATTGAGATTGTGTGTCAGTCCCTGAATTGGGTCCTCTCTAGTGAATACTGTTGAAAAAAACTCATTTAGTGTGTCCGCTATGTCATTATCATTTTTGCTTAAGACTCCCAACTTGTCTTTCAAAGGGCCTATACTCTCCTTTTTTAATCTCTTGCTATTAATGTATTTAAAGAATTTTTGGGGATTCGCTTTGCTTTCCTTTGCTACTAGTTTTTCAGTTTCTACTTTAGCCGCTCTTATTTCCTTTTTGCAATTTTTGTTACATTCCTTATATTGCTGAAATGACTCTGCATCCCCGTCAGATTTGTATTTTTTAAATGCTCGCCTTTTCTTGCCCATAAGTTCCTTAATCTTTTTGTTAAGCCACATCGGTTTATGATTTTTATTCCCTTTTTTTGCTACTCATAGGAATATATTTGAGTGTATTTTTAGCTAGCAGGAATTTTAGTACCTCCCATTTCTCCGTAGTATTTTTTCCTAAAAACAAACCTTCCCATTCAATATCCCTAAAAAATACCCTCATCATTTCAAAGTTGGCTTTGCTAAAGTTTAAAGTCCTAGTTGAGCCAGTATAGGGCTGTTTGTAGAAACTGATATTGAATGTGACCATATTGTGGTCGCTGTTTCCTATGGGTTCCCCTACTATAATACCCGATACCAAATCCTGATTGTTTGTTAATACCAGGTCTAAGATTGCATTGTACCTAGTTGGTTCCTCAATTAGTTGGACTAGGTAGTTATCATTTAGTGTGTTTAAAAACATACTGCCCCTAGCAGTATCACATGAATCGTTTTTCCAGTTTATCTCTGGATAGTTAAAATCTCCCATCACTACTATGTCTCCTACTCCTGCTGCTTTTTCAATTTGCTTTAGTAACAATTCATCATCAGATGCGTTGATACCAGGCGGCCTATAGCATACACCCAATACTAACTTTTTTGTTCCTTTTTCCCCGCATGCAATTTCTACCCATAATGTCTCAACAGTGTCTACAGTCCCCTCCTGACGATCTTCCCATATATTAGGTTTTAAAAACGGCTTTACGTACAGACACACCCCTCCACCCTTTTTATTTAGTCTGTCTCTCCTAAACAGTGTATAGCCCTCTAGATTGACTGTCCAATCATGAGATTCATCCCACCAAGTTTCAGTAATGCCTATAATATCATACTGTTTGCTTGCTGCAAGTATTTCTAGTTCACCCTTTTTACCAGTAATGCTTCTGGCGTTTACATACATACAACTAAGATAAGTATTTTCCCTTGCGTTAGGGACATCTTTCACCTTATGTGGCAAGGATGACCTGTAATCGTCATTGGTTAGTGCTTTGGTAAAATCCCTTTTAGTACCCATGTTAGTAACCTTACCGCCTGCTCTTACCCTCCCCTCAACTTCTCCCCCATTTCGTTTACTACTGCCGTCCCCACTATTCTCACTGCATGACCCGTAGTTTCTAGCTAAACCCTCCCCCCAGGCTCCTAGTTTAAAATCTCCTCCAACCTTCTAACCATCCTTCCCCCCAGCACCGCTGCCCCCTCCTCAGTCAGGTGCAATCCGTCACGACAAAAGAGATGGCGCCTGACTGAGAAGTCCGTCCAGTGTTCCAGGAACACAAACCCCTCTTTCCTGCACCAATCCCTAAGCCACACATTTACCTCCCTAATCTCCCTCTGCCTCCCTGGACTAGCGCGTGGCACTGGTAATAATTCCGAGAATATTACCTTAGATGTCCTTGCCTTCAGTTTCTTTCCTAAGTCCCTATAGTCTTTCTTAAGGACATCCCACCTTCCGCTAACTTTGTCATTGGTGCCAACGTGCACCAAGACCGCCGGGTCTTTGCCAGCCCCTCCCAACAATCTATCTACCCGGTCCGCGATGTGCCGTACCCGAGCACCCGGGAGACAACAGACTGTACGGCGATCACGGTCCCGGTAGCAGATTGCCCTATCTGCCTTCCTGATGATAGAATCCCCTACCACCACCATTTGACTAGGTACCTCTCTATCTTTTATCCCAACCGCGCCAAAGGGACCGCACCTCTGGTGGTCAGCAAAATTATGCACTGTCCTCCAACTATATATACTGCGCACAACAACTAAAATGCACCACAGGTATGGATGGATAGTATACTTGACGACACAGAGGTAGGTAGAACAGTGGACTACTGTACCGTACTGCTATAGATTATATACTGGTGGTCAGCAAAATTATGCACTGTCCTTCTACTATATATACTGTGAACAACAACTAAAATGCACCACAGGTATGGATGGATAGTATACTTGATGACACAGCGGTAGGTAGAGCAGTGGACTACTGTACCGTACTGCTATATATTATATACTGGTGGTCAGCAAAATTATGCACTGTCCTCCTACTACTGCACAAAACTTAAATGCACCACAGGTATGGATGGATAGTATACTTGACGACACAGAGGTAGGTAGAGCAGTGGACTACTGTACCGTACTGCTATAGATTATATACTGGTGGTCAGCAAAATTATGCACTGTCCTCCTACTACTGCGCAAAACTTAAATGCACCACAGGTATGGATGGATAGTATACTTGATGACACAGAGGTAGGTAGAGCAGTGGACTACTGTACCGTACTGCTATATATTATATACTGGTGGTCAGCAAAATTACGCACTGTCCTCCTACTATATATACTGCGCACAACAACTAAAATGCACCACAGGTATGGATGGATAGTATACTTGACGACACAGAGGTAGGTAGAGCAGTGGACTACTGTACCGTACTGCTATATATTATATACTGGTGGTCAGCAAAATTATGCACTGTCCTCCTACTATATATACTGCGCACGACAACTAAAATGCACCACAGGTATGGATGGATAGTATACTTGACGACACAGAGGTAGGTAGAGCAATGGACTACTGTACCATACTGCTATATATTATATACTGGTGGTCAGCAAAATTCTGCACTGTCCTCCTACTACTGCGCAAAACTTAAATGCACCACAGGTATGGATGGATAGTATACTTGACGACACAGAGGTAGGTAGAGAAGTGGACTACTGTACCGTACTGCTATATATTATATACTAGTGGTCAGCAAAATTGTGCACTGTCCTCCTACTACTGCGCAAAACTTAAATGCACCACAGGTATGGATGGATAGTATACTTGACGACACAGAGGTAGGTAGAGCAGTGGACTACTGTACCGTACTGATATAATACTGGTGGTCACTGGTCAGCAAAATTCTACACTGTCCTCCTACTATATACTACAATGCAGCACAGAAATGGCGCATTTTTCAGGCAGAGAACGTAGATATTTTCAGCACACTGAGCACAGATATTTGCAGCACACTGAACACAACTGAAAGAACGCTGCACACGTCCTCTTCCTATCATCTCCAATGCACGAGTGAAAATGGCGGCGACACGCGGCTCCTTATATAGAATACGAATCTTGTGAGAATCCGACAGCGGGATGATGACGTTCGTGCGCGCACGGGTTAATAGAGCAAGGCGTGAAGATTCGAGTCCGCCTCGGAACCGTGTAAAATGGGTGAAGTTCGGGGGGGTTCGGATTCCGAGGAACCGAACCCGCTCATCACTAATTATAATACTGTAGCAGTGAACATATAGCAGCAGCGTATACCACTGTTACTGCCTTGTCACTGGAATGACTGATGGACAGGACACTACCACTGGTCTGATGCAGCACAACACAACAACACTGTAAGGGACTTGTGGTTGTTGTTGTTATTATTATTATTATAATACTGTAGCAGTGGACATATAGCAGCAGTGTATACCACTGTGACTGCCTCATCACTGGAATGACTGATGGACAGGACACTACCACTGGTCTGATGCAGCACAACACAACAACACCTTAAGGGACTTGTGATTGTTATTATTATTATTATTATTATTATTATTATAATAATCACTGTAGAGTGATTAAGTGAAGAGAGATAAACTACCAACCAATCAACTCCTGTAATTTTTGAGAAACAGGGCTCTATTTACTAAGCCTTGGACAGAGATAAAGTACCAGCCAACCAGCTCCTAACTGTCATTTTTCAAACACAGCCTGTAACATGACAGTTAGGAGCTGATTGGCTGGTACTTTATCTCCATCCAAGTCTTAATAAATAGACCCTGTAGTCTGTAACATGGCAGTCTGATAATTTAACTCTCTCCCTTTTATTACTCTCCAGCAGGGCTTAGTACATCTCCCCCCACCTGTGGTCTCTGACTAGTAGGTTCAGGTCAGTTAGAAATTGTACTACTGGTTCACTTATTCTTTTCACCCTATTGTAGAATTTCATATCTCACATGTTTCCAATTCCGTGTTGCGAGACCATTGTGCGGCGGATATTTTTACACAGCCTGTAAAATAACAGACACTGATGTGTTCGCACTTTATCTCTCTCCATTTTATCTCTATGGCTTGATACATCTCGCCAATAATGAGCACACTGGCGCACCACTGCTGGCGTGTCCCTCCACCTGATTTATGTGTCCACGTCTCCGTCTACTAATAATAAATAACTTTGGTCCCCCCTGTGCCTGCAGATAACCTTTGAAGATGAATTCTGCATGTTGTTGAAACCTTTCAAATTCCCCTGATGCTCTCCCAGAACATACTGGGAAGTTCCATGCATGCAGAATCCATGATTTCTGTTAAATGCCACAGGCTATAACTTAATATATACAGTTTCATGGTCTCCAAACTGTCCATCTCCTGACACATCGGGCATCTTTATGTTGTGGCTTCATGCTGTGAGCTCTGAGTTATTCAGTATGACACAGGAGACCTGCTTGCTGTATGCTAACAAGAAGAGTCAGATACAAAGAGAGGGTTGTAAGTAACCCCTTCGCCAACACATCCTCATATTAAACATACTGTACACAGCAACAGCATTCTGTAATAGTGGCAGCAGCTAAGCTTTGTGTTATACTCTGCTATGATGCATAAACATATATATTAGTAGCTTGAAGTTAACAAATTTATTTTCACTTTTCTGGTGGAATTATTTATACTTCCTTTCCTTTTCTTTGCTTTTATGAGAACAGCAGATTGATTGATTGATTGATTCATTTATCTAATCTTATATAACATGCACTAATAAAATGCTAGCATATCCTCCAACATTTTACACATAAAAATCGGTACAAATTAGGAAAGAGGGAGTGGCCGCAATTAAAGGGGCGTGGCCACTGGTAAAGGGGCGTGACGTTTCCCTATACTTTCAATGGAAGTTTGGAGAGTTAAAAATCGGTACAGACCATAAAAAAAAGGTACAGGCACCTGCTAAAAAGGTACAGTTGGAGGGTATGTGCTAGCCCTACAGATATCTTTGGTTTTTGTTCTGGCATGCTCCTGTAATGGTTCCATGTATATTTGTGAACATTATTGTACAGTCATATCCAGTGGCGGATTTGTCGCTAGGCAACCTAAGCGGTTGCCTAGGGCCCGCCGGGTCAGGGGGGGCCCGAAGCGGGCCCTCCATTGTGTCACTGAGACACTCTGCCGCTCAGTCCGGCGGCAGCGTGTCTCAGCTGTCAGCCTGTCAGGAGAGGAGAGCGCGCCAGCGCGGCTGTGTCTGGCGCGGCGGCGTATAGCGGACTTCAAACCAGCCACCGGTTCGTGAGCCAATCGGAGCTCGCGGACCGGTAGCCAATCAGGAGCCGCCGGTCCGCAAGCTCTGATTGGCTCATGAACCGGCGGCTGGTTTGAAGTCCGCTACATGCCGCCAGCGCCAGACATAGCCGCGCTGGCGGGCGCTCTCCTCTCCTGACTGACACTGTCACACCGTCACCCTGCCTCACTCACAGCCGCCCGGAGGAGCAGCAGCAGCGGTAAGCAGCTGCAGCACTGGTTGCTGTGGGGGCAATTGTATACCTGGCACTATGGGGGCAATTGGCTGGCACTGTGGGGCATTTGTATGTATACCTGGCACTGTGGGGGCAATTGGCTGGCACTGTGGGGCATTTGTATGTAAAACCTGGCACTGTGGGGGCAATTGGCTGGCACTGTGGAGCATTTGTATGTATACCTGGCACTGTGGGGCATTTGTATGTATACCTGGCACTGTGGGGGCAATTGGCTGGCACTGTGGGGCATTTGTATGTATACCTGGCACTGTGGGACAATTGGCTGGCACTGTGGGGCATTTGTATGTATACCTGGCACTGTGGGGGCAATTGGCTGGCACTGTGGGGCATTTGTATGTATACCTGGCACTGTGGGGGCAATTGGCTGGCACTGTGGGGCATTTGTATGTATACCTGGCACTGTGGGGGCAATTGTTTACCTGGCACTGTGGGGGCTTTTGTATACCTGGCACTGTGTGGGCATTTGTATACCTGTCAGGTATACAATTGCCCCAACAGTGCCAGATCCACAATTGCCCCCCACAGTGTCAGGTATTACCTGACACTGTGGGGGCATTTGTGGATCTGGCACTGTGGGGGCATTTGTGGATCTGGCACTGTGGGGGCATTTGTATACCTGGCCACTGTGGGGGCAATTGTGGATCTGGCACTATGGGGGCAATTGTGGATCTGGCACTGCACTATTGGGGGCATATGTCTGTGTATCACGTCCCATTTTAATTGGCCACACCCAATTTTTTGGGCGCGCGCACACAGTGCCTTTGTGGGGCACTCTCTATCTGATTGGTCGCCACTTAGCCCCGCCGGGAGTGCACACAGACGCTCTCATTCTAGTGAATGGGGGGCGTGCGTGTCACGGACATGTGCACGCCCCAGACGCGGTGATAGGCCCAGGCACAGACGGAACTCCATCTGTAATGTAAGTAAGTAAGTCAAAACAAAAATATAGTGCTATGGATTGTTTGAGGTAGGGGGGTCCCAAATCGATATTTCGCTTAGGGCCCCATGAGGTCTAAATCCGCCTCTGGTCATATCTTTCATATTAGTTATAAGTCTAGCCATCTAATGGGCAGCAGCCACAGCAGCAGAGCCGGATTAACAATGGGGCGGATGGAGCTGCAGCTCCCATTGAAAATAGGCCCACAGTCCGCAGCAGTGAAAGGGCCCATAACTGCCAGCATTACAATGACTCATAGGGGGAGATTCAATTGTTTGAAAAGTCAGTTGGGTGTCTGTTTTTTCCTATCTCATAGACAGGACAAAACAGACACCCAACCGATTTTTCAAACATTTGAATCTCCCCCATTGTATGCCGCAGCTGCCGCCAGAGACAGTGCCCCACCGTATATACATATACACTGACTGAATGGAAGTCTCGGCCAGAGTGAGGGCATGAGTCGCTCTCCTCTTGAGCGCCTCTTCCACTCAGATTAGTAACGGTGCTGCTGTGCTCAGTCTCGATGACGCGATTGCCCAGTCGGGTTGGAGGAGGAGCCGTTGTCCCCTCTACTCACAGCTCCTCCCCCCACACTTAGTGCCGCTGATGAAGATGGCCCAGCTGGATGGGAAGAAGGGACCTCTCAGCTCCACCCCTTTCCTGCTGGTGCTCAAGGCACCACAACGGATGCACAATAAAGCCCTGGGACTCAGCAGCAGCTATTCTTGGCTGCCCTAAGAGGCCACCTCCACGTCCATTTATACTGCATTCCTGGATGCCAGAGGGTGTGAATGGAGGAGGTGCTGAGCTGCCTAAAGGACCAGTAATGAGAGCAGGTAAGCACCTAGGGAGCAGACTACAAACTATAGGGAATAGGGGAGTCAAGACACATTACATGTACATAAAGACTAGGAGGAGGGGGCTACAATCATATGCATGTGCACAGGCACCCCCTAATGTCCGGCACCCCCCACACGCCTGCAGCACAGTGATTATCAAGCGCTCCAGCTCATTCCTTGCCCTCCAGCTGCGCCCGCCGCCCGGTCATGAGTGTATTATTTACTTTATTGGTCATCGGCCATACTGAGTGCACTGACGTTAATGCATCCTCCCGGCTCCGATATGAAGTGATGGTGTCACGCCGCGTTTCCTCTCTCTCGTGCGCCCATGCTCTCTCTCTCTCCTTGTGTGCCGCCATGCCACCGCCACAGCATTCCACTCAGAAGGACTAGGAGGATGAATTCAGCAGACAGAGACAGTTAAGAGACTGAGACAGAAAGTAACCCACCACTCAGTGCTGCAGCTGAGAAGCCTGCCATGCTCCTGCAGGGGAAAGAGAGGGTGCCAGCAATGGCGAATATACTGTCTGCGTGTATACCAGTGCTTAAAGTGGTCCTAGAGAGGTGGTGGAACTCACCCCCCTCCCCACGGCGCCCATGAAATAAAGAAATTGCGCGCGCCGTAGGCATGCGCAGCAAAAAGGGGGTGTGGTCTCAAAAAGAAAGGGGCGTGGTCACACAATAGTAATAATGCCCACAGTAGTAGTACCCAAGTGGAAATTTTGAAGTGGGGGTATGGAAAAGTGAAGGGTGCAATTATGTGTGCGCCGAAGGCGCGCGCACTCCTGACAAGGGGGCGTGGCCACGCAAAAAGGGGCATGCCCTTCAGTGTAGTTTACCACACCATATACCCCTTATACACATTATGCACCACAATAGTAGGACCCCTTTCACATTATAGCTCACAGTATGAGCCGAAATTCACATTTATACCACACAGTATGAACCACATTCATATTACACCACACAGTATGAGCCAAATTCACATTACACCACACAGTATGAGCCAAATTCACATTACACCACACGGTATGAGCCGAAATTCACATTACACCACACAGTATGAGCCGAAATTCACATTACACCACACAGTATGAGCCGAAATTCACATTATAGCACACGGTATGAGCCGAAATTCACATTATAGCACACAGAATGAGCCAAAATTCACATTATAGCACAGAGAATGAGCCGAAATTCACATTATAGAGTGACAGCAGGGACATGGAAAGTGACAGCAGGGATATGGAAAGTGACAGCAGGGGAATACAGTAGGGACTAGGGAGAGAGAAAGGCAGCAGGTTAGATTACCTGTTTAGCAGCGGCGGTGGTCTGCGGTGCTGTGGATGAGTAGGCTGTGGTAGGCGTGACGTGGAGGCTGTGGGCCTCGGAGATAGTGCGGAGGAGGAGGCTGTGGGTGAGCAGAGGTCCGAGGGCGGGGTGGCAGAAGAGGCTGAGGGCGGCTGCAGTGGATCTGGAACCAGGCTGGCTTTATTATCCCTGCCGCCGCATCGAGCTTATGTGACCACGGCGCTAATATTTCAAAACTGCTGCGGACCGGCAGCCAATCAGCGACAGATTTTAACTAGTAGTGCCGCGGTCACAGAAGCTCGATGCAGCGGCAGGGATAATAAAGCCGGCCTGGTCCCAGATCCGCTGCAGCTGGGAGTCTGGAACCTGGGCTTCCAGTGCGGTGGCGATGGTAGGGGCGGAGCGACGGAGGGCGGACCGGGAACGCAGCTTCTTTGTCGGCCCATACAGTAATGCCCCCAGCAGTAGCATCCCTTATACAATGCCCACAGTAGTAGTGCCCCTTATGCAATGCCCCCAACAGTAGTGCCCCTTATGAAGTGCCCCCTTTACAATGCCCTCATTAGCTGTGCACCCCATCAGTAATGCCCTTAATGGTAATGCCCCTGTGTAGTATTGCCCCTAGTCGTTTAGCCCCTGTAGATTAGCCCCAGTAGTCATGCCCATACTGGTAATGCCCCTGCAGTTATGACCCCAGCAATTTACCCCCCCCCCCCTCTAGTTTAGCCTCTGAGTGGTAATGCCCCCAGTAGTTTTGCCCTCATGTAGTTTGCCCCCAGTGGTAATGCCCCCTGCAGTTGTGCCCCCAGTTGTTTAGCCCCTGTAGTTTAGCCCCCATGTAGTTTGCCAAAGTTAGTAATGTCCCCAGTAGTTTGCCCCCTTGTAGTTATACCCCCAGTAGTTTAGCTCCTGTAATTATGCCCCCTTGTAGTTTAGCCCCCAGTAGTAATGCTGCCAGTAGTTTGCCCCTTTGTAGCTTGCCCCCTTGTAGTAATGCCCCCAGTAGTTTGCCCCTTGTAGTTTGCCCCAGCAGTAAAGCCCCCCAGTAGTTTGCCCCCAGTACTAGAGCCCCTCAGTAGTTTGCCCCTCTGTAGTTTGCCCCAGTAGTAAAGGCCCCCAGTAGTTTGCCCCCAGTACTAGAGCCCCCCAGTAGTTTGCCCCTCTGTAGTTTGCCCCAGTAGTAAAGGCCCCCAGTAGAAACGCCTGTGGTACACATATAGGAGGGAGGGAGGGAGAGGGAGAGAGGGAGGAAGAACTATACTTACCTAGCCCCGCTCCCGCCGCAGTCCTCTCTCGCCGCCCGCTCCTCTGCACTATGAGAGAGACGTCATGACGTCTCTCCCATAGCGCGCACTGACAGATCCGCAAGCCGGAGCTCAGTACTGAGCTCCTGCCTACGGCTGCCGCTGCGGAGAGGGAGACGGGCGCCCGCTGGTAACGCGATCTCAGCGGGCGCCCGGCATCTCCCTGCAGCGCCGCCCGGGACATCGGGTTAGGTGAGCCGGGGGAGGCGGAACTGCGTTCCGTCTCCTGGTGGAACTGACGGAACGCAGTTCCGGCTCACTTTAACCCCTGGTGTATACAGTATATACATGAAGTTACCAAAAATTTTTGGCTCATACTGTGTGGCGTAATATGAATTTGGTTCATACTGTGTGGGGTAATTTGAATTTCTGCTCATACTGTGTGGTGTAATGTGAATTTGGCTCATACTGTGCGGGGTAATGTGAATATGTCTCATACTGTGTGTCATAATGTGAATTTGGCTCATACTGTGTGGTGTAATGTGAATTTGGTTCATACTGTGTGGCGTAATGTGAATATGTCTCATACTGTGTGGTGTAATGTGAATTTCCGCTCATACTGTGTGTCATAATGTGAATTTAGTCTAATACTGTGCGGGATAATGTACATTACGGCTCATACCGTGTGGCATAATGTGAATTAATTTGCATCATACTGTGTGGCGTAATGTGAATTTGGCTCATACTGTGTGGGGTAATTTGAATTTCGGCTCATACTGTGTGGCGTAATGTGAATTTGGCTCAAACTGTGTGTCATAATGTGAATATGTCTCATACTGTGTGTCATAATGTGAATTTCGTCTCAAACCGTGTGGCGTAATGTGAATTTGGCTCATACTGTGTGGCGTAATGTGAATTTGGATCATACTGTGTGCAGTAATTTCCACTCATACTCAGTACTGGCCAGTAGTCACACCATTATGTTTCATGTTATTTCTCTGGGGTGTATTATATCTACTGTATTATTAGGAACTAGTGAGAAATTAGATTAAGACATGTGATTTTATTGAGAGAATGTAAACTAGTACTAGACATGTCCCTTGGACGCGTTAGACACCCCCAAAAGGCGATGCTATACATCCCCCTCCGGCAGTGCACTCCCTAATAAAATGAGCTGCGCACGCCTATGGCTACAACAATGCACATACAGTACAGGCTAGGAGGGGAGGGGGCACACTACAGCATATACAGGCTAGGAGGGGAGGGGGGCACACTACAGCATATACAGGCTAGGAGGGGAGGGGGGCACACTACAGCATATACAGGCTAGGAGGGGGCACACTCATCATATACAGGCTAGGAGGGGGGCACACTACAGCATATACAGGCTAGGCGGGGAGGGGGACACACTACAGCATATACAGGCTAGGAGGGGTGAGGGCAGTGGTGCAAGTAGAAAAAATGTCTTACAGGTACTGTGTGCGCACGCCTTAAAAATGGGTGTGGCCAAATGCCACATGGGGTGTGGCCAATGAAAATGGGGGCGTGATACACATATGGGGGGCAGATACAAATATGACCCCAATAGTGCCAGATACACGTTGCCCCACAGTGCCAGATATACATTGCCCCACAGTGCCAGATACACATTGCCCCACAGCCAATCAGGAGCCTTGGCTGCCAGTCCGCGAGCTCTGATTGGCTCACGGGCCGGCGCCAAATTGAAGGTAGACACTGAGGGGCAGGAGAGGCGCATGCTGCACTCTCCTCCCCTCAAGCAGCAGCGGCGCGGTGAGCAGCAATGGAGGGAGCGGCGGCCCGGCAGCAGTGTACACGGTACCTACCCGTACCCGCCCACTTGCACCGCTGGGTGGGGAGCACACTACAGCATATACAGGCTAGGAGGGGAGGGGGGCACACTACAGCATATACAGGCTAGGACGGGAGGGAGGCACACTACAGCATATACAGGCTAGGAGGGGGGCACACTACAGCATATACAGGATAGGAGGGGAGGGGGCACACTGATGCATATACAGACTAGAAGGGGAGGGGACCCACTAATGCATATACTTCACTTTTCAGTAGCCATGCCCCCTTTTTCGGTGTGCGTTACAGTACTCCCGTTTCATTTCCCATACCCCCACTTCAAAATTCCCATTTCGACGACCACTGTTAAGTGGTTAAAGATAGGAACTAGCGATGACCTCCATGGAGATAGCCACACCCATGGCACAGACCACACTCCCTATGTAGACCACCCCCACAGCAGCACTTGTCACACCTCCCACCAAGGCGCACAATAGGCCCTTCATCAATTTCAGCTCCAGGCCCATGTGGACCTTACCAAAAAAAATAATCTCTGCCTCTTGAAAAAGCTGCCTGTGGTGTGGAGAAACGCGTTGAGGGTACAGAGAGAAGGGGTCGCTAACACCTACAGTGCCCACAAGAATAAAGCTCCGCTTTTACAGCAGCTGATTGTCCTTTAGCATTTGCCGGCAATTGCTCATTTGCAACGAGACTGCACCATTCATTCTTCCTACTGCACTGGGAACTCCCTACACCCTGTCCTGCTGAGCACCATTTCAACTGTGCCGGGGGTGTTGTACGGTGGCTCGGTGTATCAATACTGTGCCGCACGGCGGAGAGTGGTTCCCTGTTTGATCGTGCCGCTGACGGATGTCTCACCCGTGCACAGGGTGATATAGAGCGGTTTTTTACAACTACTGCTGTGCAGCAAGGACAGCCACAATTATACAGTGAGTAGCAGTAATTATACAGCTTCACATTTCTGCATCATTTATCTATTCAGTGGACTATTCAGTTGATGGACATTTTCCAGATGTGATTAAATCCATACTGACTTAGGATACTTTTATGTATGGTTCTGAAGGATTTATTCCTGCTTAAATTGTGGGCTATTATTTAAGCATGAGAGACTGACAAAATCAAACTGAGAGTTTCTTCTATACAGTGGCGGATCCAGGGGGGGGCACTCGGGCCCGTGCCCCCCCTGTCATTTCTGGCCTCTGTCCCCGTTCTCCCCCTGCGCTCCCCCGTTCTCCCCCGGCGCCGCACAGGGAGATGACGGGCGCCCGCTGAGATTGTGTTACCAGCGGGCGCTCGTCTCCCTGCACAGCGGCAGCCGGAGGCAGGAGCTCAGTACTGAGCTCCAGCTTCCGGCACTGTCACTGTGCGCCGTGCGCTATGGGAGAGACGTCAGTCATGACGTCTCTCTCATAGTACTGACTGAGGAGCGGACGCCCAGGGAGGAGGAGGACTGCAGCGGCGCGGGAACGGGGCTCGGTAAGTATGTTTTTTTCTTCCTTAATGCAGCGGTGGCATCTCCTGGGGGCAAACTACGGGGGACATTACTACTGGGGGGGCATTACTACTGGGGGGGCAAACTACTGGGGGCATTATAACTGGGGGGCATCTACTGGGGGCATCACTACTGAGGGGTCATCTATTGGGGGCAGCTACTGGGGGACATTTTTACTGGGGGCCATCTTCTGGGGGCATTACTACAGGGGGGTCATCTATTGGGGCATACTCGTAGGGGGCATTATTACTGGGGGGGTCATCTATTGGGGGCAGCTACTGGGGCATTATTACTGGGGGGCATCTACTGGGGGCATTACTACTGGGGGGTCATCTATTGGGGGCAGCTACTGGGGGACATTTTTACTGGGGGGCATCTACTGGGGGCATTATTACTGGGGGGCATCTACTGGGGGCATTACTACTGGGAGGTCATCTATTGGGGGCAAACTCATAAAGGGCATTACTACTGGGGGCAAACTACTGGACGACATTATTACTGGGGGGCATCTACTGGGGGCAAACTGCTGGGGGACATTATTACTGGGGGACATTATTACTGGGGGGCATCTACTGGGGGACATTATTACTGGGGGACATTATTACTGGGTGGTATCTACTGGGGGCAAACTGCTGGGGGACATTATTACTGGGTGGCATCTACTGGGGGCAAACTACTGGGGGGACTATTACTGGGGGCCAACTACAAAGGTGCCAACTACTGGCGGCGTAACTACAGGGTCATTACTACTGGCGGCTTAACTACAGGGGCCAAACTACTGGGGGCATTACTACTGAAGGCTAAGCTACAAGGGGGCATAACTACAGGGACTAAACTACAATTGGGCAAACTACAGGGGGGCATTACTACTGGTGGCTAAACTACTGGGGGCATTACCACTGGGAGGCTAAACTAAAGGGGGGGGTAAACTACTGGGGTCATGACTGCAGGGGAATTACCACTGGGGGCATAATGACTGGGAGCATTACTACAGGCAACATTACTACTGGGGGCAATACGGCATTGCAAAAGGGGCACCACTACTTGGGGGTCTATATAAGGGGCACTACCAGTACAGTGGACATTGCATAATGAGCGCTACAACTGTGGGCATTGTATAAGAAGCGCCACCTCACATGCACCGAAGCCGCACGCAAATGTACTTGCCCCTTCCATGGTGCCCCCCCTATCATTTTCTTCTGGATCCGCCCCTGCTTCTATATAAGTTTTAGCGACAACCTTCTATCTTTTCACCATCAGTGTAAATTATTGCTAACATTAGAGGTATCATATACCCAGGGGCGGATTGGGAAATAAAAGTGGCCATGGAAATGTTTTTAGAAGTGGCCTTATGTGGGCGGCACCAAATCAACTGTAGGCGCAGCCAATACCAAAGTAGGCGGGGTTACTACTTCAAAATGTAATGTAGGCGAAGTTACACCAACAAAAGGCAGAGCATGTCATAGTAGCTGAACCTAACACATTAAAAAGTTTAGATAGTATTGTGTTGTAGCAGAAGCAGTTAAGAAATTATAACTGGGGTGACATTTCATCCTCTGCACTCTCACTAAATACATTTTAAAGCAAACATAGCTACTTCATGCTATAGTCTATTACAGTTTTTCTCAACCTCAGTCCTCAGGACCCCAAACAGCGCACGTTATCTAGGGCACCCGGCATGCACATTTCAAAAGATGCACAGGTGGAGCTAATTATTTCACTTGTGACTGTGAGGAGACCTGGAAAACATGTACTGTTTGTGGTCCTGTGGACCGAGTTTGAGATCCTGTGCCCTAGGGTGCCATGATACAAAGAAAGTTTGGGAACCACTGTGTTAAGTCATGTAAAGCCTGCCATAGGTGTTCATATATAGAAATAGAAATAGATAGATAGATAGATAGATAGATAGATAGATAGATAGATAGATAGATAGATAGATAGATAGATAGATAGATAGATAGATAGAATGTGATTGGGAGAGAACTGACAGTCCTGATGTATAGATAGAAGAGAGAATAGAGGTAATGGTGGCGCTGGCAGGCCTGTGTGTGTGTGCACCCTGGGATTAGCTGCCACCTGGTAAGGAGGTAGCCGGCCTCCTCAAGAGCAAAACAATTAAGAATAAATTACCAGGTGGGCGCTTAATACCAATTGATGGACACAATGATAAAAAAAAACAATTTATTACATACATTAACAACATATAACACATAAAAATAAACAAGACCACAATGCAGTATTCATATAAAACTGAGGTTCCGGAAACCTCTAATTGGAACAATATTAAAAAATAATTAGATGTACTCAGAAGGCAATCTCTCCAGCGTGACTGCTATATTCAATCTCCTGCACCGTACCGGGAACACCCTGTGTCCCACTCTGGTGAGCACTATTCCACCAGCACTTGGGGTGGAGAACACAGCACCGGTGCACCTACAGTTTGCTGGAGGAGAGAACGGCTTTCTGCCGATGCTACAGACGGACTACGCCGCTGACAAGTCCTGCCGCTGACGGATGTCTCACCCGTGCAAAGGGTGATAGCAAGCGGCCCCTTACATCAACACTACTGCGGTACAGTAAAGGAAAAACTTTCCAGTCTGTGAGTAACAGCTTTCTTTCAATTCTCAATTTTTGCACCGCTCATATATCTATTCAAATCAGCAAATGATGAACTCTTTTCTAATCGGAATTTAATACATACTCTGAGGACAGCTACATGCACGATTGTGCCAAAGTATTCTTGTGCTTTTTACATCCAGGCAAGTAATCAAACACCACTAACAGCTACCAGAGAACTATCTCTTAAACACTTAGGTATTGCGATTGCCTTCTGAGTACATCTAATTATTTTTTAATATTGTTCCAATTAGAGGTTTCCGGAACCTCAGTTTTATATGAATACTGCATTGTGGTCTTGTCTATTTTTATGTGTTATATGTTGTTAATGTATGTAATAAATTGTTTTTTTTTTTATCATTGTGTCCATCAATTGGTATTAAGCGCCCACCTGGTAATTTATTCTTAATTGTTCTGATGTATAGATGGCTATACCAGCCGGGATGATTAGGTAACCTTTGCTGGTGTCTTCTCTGCGGTGTTAGGCTCCCCTCTCCCACATTTCTGGTACGGTGTGCAGTGGTGATGGTACAGCTCCTGCTCCATTTGCTCTGCCCGACTCCGCTGCATGCTTCCTGGTTGCTGGAACGCACTGTGGAGCACACAGCGGCTACTTCCAGTGTTTGGGGTTTACAAAGTCTTTATTTGCTTTTAATACGTTAATTTACTTAATTTGAGGACCATTATTCGGCACTGCATTATTAAAACATAATTAGGCGCTGCAGTCCTGGTTTTTGTGCTCTTTGTTCCCGAGTCCCTTGTGAACTTCGGGGCCCAGTATAGGTGTCCCTTTTCCCTGTTAATCCGGCCCTGCCCACTCTGTGTCCCCTCCTCTCACCACTGGCTTGCAGGCTGCAGCTGACGGCGGCCCGGGGAGCGGAGAGCAGGCTGCTGGACAAGTCACCCCTCTTCCTTTGAGGTGCGTGACGCAAGGCCGGCAACAGAATTTTTGGGGCCCGGTACACTGATATCTCTGCGGGCCCCTCCCCCCCTCCCGGCCCAAACACCCTCTTGCCCCCTGACTCACACACATCCCTCCCTGCATGTGCCAATAAATGTATTGACAAATATTTGAAACTATAATACCATAATTGTGCAGAGACAGGAGCCATACAATTTGGGGGTCATTGGCATGATAGGAGTAAAATTAGAGTTGCCTCCGAACATTTTATGTGACCGTTTGATATGACCCTTACATGCCATCAAATTTTAACACATGATTTTGACAAATCCCTTCTTAGTGGGTGCCTACGTCACATTACAAAGCTACTGTCCAAATTTCAAGTTCCTAGTCCCCAAGGTTCTGGAGATTTTGTGATGAGTCAGTGAGTCATGGGCAGTGCCGTTTCTAGCGGCGGGCGAGCCGTGCAACCGCACGGGGCGCCCGCCGCGGCACTTCGTGACTACTCCTCTCTTTCCTCTCTCTTCCACCCGAGCGCTCCTGCTCGGGGGGCGGGGCTTCGCGGAATGACGCGTTTGCGTCGTGACGTCACGACGCAAACGCGTCATTCCGCGAAGCCCCGCCCCCCGAGCAGGAGCGCTCGGGTGGAAGAGAGAGGGAGGAGAGGACTGGAGAAGATAACCATCGACGGAGGAGGCGGCCGGCCCGCGGGACCCGAAGAGCGGCAAGTTGTAAGTATTCTCTTTCTCTCTCTCTCTCTTTCTCTCTCCCTCCCCACTTGACACCTGCCGCACTGTGTAAAATGGGGATACCTGCCACACTGTGTAAAATAGGGATACCTGCCGCACTGTGTAAAATAGGGATACCTGCCGCACTGTGTAAAATGGGGGCACCTGCCGCACTGTGTAAAATGGGGGCACCTGCCGCACTGTGTAAAATGGGGGCACCCTCCACACTGTATAAAATGGGGATACCTGCCGCACTGTGTAAAATGGGGATACCTGCCGCACTGTATAAAATGGGGATACCTGCCGCACTGTGTAAAATGGGGATACCTGCCGCACTGTATAAAATGGGGATACCTGCCGCACTGTGTAAAATGGGGATACCTGCCGCACTGTGTAAAATGGGGATACCTGCCGCACTGTGTAAAATGGGGGCACCTGCCGCACTGTGTAAAATGGGGATACCTGCCGCACTGTGTAAAATGGGGGCACCTGCCGCACTGTATAAAATGGGGATACCTGCCGCACTGTATAAAATGGGGATACCTGCCGCACTGTATAAAATGGGGATACCTGCCGCACTGTGTAAAATGGGGATACCTGCTGCACTGTATAAAATGGGGATACCTGCCGCACTGTATAAAATGGGGATACCTGCCGCACTGTATAAAATGGGGATACCTGCCGCACTGTGTAAAATGGGGGCACCTGCTGCACTGTATAAAATGGGGATACCTGCCGCACTGTATAAAATGGGGATACCTACCGCACTGTGTAAAATGGGGATATCTACCGCACTGTGTAAAATGGGGACACATGCCTGCGTACTGTGTAAAATGGGGATACCTGCCGCACTGTGTAAAATGGGGGCACGTGCCTGCGTACTGTGTAAAATGGGGGCACGTGCCTGCGTACTGTGTAAAATGGGGACACCTGCCTGCGTACTGTGTAAAATGGGGATATCTGCTTACCGTACTGTGTAAAATGGGGATACCTGCCTGCCGCACTTTGTTAAATGGGGACACCTGCCTGCCGCACTTTGTAAAATGGGGACACCTGCCTGCCGCACTTTGTAAATGGGGACACCTGCCTGCCGCGCTGTGTAATATGGGGACACTTGCCTGGTGTAATGTGTAAAAAGGGGACTTTTTTATTTTTATTTTTTCCCCCTGTGGTGGGTGTGATATCAGACGAGGCCACGCCCACTGAAATGAGACCACGCCCATTTTAATCAGGCCACACAGCCTTGTTGGGAGCGCGCGCGCCTTCGGCGCGCGCATGCTTTTTTTCTGGCTATATGGGGGGGGGGGCACGCAATTTTTTTTTATACCAATGGGGGGGCGCATTTTGAAATCTCGCACTGGGAGCCAAATTGTCTAGAAACGGCCCTGGTCATGGGCCCTACACACTCAGCGATCCGCTGCCGAGCTGCCCAACGGCCAAAATGGCGAACATGTGACCCGGCGGTGGGGGGAGTGAAGTATCTTCACTCCCCCTGTCACCCGGCTCCATAGCAGTGCATGCTAATATGGACGAGATTGTCCGTATTAGCTTGCATGCATAAGCGACCCGGCACCAACGATGAACGAGCGCAGGGCCGCACATCGTTCATCATTGGTGCCTACACACTGCACGATATGAACGAGTTCTCGTTCATTAATGAACGAGAACGTTCATATCGGTCAGTGATATCGATATTGATTCACATGTAAAGGTACACAGTACATGAAATGTCATGAATAATACAATGAAATAAAGTATAAGACAAAACAACTTATTGACACTAATTTTTTGTGCAGACCATGTTTTAAGGCTTTCCTTGCTTGCACACAGGTGACTTAATTAGTACCTCAGTCAATTTGATCTAACCATGTGGACTCAAACATGGATAACCTTAAAACCTGGACTGTAAAGGCAGAGTTTGGGGAAATCTGCCATACACAAAACGGGGTATCAGAGCATAAAAAAAACACACCACCAAACCGGGTATAGGGGCATTAATACCATGCATCAAACCGGGTATCACAGCATAAATATCATGCATCAAACTGGGTATCAGAACATAAAAAAAACACACCAAACCAACTGGGTATCAGAGCATTAATACCATGCATCAAACTGGGTATCAGAGCATAAAAAACGAACACCAAACTGGGTATAAGAGCATAGAAAGTGTACACCACCACCCCTGGCATCGGGGCTTTGCATAGCATACACAATGGTAGACCAAAGCAAAAGTACAGTACATACAGTAGTCTAAGTACCAAACATTAATATGAAACCACAAACCGAGTAGGAAAATGACTTATAACAGGTGCAAAGGTAGGGCATTGCAGATTGCAGAATCACAAGCCATCAGACATTCACTTACACCTTGGGGCAGATTCAGTTAGACCCAGGACTTGCTACTGCACATCTCCAACTCCCGAGTTTAATGCCTTGAAATATTCCATTACTTGCCAATTTCCATGCATGGTAAGTCCGTGGTTAACTAATAGCTCCTGGGTTAAGTGCATGGAGCTAGGCTACAAGTCTTCAAATAGGTAATGACTGCTTGCAATTCTATATCTGTGGTTTTGGAATGATATATTCAAAAAGTACATATGGCTGTATTGTTCAGCTGTACACAAAGAAACCTAGAATTTGACAGAGAAGAACCACTTTGTGCATCTAATCTGCCCTAAACACATTTACACGTAGGGTGTCATTCGCTCGCTAGCCAGAATGCCGACAGGGGGCCCTGGCATATTCCCATCCGAGGGGATACCGGTGGTCAGCATACCGACACCGGGATCCCCACGAGTGGGAATATGCCTGGGCCCCCTGCCGGCATTCTGTCGGCCAGGATCCTGGCGTCGGTATGCTGACCGCCAGGATCCCGACGGCCGGGATCATAACTACGTCCCGATCCCAATCCCGCCTGCCCAATACAATAACGATATAATGGGATCATCCCTTTCCAAAATTAAGATTCACAGACCCACAAAGGTCAGGAATTTTGTACTATCTGTGCTGAGCAGCAACTGGGCCTGAATGACCAGTCACCACCACAGCACAGACATTCTGCTCTGATGAGTCTGATCTCATCTGATACGCACATGCATGCATGCAGATGCATCTATGTGCAGAATGCAGATGCATGCATAATGTGCCTGCCTGCATCCCGCCCCAAACTAATCCTAAAGCCCTAAACCAAACCCAAATCCCATTCCCTATACATAAACATGTATTATGATTTATGACCTGAGAAAAGCCTTACCCTGCTGGCTGCTACAGCAACACACTGACACAGCCGCAGCGCTAATTCACCAGGCTCGCCTCCCCAATTCCCGCAGGCCGCAGTACTCTGTCTGTCCTGTCCTGGCCGGGCAGCTCCTGCTTTGCGCTCCGTGCCTCCGTCCGGCTCCTCACTCACACACAGCAGAGACAGGGAGGCCACGTGCGGTGAGGACGCTGGAGGGGCGGTCCCGTTCGGACGAGCTTCCTTGCTGGGGACTGGCTGGCAGGATAACAGGTGACCTGTCCGGACGAGCTTCCTGGCTGGGGACTGGCTGGCAGCATAACAGGTGACCTGGGGGCCGGGGGCACTGAGGGGTGAACAGCACACAGGACACAGGACTCGGGAGAGAAGGGGGGGCGCAAACACACATCATGAAACACACAGCGCAGCGGGCGGCCCGCGGCCAGCGATGCCGGGAACAATATAATATTTTTTAGAGTTGTGATGAAATGCAGCCACTGCTGCCCGGACCTTGGGGCCCCTAACAACGACGGGGCCCGGGACGGGGGTCCCCTTTGACCCCCCCTGTCACCGGGCCTGGCGTGACGTCACTGATGTGGCGCGCGCACCTTCTCTCAGCTAGGCAGCGTGGGCCTCTTGCGATAGCGGCCGCGCTAGTACTAGCTCTAACAGGGAGGGGGAGGGGCCACCGATGACAGGCGGCCCCACACACTAGTCGGCCCCCCGGGGGACTCCCGGTAACTGTAATGGGCAATCCGGCCCTGCATATACCTCAGCTTGATATGGTTAATATACCTTGGTCTAATACTTTTTAAATTGTGTATATAGTTTTGTTTAATAAACTGTGTTTTTATATACTTCCGGATACATCATTGGAATTAAGCGCTGGCCTGGTACTTGTTTGTTTTTGCCATGTGGACCTTAATCTGGCTCTGCACAGCAGCTCTTTGGACTGAAGACTACAGTAGCTATTAGATCAGGGTTTCCCAAACTCAGTCCTCAAAGCACCCTAACAGCATAGGGGCAGATTTATCAAAGCTTGTAGAGAGCTAAAGTGAAGAGAGATACTAACCAATCAACTCCTAACTGTCATTTTCAAACACAGCCTGTAACATAATAGGAGCTGACTGGTTGGCACTTTATCCCTCTCCAATTTTTCTCTCTCCAGGCATTGATAAATCAGCCCCCAGATTTTAACTTGATATCCATGCTTAATCATAGATGGTAAAATCAAACTGAGTTACTAATGAAGTTACCTGTGCTTATGCATAAATAACCGTAAAATTTAGGGGCATATTCATTATCCTTTAAAAGTCACAATTTCTACACTCCGCAGGAGATGTAGAAATTGTGACATTCATCAAACTCTGAAAATTCTTTATTTGAATGAGAATCTGTTCTGAGATGGCGACCAGCTCTCGAATCTCTGCAAAAGCTGCCATTTACACGTCAGCTTGTGCAGCAAAGGGGGGTGTCCGTGGCTGCAGTGCGATCTCTGCAGCTGGGACATAACTAGGTACCGGAATGCGGCCGGGACACAAAAGTGTGTCTGGGACATGTAAGTGCGGCCGGGATGCGGTCAACATCCCGCTGGACGGGATCCCGGCGGTCGAAATACCGACGCCGGAATCCCGACCGCCACAATCCCGACATATTCTCTCTCCGTGGGTGTCCACGACACCCATAGAGGGAGAATATAATAGTGTGCCGAGCGCAGCGAGGCATCGTGCCCGCAGCGTGGCGAGCGAAGTGAGCCCGCAAGGGGCTGCGTTCCGCTCGCCACCCCTGTCGGGATTGTGTGGTCGGGATTTCAACCGCCGGGATCCCGTCCAGCGGGATTACGTACTGATCTCGTGTAGCCACGACCGGGACATACAAGTGCCGGTGGGGTATGGGGGGGGGGGGGGGTAGCGGCCGCAGTCCGTAGTTCTGTAGCCCGGAACATGTAAGTGTGGCCGGGACATATAAGTGTCCGCGGGGGAAAGGGGGTGTGCTGTTGCAGAGTGGTGGATTGTGGTTGCTTCTGCAGCCGGAGACTGACATTGATGCCCCGGTAGGGGGTGTGGTGGACTCTGCAGCCTGACACCTTCAATGATGTCCCGGCGGGGAAGTGAAGGGGGGCCGCGGCTGCAGAGGAGAAAGTTATCACTTTCCGAAAAACTGCCTTCTCAAAAAGCCCAGTTTTTCAGAAGTGATAATTTTCTCATGCTGGCATGATGAATCATCATAAAATTGTGTGAGAATGCAATGAGAATTGAATACTAAAAATTCTCATTGCCCACTTTTTTCATGATGAATATGCCCTAGACCACAGGTTCTCAAACTCGGTCCTCAGGACCCCACACAGTGCATGTTTTGCTGGTCTCCTCACAGAATCCCAAGTGAAATAATTAGCTCCACCTGTGGACTTTTTAAAATGTGTCAGTGAGTAATTAATACACCTGTGCACCTGCTGGGTTACCTGCAAAACATGCACTGTGTGGGGTAATGAGGACCGAGTTTGAGAACCTATGCCCTAGACTGTTAGGGTGCCTTGAAAATCAAACTCGTGAAAACTCTGCATTAGGTATTTTGCAGTTATCAACATACCTCCCAACAAGTGATCACTGTAAAACTGGACCCTCGCACGCCAAAAAGGAGGCAAGAACTTGGTTAGGTGGGGCGTGGTTTCTTATGGGAGGACATGGCCTTGCAGCACATCCCCCATTTTTGTCACTCTGGGGGCATTCACAGCACTACCCCGAGCATCTGGGCTGCACCCAGGCTCACCTCCCTGCACTGTTTCCCCAGCCTTCCGTGGGACACTCTGGCCTGGAGGTGGGACTGAGAGACAGTGGGGGTCATTCCGAGTTGATCGCTCGCTGACGTTTTTCGCAGCGCAGCGAACAGGTTACTACTGCACATGCGTATGCACCGCAATGCACAGGCGCTTCGTACGGGTACAAAGCGGATCGTTGCTGGGCTATGGATTTAACGAAGAATTCATTCGCACAGCCGATCGCAAGGAGATTGACAGGAAGAGGGCGTTTATGGGTGTCAACTGACCGTTTTCAGGGAGTGTTTGGAAAAACGCAGGCGTGTCCAGGTGTTTGCAGGGCGGGTGTCTGACGTCAATTCCGGGACCAAAAAGACTGAAGTGATCGCAAGGGCTGAGTAAGCGCAGAGCTACTCAGAAACAGCAAAAAAAAAATTCGTCCCGCTCGGCTGCAAAAGCGTTCGCACACTTGCAAAGCGAAAAAACACTCCCCCGTGGGCGGCGACTATGCGTTTTTACGGCTGCTAAAGGTAGCAAGTGAGCGATCAACTCAGAATGACCCCCTGTGTACAAAAAATGGGACTATCCCACTGAAATCAGGACAGTTGGGAGGTGTGATATTTACATTTGTCTATTTGCTAAAAAGGATATTAGCTTAATTTGCTATCCAGGTCGACACACCTTAGGTCGACAAGGACAAAAGGTCAACATGAACAAGGTCGACATGAGTTTTTCACATTTGTTTTCATTTTTTGAACTTTTTCATACTTTACTATCCACGTGGACTACAATTGGGAACGGTAACCTGTGCTGAGCGCAGTGGTAGCGGAGCGAGGCACCTTGCCCGAAGCATGGCGAGCGAACGCGTTGCACTAATTGGGGATGCCGGTCACTCTACGAAGAAAACGACACCAAAAAAACATAAAAAACCTCTTATCGACCTTTTTCCATGTCGAGCTTGTTCATGTCGACCTTTTGTCCATGTCGACCTAAGGTGCGTTAAACAATCAGTGTCGACCTAAGGTGTGTCGACCTTTTTGGTGTCGACCTGGAGTCCCATACCCCTTGATTTACTGCTATCTTCACAGTATCAATTAAATCACTTCAACTATGAGAAAGCAAGCTTCATTATTTTATTTTATTACAAAGGGAAATATGTTCCAGTTATATCTCAGTGAAATTAATGGCCAAGCGCATTTGAAAACCTGGTACAAAACCAAATCGTGACAAAATCACACCAAAGTCTGGACGAAGTTAACTATTTTGTATGGAGAATAAAACTCATGTATAAATAAAATGTTATTATTACTATTATATTTTATTTATAAGGCACAAGTTGTCCACAGCGCTGTACATATGGTAACAGTAGGACAGTACAGGGTACACAAAAAATTACATTACAGTAAGCAAAACATAAACAAAGCGCAAGTAACAAATAGCAGAACATACTACCCTGATATAGGTGCTTATGTATTAATAATCGCAGCACTTCCACAATTATTAATAAGTATTGCAAAAGATATTTTCATTTTTAATTAAAATATCCCTGCTACAATCGAGACCCCACAGACATTATGTACAGTGCTAAAGCGAAATAACCGGTCACTGCGGTCATTGCCATAGGAATGAATGGGGAAGTGCTGAATGGCTAAGAGTATGGCAGTGTCTGCTCTCAGCCAATCAGTGCTTCCCCATTCATTCCTATAGCAATGACCATGGTGACCTGGCAACCAATCCAAAACACGAGAGCATACCTCCCAACATGACCCTCTCCAGGAGGGACAGAATGCTCTGCTTCTGGACTTTTCTCTTAATTTATGATTGCCAGAACCTGCTTTGAACAATATAATGGATAATAAGAATTTACTTACCGATAATTCTATTTCTCATAGTCCGTAGTGGATGCTGGGACTCCGTCAGGACCATGGGGAATAGCGGGCTCCGCAGGAGACAGGGCACATCTAAAAAAGCTTTTAGGTCACATGGTGCGTACTGGCTCCTCCCCCTATGACCCTCCTCCAAGCCTCAGTTAGGTACTGTGCCCGGACGAGCGTACACAATAAGGAAGGATCTTGAATCCCGGGTAAGACTCATACCAGCCACACCAATCACACCGTACAACTTGTGATCTGAACCCAGTTAACAGTATGATAACACAAACGAAGTAGCCTCTGAACAGATGGCTCACAACAACAGTAATAACCCGATTTTTGTAACAATAACTATGTACAAGCATTGCAGACAATCCGCACTTGGGATGGGCGCCCAGCATCCACTACGGACTATGAGAAATAGAATTATCGGTAAGTAAATTCTTATTTTCTCTAACGTCCTAGTGGATGCTGGGACTCCGTCAGGACCATGGGGATTATACCAAAGCTCCCAAACGGGCGGGAGAGTGCGGATGACTCTGCAGCACCGAATGAGAGAACTCCAGGTCCTCTTTAGCCAGAGTATCAAATTTGTAAAATTTTACAAACGTGTTCTCCCCTGACCACGTAGCTGCTCGGCAAAGTTGTAATGCCGAGACTCCTCGGGCCGCCGCCCAGGATGAGCCCACTTTCCTTGTGGAATGGGCCTTTACAGATTTAGGCTGTGGCAGGCCTGCCACAGAATGTGCAAGTTGGATTGTACTACATATCCAACGTGCAATCGTCTGTTTAGACGCAGGAGCACCCAACTTGTTGGGTGCATACAATGTAAACAACGAGTCAGATTTTCTGACTCCAGCTGTCCTTGAAATATATATTTTTTAATGCTCTGACAACGTCCAGTAACTTGGAGTCCTCCAAGTCGCTAGTAGCCGCAGGCACCACAATAGGCTGGTTCAAGTGAAATGCCGAAACCACCTTAGGGAGAAATTGAGGACGTGTCCTCAATTCTGCCCTGTCCGAATGGAATATCAGATATGGGCTTTTGTATGACAAAGCTGCCAACTCCGAAACTCTCCTGGCTGAAGCCAGGGCCAACAGCATGGTTACCTTCCATGTAAGGTATTTTAAATCTACCGATTTTAAAGGCTCAAACCAATGAGATTTGAGAAAATTTAGAACCACGTTCAAATCCCACGGTGCCACTGGAGGCACTATTGGGGGTTGTATATGTAGTACACCTTTGACAAAAGTTTGTACTTCAGGCACTGACGCCAATTCCTTCTGGAAGAAAATTGATAAGGCCGAAATTTGAACTTTAATGGACCCCAATTTGAGGCCCATAGACAATCCTGCTTGCAGGAAATGTAAGAATCGACCCAATTGAAATTCTTCCGTTGGAGCCTTCTTGGCCTCACACCACGCAACATATTTTCTCCAAATGCGGTGATAATGTTGTGCGGTCACTTCTTTCCTGGCTTTAATTAAAGTAGGAATAACTTCCTCAGGAATGCCCTTCTCTTTTAGAATCCGGCGTTCAACCGCCATGCCGTCAAACGCAGCCGCGGTAAGTCTTGGAACATACAAGGTCCCTGCTGAAGCAGATCCCTTCTTAGAGGTAGAGGCCACGGATCCTCCGTGAGCATCTCTTGAAGTTCCGGATACCAAGTTCTTCTTGGCCAGTCCGGAGCTACCAGTATTGTTCTTACTCCTCTTTTCCGTATAATTCTCAGTACCTTTGGTATGAGAGGCAGAGGAGGGAACACATACACTGACTGGTACACCCACGGTGTTACCAGAGCATCCACAGCTATTGCCTGAGGGTCTCTTGACCTGGCGCAATACCTGTCCAATTTTTTGTTGAGGCGAGACGCCATCATGTCCACCTTTGGTTTTTCCCAACGGTTCACAATCATGTGGAAAACTTCTGGATGAAGTCCCCACTCTCCCGGGTGAAGGTCGTGTCTGCTGAGGAAATCTGCTTCCCAGTTGTCCACTCCCGGGATGAACACTGCTGACAGTGCTACGACATGATTCTCCGCCCAGCGCAGAATCCTTGCAGCTTCTGCCATTGCACTCCTGCTTCTCGTGCCGCCTTGTCGGTTTACGTGGGCGACTGCCGTGATGTTGTCGGACTGGATCAACACCGGCTGACCTTGAAGCAGCGATTTTGCCAGGCTTAGAGCATTGTAGATCGCTCTTAGCTCCAGTATATTTATGTGAAGAGACGTCTCCAGGTTTGACCACACGCCCTGGAAGTTTCTTCCCTTTGTGACTGCTCCCCAACCTCGTAGGCTGGCATCCGTAGTCACCAGGACCCAGTCCTGTATGCCGAATCTGCGGCCCACTAACAGATGGGCAGTCTGCAACCACCACAGGAGAGACAACCTTGTTCTCGGTGACAGTGTTATCCGCTGATGCATGTGCAGATGCGATCCGGACCATTTGTCCAGCAGATCCCACTGAAATGTTCGTGCATGGAATCTGCCGAATGGAATCGCTTCGTACGAAGCCACCATCTTTCCCAGGACTCTTGTGCATTGATGTACTGACACAGTTCCTGGTTTTAGGAGGTTCTTGACAAGTTCGGATAACTCCCTTGCTTTCTCTTCCGGGAGAAATACCTTTTTCTGAACCGTGTCCAGAATCATGCCCAGGAACAGCAGATGTGTTGTCGGGGTCAATTGAGATTTTGGAAGATTTAGAATCCACCCGTGTTGCTGAAGCACTACTTGTGTTAGCGCTACACCGACTTCCAGCTGTTCTCTGGACTTTGCCCTTATCAGGAGATCGTCCAAGTAAGGGATAATTAATACGCCTTTTCTTCGTAGAAGAACCATCATTTCGGTCATTACCTTGGTAAAGACCCGAGGGGCCGTGGACAACCCAAACGGCAGCGTTTGAAACTGATAATGACAGTCTTGTATCACGAACCTGAGATACCCTTGGTGTGAGGGGTAAATCGGGACATGTAGATAAGCATCTTTTATGTCCAAGGACACCATGAAGTCTCCTTCTTCCAGATTCGCTATCACTGCTCTGAGTGACTCCATCTTGAACTTGAATTTCTTTATGTACAGGTTCAAGGATTTCAGATTTAGAATAGGCCTTACCGAACCGTCCGGTTTCGGTACCACAAATAGTGTGGAATAATACCCCTTTCCCTGTTGTAGGAGGGGTACCTTGACTATCACCTGCTGAGAATACAGCTTGTGAATGGCTTCCAAAACCGACGTCCTTTCTGAGGGAGACGTTGGTAAAGCAGACTTTAGGAACCGGCGAGGGGGAGACCTTTCGAACTCCAGCATGTAACCCTGAGATACTATCTGCAGGACCCACGGGTCCACTTGTGAGTGAACCCATTGATTGCTGAAAATCTTGAGTCGACCCCCCACCGTTCCTGAGTCCGCTTGTAAAGCCCCAGCGTCATGCTGATGGCTTTGTAGAAGCCGGGGCGGGCTTCTGTTCCTGGGCAGGGGCTGCTTGCTGCCCTTTCTTACCCTTTCCTCTGCCTCGCGGCAGATAAGACTGTCCTTTTGGTCGCTTTTTATAGGAGCGAAAGGCCTGCGGCTGAAAAGACGGTGTCTTTTTCTGTTGGGAGGGGGTATGAGGTAAAAAAGTGGATTTGCCGGCAGTTGCCGTGGCCACCAGGTCCGAAAGACCGACCCCAAACAATTCCTCTCCTTTATATGGCAATACTTCCATATGCCTCTTGGAATCCGCATCACCTGACCACTGTCGCGTCCATAAACTTCTTCTGGCAGATATGGACATCGCGCTTACTCTTGATGCTAGAGTACAAACATCCCTCTGAGCATCTCGCATATAAAGGAAAGCATCCTTTAATTGCTCTAGAGTCAATAAAATACTGTCCCTATCCAGGGTATCAATATTTTCAGTCAGAGAATCCAACCACACTACCCCAGCACTGCACATCCAGGCTGAGGCTATTGCCGGTCGCAGTATAACACCAGTATGTGTGTATATACTCTTCAGTGTAGTTTCCAGCCTCCTATCTGCTGGATCCTTGAGGGCGGCCGTATCAGGAGACGGCAACGCCACTTGCTTTGATAAACGTGTGAGCGCCTTATCCACCCTAGGGGGTGTTTCCCAGCGCGCCCTAACCTCTGGTGGGAAAGGGTATAATGCCAATAACTTCTTGGAAATTAGCAGTTTTCTATCGGGGTTAACCCACGCTTCATCACACACGTCATTCAATTCCTCTGATTCTGGAAAAAATACAGGTAGTTTTTTTCACCCCCCACATAATACCCCTTTTTGAGGTACCAGCAGTATCAGAGATCTGCAAAGCCTCCTTCATTGCCGTGATCATATAACGTGTGGCCCTATTGGAAAATACGTTTGTTTCTTCACCGTCGACACTAGATTCATCTGTGTCGGTACCCGTGTCGACTGACTGAGGTAAAGGACGTTTTACAGCCCCTGACGGTGTCTTTGTAATGTGCTGACATTATCACGTAATTCCATAACTAAAGCCATCCATTCCGGTGTCGACTCCCTAGGGGGTGACATTACCATCATCGGCAATTGCTCTGCCTCCACACCAACATCGTCCTCATACATGTCGACACACACGTACCGACACACAGCAGCCACACAGGGAATGCTCTAATCGAAGACAGGACCCCCTAGCCCTTTGGGGAGACAGAGGGAGAGTTTGCCAGCACACACCAAAAGCGCTATAAATGTATATAAACAACCCTAGAAGGTGTTGTTTACTATATATGCGCTCTTAATATATAAATATCGCCAATTTATGCCCCCCCTTCTCTTTGTTACCCTGTTTCTGTAGTGCAGTGCAGGGGAGAGACCTGGGAGCCTTCCTCACCAGCGGAGCGGAGCAGGAAAATGGCGCTGAGTGCTGAGGAGAATAAGCTCCGCCCCTTTTTCGGCGGGCTTTTCCCCGGTTTTTAAGAAACTGGCCTGGGTTAAAATACATACATATAGCCTTAATGGCTATATGTGATGTATTTATTTTGCCACTAAAGGTAATTATATTGCTACCCAGGGCGCCCCCAGCAGCGCCCTGCACCCTCCGTGACTGAGTCAGTGAGCCGTGTGACAACAATGGCGCACAGCTGCCGTGCTGTGCGCTACCTTCAAGAAGACTGAGGAGTCTTCTGCCGCCTGCTTTCCGGACCTCCGTTCTGCCGTCTCTTCAGCGTCTGTAAGGGGGATCGGCGGCGCGGCTCCGGGACGAACCCCAGGCTGACCTGTGTTCCGACTCCCTCTGGAGCTAAGTGTCCAGTAGCCTAAGACTCCAATCCATCCTGCACGCAGGTGAGTTGGAAATCTCTCCCCTAAGTCCCTCGATGCAGTGATCCTGTTGCCAGCAGGAATCACTGAGATTGAAACCTAAAAAAAAACTTTTCTAAACAGCTCTTTAGGAGAGCCACCTAGATTGCACCCTCTCGGACGGGCACAAAAACCTAACTGAGGCTTGGAGGAGGGTCATAGGGGGAGGAGCCAGTACGCACCATGTGACCTAAAAGCTTTTTTAGATGTGCCCTGTCTCCTGCGGAGCCCGCTATTCCCCATGGTCCTGACGGAGTCCCAGCATCCACTAGGACGTTAGAGAAAAGAAAGGTGTTCCAGCACAGGTGATGGCAATCATACATTAAGAGGGAAGTCCAGGAGCAGAGCATTCTGTCCCTCCTGGAGAGGGTCGTGTTGGGAGGTATGCGAGAGAACACTCGTTTCTGGGATGACGTTTTGCCTCTATTTGATACATAAACTTGCTGTTAGGAATTGGGGCATGTCTTGGTTTGACTCAAAACCCCCAAGATCAGGTGTTTTCTATTTCAACAATTCGAACCTGAACATCTCTGATATATACAGCAATAGTTCTCAACTCCAGTCCCCACCAACAGGTCATGTTTTGTGGATTTCTTTAACCATGCACAGGTGAGTTAATCTAGTTTGCTATGTTAGTAATTATCCAACATGCTTTCACAGACAGAAATCCTCATAACTTGACCTCTTGGGAAAACTTGAAGGTTGAGGCTGAGTACCACTGATATATAGTATTATTTTCAGTGACGTGCCGTGAGGTCAGTGGCTGGGGAGGCACAAATGGTGGTGGGTCTCAGTGCTGGGAGCCTGTCTCACCCACTACACAATTTAACTCTTATGTCCCTGGCACTACATCCATGCAAACCCTTGGAGAACATACATACAGTAATAGCCAGGTCACAGCCATCACCCTAGTTTTGTGAGTAAACTGGTGCATACTATCTTCTGGGTGAGCAGAGGTGTAGCTAGGGTTTTCGGAGCCCAGGGCAAGATGGAAAATGGCACCCCCCCAAAAAAAAACTTCAAAAGAAGCATGTGCGAGCAACGAAGGTGCGCGCGGCGAAAAATGGGCATGGCCACACTCCAGAAGGTGTGTGGCCACGCACCAGGAGGGGTGTGGCCACTGAAAATGGCCCACAGTGCCAATTACATTGCCCCACAGTGCCAGTTACATGCCCCACAGTGCCAGATACATGCCCCACAGTGCCAGTTACATTGCCCCACAGTGCCAGTTACATGCCCCACAGTGCCAGTTACATGCCCCACTGTGCCAGATACAAGCCCCACTGTGCCAGATACATGCCCCACTGTGCCCTATACATGCCCCACAGTGCCAGTTACATTGCCCCACAGTGCCAGTTACATGCCCCACTGTGCCAGATACATGCCCCACTGTGCTCCCCCCCCCCCCCCCCCCCCCCCCTCGGTCACTTACCTCTGATATGTGAGGGGAGGAAAGCGCAGCGCAGCGCCTCTCCTTCCCCTCACTGCTCCAGGTCTCCAGCCGGCGGCGGCTATGTGGCGCCGGTTCGCTAGCCAATCAGAGCTCGCGGACCGGCAGCCAATCAGGAGCCGGTCCGCAAGCTCTGATTGGCTAACGCCGCCGGAGACCGGACACACGCAGCGCTGCTGGCAGCTGCGGTGAGGGGAGGGAGAGACTCCCCTCACATTTTGGTGTGACGGGGGCGAGTGGGGCATGATGCCCTGGCCGCCGCCCCCCTCTCCTGGGCCTGCCAAGGCGCCCAGGGCACGTGCCCCACTCACCCTACCCTAGTTACGCCTCTGTGGGTGAGATGCCCCCCATTGCCCCCTCACCTGCAGAACACTGCTGGCCTGGTGCAGCAGGTTACACAGGGCAATACAGTCATCAGTGATATTGTCAGCAGCACCTGGGGAGGGAGAGCACTCACTACGGATGCCACACACACACACACATACACACAGAGTCCTGTCCCCACACTAACTACAGATCACACACACACAGTCCTGTCCCCACACTCACTACAGATGCCACACACACACAGTCCTTTCCCCACACTCACTACAGATGACACACAAACACATACCTCCCAACATGACCCTCTCCAGGAGGGACAGAATGCTCTGCTCCTGGACTTCCCGCTTAATCTAGGATTGCCATCTCCTGTGCTGAAACACCTTTCTTATCCATGAACCTGTTCAACACAGATGCAGACAATCATAAATGAAGAGAAAAATCCAGAAGCAGAGCATTGTGACCCTCCTGGAGAGGGTCATGTTGGGAGGTATGCAAACAGTCCTGTCCCCATACTCACTACAGATGACACACACACACACACACACACAATAAAAAATAAAATAAAATAAAATAAAATAATAACATATATATATATATATATATATATATATATACACACACACACACTTTCTCTCTCCCACTCACCCTCCCTCAACTTACCTATCACAGGCTGACCAGAGCTGTAGCAGATGTGGTAGCAGCCTAGTCCCATGTAGCTCCGGCCCCTCGATTTCATGTAGCCCCACCCCATTTTCATGATCGAGATCTGGCACTGTCACAGGAGGGGGAGAGTACGCTGCAAGCTTCTATTGTAAACGTCCCACCAAAAATGGCCACCGCCTCAGAGGAGACAGTTATTAAAGATACTAGAGGAGGCTCCTCTAGTATCTTTAATAACTGTCTCCTCTGAGGCGGTGGCCATCTTTGGAGGAACGTTTACAATAGAAGCTGGCAGTGTCCTCTCCTGTGACAGTGCTAGGACTCTGTCATGAAAAGTGGGCGGAGCATTGCGGCAGGCGGACAGCGGCATGAGCGGTCTGGGCCCCCTCCTCTCTGTTAGGAGGCAGGGCCTGGGACAGCTGTACTCACAGCACCCCCCTGATGGCGTGCCTGCCCACACTTAAGGGCCCTACACACTCGGCGATGCGCCGCCGAGGTGCCCGACGGCCGATACGGCCGACGAGCAACCCGGCGGCGGGGGGGCAGTGACGGGGGGAGTGAAGTTTCTTCACTCCCCCCGTCACCCGGCTGCATTGAAGTGCAGGCAAATATGGACGAGATCGTCCATATTGGCCTGCATGCACAGCCGACGGGAGATCAGCGATGAACGAGCGCGGGGCCGCGCATCGTTCATCGCTGGAGTCTCCACACTGAAAGATATGAACGAGTTCTCGTTCATTTATGAACGAGATCGTTCATATCTTTCAGAATATCGGCATGTGTGTAGGGCCTATTACTACAGATGACACACACACACACACAGTCCTTTCTCCACACTCACTACCAATGCGACACACATACACACACACACACACACACACACACACACACACACACACACACAGACCTGTCCCCATACTTACTACAGATGCCACACACACAGACACCACACACACACACCAGGGCCGAAACTAGGGGGGGGCTAGGGGGGCAGGCGACCTGGGCGCCGGATTGGAGGGGGCGCCGAGACCCCCTAACACCCTCTCCCTATGCGCCAGTGCCGTTTCTTGCGGCGGGGGCGCCCGCCGCGGCACTTCTTTGTACTTTGAAACCCCCTTCTCCCTCCTCCCGAGTGTCCAGCTCGGGGGGCGGGGTTTCACGGAATGACGCGATTGCGTCGTGACGTCACGACGCAAACGCGTCATTCCACGAAACCCCGCCCCCCGAGCTGGACACTCGGGAGGAGGGAGAAGGGGGAGCCGCGCAGACGAGGAGGGAGAGGCGGCTGAAGAGCGGCGAGAACCACTTCAAATGTAAGTAAGCCCCTCTCCCTCTCTCTCTCTCTCTCTCTCTCTCCCTCCCTCTCCCCACCACCTGCCGGAATGTGTAAAATGGGGACCTGTCTGCCGCAATGTGTAAAATGGGGACACTTTTTCCTGCCGCAATGTGTAAAATGGGGACACTTTTTCCTGCCGCAATGTGTAAAATGGGGACATTTTTTCCTGCCGCAATGTGTAAAATGGGGACACTTGCCAGCGTACTGTGTAAAATGGGGACACGTGCCTGCCGCAATGTGTAAAATGGGGACACTTTTTCCTGCCGCAATGTGTAAAATGGGGACACTTGCCAGCGTACTGTGTAAAATGGGGACACGTGCCTGCCGCAATGTGTAAAATGGGGACACTTTTTCCTGCCGCAATGTGTAAAATGGGGACACCTGTCTGCCGCAATGTGTAAAATGGGGTCACCTGTCTGCCGCAATGTGTAAAATGGGGACACTTGCCAGCGTACTGTGTAAAATGGGGACACGTGCCTGCCGCAATGTGTAAAATGGGGACACTTTTTCCTGCCGCAATGTGTAAAATGGGGACACTTTTTCCTGCCGCAATGTGTAAAATGGGGACACCTGTCTGCCGCAATGTGTAAAATGGGGTCACCTGTCTGCCGCAATGTTTAAAATGGGGACACTTGCCTGTCGTACTGTGTAAAATGGGGACACTTTTTCCTGCCGCAATGTGTAAAATGGGGACACTTTTTCCTGCCGCAATGTGTAAAATGGGGACACCTTTCTGCCGCAATGTGTAAAATGGGGTCACCTGTCTGCCGCAATGTGTAAAATGGGGACACTTGCCTGTCGTACTGTGTAAAATGGGGACACTTTTTCCTGGATATGAAATTTATGTTAGAAAAGGCAATTTTTCAGGTAAAAAAGTTCTGAAAGAGATATATATATATATATATATATAAAATATTTTTATTCATTTATTTTAAATTGTTTAATTTTTTTATTTTTTTATTTATTTATTGTAAAAAAAAAAAGTTTTTTTTTTTTTGTGTGTGTGGGGGGGGGGGGTGTCAAATGACTACCTTGCCCCGGGTGACAGAAATCCTAGTTTCGGCCCTGCACACACACACACACACACACACACAGTCCTGACCCCACACAGTCCTGTCCCCACACTCACTACAGATGCCACGCACACATACCTCCCAACATGACCCTCTCCAGGAGGGACAGAATGCTCTGTTCCTGGACTTTTCTCTTAATTTATGATTGCCTTCACCTGTGCTGAAACACCTTTCTTATCCATTAACCTGTTCAACACAGGTGCCAGCAATCTTAAATTAAGAGAAAAGTCCAGAAGCAGAGCATTGTGTCCCTCCTGGAGAGGGACACACACACACACACTTCCCTCCTCCCTTTCCAAGCAGCTCAGCTTCGGTGTCTGCCTTCCTTCACTTCCTGGATTGGTCACATGACCAATCCGAGCTGTCCATCAGAGCTCACACACGGCCCCACTGTGAGGCATGCCTAACATTCTCTGTTCTATGCGGTCTGATTGGCCGCTGTGTAGCCCCGCCCATCTGTACAGGCAGTGTCCGACAATGTGAGAGATGAGGCTGAGCTGCCTCTGCCTCATCTCTATCTCTCCCTGCAATTGAAGGAGCCCTGAAAGTCTGGTATGTTTTATCTATAAACATGATTGCATTAATACAAAGAAGATGATTGGGTTCATTGCCCATACCTCCCAACATGACCCTCTCCAGGAGGGACAAAATGCTCTGTTCCTGGACTTTTCTCTTAATTTATGATTGCCTTCACCTGTGCTGAAACACCTTTCTTATCCATTAACCTGTTCAACACAGGTGCCAGCAATCTTAAATTAAGAGAAAAGTCCAGAAGCAGAGCATTGTGTCCCTCCTGGAGAGGGACATGTTGGGCGGTATGCATTGCCTCACAGAACTAGGTTCATGAATTTGATTCTGACCGGGGTCCTGTCTAGTGATTGGATACACTCCTTGTGTTTGCTTGGTTTTTCCAGAAAAGTAACTCGAATGTATATGTGTGTCTGTGTAAAACGGACTGTAGATTGTAAGCTCCACCAGGGCAGGTACTGATGTGAATAACTACATATTCTCCATAAAGTGCTGTGTAGTATGTTGATGCTTTCTAAAAAGCATAATATTAAAAATAATAATAAAAATAATAATATTCACAAAATAACTAAAGATGCAGGATTAAAATTCGATGGAAAATAATTAAGATATACAATGTTTAATTATGGAAACTTTTTTCTGAATAACGTTGCATCTTTTTTTACTTTTTGAAATTAGCCAGTGATAATGCATTAGCTCATTAAGTTCTTATTGAGTCCACTGTGTACTTGTTAATAAGAGTGTCAGCTATCCATGATCTTAGTTTTAGAAATGAAATCAGTAAGTGTTGATATCATCATGCTGTGCTGATACTATCCATCACACAGAATTTATAATACAGGATATACTGCAGGCGGTCTGTTCTATATGCTTTTTTTTTTATCTGTAGCAAAAGCTACAGATGCAGGGCAAGAAATATAAAGGTGTTGTATCCCTGTGTAGAGACTTGTATGTAGAAAGATATTTCCATAGATTTACAACTAGGGTCTTGCCGATGTATGCATTATTTAAGCTTAATAAACTTGTAAAATATATCTAATGTTGTGTACAGGTGCAGCCAAAGAGGCGTAAGCACACCTGATGACGCAGTGACTTCCACTGGGATCCTTCTGCAGAAGGTGTGGAGAGGGGAGTGTGCTTTGCACCCAGAGCCAGATTAAGGGGGGGGGGGGGGGGTCCATGGTGGTAAGTACCCCGGGCCCCCCCTTTCCAAAAGGGCCCCCTGGCACACCACAGATCGGGTCTCGCTTCCAATCTGCAAGGCTGTGCTCCCGGCCCCACTACAGCGGCGGCCAGCTGAGTGTAGCAGAAACACAGACGGGTCAACTGAGCGACAGCTCAGCTGTCCAATCTATGAATGAAGCAGCCTGCCGCTCAGTCATTGGCTGGGGGCGCAGGCTGCACGGAAGGAGGGATCCCCAGCAGTGTGGATTGTGGAGCCAGCGCCCAGCGGAGCTTGTGGTTGTGTGCTGCCTCCCTCACTAATAATATTGCCAACAGCTGCACCTTTGGGATCAGCAAGCACTGTTTTTTTTATGTATATATATGTATATGTATGTATATATGTGCGTGTGTGTGTGTGTGTGTATGTATATATATATATATATATATATATCAATCATCTGCCTGCTCTTTATTAGGGGCCCCACTGTCTTATGTGCCCCGGGGCTCCCCATGGCCTTAATCCGTCTCTGTTTGCACCATCTCTGCCTCTGACTGCAGTAGGTGGGTTCCTCTGGTACTATGGGGTCTATTTACTAAGCCTTGGATGGAGATAAAGTGGATGGAAATAAAGTACCAGCCCATCAGCTCCTAACTACCATGTCACTGGCTGTGTTTGAAAAATGACAATTAGGACCTGACTGGCTGGTACTTTATCTCCATCCACACTATCTCCATCCAAGGTTTAGTAAATAGACCCCATTTATATCCTACAGTTTGAGGCGCATCACATACGTAACCACTGACCGAAGTGCGCTACTGTACATGTCCCCATGCATACGCGGGGTACACGGCTGAGTAAGGCGCCAGACGGAGGAGGGTGCCGGGTAGCAGGAGACAGACATCGCATCTGTTCCTGATTGGAACCGGTGCCTTCCTGACCCTCTCAGTGGTGGCGGCTGCTGTGACCCTAGTTAAGTAGCACTGCTGGTGCTGGGGGCATATGTGTATCTGGCGGTAGGAGCATAGGTGTATCTGGCGCTGGGGGCATATGTGTATCTGGGGCTGGGGACATATGTGCCAGATTAAGGTTCTCATGGACTATCTATCTATCTATCTATCTATCTGTATAACACAAGCAGGCCGGCACTCCACTCTCATGTAAACAAGACGACACACAAAAGTCTTGTTCCGTTCAACATTTCAGTACAATATATTTCAGCCTTTATTAAGAACATGTTCTTGATAAAGGTTGAAATAAAGCAAAAAAGTTTAACGGAACAAGACTTTTGTCTGTTATCTTGTTTACATGAGAGACCCGTGAGTGCTGCCTCAGGGCCGTCTTAACAGCAGTGTAGGCCCCTGGCACAGCAATGCACTGGGCCCCCTACCCATCCTCCAGCGGTAGGGGTGGGAGGTGCTATTAGCAGTAGCTTCGATGTCCCGCGGGCGGTAGGGGGTGTTCTATCTTCTGATCAGCATGTAGGACCTGGAGGGAGGGAGAACACTAAACTGTAGAAGAGGCATTGCAATGAATGAAGGGGCCCCGGTTCATGACTTCCAGCATGGTAGGGGGCATGTAATACGCAGGGGAGGGGTGGATAGGGGAGTGGGCTTAATATTCATAATTTTCCAGTGGAAGGGCAGCTTGATTGACTGCAGATATCTCCAGTTCCTGGAAATAGATTTCTTAACTTTGAATGTGATAAAAAAAACTAGAAAGTCCCACCTTTCAGGAGGTACTGGGGACTTGGGGATCAGATTTCAAGAGCCAGAGCAATCCACCGGCGAAAATATAAAACTACAAACCAGGTGTGTGGAGCTGGAGCAGGGACCAGCTGCTTGAAGGCTTATATCTCCAGTTCTAGGCATAGTAGAGACAAGCTGCCAGGATCCACTGAAAGGGGAGAGTCCCATTTTTTGGAGAATTCCCTCAGAAAAACTCTAAGTCAGACAGAACCAGAGATATCTGGCTGGGAAGAGCAAGTAACAGTCTTGGATGGGGACCACTGTTTCGAAGTCAGATATCTCCGGTTCCCCAGGGCCGATTTTCAAAAACCTGGTACCCCTGGAAAGAGGGGACCCTCAGCTATCAGCCTAGGGCCCTTAAACTCCTGGGGCCCTTGGGCAAGTGCCCATTGAGCCCATATGAAAAGACGGCCCTGTGCTGCCTTTGTTATTATTCTGTTGATGGGTTCCTTGGTGACACCTGGGAGGGAACCAAGGCAATTATTATGATTGGACTTATAATGGAGTGCCAGCCTGCTTGTGTGATAGATAGATAGATAGATAGATAGATAGATAGATAGATAGATAGATAGATAGATAGATAGATAGATAGCAGGAACGTGCAGTCAGTGGAGGCATCATAATGATTAAAATAATACAAAGAAGATTTTTATGACACGGATTTTGTGTAGAGATGAGCGCCGGAAATTTTTCGGGTTTTGTGTTTTGGTTTTGGGTTCGGTTCCGCGGCCGTGTTTTGGGTTCGACCGCGTTTTGGCAAAACCTCACCGAATTTTTTTTGTCGGATTCGGGTGTGTTTTGGATTCGGGTGTTTTTTTCCAAAAAACCTAAAAAACAGCTTAAATCATAGAATTTGGCGGTCATTTTGATCCCAAAGTATTATTAACCTCAAAAACCATAATTTCCACTCATTTTCAGTCTATTCTGAATACCTCACACCTCACAATATTATTTTTAGTCCTAAAATTTGCACCGAGGTCGCTGTGTGAGTAAGATAAGCGACCCTAGTGGCCGACACAAACATCGGGCCCATCTAGGAGTGGCACTGCAGTGTCACGCAGGATGGCCCTTCCAAAAAACCCTCCCCAAACAGCACATGACGCAAAGAAAAAAAGAGGCGCAATGAGGTAGCTGTGTGAGTAAGATTAGCGACCCTAGTGGCCGACACAAACACCGGGCCCATCTAGGAGTGGCACTGCAGTGTCACGCAGGATGTCCCTTCCAAAAAACCCTCCCCAAACAGCACATGACCCAAAGAAAAAAAGAGGCGCAATGAGGTAGCTGTGTGAGTAAGATAAGCGACCCTAGTGGCCGACACAAACACCGGGCCCATCTAGGAGTGTCACTGCAGTGTCACGCAGGATGTCCCTTCCAAAAAACCCTCCCCAAACAGCACATGACGCAAAGAAAAAAAGAGGCGCAATGAGGTAGCTGTGTGAGTAAGATAAGCGACCCTAGTGGCCGACACAAACACCGGGCCCATCTAGGAGTGGCACTGCAGTGTCACGCAGGATGTCCCTTCCAAAAAACCCTCCCCAAACAGCACATGACGCAAAGAAAAAGAAAAGAAAAAAGAGGTGCAAGATGGAATTGTCCTTGGGCCCTCCCACCCACCCTTATGTTGTATAAACAGGACATGCACACTTTAACCAACCCATCATTTCAGTGACAGGGTCTGCCACACGACTGTGACTGATATGACGGGTTGGTTTGGACCCCCACCAAAAAAGAAGCAATTAATCTCTCCTTGCACAAACTGGCTCTACAGAGGCAAGATGTCCACCTCATCATCATCCTCCGATATATCACCGTGTACATCCCCCTCCTCACAGATTATCAATTCGTCCCCACTGGAATCCACCATCTCAGCTCCCTGTGTACTTTGTGGAGGCAATTGCTGCTGGTCAATGTCTCCACGGAGGAATTGATTATAATTCATTTTAATGAACATCATCTTCTCCACATTTTCTGGATGTAACCTCGTACGCCGATTGCTGACAAGGTGAGCGGCGGCACTAAACACTCTTTCGGAGTACACACTTGTGGGAGGGCAACTTAGGTAGAATAAAGCCAGTTTGTGCAAGGGCCTCCAAATTGCCTCTTTTTCCTGCCAGTATAAGTACGGACTGTGTGACGTGCCTACTTGGATGCGGTCACTCATATAATCCTCCACCATTCTTTCAATGGGGAGAGAATCATATGCAGTGACAGTAGACGACATGTCCGTAATCGTTGTCAGGTCCTTCAGTCCGGACCAGATGTCAGCATCAGCAGTCGCTCCAGACTGCCCTGCATCACCGCCAGCGGGTGGGCTCGGAATTCTGAGCCTTTTCCTCGCACCCCCAGTTGCGGGAGAATGTGAAGGAGGAGATGTTGTTGACAGGTCGCGTTCCGCTTGACTTGACAATTTACTCACCAGCAGGTGTTTGAACCCCAGCAGACTTGTGTCTGCCGGAAAGAGAGATCCAAGGTAGGCTTTAAATCTAGGATCGAGCACGGTGGCCAAAATGTAGTGCTCTGATTTCAACAGATTGACCACCCGTGAATCCTTGCTAAGCGAATTAAGGGCTCCATCCACAAGTCCCACATGCCTAGCGGAATCGCTCCGTGTTAGCTCCTCCTTCAATGTCTCCAGCTTCTTCTGCAAAAGCCTGATGAGGGGAATGACCTGACTCAGGCTGGCAGTGTCTGAACTGACTTCACGTGTGGCAAGTTCAAAGGGCATCAGAACCTTGCACAACGTTGAAATCATTCTCCACTGCGCTTGAGACAGGTGTATCCCACCTCCTATATCGTGCTCAATTGTATAGGCTTGAATGGCCTTTTGCTGCTCCTCCAACCTCTGAAGCATATACAGGGTTGAATTCCACCTCGTTACCACTTCTTGCTTCAGATGATGGCAGGGCAGGTTCAGTAGTTTTTTGGTGGTGCTCCAGTTTTCTGTACGTGGTGCCTGTACGCCGAAAGTGTCCCGCAATTCTTCTGGCCACCGACAGCATCTCTTGCACGCCCCTGTCGTTTTTTAAAAAATTCTGCACCACCAAATTCAAGGTATGTGCAAAACATGGGACGTGCTGGAATTGGCCCAGATTTAATGCACACACAATATTGCTGGCGTTGTCCGATGCCACAAATCCACAGGAGAGTCCAATTGGGGTAAGCCATTCCGCGATGATCTTCCTCAGTTGCCGTAAGAGGTTTTCAGCTGTGTGCGTATTCTGGAAACCGGTGATACAAAGCGTAGCCTGCCTAGGAAAGAGTTGGCGTTTGCGAGATGCTGCTACTGGTGCCGCCGCTGCTGTTCTTGCGGCGGGAGTCCATACATCTACCCAGTGGGCTGTCACAGTCATATAGTCCTGACCCTGCCCTGCTCCACTTGTCCACATGTCCGTGGTTAAGTGGACATTGGGTACAACTGCATTTTTTAGGACACTGGTGAGTCTTTTTCTGACGTCCGTGTACATTCTCGGTATCGCCTGCCTAGAGAAGTGGAACCTAGATGGTATTTGGTAACGGGGGCACACTACCTCAAGAAATTGTCTAGTTCCCTGTGAACTAACGGCGGATACCGGACGCACGTCTAACACCAACATAGTTGTCAAGGCCTCAGTTATCCGCTTTGCAACAGGATGACTGCTGTGATATTTCATCTTCCTCGCAAAGGACTGTTGGACAGTCAATTGCTTGGTGGAAGTAGTAAAAGTGTGCTTACGACTTCCCTTCTGGGATGACCATCGACTCCCAGCAGCAACAACAGCAGCGCCAGCAGCAGTAGGCGTTACACGCAAGGATGCATCGGAGGAATCCCAGGCAGGAGAGGACTCGTCAGAATTGCCAGTGACATTGCCTGCAGGACTATTGGCATTCCTGGGGAAGGAGGAAATTGACACTGAGGGAGTTGGTGGGGTGGTTTGCGTGAGCTTGGTTACAAGAGGAAGGGATTTACTGGTCAGTGGACTGCTTCCGCTGTCACCCAAAGTTTTTGAACTTGTCACTGACTTATTATGAATGCGCTGCAGGTGACGTATAAGGGAGGATGTTCCGAGGTGGTTAACGTCCTTACCCCTACTTATTACAGCTTGACAAAGGGAACACACGGCTTGACACCTGTTGTCCGCATTTCTGGTGAAATACTTCCACACCGAAGAGCTGATTTTTTTGGTATTTTCACCAGGCATGTCAACGGCCATATTCCTACCACGGACAACAGGTGTCTCCCCGGGTGCCTGACTTAAACAAACCACCTCACCATCAGAATCCTCCTGGTCAATTTCCTCCCCAGCGCCAGCAACACCCATATCCTCCTCATCCTGGTGTACTTCAACACTGACATCTTCAATCTGACTATCAGGAACTGGACTGCGGGTGCTCCTTCCATCACTTGCAGGGGGCGTGCAAATGGTGGAAGGCGCATGCTCTTCACGTCCAGTGTTGGGAAGGTCAGGCATCGCAACCGACACAATTGGAGTCGGACTCTCCTTGTGGATTTGGGATTTCGAAGAACGCACAGTTCTTTGCGGTGCTACTGCTTTTGCCAGCTTTAGTCTTTTCATTTTTCTAGCGAGAGGCTGAGTGCTTCCATCCTCATGTGAAGCTGAACCACTAGCCATGAACATAGGCCAGGGCCTCAGCCGTTCCTTGCCACTCCGTGTGGTAAATGGCATATTGGCAAGTTTACGCTTCTCCTCCGACAATTTTATTTTAGGTTTTGGAGTCCTTTTTTTACTGATATTTGGTGTTTTGGATTTGACATGCTCTGTACTATGACATTGGGCATCGGCCTTGGCAGACGACGTTGCTGGCATTTCATCGTCTCGGCCATGACTAGTGGCAGCAGCTTCAGCACGAGGTGGAAGTGGATCTTGATCTTTCCCTAATTTTGGAACCTCAACATTTTTGTTCTCCATATTTTAATAGGCACAACTAAAAGGCACCTCAGGTAAACAATGGAGATGGATGGATTGGATACTAGTATACAATTATGGACGGGCTGCCGAGTGCCGACACAGAGGTAGCCACAGCCGTGAACTACCGCACTGTACTGTGTCTGCTGCTAATATATAGACTGGTTGATAAAGAGATAGTATACTCGTAACTAGTATGTATGTATAAAGAAAGAAAAAAAAAAACCACGGTTAGGTGGTATATACAATTATGGACGGGCTGCCGAGTGCCGACACAGAGGTAGCCACAGCCGTGAACTACCGCACTGTACTGTGTCTGCTGCTAATATATAGACTGGTTGATAAAGAGATAGTATACTCGTAACTAGTATGTATGTATAAAGAAAGAAAAAAAAACCACGGTTAGGTGGTATATACAATTATGGACGGGCTGCCGAGTGCCGACACAGAGGTAGCCACAGCCGTGAACTACCGCACTGTACTGTGTCTGCTGCTAATATAGACTGGTTGATAAAGAGATAGTATACTCGTAACTAGTATGTATGTATAAAGAAAGAAAAAAAAAACCACGGTTAGGTGGTATATACAATTATGGACGGGCTGCCGAGTGCCGACACAGAGGTAGCCACAGCCGTGAACTACCGCACTGTACTGTGTCTGCTGCTAATATAGACTGGTTGATAAAGAGATAGTATACTCGTAACTAGTATGACTATAAAGAAAGAAAAAAAAAACACGGTTAGGTGGTATATACAATTATGGACGGGCTGCCGAGTGCCGACACAGAGGTAGCCACAGCCGTGAACTACCGCACTGTACTGTGTCTGCTGCTAATATATAGACTGGTTGATAAAGAGATAGTATACTCGTAACTAATATGTATGTATAAAGAAAGAAAAAAAAACCACGGTTAGGTGGTATATACAATTATGGACGGGCTGCCGAGTGCCGACACAGAGGTAGCCACAGCCGTGAACTACCGCACTGTACTGTGTCTGCTGCTAATATAGACTGGTTGATAAAGAGATAGTATACTCGTAACTAGTATGACTATAAAGAAAGAAAAAAAAACCACGGTTAGGTGGTATATACAATTATGGACGGGCTGCCGAGTGCCGACACAGAGGTAGCCACAGCCGTGAACTACCGCACTGTACTGTGTCTGCTGCTAATATATAGACTGGTTGATAAAGAGATAGTATACTCGTAACTAGTATGTATGTATAAAGAAAGAAAAAAAAACCACGGTTAGGTGGTATATACAATTATGGACGGGCTGCCGAGTGCCGACACAGAGGTAGCCACAGCCGTGAACTACCGCACTGTACTGTGTCTGCTGCTAATATAGACTGGTTGATAAAGAGATAGTATACTCGTAACTAGTATGTATGTATAAAGAAAGAAAAAAAAACCACGGTTAGGTGGTATATACAATTATGGACGGGCTGCCGAGTGCCGACACAGAGGTAGACACAGCCGTGAACTACCGCACTGTACTGTGTCTGCTGCTAATATATAGACTGGTTGATAAAGAGATAGTATACTCGTAACTAGTATGTATGTATAAAGAAAGAAAAAAAAACCACGGTTAGGTGGTATATACAATTATGGACGGGCTGCCGAGTGCCGACACAGAGGTAGCCACAGCCGTGAACTACCGCACTGTACTGTGTCTGCTGCTAATATATAGACTGGTTGATAAAGAGATAGTATACTTGTAACTAGTATGTATGTATAAAGAAAGAAAAAAAAACCACGGTTAGGTGGTATATACAATTATGGACGGGCTGCCGAGTGCCGACACAGAGGTAGCCACAGCCGTGAACTACCGCACTGTACTGTGTCTGCTGCTAATATAGACTGGTTGATAAAGAGATAGTATACTCGTAACTAGTATGTATGTATAAAGAAAGAAAAAAAAACCACGGTTAGGTGGTATATACAATTATGGACGGGCTGCCGAGTGCCGACACAGAGGTAGCCACAGCCGTGAACTACCGCACTGTACTGTGTCTGCTGCTAATATAGACTGGTTGATAAAGAGATAGTATACTCGTAACTAGTATGACTATAAAGAAAGAAAAAAAAACCACGGTTAGGTGGTATATACAATTATGGACGGGCTGCCGAGTGCCGACACAGAGGTAGCCACAGCCGTGAACTACCGCACTGTACTGTGTCTGCTGCTAATATAGACTGGTTGATAAAGAGATAGTATACTACTAATATTATATATACTGGTGGTCAGGTCACTGGTCACTAGTCACACTGGCAGTGGCACTCCTGCAGCAAAAGTGTGCACTGTTTAATTTTAATATAATATTATGTACTCCTGGCTCCTGCTATAACCTATAACTGGCACTGCAGTAGTGCTCCCCAGTCTCCCCCACAATTATAAGCTGTGTGAGCTGAGCACAGTCAGATATATATATACATTGATGCAGCACACTGGGCTGAGCAGTGCACACAGATATGGTATGTGACTGAGTCACTGTGTGTATCGTTTTTTTCAGGCAGAGAACGGATATATTAAATAAAACAAACAACTGCACTGTCTGGTGGTCACTGTGGTCGTCAGTCACTAAACTCTGCACTCTCTTCTACAGTATCACAGCCTCAGGTCAATCTCTCTCTCTCTCTCTCAACCCTAATCTAAATGGAGAGGACGCCAGCCACGTCCTCTCCCTATCAATCTCAATGCACGTGTGAAAATGGCGGCGACGCGCGGCTCCTTATATAGAATCCGAGTCTCGCGAGAATCCGACAGCGTCATGATGACGTTCGGGCGCGCTCGGGTTAACCGAGCAAGGCGGGAGGATCCGAGTCTGCTCGGACCCGTGAAAAAAACATGAAGTTCGTGCGGGTTCGGATTCAGAGAAACCGAACCCGCTCATCTCTAATTTTGTGTCATAAGTATATGCTTTAACCTTTGTATTATTTTAAGCATTTTTATCTTTGTAAAAATCTGTGTTGAGGGTGTTTCGGAGGCACCGCTCTCGGTGCCTCCCGCTGACAATGTAAAAGGGCTGGAAGTGGGGGGCAGGGCAAAGCGTCGGGAAGTTAAATCCCATTTAATAAAAAGCCCTGTAAGCGGCACTAGTGAAAATGCCTCTTTGACAGGGGCGTGCTTTCAACCCATATGAAAGCACGCCCCTGTCACTGTGGAGGAAGTGATTGGGCAGTGGTGGATTCACGGGTGTGTCATCTAGGATTTTTAAAAATTACTTAATATTAGCTATTTGCGGCCGTCCCCGCTCACTCACCTTGGTAGAGGGGAGCGGTGCCGGCCAAGGAAACGTTGGGTGAGAAAGTTCCCTGAGCGCGGCGCAGCCAGAGAGCTCCCAGGTCTGTACTTTGCACTCACATCTCCTTCACCCCCCTGCGATTCCGCGCCACCAGTAACTGCTGAGCTGCAATCAGAGAGTCCAGTCTTGCCAGAGGGGTAGAGGGGCCACGATCCCCTGCTCCTCCCCTCTTCTCTCACTCTTTCTCCAACCCTGGATTACTGTTCAGGCTGCTCTTGTCACCGGCGATCCCTGCAGTTCTAGGCCCAGGTCCAGGTAAGTAAATACCAATATAATTGTCATTTACTGTCTGTTCCCATCACTCTTTCCTTCTCTCTTTTGCACTCTCACCCGCTGCTACTGCTGTTACCCTCTCCCTGGCATCACCCTCCCTGTCACCCTCTCCCTGGCATCACCCACTGCTGTCACCCTCTCCCTGGCATCACCCTCCCCATCACCATCTCCTTGGCGTCACCCACTGCTGTCACCCTCTCCCTGGCGTCACCCTCCCTGTCATCTTCTCCCTGGCGTCACCCACTGCTGTCATCCTATCCCTTGCGTCACCCTCCTCGCCACCTTCTCCATAGTGTCACCCACTGCTGTCACCCTGTCCCTGGCATCACCCTCCTTGTCACCTTCTCCCTGTCGTCACCCTCCCCGTCAGTCTGTCCCTGGCATCACCCACTGCTGTCACCCTCTCCCTGGCGTCATCCTCCCCGTCACCTTTTCCCTGGCATCACCCACTGCTGTCACCCTCTCCCTGGCATCACCCTCTCCGTCACCTTCTCCCTGGCGTCACTCTCCCTGTCACCCTCTCCCTGGCATCACACACTGCTGTCACCCTCTCCCTGGCATCACCCTCCCCGTCACCCTCTCCTTGGCTTCATCCTCCCAGTAACCTTCTCCCTGGCATCACCCTCCCCGTAACCTTCTCCCTGGCATCACCAACTGCTGTCACCCTCTCCCTGGCGTTACACTCTTCCTGACAGCCTCTCCCTGGTGTCACGCTCTTCCTGTCACTATCTCCCTGGCGTCACCCACTCCCTGTCACCCACTGCTGTAACCCTCTCTCTGGCGTCACCATCTCCCTGTCACCCACTGTTGGCTATTTTATTCTCCAGGACTTCCATTAACTTAATAGCGCCACACCCACTGTGCAATTAAGTTAATGGAAGCCCTGGACAACACTAATTTTCATTTTTTATTTCTATAAAAATGTACAATGTATTAGGAGCCTGCTCATCACAAGTATGGTGTGCAGGCAGGCAGCGGGCATTGGCGGCAGTGGCGGCATCGGACTAAAATGCGAAGTAGTGGCGGAGGACTGGGTCAGTTGATGGTGGGCGAGTTTGTAAGCCATTGGTGGTGGCAGCGGGTATCGGCTCAGGGGCAGTAGCGGGCATTGGCTCAGTGGTGGTAGGCAGACATTATGACTGCAGTGCCTCACCAGCCAGATAGATAGAAAGATAGATAGATAGATAACATCCAATTTAACAAATGTGTTCACGCAGACCCGAAGTCGAGTGTATCCTGACTCCAGGTCAGCATGAACACATTTGTTTAATCATCCAGGGTGCCACCAAATGCCTGTTATATGTGTACGTCCACACTACTTTGGAGATACAATAGGAGGGCATGCTGATCCTTTTTCAAAGGAGTGCCAGCCAGAATAAACATAGATAGATAGATAGATAGATAGATAGATAGATAGATAGATAGATAGATAGATAGATAGATAGATAGATAGATAATGAGTCCTACGAATGCCGTTATATTTTATTGGCTATAATATAAAAAATATATAGAGCATGTAATTTATGATTTAATACATACCTACAGTGTATGCTCTATATATTTTTAATACTTTAGCCAAAAATATATAGCGGCACTCGTAGTACTTAGATCTGATATTGTTTTTATACAAATTGTGCAGATATTGAGTGTATAAACTCTTCTTAATCTTATATGTTTAAATTTGTGATATTAAAACAATATCTTTTACTAATTGACCTTAGGCCACTTGTTTGGGTGATTTCTTGGTGAGGGGTTGTCTACTTTCAGGTCCCCAGGAAGCAATACTCTCCAATATATAGGGGATATCCACCTGGGTCTCCTTGGAAGATTTCTCGTAATTATGTTTAAACATAGCGCACTTGGGAATTGTGTTCTAATATGTGTATATATACCCTTTGAAGAAGTCTCATCAGACGAAACGCGTTGGGTGACCTTTACCTACCTCACTCTAAGATAAGGAAAACTTTTATTTGTTCTTACATTCATTTGGTGCTTTTAGTTCAGCTGTGTATATATTATTGTCCCATTTTTTATGTGTCTCCGTTATGTTTTGATTTTATGGTAATAAATAGTTGTTTTAATTTTTACTTGCAATTTTTACCTTATTTATTGACACCGTGGTCGCTACTTATCCCTCATCCCCTCCTTTCTCATATATATATATATATATATATATATATATATATATATATATATATACTCAGAATACTCCGGCACTTAAGTGGCATACCGTATTACTTGCTTTGGTGCCCTCCTCCAGGCTATGGCATCAGCCCCCTTGTATAGCAATAGGGAACAGGCGGCACTCAAAGGCTTTGAACTGTGGAAAACAACGTGGTGTTTATTTCTTTAAATGTTTCGGGGATGTACTCCCCTTCATCAGGACCTATATATATTCATATGTATCTAACTCACAGTACAGCAGCACTCTGGGCCATAATTTCACTTCCACACTGGCATACATTATATAGTGTGGAGGTGAAATTATTGGCAGGAGTGCTGCTGTACTGTGAGTTACTGTATGTGCTGTAGTTTACATGGCTGCTATGCAAGGACTCAGTTGAATTGCATTAATAGAGGGCGAACCGGACACAACGTATAATTATATATATACACACACACACACACACACACACATACATACATACATACATACATACACATATATATATATCACACACATATACATACACACACATATACAAGTACATATATATACACACACACACACATATACACACACACACACACACACACACACACACACACACACACACATATATTAGTTAGTCCATCAATCATAGTTATTGTGTATGCAGTACAGTAGTATGCAGGATTGACACCTCATCTCAGGAGAATAATTCAGCCTGCAAAGTTCCGGCCTTCACAGACCTGCTTCCTGACTGCTGCCGAGCTTGCCAGTGCTTCCTTCAGGGCGCACCGCGGTCACTCGTTCTAATGTCACACGGCGCATCCTCTAATCGTATGCAGCGCAGGGCGGGCTATTAAAGCCTTCCACTGCGCCGCAATGTTTATCAAGTTTATGCTGTCAGCGGGTGTTTAGTCAGCCGGCGCCACAGGAGGGTGGTCAGAGACGTCTTCCAGGAGGTGGGGAGACTTCGGACGGACACTTCCAGGCTGCTGTAGCAGGAAAACATTTTTTCCTGTCTGCAGCAGCAGCACAGCTTATACTGTGGGCCTATTTTGATGGGGGGCCTGGCGCTGCAGCTCCATCCGCCCCATTGTTAATCCGACCCTGTGTACATGATGCTGGGGGCATACGTGTATCTGGCGCTGGGGGCATATGTGTATCTGGCGCTGGGGGCATATGTGTATCTGGCGCTGGGGGCATATGCATATCTGGCACTGGGAGGGGCATATGTGTATCTTGCACTGGGGGCATATGTGTTTCTGGCACTGGGGGCATATGTATATCTGTCACTGCTGGGGGCATATGTATATCTGGCACTGCAGATTGGGGTAAACTTGTCTGGGCCACCCTTTTCTTGTGAGAACACACCCCTTTTTGTGGAACGCGCCAACCCAAAGGGCGCCAACATTTTTATTTGCTTACTAAAAAAAATATTCTCAGGCCGGCCCTGTGCATGTCTTTTCTCCTCCATCCTCCATTGCAGAGGACGCACCCCTGAGCATCTCGTACGAGGAGACTGTTACATAGTGAGTGTGCGATTATATGCTACATCACCACCTGCATTAACCCCATATAATCCTGGCTGGATCAGCAAGACACACTGCGTACCTGGTGTCATATCTGTTGTATGCAGGGCTGCCACAACGTTTTTAGGTTAGTGTGGCTAAAGTATAAGGGCTAAACTCATAAATCACTGAATATTACTCCTCAAGGGCAGCTGGACATCCACGCCACACTACCTACAGTACTGTATCTGATGATAGCTATCTATATATACAGTACATACTGTACATACACACACACACACACACACACACACACACACACACACACACACACACACACACACACACACATGCCCAAATGTATGTTAAATATGTATGATAAATAGTGTATTAACCCATTTATTATTTATTGAGTTTTAGACACGATAAATAGGATTTCTTATTGCTGCTATACAGGGTTTTTGCAAGCAAGGGGGAAGAGAGGAGGAACATATGAAGTGGGAGGTGAGAAAGGTGCGTGGTTGGTGCCACAGTAACTAGTCACACACTGTGGGGGCTGGAGCTGGGTGCAGGTGTGGGGGAGGAGGTGGAGCAGCTGGAAATGGGATTATCTCAGTACTGACACTGACCCAGTACACTGGCACCTGTGTTACCCTGCACCTGTTTTCTACTAGTTAATAAACCACTTAATCTAGATAAGTTATCTACCATGTGGAATGACCTCGATCACACACCACTGACACCTATTAGCATAATAGGTTCTGCCAATAGTAGACACAGGACCAAGCAATGTCACACCTCCACATCTATCCACGGCCTCCTTGTCGGCTTTGTATGGAGACATTTAGCCACTGGCCAAATGCTTTGTAGTACAACAATGAAAAGATTGCACCTCATTGCACCAGAAGTAGGGAGGAGCTCCTATAGCCTTTGTTAGTTACAATAATCACCTGTTTTACAATAAACTATTTCTCTTGAGCCTTTATCATTTAAGTCATTCTTAAAAAGCATGAAATATTTCTCTTGGGTTGCAAATTTGGAGCATCACTGCTTCATATTAGAAGGAATTAATGTAATTAGGTCCCAAGGTTCAATTCAATAAGCTACCAGGTTCCATAGTAGCCACATGTGTTGTTTATGGGGCTAATTCAGACCTGATTGCTGCTGTGTGTGTTCGCACAGCAGCGATCAGGTCTGAAGTGCGCATGCGCCGCAGTGTGCCAGCGCATGCCAGAAAGCCGACGGCTGTCGTAGCCCAGCGATCGCCTCTGCCTGATTGACAGGCAGAGGCGGGAGGGGGCGGGCCGGCGGCATTTAGCCGCCGTTTAGGGGGCGCAGTCTGGGCAACGCAGGTGTGCCTGGACCGTTGGGGGGGGTCAGGCTGCGGCGGCTGCTTGGCGTCACACGCAGCTGCTGCGACCAGGCTGCGCTGGCTAGGAGCTGCTCTTGAAGTACAAAAGCATCGCCGCTGTGCAATGCTTTTGTACTTGTGCGATGGCGCAGGGACTGAAATGCGGGGCGGGCTAGTCCTGTGCTGGGCGTCCCCCCGCATGTAGGTGTGCCTGATCGTAGCTGTGCTAAATTTTGCACAGCTACGATCAACTCTGAATCACGCCCTATGTTTCACAGAAGTACAAGCAATGAAGCAAAATGAGCAAAGTTTTGGCTATCTGCTGTTTTGAACATTGTGTATAACATACTTACATACTGACTTTGGAGGGTGATCTCTGGGAGGTCGGGGAAGAAAGACATCCAGGTGGGAGGAGTGAAGGCATGACACAGCACATTATGTCATCATGGCCATGTGCACCACAACATTTTACTGTGATTCCTGGCATTGTCACGGAGGGCGGGGCCGTGATGACAAACCTCAGTGCTAATTTAATCACCTTTCCAAAATGATGAATTTATTTGATCAAATGCTTTGAGTAGACATAAGTTGCACTGTACATATGCCCAATGGTCACATAACAGAGGTCACAGTGAGGATTTATTTCCATAAGGGACTGTTTGTGGGTGGGGGAGTGGTGACTCAATTGCAGGTATGTTGCTACCATTCCCAAGACATGTCATACCTTGTGACTGCGATTCCGTATGCAGTTACAATGGCTCTGGCATCTTACTACCGGCGGTCATGCTGTGCGATGACAGGGTTGCCCATGAGGTCTATGTTTGACAAATGTGCATCCGATGGTGACTCTTTGTCTACAAGTGGTAGTTTGGAAATGTTGAGATATTACAACAGAGACTATTATCATTGTTGATTCATTATACTGGAGGGACAGCGAGTGTAGCTGTTTATGTGTTAATGTGCTAACAGTTTGTGTACTTGTTTGTTATAGGAATCTTCCAGAAGGAGAGAGAAGAAGCATGCAGTAATGGCTGTCCATATATACCTGTCTTGATCAGCATGTTAGTTTGTTTTATGGTCTATTTAGTTTCATTATAAATAGGTATTTATCACAAGAGCTTTCCAGTGTATGCCTATTGATTAAGTAGGTAACAGTGGAGATCCTGTCTGCGAAGAAACACTTCAGTGGGTGTCTGAATACAAAATCCTGATGGCTGCAACATTCAAGTATTTTCACAATTTGCTGACAAATTCACAGCTGCGGTGATATCAGTTTTCCATGATTAAATAACCAGGTTATCTTATTTATTAAAAAAAAAATGCTTTTTTTGTAGTCTTAACAGTACAAACACATTTTGTTCTGGAAACAGAAAGTTCTACCATGGTTGCCATACTTGGCAACTCCATAAATGTCTGGGATACTCTCTGAAATAGTGGGCAATTTCCCTGACTCCCTGGAGACCCCAGCAATCCCCCTGAGGTAGGGATGGCCATTGGCCATCAATGCCTAGCAACAATTGATGCTTAAACGTCAATGGCCAAAGGTTTTGCCATCGATGGCTGAGTTACAATGGTTGTCGGCCCTGGATCTCAAAGAGCCCCTTGATGGTTCTCAGTCAATGGTCTCATACCAGCAAGTTTAACCACCAATTAAACCACTGAAAGTGACTATCAATGGTTAACCTATTAGAAGATGCCTTCACGTTGGTAGGTGCATAGCAGATGTGAGAAAGGAGGTTAGTCCTAATAATGTTATTCTTTCAATTAACAACTAATTGTTTACACAATAAATTGTTTGAAGTATTAAAAAATAAAGTTTACTTCATAATTCAAGAAAAAGTATTACAGCAAATACAGCCATTACATAGTAAATGTGTTTACATTGAGCTTTCAGTCCAAAAAGCTTGCCAAAGCTTGTGCGCAGTGGATTTTTTGTTTTCCTGCAGTTCAGTTGCTCATTATTATTCATTATTATGCATCATGTGGTGATCCAAATTCCAAGAACAAGACAATCTCTTAAAGCAAAAGGTCTGTAATATCATTGGTGAAATAGAGTCTGTGGCAACAGAAATTCACCCATGATGCCTTGCTTATTATCATAAAATAATAATGGGCAAAAATTTTATAGATTAGGAAATTTTGGATGATTGATTCACACATCTGTATAGGGTTTAATAGAGATCTAAAAGATCAGCTCCCTCTACAGGTTATACTGGATATATTTATGAATTTCATGTATGGTTCGCCATAAAATAGAGAGTCCTTGTGCGAAAACCATGTGACCGCATACTCTAATTAATTCTAAACTTTAAATCTCAAGTATGTTATATAATATACTCCATATTATTAATATCACTTGAGTTAATTGTGACCAAAAATCTAATAAGTATATTGTTTCTGTATTTCATCTTCTAATTATATATTGTTATGGTGGAGCTTACAATGCGGTTCATGTACCAGAAGTCGCGTGACGGCACCTGCCCCCCCACCGTCTTGAAAGGACCCATTTTCAGTACAAGCACGCATGGTGTGGTTCACGGACCGGAAGTCACGTGACTGCGTCTGCATCCTATCACTTGGTAAACATGTTTGCAGAATTTAAAAAGCCCTTATGTGGCCAATTAGGTCTGCTTATATAACAGTCTTTTATGATCAAAATCAATTTTTATTACTCGGGGGTACAAATAAATATGAAATGCGATCCACGGACTGGTAGTCCACAGACTGGTAGATTGCGTCTCCACTGCATTTCCCGGAAGGGGCTGAACACTAATGGTGGGAGCATATGGTGTGGTTCACGGACCGAAGTCACAAGACCGCACCTGTATTCCAGCACCTGGAAGTAATGTCGGTAATTTAAAACCTTCTCATTTTTCCCTCAGTTGTCGAGGTCTATCTGTTAAATGAAACACAATTTTATTCAGTGAGTCTGCCTCTGAGTCTGCATAAGAGTTTCTGTGTGTGTTTATTTGTACATTTTATTTATTTAGAACGTTAATTAGAGGAACTGGTGATACAGACGCTGTCTAATTGAAACCCATTGAGGGTATAAATATACTGGGAAGCACATAGCATATCACCTTTGAAAAAGCTGCAGTGACAAGCAGCGAAACGTGTCAGTAGACACCTCTTGTCACCTCTACATGATTGGACATCATTTTTTCTGTGCTCTGGCCATAACTGGACTTTTTCAACCCACTTCACAAGGCATCATCTTTTGGGACAGATCCGCTTTTCAACATTATAACACAAACACACAGAAACAGAAGCTGTTATCTGGGTGCACTGAGAACCTCACAATTAATATTTAAAATATAACTTTTATTAGCATTATTTTAAATGCAACAATTTTTATTCAGCCAGTATGAAATATTAAAATTGATAGTGTGAATAGAAAGGTAAAGAAAGTGTATTAAAATTGTATGAAATCTTTTAATCGGAGATTAAGTTTTAGTCTGAAGATAATTCTTCCAATAAAGGCATTATAGCCCCTGCTGAAATGTCTGAAATTGTATTTGTATTATCCTACTAATATCTCAGTTAAATTCTGTTCTATCACCCCAGGAGATTGTAGCTCTCATAAAATGGAGTTTAGGTGTTACATACCGATACAATTTATATAATTTTCCTGTTATAATTATCAATATCACATTACAATAAATGTTATTTATTTCTAATACATTAGTATCCTTGTAGTATTGTAACTTCTGTTACTATTTTCTTGATATAATAAACAACGTCCTTATTGTCTGTGTTATTTTCTTTATTTAGATATTCTAGTGGTCAGATGGTGTGCTTAAATCTTAAGTGCATGGATCATTAGATTATGAAGGGTACAGAAAAACTTGTGGAGTAATAAGTCAATCTTAATTATTGTCTGTTTCCCTGTGCACAGTGGCGTAACTAGAAATTTTTCTCCCCCAAACCAAAAAATTCTTTGGCGCCCCCCCCCCCCCCCCCCTGCCGCATAATTGGGAGCAAGAAAGGGATAAATATGCGCGCGCCTTCGGCGCACGCTTCAAAAAAGGGGCGTGGTTTTGTTGGAATGGGCGTGGTTTCTCATAAAGGGGCGTGGTATTGCAGGAAAAGACTACCTTATACCCCAGTTTTGCAACCTGCACGCCCAGACGTTAGCCACCACAGGAAAGAAAAATAATCCTGATTCATGCCCCTTACATTATTTGTCATTTTTCCTCCTTATAGTAATGCCCAGTATACATTGTGCCACATACTGCAATGGCCCTTAGACATTATTCCACACACAATAATGCACATGACACATTATGCCACACACCATAATGCCCCCGACACATTATGCCACACACCGTAATGCCTGTGACACATTATGCCACACACCGTAATGCCTGTGACACATTATGCCACACACCGTAATGCCCCCGACACATTATGACAGGAATCGCAATGCCCGTTATACATTATGCTATACACTGCAATGCCCCTGATACATTATAGCACATACAATGCCTGTGACACATTATGACACACACCGCAATGACCTTGAGACATTATACCACAATGCCCGTGATATAGTATACCATACACCGTAATGCCTGTGACACATACCGCAATGCCCTGCCCGTTATACCCTATGCCACACACCGCAATGCCCGTTATGTATTATGCCACACTGCAATGACCCTGAGACATTATACCACATACCACAATGCCCGTGATATAGTATACCACACACCGTAATGCCTGACACATTATGACACACACCGCAATGTCCGTGATACATTATGCCACACACTGCAATGACCCTGAGACATTATACCACATATCACAATGCCCGCGATATAGTATACCATACACCGTAATGCCTGTGACACATTATGACACACACCGCAATGTCCGTGATACATTATGCCACACACCGTAATGCCCATTACACATTAAGTCCTACAGTAAGGCTTCTAATTACTTTTCAATTACCTTCTCGTTGTCAGGGGTTTCATGCACTGGGTGTCATGCTCGTTGCCAGGTGTTTCATGCACTGGGTGTCATGCTCGTTGTCAGGTGTTTCATGCACTGGGTGTCATGCTCGTTGCTAGGAGGTAGTCCTTGTTGCTAGGGCTGTGCTCCCAGTGCCACATATGACCCCAGTGCCAGATATTCCCCCACGGTGCCAGGTACTCACATGCCCCCGGTGCAAAATATAGCCCCCCCCATGTGCCAGGTACACATATACCCCCCCCAGTGCCACATATGCCCCCAGTGCCAGATATTCCCCCCCAGTGCCACATATGCCCCCAGTGCCAGATATTCCCCCCGTGCCAGATATGCCGCCAGTGCCATATATTCCCCCCCAGTGCCACATATGCCCCCAGTGCCAGATATTCCCCCAGTGCCAGATATCCCCCCTAGTGCCAGACATCCCCCCCCAGTGCCATATATGCCCCAGTGCCAGACATCCCCCCCCCAGTGCCAGACATCCCCCCCCCAGTGCCATATATGCCCCAGTGCCAGACATCCCCCCCAGTGCCATATATGCCCCAGTGCCAGACACCCCCCCCCCCAGTGCCAGATATCCCCCCCAGTGCCAGACATCCCCTCCCCCCCGGTGCCAGATATCCCCCCCCCCCCAGTGCCATATATGCCCCAGTGCCAGATATCCCCCCTAGTGCCAGACATCTCCCCCCCAGTGCCATATATGCCCCAGTGCCAGACATCCCCCCCCCAGTGCCAGATATCCCCCCCAGTGCCAGACATCCCCCCCCCCAGTGCCATATATGCCCCAGTGCCAGACATCCCCCCCCCAGTGCCAGATATCCCCCCCAGTGCCAGACATCCCCCCCCCCCCAGTGCCATATATGCCCCAGTGCCAGATATCCCCCCTAGTGCCAGACATCTCCCCCCCAGTGCCATATATGCCCCAGTGCCAGACATCCCCCCCCCAGTGCCAGATATTCCTCCCAGTGCCGCCGTCGCCGCTTATTGGAGGGACACGGAGGGCACAGATCGCCTCTCCTGTGTCCCTCCTGCTGCATCATCTCCGGCGGCCGCGGGTCTAATAGGGGGAAGTGCCGTCCGTGAGCCAATTAGAGCTCACGGACGGCACTTCCCCCTATTAGACCCGCGGCCGCCGGAGATGATGCAGGAGGGACACAGGAGAGGCACACGCTGTGCCGTCCGTGTCCCTCCAACAAGCGGCGGCGGGAAGGAGAAAGCAGTCTGACATGCGGGCGCTCGTCCGCATGTCAGTCTGCTGTAATCAGTGGCGCCCCCGCAGCCCCTCGCCCCCAAGCCACCGCGAGGACTGCGGGGGCAGTAGTTACGCCACTGCCTGTGCAAGTGCCCAGCGGGTCCGCCTGTTGCACTGATATCAATGAATGATCTGGCTTTTCACATAAGCTTTCTGGATTCCCTATATCATATTCAATATGATGTTAATATATTAGGTGTTTATTATTCACTCCCCTTTGATGCAATATAAAATTATACGGCCCTAGTGTATGGTCTGCCCAGAAGATCCGTTAATACGATAATCTTTTCCTGGGTACACAGTGTGTTCAATATCTATGTCACCTTAATATATTATATATTGTTGTTTCAATGAGTGACTTATTATTGTATCATTTGCATCAATGCTATATCAGGTACTCATAATAAGCCTTGTACTGCAGCCTAGCTGCTTGCTCCCACTCCTTATACACTCGTATTCCCAACTTTAACTGTTTATATTATTGTATTGTTAGTTATAAACTTTCAGTGGGTATACTGAACAGATTTCATTTGGGGCGCTAGTAATTAGCTCAGTCAGCAGACTCGTCACTGCACAGATCTTATTACCAGGTACACAGTGCTTTCGGTATTGATATCACTTCAGTGAGTTATATTGTTTAATTTAGACACACATATAACATGGTTATGCACCTTCCATAAATCATATTCCAGACACTAATGATAAGTGTTGTAGCATCTATGCTGCAGACATCTAATGGCCGCTAGCCGCCGCTTGCCTCCGTGTATGCATGCCAGACCACGTGTGGCCACTCCGAGGCAAAGAGCCGTGTGCGGCTAGTTCTTACTTCGGCACTCTCACCGCCTTAGCCCACACAATGCAGCTCTGTCATACGGTAGTGCCCAGAATCATCAACATGTACACATTATAACAACAACAATTGGACATTTAACATAACAGCGGTTATACTATCACAACAGCCTCTGTGAACGCCTACGTACGTTTCACAAGAGGCTGTTTCGTCAGGGCATCAATCCGAATGTCTCCATTGTTGGGTTAATAAACCCCTCCCTTCAATCTGATTGGTCATCTATTCTTTCCATTTTAAATAATCCCTATTCTGTTCTAAGGATTATTAAAATTATATATTTGACTTTTTATCATTCAAGGACTGGATAGTTTCTCAAACTTATATCTGATCGAACATTATAATAACATCAGCAAACATTTATTCCAAATTTAAGGCATCTGTACATGGATATATTATTTTATGATGTAAACTGCATATAAGGTTCCGTTATTTAACGGTTGTTATCTCTATTTAATCCTATATTTATTAACAATTAATTTACAGTAAAAATTTTGAATTGTATATAAATTATCAGAAGTTGTTTTTCATAGTGAGTAATCTATTATTAATTCTATTATTTTTTTATATTGTGAGAATTGTGTAATAGAATATTTAATAAATATGTATATAATATAGTGTATATTCTTGGTGTCCTTATTAACATCTAGTGCAGTGATTTTCAACCTTTTTTTACTCACGGCACACCGAACAATATTTTTAAATTGCCAAGGCACACCATAAGTTCCCCACAGAAAAAAACAAAACACACATTGGCCCTCACAGTAAAAAAAAAATCCACACATACATTGGACTACACAGAAAAAACAATTACATTGCTCCCCACATAAATCCTATTGCTTCCCACATGAATTATTCACATTGTTCCTCCCATAAATCCTTATTCTCCCCACATAAATCCTATTGTTCACCACAGGAGAAATAAAATAACAAATATCAGCCCCTACCAGTCAGCTGTCCTCCCCCTGTCCCTGGTGGGGGTTGTTCATAGTGGAGTGCTGTGAATACTGAGCAGCAGGCAGTCGAGCAGGTGTGGATGTGGGTGGGCAAGGAAAGCTGTGTATGCAGGTGGGAACTGGAAGATGTGTATGCAGGCGGGTGGGCTGGCCGGGTGGTGAGATGCGGCGGCCGTGACCTATGATATCACACCGCCGCGTCTTCAAGGCATACAGTAGGTCACGGCCAGAGCATGACTAATCCTCTAAGAAGAGCCCGGGCCAACAGTTCACTCTGTAGCTGCAGGAAGCTGCTCTGGCTCCAAGGCACACCTTGCAACTGGTCGCGGCAAACTAGTGTGCCACGGCACACTGGTTGAAAAAGCCTGATCTAGTGTGTTATTATAAATTATTAGTGTTGTGAATGTGTTATTTATCTTTTTTTAGTGATCTAGTAGTGATAATATGTCCTCATAGTTATTCCTTTTATATTAAAGGTGTAAACAACAGTGTTCATATTTTGACTAAAATACCCATATATTAATAATCATGGTATAATATATTGTGACTAATTATGCAAAACTAATTATCAACCTAAAACCTCTACAACACACACTTAGTGTATAATTAGTGTATATTTTATTTTTGATTGCATTTCCTTTTTTACATATCATCTTGATATCAGTACCTGAAGAACCATAATAATACTAATAATGATAATAGTAAATATATATATATTTTTGTGCCTCTTATTGATATGAAAATTTATTTTTCATATATATTTGTTACACCACATTATCATCTCTATTACCTCTATTATGACTGTTCTTTTACTAAAATTGAAATTATATAAATTATGAATTGTAAATCATTTATAATTTTTACCTCATACTTGATGGTCCTTATCTTAGAATATGGAAACCATAAATTTATGTATTGATCACTCAGTGTATATCTCAGCTGACCTTTTTCTGAGTAAAGTTTAATCTAATTTGTATGATCATTTTCAGAGGATCTCTAATTGGCCCATATTTTATTTTTCCTTTATACTTATTAGTATGTTGACAACCTTTTCCATTAATCTGACAATTTATTGTCCCGATATGACTACATTTATGAATAAATAGATAAGAGGTGTGTTATGAATCTACATATTTTCTTGATAGATGGCCAGAGGGGGACAGACAAATTGATATGTCCCACTAATCTCTTATTTTGGCTACCCTTCCCATCCTTCTATTCAGGGTAAGTATCTGGTAAGTATTGTCGAAGTCGAAAAATATTGCAATACACACACCACATGCAAACACCACACAGATGGCATCCATGCATGTACTTAGTCTGGCGTCCGTGCGCATACTCGCAAATTGCATACAATCGCCTCCCACGGGAGTGCGCGTTCGGGCGTGGTATGAGTAATTACAGAAAGATTCTTACTTGCAATGGAAATGATTACAGAACACATGCCACAGTGCCCAGCCTGTGTGGAGTCACTGTTCACACACACACTAATCTAACCAAACATGCACATCCTTCCAACACAATGTCTTGTTCACTCCATTGTTTGAACAGACACCCTGGTCTGTGAAGAAAGACAAACATAAACCGAACAAGTCATCGTTTGGTGGGGGCCAGAACAATGGGAGACAAATATCCCAATAGATACACCCAAGCCTGCGGTTGCAAATTATTAACTACAGGCAGCCTGCAGTCTAGAAAACCTTTGAAAGATAGATATAATAGCAGGGAAACACACACACACATATATATATATATATATATATATATATATATATATATGTGTATCTTGAGAATGGTTGGTCATTTCATGTGTAGGATCATGTTGCCTGGAGATAACATAACAAAGTAACCTAATGAACATGGAAATATCTGTCACACATTACATATTTCCCAAACTTAGTACACACATTACACATAGTCTCCCCTTTCCCCTCATGCAACTTTTACTTATTTACAAGGCACAACAAGGGAATTATACACCTTTACAGTATGCGAGGGGACAGTAACTTATCAGAGCATCATGCATGGTATCTACGTGTTCGGATAATTATGAGTAATAATCCGGTGTTGGTTTGGAGAAGACCGCATGTCGTTGCGAATAGTTATTCGCAAAGGCAGATTAAAGGTATATTTGTGTTTATTATGTACTTGGTATGCAGTGGGAATCCAGAGCTGACCAGCTGTACACACCCCTGGATCAAGGCATCGCCCATCTCTTCAAACCGACCAATGACCTCTCCTGTACTGTAAACGACCATCCCTCCAACCAATCGGTGGAGAGCATACAACCCCATTGTATTGTATTTTGGGCAAGGGTATATAAACCTTGCACCTGGGCCGGTCACGCTCTCTCTCTGCTTTTTAAAGACTCATAGGTCGTCTCACCAGACGACTGGGGACCGGATCCGGGTGGCGCAAGTGACAAAGCGTACGTATCATTGGGTGTGACTCTCTCTCTGTGATTGAATTGTATTGTGTTGTACTATTTATATTGTAACTTATTGTAACCCCCTTTTTCAAATATATTATTACTTGTTGCTGCTTTGGATCACAACTTACAATCAAATACTGGTGTCGCATTCAGTTTCTGTTGAGCGTTTGTATAGTGTAATTGCTACACCTAGAGCTGCCTCGTGCTCTCAGCATGTCGGTCTGTGTGTATGCACTGAGTGTAAGCTGCACGGCTATTCCGGCGTGTGTACGCAAAGTGCGTGCACAGTACGGGACTGTGTACTCTAACTGGGGACAGAGTACCAAGGTAAAGGATTTATTACAGCGGCCGCAGCGGCTTCAGTTACAGTGTGCAGTAGGGGTTAGTGGCTACTTTCCAAGAAGTTTATCGAACTTCTCAGTATGAAGGTAAGTATATTTGGATTCTTATTATTCTTGATCAACTGCTTACAAACAAATATACATAAAAGGTTTCCTTCTTGCTTTTCAAGAAAATATCTGATAAATAATTAGTTTGTTGTTTTAGGGTAAATCCATTACAATCTACTAAAGCTTTATTTTGATCATCCTTTCAATTCTTTACCAAGATATCCATTATCTGTTATGGAGGTAAGTATCTAGTGGGTATATGGGTAAGTATATATTGACTTTTATTTTTGTATTAGTCAGCTGCTTAAAAGCTAATATATCAGAAAAAAAATTCTCCCCAAAAATATGTATCTAATAATTGATTCAACAGTTATTGTAGTATACACCCATTCATTAAGGTAAATGTGTATCCTTAAATTATTAGTAATCTTCAGAAGAAGGTCATCATTACCATATAGTTCTACTACATCTTCCTGGTTTCCCATTCATTTTACTACTGATTTATATAATCATATATTGATTCTCAGAGAATTAATTCAAAATAATTATCAAACTAACAACGAACCTATTATGCTGGATGTTATGTCCATATACTGTATCCTGCTTAAGGTTCTTGTGTACATCTATTATTTACCTCTCCATAGCTATTCTCATTTGATCTTTCTGAGAATATATGGGCAGATCTGCAGATGTTCCTAAATATAAGATTATTTTCGGATAATAAGAATTTACTTACCGATAATTCTATTTCTCGGAGTCCGTAGTGGATGCTGGGGTTCCTGAAAGGACCATGGGGAATAGCGGCTCCGCAGGAGACAGGGCACAAAAGTAAAGCTTTCCGATCAGGTGGTGTGCACTGGCTCCTCCCCCTATGACCCTCCTCCAAGCCATTTAGGTACTGTGCCCGGACGAGCGTACACAATAAGGGAGGAATTTTGAATCCCGGGTAAGACTCATACCAGCCACACCAATCACACCGTACAACTTGTGATCTAAACCCAGTTAACAGTATGATAACAGCGGAGCCTCTGAAAAGATGGCTCACAACAATAATAACCCGATTTTTGTAACTATGTACAAGTATTGCAGATAATCCGCACTTGGGATGGGCGCCCAGCATCCACTACGGACTCCGAGAAATAGAATTATCGGTAAGTAAATTCTTATTTTCTCTATCGTCCTAGTGGATGCTGGGGTTCCTGAAAGGACCATGGGGATTATACCAAAGCTCCCAAACGGGCGGGAGAGTGCGGATGACTCTGCAGCACCGAATGAGAGAACTCCAGGTCCTCCTTAGCCAGGGTATCAAATTTGTAGGATTTTACAAACGTGTTTGCCCCTGACTAAATAACCGCTCGGCAAAGTTGTAAAGCCGAGACCCCTCGGGCAGCCGCCCAAGATGAGCCCACCTTCCTTGTGGAATGGGCATTTACATATTTTGGCTGTGGCAGGCCTGCCACAGAATGTGCAAGCTGAATTGTATTACACATCCAACTAGCAATAGTCTGCTTAAAAGCAAGAGCACCCAGTTTGTTGGGTGCATACAGGATAACAGCAAGTCAGTTTTCCTGACTCCAGCCATCCTGGAACCTATATTTTCAGGGCCCTGACAACATCTAGCAACTTGGAGTCCTCCAAGTCCCTAGTAGGTGCAAGGCACCACAATAAGCTGGTTCAGGTGAAACACTGACACCACCTTAGGGAGAGAACTGGGGACGAGTCCGCAGCTCTGCCCTGTCCGAATGGACAAACAAATATGGGCTTTTTTGAGAAAAAAACCACCAATTTGACACTCGCCTGGTCCAGGCCAGGGCCAAGAACATGGTCACTTTTCATGTGAGATGCTTCAAATCCACAGATTTGACTGGTTTTAAACCAATGTGATTTGAAGAATCCCAGAACTACGTTGAGATCCCACAGTGCCACTGGAGGCACAAAAGAGGGTTGTATATGCAATACTCCCTTGACAAAGTTCTGGACTTCAGGAACTGAAGCCAATTCTTTCTGGAAGAAAATTGACAGGGCCGAAATTTGAACCTTAATGGACCCCAATTTGAGGCCCATAGACACTCCTGTTTGCAGGAAATGCAGGAATCGACCGAGTTGAAATTTCTTTGTGGGGCCTTCCTGGCCTCACACCACGCAACATATTTTCGCCACATGTGGTGATAATGTTGTGCGGTCACCTCCTTTCTGGCTTTGACCAGGGTAGGAATGACCTCTTCCGGAATGCCTTTTTCCCTTAGGATCCGGCGTTCCACCGCCATGCCAACAAACGCAGCTGCGGTAAGTCTTGGAACAGACATGGTACTTGCTGAAGCAAGTCCCTTCTTAGCGGCAGAGGCCATAAGACCTCTGTAAACATCTCTTGAAGTTCCGGGTACCAAGTCCTTCTTGGCCAATCCGGAGCCATGAGTATAGTTCTTACTCCTCTACGTCTTATAATTCTCAGCACCTTAGGTATGAGAAGCAGAGGAGGGAACACATACACCGACTGGTACACCCACGGTGTTACCAGAACGTCCACAGCTATTGCCTGAGGGTCTCTTGACCTGGCGCAATACCTGTCCCGTTTTTTGTTCAGACGGGACGCCATCATGTCCACCTTTGGTATTTCCCAACGGTTTACAATCATGTGGAAAAAACTTCCCGATGAAGTTTCCACTCTCCCGGGTGGAGGTCGTGCCTGCTGAGGAAGTCTGCTTCCCAGTTTCCATTCCCGGGATGAAACACTGCTGACAGTGCTATCACATGATTTTCCGCCCAGCGAAAAGTCCTTGCAGTTTTTGCCATTGCCCTCCTGCTTCTTGTGTCGCCCTGTCTGTTTACGTGGGCGACTGCCGTGATGTTTTTCCCACTGGATCAATACCGGCTGACCTTGAAGCAGAGGTCTTGCTAAGCTTAGAGCATTTACCCTTAGCTCCAGTATATTTATGTGGAGAAAAGTCTCCAGACTTGATCACACTCCCTGGAAATTTTTTCCTTGTGTGACTGCTCCCCAGCCTCTCGGGCTGGGCTCCGTGGTCACCAGCATCCAATCCTGAATGCCGAATCTGCGGCCCTCTAGAAGATGAGCACTCTATAACCACCGCAGGAGAGACACCCTTGTCCTTGGATATAGGGTTATCCGCTGATGCATCTGAAGATGCGATCCGGACCATTTGTCCAGCAGATCCCACTGAAAAGTTCTTGCGTGAAATCTGCCGAATGGAATTGCTTCGTAGGAAGCCACCATTTTCTACCAGGACCCTTGTGCAATGATGCACTGTTTTTAGGAGGTTCCTGACTAGCTCGGATAACTCCCTGGCTTTCTCTTTCGGGAGAAACACCTTTTTCTGGACTGTGTCCAGAATCATCCCTAGGCACAGCAGACGTGTCGTCGGGATCAGCTGCGATTTTGGAATATTTAGAATCCACCCGTGCTGTTGTAGCAGTATCCGAGATAGTGCTACTCCTACCTCCAACTGTTCCCTGGACTATGCCCTTATCAGGAGATCGTCCAAGTAAGGGATAATTAAGACGCCTTTTCTTCGAAGAAGAATCATCATTTCGGCCATTACCTTAGTAAAGACCCGGGGTGCCGTGGACAATCCAAACGGCAGCGTCTGAAACTGATAGTGACAGTTCTGCACCACGAACCTGAGGTACCCTTAGTGAGAAGGGCAAATTTGGGACATAGAGGTAAGCATCCCTGATGTCCCGGGACACTATATAGTCCCCTTCATCCTGTTCGTTATCACTGCTCTGAGTGACTCCATCTTGATTTGAACCTTTGTAAGTGTTCAAAAAATTTTTAGATTTAGAATAAGTCTCACCTAGCCTTCTGGCTTCAGTACCACAATATAGTGTGGAATAATACCCCTTTTCTTGTAGTAGGAGGGGTAATTTAATTATCACCTGCTGGGAATACAGCTTGTGAATTTTTTCCCATACTGCCTCCTTGTCGGAGGGAGACCTTGGTAAAGCAGACTTCAGGAGCCTGCGAAGGGGAAACGTCTCGACATTCCAATCTGTACCCCTGGGATACTACTTGTAGGATCCAGGGGTCCTGTACGGTCTCAGCGCCATGCTGAGAACTTGTCAGAAGCGGTGGAACGCTTCTGTTCCTGGGAATGGGCTGCCTGCTGCAGTCTTCTTCCCTTTCCTCTATCCCTGGGCAGATATGATCTTATAGGGACGAAAGGACTGAGGCTGAAAAGACGGTGTCTTTTTCTGCAGAGATGTGACTTAGGGTAAAAACGGTGGATTTTCCAGCAGTTGCCGTGGCCACCAGGTCCGATGGACCGACCCCAAATAACTCCTCTTCCTTTATACGGCAATACACCTTTGTGCCGTTTGGAATCTGCATCACCTGACCCCTGTCGTGTCCATAACATCTTCTGGCAGTTATGGACATCGCATTTACTCTTGATGCCAGAGTGCAAATATCCCTCTGTGCATCTCGCATATATAGAAATGCATCCTTTAAATGCTCTATAGTCAATAAAATACTGTCCCTGTCAAGGGTATCAATATTTTTAGTCAGGGAATCCGACCAAGCCACCCCAGCTCTGCACATCCAGGCTGAGGCGATCGCTGGTCGCAGTATAACACCAGTATGTGTGTATATACTTTTTATGATATTTTCCAGCCTCCTGTCAGCTGGTCCTTGAGGACGGCCCTATCTATAGACGGTACCGCCACTTGTTTTGATAAGCGTGTGAGCGCCTTATCCACCCTAAGGGGTGTTTCCCAACGCGCCCTAACTTCTGGCGGGAAAGGGTATACCGCCCATAATTTTCTATCGGGGGGAACCCACGCATCATCACACACTTTATTTAATTTATCTGATTCAGGAAAAACTATGGTAGTTTTTTCACATCCCACATAATACCCTCTTTTGTGGTACTTGTAGTATCAGAAATATGTAACACCTCCTTCATTGCCTTTAACGTGTGGCCCTAATAAGGAATACGTTTGTTTATTCACCGTCGACACTGGATTCAGTGTCCCTGTCTGTGTCTGTGTCGACCGACTAAAGTAAACGGGCGTTTTAAAACCCCTGACGGTGTTTTTGAGACGTCTGGACCGGTACTAATTGTTTGTCGGCCGTCTCATGTCGTCAACCGACCTTGCAGCGTGTTGACATTATCACGTAATTCCCTAAATAAGCCATCCATTCCGGTGTCGACTCCCTAGAGAGTGACATCACCATTACAGGCAATTGCTCCGCCTCCTCACCAACATCGCCCTCCTACATGTCGACACACACGTACCGACACACAGCACACACACAGGGAATGCTCTGATAGAGGACAGGACCCACTAGCCCTTTGGAGAGACAGAGGGAGAGTTTGCCAGCACACACCAAAAACGCTATAATTATATAGGGACAACCTTATATAAGTGTTTTCCCTTATAGCATCTTTTTTATATATTTCTAACGCCAAATTAGTGCCCCCCCTCTCTGTTTTAACCCTGTTTCTGTAGTGCAGTGCAGGGGAGAGCCTGGGAGCCTTCCCTCCAGCCTTTCTGTGAGGGAAAATGGCGCTGTGTGCTGAGGAGATAGGCCCCGCCCCTTTTTCGGCGGCCTCGTCTCCCGCTCTTAACGGATTCTGGCAGGGGTTAAATATCTCCATATAGCCTCCGGAGGCTATATGTGAGGTATTTTTAGCCAAAATAGGTTTTCATTTGCCTCCCAGGGCGCCCCCCTCCCAGCGCCCTGCACCCTCAGTGACTGCCGTGTGAAGTGTGCTGAGAGGAAAATGGCGCACAGCTGCAGTGCTGTGCGCTACCTTTAGAAGACTGAGGAGTCTTCTGCCGCCGATTCTGGACCTCTTCTTATTTCAGCATCTGCAAGGGGGCAGGCGGCAAGGCTCCGGTGACCATCCAGGCTGTACCTGTGATCGTCCCTCTGGAGCTGATGTCCAGTAGCCAAGAAGCCAATCCATCCTGCACGCAGGTGAGTTCACTTCTTCTCCCCTAAGTCCCTCGTTGCAGTGATCCTGTTGCCAGCAGGACTCACTGTAAAATAAAAAACCTAAGCTAAACTTTTCTAAGCAGCTCTTTAGGAGAGCCACCTAGATTGCACCCTTCTCGGCCGGGCACAAAAATCTAACTGGCTTGGAGGAGGGTCATAGGGGGAGGAGCCAGTGCACACCACCTGATCGGAAAGCTTTACTTTTGTGCCCTGTCTCCTGCGGAGCCGCTATTCCCCATGGTCCTTTCAGGAACCCCAGCATCCACTAGGACGATAGAGAAAATTAATTAGATACCAGATTAGCACTCATTCCAAAAAGGAAGAGAATTGATTGTATTCACTCAAGCCTTCTGGATCCAAACTGTTCATCAAAAATATCCATCTAGTTTCTTTTTTCATACGTTCCCTTATGATATCTCCTCGAATTCCTAGTTGTACTTTTTCAAGTCCTATAATTTTCAAACTTTCTGGATTTCCTCCATGTTTTTAAGGAAGTGTCTGGCCACACTCATCACATTTTTAAATCTCAATTGGTCTTCACATTTCTGGTGTGTTCCATCAGTCTCATTCTCATCTGTATGCTAGTCAGACCAATGTATCTCAATCCACATGTAAGACAGTATAAGACCCCTACTGTTTTACAGTTTATAAAGTCCTTGATGGGGTATACTCTTCTAAATCTGTCTTTCACATCCTTACATTGCTCCACAAATCCACATGTGCTGCAATTTCCACATTGGAAGCAGCCTTTAGTTTTCCTTTCACTTCTTTTCTGGTTTTTAAAGTGGCTGTGTACGAGTTTGTCCCTTAGACTAGGGGATTTTCTCCAACTCGTGTTGACTTTTTTTTTGGACTAATTTCTGTTGTTAACTTTAAATTCAGGGAGTTTGTATTCAGTTTTTCAAGGAATTCTTTTAGGAGTTCAACGTTTCCCTCCCAAATAATCAATATATCATTGATATATCGTGCCCAGCTTATTACATGTCCAGTATATACATTATTATCTGATGAGAACACAAACTTTTTCTTCCACCACCTGAGGTACAGGCTGGCATACGTTGGCGCACATGTGATGCCCATCGTTGTACCTCGGGTCTGTAGATAGAATCTTTCATTGAACACACAATAGTTTTTAGTTAGTATAAATCTCAACAATATGATTCTTTTGGATTCCACTTCAAAATGATACAGCACTTCTGGTGAGGACCCAGGACTGTGAATCTAACACTGAAGTATGGGACTATACCTCCAGCAGTGACCCTGTGGTAATATCCTATTGTGGATTGTGCCATCAGTTCTAGTGAATGCAATTACTGCCCACTGTTTGCCTTAAGTTCAGTTTATTGCAGGAATGAGCACTAGCCAATGTACAATTAAAGAATGGTGACTAACAGTCTTTTAATGTGAATTTTAATTGTATACCATGTTTGTTTATTAAAACTCTATATATATATATATATATATATATCTCCAATTCCTCTTTCTTATAATACAGCAGATTGTTAGAGCAGCTATAATCTTTTTTTGTATCATATTTTCATGTTAATAGGATTGACTCATCCTATTTATATAGCAGCAGCATTAGAATTACACACCCTGATGTGCACCTGATTATCCAACCTTTGGTTGTTTATCACATTTTCTATTACCAGAACAACTTGGGGTTCAATGGGGACCAGTGCCATATACCCACTGGAATAAGCACCTCCGTACACCCTTGTAGCTGTGTCTATGGTAATATATTTCGGTGACTAGGGGTTTGAATTCTCCTCCTATCTCCTTAGTGCATTCAAACTCCTCATTTGATGTATCTTCAACATCATGTAATCCTGCCCAATCTTGTTTTACAATCAGCGTATGAACTTTGGCAGGCTTTATTTCCCTTCTTTCCCTGCACCTCTGCCTTTTGTTCACAATTTTTACAACATATTTTTCAACCGCTGCTTTAATGTCAGAGTGTCAGATTCCACAGGAGTACAAAACAACATTCTTTTTTCTGTGTGTGTCAAGTTCCTCTTTCACATCCTGAACTTCAAGTTTCTGGTCACATCATGCAGTGAGGCACAGAAGTACAGTGGTAGTTTGTCTCTGAGTTTTACTATATGCAGAGAAATCAACATCTTGCATATAATTACAAACATCTTCACATTTCACAGGCTGAAAATGCTTTACAACCTTTTCCATTATGGCTTGACAGCAGTCAACTCTATTTAACCCCATGGGATACTTAGAGTTCCATTCAGTCACACTAAACATTTTTCTCAGAAAAACCATGTCTACTGTTAAACCCTTTGCAATCCCACATCTTACACCATTAACTGTTCACGGTGGAACTAAGTTCCTTGGATTGCACAGAGTTATAGAAAGTGGATAAAACAGTAAATCAATTCTAAATTCCTTTTCAGAAACATTTATAAGTAATTGTCATTCAATATACTTAGCTACAGAAAGTTGTCTTCATGCAATATATGTTCAAACTGTGGCATCCAGGAGCCCTGAGCTGGATATTTCAGGATAAATAAAGTCACAGGTTAACTGGCTGTGCTGCTGTCACACCAAGTTTGAGTCTCAATTTGGTTAACACAGGTATGGTGCAGCTTTTCAGCTTATATAGCTTTGAGAACAATGCCCAGATACCACTTACGTATATGGGTATAGAGTCTGACATAGCCGCAGTTTCAAATACAATCTTAAGGCAGGTGCAGTAGAAATTGCATTTCCTGTCCAGCATTGTTTAGCACTGCGTGGGCTTTTTCCACTATATACAGTAGGATGATTTCCTCGCTCACTTGCACTATTTTGCTCTGGCATATACAACATGGAAGTCTGAAAAACTTTTGTTTTGTTACTCTCCTCCATTGTTGGATCTCAAGGTCTTTAGTTTGTAATTAATTTGCGTTTCTTATAAATTGCTGTAGTCCTCAGTTTTGTGTATCTCTTCACTTTTTTCTCTTAGAAAGTGGACATGGGTCATCCTTGTAAATTTGTCTGTTAGTGTCATGAAAAACCCAATTTCACTAAACATTTCATGTTTCATAAGACAACATACATCTTTGTGCACCAACGATAATGGTGCCCCAGCTTTAGTTGCTGATTTAGGCCCTCATTTAATATGCATTGCTAATGTTTGAAAATCGCGAACGGGTAATTTTCAGACATTTGTGCATGCACGGACCTTCACAGTGTGATTGCATCCCTGAAGAATGCCATCATGCTGTGCTTGACAGTGATGGCCACTGGGGGGTGGCAACGGATTGTTGCGGGGGAGTGGTCCGGCAAACGCAGCTGTGGCTGGACCCTTTTCGGGGTGGCTACATGATGTCACACACAGGCTGTGGTTAAGGAAGATAACACATAACAACTGGGACTCTAAGCATTACCATTGCATGTTAGTTTGGGCCTTTGGCATAACATGTATACCTGCATTGGATAGCTAGAAGTCTAGTATTACAAAGAGCCAATGAAGATTTTGGTCTTCAATCAATCACTAATAGACCTAACTATGAAATGAACAATTATGCCAAAAGTAATATATTTTTGTCGCCACTTATTGTGGCAATAAGAAAATGACATACTGAGTGATTCTCTTTCTGATACATAATAGATAATCCTTTTGTGTAGTTCTGATACAGATTTCAATAGCAGAAATTATATTAAAATCGCTGGCAGTGAAATTTGGTACCTGTAGAAGCTCTGTTAAATGCCCCTTTACCTGGACTTCCCAAATCTCAAGACAAGTTGCTCATCCATGTCTGGAATGCGTCTAAATCCTTAATTGCTAAACACTGGAAGGATCATCTCCCCTACCTCCCGTGCTGCCCGCCCTTGTGGCCAAAGTCAATTATGTTGCCATGGGGTATATTACGAGTCTGCAAAATAACTACATTTCAGGTGCTATGGTTCCCCTGGTACCTATCACATTCTATTGCTACCTCCAGTATCTGCTGACCCTCACATGTATATTTCTTTTTTTTCTTTTTTTTCTCTTCTTTACACTTCTATTTTTTTCCATTTTCTGTTATTAATGATTAAACTGAGGTAGTCCAATATCCATCTGTTTTACCTTCTCTTGTATCCTCTATCCACACATGTTGGCATTTTAGTTTTTGAAGGCATTCCCATACCATCCAGATTACTCTATTTGTGGTATTGATGTATTGCCTGGTTGGCAGCTTTTTGTACACTTCTGTTGTTTTCTCACCAATGTCTGTAGTGTGATCGGGTCAGGATCCCGGGGGTTTGGGATCCCGGCAGTAGGAATCCCGACACTGCTTGGAATACCGACACCAAGATCCTGACATGGATTGCAATGCCGGCGCCGGTATCCTGAACAAAGGTCTGCCGGGACTACACAGAGGTAAGCCGCATGGTGGTGGAGGTTAGGTGGAGGCTGCAGGGGGAGGGTTAGGGTTAGGCTGCATGGAGGGAGGCTTAGGGTTAAGCACCAGTGGGGAGGGTTAGGCTGCAGGGGAGGGACGGTTAGGTTAAGGGTTAATAAATCAATATTCTTATTTTTTTTTAAATGACACAAACAAATGTCAGCAATATTTTGTTTAACTTGCTGCCTTCTGTTAACACTATCCTGAGATAGCGTTACCGGTGCAGGTATTGTGACAGTACTTACCTGTGGCGATATTTGCTATATACTCTCCCGCTTGCAAAAGCATGGGGAAAGCTTTGCCAGCGATATAACAGCAGCAATGATGATGTTCTTACCTACACAGGCTGACATCCACCAGCAGTTCATTCATGAATAGTACTATTATCGCGGAGGAGGGTGTTTGAAGTCACCCACTCTATACTGAAATAGTATGTCATAGACACAGTTGCTATGATCACTCCGTTAACATGACTTTGTGTTGCTAGACACATTGCATTCAGCGTCTGAGAATGCCAAGCTATAGTGAAGAGCTTTAGTATCCCAGCACTGAGATTATGCGGCCTCTAATTAAATTTGTAATTAGTACAAGCATAAGTATCAAGCCTGCAGCAACAGAAGAAGAATCTAATTGTCAGATAAGGTCAAGAAGGTGATGCCTTTCATTGATACAATGACAGCAAGGTTGTGGCTTATTTGCTAAATTACTGTCACTAACACCCACAGACATCTTTGAGATGATGAAGTGTTGGAAAAAGCTTTCTCCCCTTGGAGCTTAAGAAGGCAAAATTACCAAATATCATGAGCGGGCAAACACTGAAGGTGACAGCAACAACTGCAATAGTTATGGTAAATTCTATCTACTGTATGAAAGTAATTAAGTATATAGGACAGTAATACAGATACAGTGGAGATAAGCTAGAACTTTGTGGGGATATAAGCAAACACATGGACTATTCTGATCACTTTTTAATCACTTTGCAAGTTAAGAACTGTATATGGTGGACAACAGAGCTCTGATGCTCTGATAGGATAAGAACTGAATATATGGGCCAATCATGGGTCATTTGTCTTTTAGAAAACAAATCAGTCTACAACTTATATTAGATGGCATATTCTGACTGATAGATCGGACTTACTACTAATCAGGTTTTCATCAGATATGTATGCACTGTTTCCGAGAGGGGAAGGGAGTAGTCCGGTACTGTAATTACACAGTGCTGGGCTTGCTGGAGGTGCCTGGCGGGGGCCCGGTCCTCTGTCACCTCTCCTCCCACCCCATGTATACTAACCTTCATCCAAGAAGCGGGTTCCTCCACCAAGGCCACGCCATCTTCCCTGTGACATCTTCGGGAATATGACGTTGCACATTGAAAGCAACAACTCTGCAGAGTCTTTGCTTTCTAGTGCACATGTGCCATCTTTACAAATATCACTGGGAAGATGGCGCCTGCCAAGGAGGGGAGTCAAGCAAAGTAGGAAGCGGCTGCCCTCCCCCGCTCCCATCCTGCACTCCCCCTCATTTGAATAACTTCCCCTGTGGAGAGTGTGTTGTTTCTTTTTAGGGATGTGGACACACCCCATTACCGGGGCCCTGCATGGCTCTCTACAGCATTATATTTATGGCCAAACTTTAAAGATGCGGTGGATCCATTTTGATGGTAGTTTTGAAGAAGGCTCTCTATTCCTCTCATGGGGCGACAATTGCTAATGCATTTGATATTATCAACAGTATTACTGCAGCCAGACATAGGGGTGCAGAGTCTAATGCACTTGTGTTTTCTCCAGGGACTCCTGCAAGGGAATTTGGACTTTGCTGTGCCTGGTATGCAGTTCATACTCTCCAGGAAGTTGCAGGATTTTTTGTGAAAGAGTGGGTGGCTCTCCAGCATCACATCCACTTCTTAGTGAAGTAGGCAGGATGGGGTGACAATACTAGGAATTGCAGCTCTGTATTGAGTGATGAATATAAATGATGTGAAATAACATCATTTTATCCCTGTTCCATCCTTGTGGATATGCCAATAGCTGCAAGAGTCTGGTCTCGCCCTTTAAAAGTTGCCAGCAGCGTCTCCTTTCCGGGCTTCTCACAGGGAGGAGACATAAAATGTAGGAAAGCATGATGCAAGTTGCAGTTACCTGCTTTGGCTACCAGCGTGATAGATAACACATAGCAATAACTAAGAGATGTCAGCAGGCTGGAGACTGGTACACTTCAGGACTCGTGTAAGACACAGGATTAAAAACAAGGAGAATTATGAAAGAAGCTGGAATAAGTACTAAAGCTAAGGTCAGGATGCCAGGAGAGCATGTACAGGTCACTGGGGTTATGCAGAGGAAAGTCATGAACAAGTTGGGTCATAAACAGGATCAAACAAACAGGAAGTCTCAGTGTGCTGGAGCTAGGTAGTGAGGCCAATACTCTGGCAGCCATCTGCAAACAGAGCAATACTTAAATAGGGAAGCCTGGTTTGGACAGCATGTCTCCAGTCACAGCAGTGATTACATGACCAAAGGCATTAGGTCAAGGAAGAGCTGTGTTGAAGCCACAGAAATAGTTGCTGGACATGGTACGGCATTTTGAGACAACCTCATTCCTATCCAGTTTTCAGTACCACAGCCTAAAATTCGATTCACAGTTACTATTTATTGTGATGTGCACCACATCACCATCTGCAGCCTTATATACTGCCATCTGCTTCCTTAAAACCACTATCTGTATCCTGAACAACACTGTCTGCATCATGTACAACACCATCTGCCTGCTATACTATACATCACCATCTGCTTCCTGACCTCTACCATCTGCTCTCTGTACATCACCATCTTCTTCCTGTACACCACCATCACCATCCTGTTAGTGATGAGCGAGGTTCGGTTTTACTCGGTTTTACTCGGTTTTAATCGGTTCTCAAAACGGCATCTTATTGGCTATCCAAAACACGTGACATCCGTGAGCCAATAAGATGCCGTTTTGAGAACCGAGTAAAACCGAGTAAAACCGAGTAAAACCGAATCCGCTCATCACTACATCCTGTACACCACCATCACCTGCCTGGACACCAGCATCTGCTTCCTAAACCTTCCTGAGCAGAACCATCTGCTTTCTTACCACCACTTTCATGTACACCTGGATCTGCATACTGTACACCCCTCATCTGCCTCATATACGCCACCATCTTCTTCCTGTATACCAGTGGCGTAACTAGAAATTTTTCTCCCCCAAGCCAAAAAATCCGCCGGCACCCCCCCCCCCCATAATTGGCACTAGTAAAGGGATAAACATGTGCGCGCCGCAAAAAAAGGGTGTGGCTTTGTTGAAATGGGCTTGGCTTTGCATAAAGGGGCGTGGCATTGCAGGAAAAGACTACCTTATACCCCAGTTTTGCAACCTGCACGCCCAGACGTTGGCCACCACAGGAAAGAAAAATAATCCTGATTCATGCCTCTTACATTATTTGTCATTTTTCCTCCTTATAGTAATGCCCAGTATACATTATGCTACATACTGCAATGGCCCTTAGACATTATGCCACACACAATAATGCACATGACACAAGATGCACACACCATAATGCCCCCGACACATTATGCCACACACCGTAATGCCTGTAACACATTATGACAGGAATCGCAATGCCCATTATACATTATGCCACACACTGCAATGCCCTTGATACATTATAGCACATACAATGCCTGTGACACATGATGACACACACCACAATGACCCTGACACCTGTTAAATGAAGTGCTGGTTCGTGAGCCAATCAGAGCTCACGAACGGGCACTTCATTTAATAGACCCGCCGGAGACGCAGGAGGGACACAGGAGAGGCGCGCGCTGTGCCCTCCGTGTCCCTCCATCACAGCAGCGGAGGGAAGGAGGGAGAGGAGACAGCAGATTGACATGCGGACGGCACGTCCGCATGTCAATCTGCGCTAAATCAGTGGCGGCGCCCCCGCAGCCCTGCGCCTCCAAGCCACCGCGAGGGCTGCGGGGGCAGTAGTTACGCCACTGCTGTATACCACCATCTGCATCCTAAAATCTGTTTCCCCTAACTACGAGTGCCTCCATATCATAAAGCCTGCCTTTTGTCACTGAGTATATGATTAAAAACATTACATTAAACTTTTATTTTTTATTAAAAAAAAATAGTTTATATTTCATGTCTGTGATTTAAAAACAAAAGCACAGTGACACACTATTATTTCATGTGTAATGGACTTAGGTTCTTCAGGTTACTGGTTAATGTTCCATAAATGTATCCTATAATGAGCAGGCATTTAATGTGCTTCGCAGAGTTTTACATCATCCCACCTTTGCTTTAAATTTTCAAAACTCAAGTGTTATGAAGTGATGGATTTTAACCCACATAGATGCACCCCAAGGTGAGAAAACTCCAAAATCTGCTAAAGGATGTAACTGATTCATATACAGTTCTCTCGCTGGCCATAGCTTTATTATTAGCATTTATGCAAATGTATAGATGATATACGTATGGCTGTAGTGGTCTATGCTATGTTAGGGTAGAAAAATTAACATTATGGTAAGAACTTACCGTTGATAACAGTATTTCTCCTAAGTCCACAGGTTCCACAGGATACACTGGGATATAGTGGAGCAACAGCGGATTTGCACCAAACGGTCAAAGCTTTTCGGCCTCCCAGCATGCAACGGGCCTGTACATATATCCCGCCTCCTGGCTCAGGCAAATTAGTTGTTTTCCAAAGCTCAAGGCAGGAGCATTATGTAGAGCCCTAATCAGGTGAGAAGAACACACATGCACACCCTTCTGTACAAGATGGAAGAGGTTAGTGAGTAAAAGGATCTTCAAATCAGGTGCGTCAGGGTGGGATCCCTGTGGAATTAGCAGAAATACCGTTATCAATGGTAAGTTCTTACAATAACGTATATTTCTCCTGCAGTGTCCACAGGGTATCCACAGGATACAATGGGATGTCCCAAAGCAATTTAGTGGTGGGGACGCTCCTGATTGGACAGGAGAATCCTTCGCCCGAATTCAGCATCCTGAAAGGCAAAGGTATCAAGGCATAATGTCTAATGAATGTGTAAATGGAGAACATGGCCTATATTTACTAATTATCCGAGTTTGACCAATTTGTGTTTTTTTTTCTAAGTCCCAACACGGGAATTCACTAAGCACAAATCTCAGCAGTGTTTGGGCTATTCGTAATGGTTTTCTAGGCTAAGTTCAGAAATACGAATGAATAGACCATCGGTCAAATGCGGCTGTTATTTCATACAACATGGGTATTCGCTATTAATTCGTATTTGGGTGTTAGTCTCTGAATGCTCAAGTGCGGGTGTTTTTTTTGCGATTCGTTAAAAAAAGCAGCAAAAAAATAGACCTGCTTTTTCCTGGCGAGTTTGGATAATCATGCACGGATCAGTGAGATCTGTGCATGGTTATCTATGGGAAAGGGTCGTTTAGTGTAAAAACTGAAAAAAAAATTGCGTGGGGTCCCCCCTCCTAAGCACAACCAGCCTCGGGCTCTTTCAGCCGGTCCTGGTTGCAAAAATATGGGGGAAAAATTGACTGGGGATCGCCCATATTTTAACAACCAGCACCGGGCTCTGCGCCTGGTCCTGGTGCCAAAAATACGGGGGACAAAAAGCGTAGGGGTCCTCCGTATTTTTAACACCAGCACCGGGCTCCACTAGTCAGAGAGATAATGTCACAGCCGGGGGACACTTTTATATTGGTCCCTGCGGCCCTGGCATTAAATCACTAACTAGTCACCCCTGGCCGGGGTACCCTGGAGGAGTGGGGACTCCTTAAATCAAGGGGTCACCCCCTCCAGCCATCCAAGGGCCAGAGGTGAAGCCCGAGGCTGCCCCCCCCCCCCCCCCCATCCAAGGGGGGCTGATAGCCAAGTGTAAAAAAAAGAATATTGTTTTTTGTAGCAGTACTACAAGTCCCAGCAAGCCTCCCCCGCAAGCTGGTACTTGGAGAACCACAAGTACCAGCATGCGGTGGAAAAATGGGCCCGCTGGTACCATACCCTCCAACATTTTACACATACAAATCGGTACAAATCAGAAAAGAGGTGTGGCCACGGGTAAAGGGGGCGTGGTCACGCCCCTTTTCCTATACTTTCTATGGAAGTTTGGAGAGCCAAAAATCGGTACAGACCATAAAAAAAAGTACTGTACCTATTAAAAAGGTACAGTTGGAGGGTATGTGGTACCTGTAGTACTACTACAAAAAAAATAACCAACAAAACACAGAACACACACACCGTGATAGTAAAACTTTATTACATACATGCACACCTACATACATACATACTTACCTATGTTCACACGAGGGTCGGTCCACTTCTCCATGTAGAATCCACGGGGTACCTGTGAATAAAATTATACTCACACAATCCAGTGTAGATCGGTCCTCTTCTACTTGTAATCCACGTACTTGGCAAAAAAACAAACCGACAAACCCGAACCACGCACTGAAAGGGGTCCCATGTTTACACATGGGACCCCTTTCCCCGACTGCCGAGACCCCCCGTGACTCCTGTCAGAGGGTCCCTTCAGCCAATTAGGGAGCGCCACGTCGTGGCACTCTCCTGATTGCCTGTACGCTCCTGAGCTGTCAGTCAGGCTGCGCACGGCAGAGATACAATGTAGCGCATAGGCGCTACATTGTATCCAATGGTGGGAACTTTGCGGTCAGCTGTGAGGTTACTCACGGTCAACCGCTATATATAACTATAACTAATATTGTGTAGAATTCTCACAGTGGAAGGAGGACATACAATTTGTAATAGTATAATATAAATAAGACATGGAAAGACGCAGACAATTTTAGAGCTGAGACACTTTATTAAACATAGGGCTCATTAGTATTTTTAGAGATGAGCGGGTTCGGATTTAACACCAGAATTAACGCCAGTTCGGTTTTATCCGGATTTTTTCTATTGGCTATCCAAAACACGTGACACCCGTGAGCCAATAAGATGCCGTTTTGAGAACCGAGTAAATCCGAGTAAAACCGAGTAAAACCGAACCCGCTCATCTCTAGTATTGATACTATATAATTGATAATAGGATTTATAATACCCTGACTATTGATACAGAATTATAGTCGAACATACACACACGCAGACACAGACTGTGATCTTTTTGCATTTTTAATTCACGAGTTATGTGTTGTGTATCACACTGAATGTTTAACTGTTTATTTTAATATTTCACAGCAGGCATTTTATAATAATTAAATAAAAGTTACATTTTATGACACTTACTTACACTTTACTTACCTGTCTCCTGTGCGCCTCTAAAAGACCAATTCTTTCCTTTTTCTTTTGAAAAATGTTGTGCCTGTATTGGCAACAAATCTTTTTGTGGCAGCATCCCCAACCTTGATTGGATTAATCGTGATAAAAATGGGGCAACTATAATAAATTAATAAAACAATTCTAGTTCAGTAGTTACTTCCCAATCCCCTTCTCCCTGATTATTATTGCCATTTGATATCAAAGGAGCCTTCCTTTGTCCAGAATAGGATGTCCAATAACCATCAAGCTATTGACCTCCTAACTTCCAGAGGAAGACCATAATCTGCGCTTTTATTGTCTGATGAAAAACCTTTCTGCTAGAAAATGATCAGACATTGCAGATGTATCTAATGGAACTAAGTATACTCCATCATGTCCAATGTATAAACCATCAAACCCATCACACACATAACCGCGTAAATGGATACCGTTTGACTGTGTAGCAACTCCTGAATCCTTAAGTGAATTTTGGATATTTTGTTCAGAGGTAATTACTCTCTGAATACCCAATTCCAACACAGCCCCCAAATGAGTCATCCGATGGGACGGAACCAGAAACGACTTTGCCCAATTTATGAGCCAACCCTATCTCTGCAACAAGCTGTTGTCTGTTACAGATGTCTGAGAACAATTCCTGAAACTATGCCAGGATTATTAAGTCGTCGAGGTATGAGTTTTTATAAAATACTTATCTCCTTGTAACAAAGATAAGATGCCATCACAACCATAATTTTGGTTAATACTCTGGGAGCTGTGGTCAGCCCAAATGGCAGGGCCTGAAATTGAGGCTGGAGGATAGCACCGAACATGTGGCTAAGCATCCCAAATATTCTGGAATGCCCTAAATCCTCTGCTATGTGGCAGAAATAATGGAACGTATAGTCTCCATATGAAACCTGAGGCACCCAAAAGTACTTGTTCAGTGCTTTGAAATTGAGTAATGGCCGGAATGACCCATTTCACTAGAAACAGGTTGAAATCAAACCTTGTCCTTATTGTGCAGGAGGAACTGAATTATCACTCCTGACTGAAGCACCTGAACTGCCTCTTGCAAAGCCCAAGTCTTCGTTTCCACTGAAAATGGGCTGGTACAATTTTTAATGAAGGTGTTTCCTGAAAACACCTACAGCACTTCGTATTACCAGGTGGTTTACCATCCAAGTACTAACCAGGACCAACACTGCTTAGTGTCAGGAATCGACTTACCAGGCTGACATCCGTCCGCCGCTGCGGACTCCGTCCTGGCTCCCTGTGGTCACCGGTCGCCTATGCCCCTGCCATGGGTCATCATCTGGATCCTGGGGGCACTGCTGAGACAGCAGGCGTGTAGCGCGCCGCGTCCCCGCTGGGCCGCGGCGTGGGCGCCGCCATGACAGTCTGCAATAGCCAGTATGCTGCGGCCAATCCGGTGCGTGGCCGCACCCACCTTTCCTGCACTCATCCAATCCCTGCGTACCATGGGGTATATAGGAGGCTACAGGTACAGCTCACAGGCATCCTGGACTTTGTGTCTATCTGCGACCTACATGAAAGGATCGGTTCCTGTCTCTCCTGAGTTCCTGGTTCTCTGCTAAGAACATTATACTCCTGGTTACTCTGCATTCTCCCGTGGAACTTCAAGGCTCAGCAATACCTGCAACCTGCATAAGGCTTCACACTCATCACCACCTTGTGTGCTTCAGCCTGCAGTTGAAGACAAACTCCAGGTGCGTTCATTTCCTCCACCTGTGACACAGCTTGCTGCTGCCAGTGCCCATCACCTGCACTGTGAGTCGGTCTCCTGCTTATGCTCAGGTTTGCCATATCATCTACTGCCTAGTTTCCCGTTTTAACCCTGCACTGGTTTCCAAGCCAGAACCATTCCATAAGACATTCTGCTCTTCTGATTTATATTCTGGATATTATTTCTCAAATTCATTTATCATTCATTTGCCATAGACTTTCAGATTCATTACTGAGTGATTGACTTTTTTCACCTGTTATTATTATTTCTGCTGCAATAACTGTTATACATCTGCCTAATAAAAATACCTTTGCGCTCATGCGCAGGAACGTTATTCAACCTCCTCGTTTCCTTCCTTCTACCTCCACTGACCCACTAGCGCCCCCTCCGGGGACACAGACCGAACACAATCTGACACTTAGCTTCCAAGATCAGATAAGATTGAGCATGTCCAGTGTGGTTTGGCTGTAGATCATATCATGAGATACCGCTTTAAGCACCCAGACATCTGTAGTAGACTGATGGCTTATCTTCAGATTTGAAAACCGGTCCTCTGGTAGCCCAATACCTTTTAGTCCTACCAGACTTGTTGGATTGGGACTGTTTGCCTTTTACCCTTTTCTTTTTGCTTTTCCTTCATCCCGAAACTACCGGAAAGCTGGAAACTAGGCTTGAATTTTTGTGTGAAAAGAAACTTCACTTTCTTGGAGTCTGATTTCAAATAAGTTTAATTCTTTACCAAAAGAATATTTCCAGTAACAAAGATAAAACTCCAGAACCTTCCTGGATTCTGAGTCAGCTTTCCATGTAGATAGTCAACCAGCTCTGCGAGCTGCTGCTGCAGCTCTGTTTGAGAGGCAATTGTACCCATATCCAGGTCTGCTTATTGCTGCTTGTTTGATATGCGATATGGAATTTTTGTTTTCTAGATGCCATTGAAAGATCTCCATTCAATGCATCAGCCCAGGTTCCACAGCTCTATCTGAGCTGAAGCCAAGGTTGGTCTAATGATTGTCCCAGACAAAAAGAAAAAATGTTCTTTAGAAAACCATCAAGTCTCCTATCCGTGACATCATTTATTTATGTTGAAAAAAATAATAATGTAGATTGTCGCAGCAATCTAAGGTCTGCTAATCTACTTAGGGAGCCATCCTTCTTTTTTAAACAGTCCCCAGCTGGATGAGGATAATTGGAATTTCATTTCCTGGAATTCTAACTTCCTACTGGGCGTAACCCAACATAATTTCCATCAGCTGTTTTGGGACGTTTAAACACAACTGCCATAGTTTCTAACACAGGCTCTGCTGCTTCTGAGGATAGAATGGCTTACATAGCACTAATTAGCTCAGGTATGTCCACTGAGCTGAGACCTTTCCGAAGTGCAATGAGTCCTCAGCTAACATGTGTAGACTGTGAAGATGTTGTATCATGTCTATGTGATATACTTAACTCCGACCTTTCAGCCTGCCTTTGTTAAGAGGCTGCCATTTCTGCATGCAAGGGTTAATAGGATAACCTATCGCTGGTTTAGGAGCTGGCATTATCTGCTCAGCTACATTGGATAATGTCTGTGCAAAGTAGCCAATGAAGGTTTAACCAGAACCTGTGCCTGCCTCGTTACTTAAGAGGCTTTGGAGACAACTAAACCATTTTGCACATAATCCCACTGAACCAGTCCTGATAGGTTAACCTAGCTCTGCAAGACAACATGAAATGAGTGTTGGTGCTGCTGTGGAAAGTGTATTTTCCTCACCCTTGCCGCTCTTAGACATGATAAATAAATCACACACCTTACAGTGTTATTACACATTTTGTGACTGTAATCACTTGAAAATTTGTTAAAGTGACATACAATTCGACCTTACCCTGCTTTGCACTAGCATTAAGGATCAGATACACAGAAAAACTGACAGAATTTATAGTAAAATCAGCAATCACACTAGCAGTCAGTCACAGGTTATACATTAGTATAATAACCAATATGATCACAAAATCAACTACAAATACATTTCAGGTATGTAGGAGAAACATATTACTTCATAACCTTATATAGTAATTTTAAACGTATTCAGTTGCACAGTAAAAGAAAACCACAGCAATAGTTATCAGACTCATATGCATCAGGCACTTTATCTAACTATTCATACTCAAAGGTAGATAGAGACTTAGTGCTGTAAAATCCGCTCAATAGAGTTGGATACAGGGAGACTGACCCTGCTTCCAGGACCGATCAATACGTTTGCAAACACTGAGTGGATCCAGATGCTACTAGTGTACACATTCGCTCCGTGAACCTATAGTGAACACTGACGCACCAGTCACACAGCCGCCTATGCTGTGACTGGGTCCCCTGAGTACACAGCATCTCCAACGTAAGCGGGAAAAACAGTTCATGGTGGGTGATTTGGAGGAAACTAGTCATGAACCGGGGGGAGGGGCAACCAGGGGAGCATCTGACTCCCCACTGCTGACATCAACCCTAGGGATTGCGGCCTCATAATACCCCTGGAGCCTATGATCCCTAAGGCCTAGCGCTGGTGCACTCTTGGTGGCAGCCATGTTAGCGACTGTTTGGTAGTCTCCTCCCAAAACAGTGCGGCTGTGTCCGCGTTCCCCCTCTAAGTGGAACCGATGCCTTACCTTCTCCCCGTACTCCGGCCACAGCCTGGTAACGTCTGCTGGACCTGCTAATATATCCGACACAGATGCATGCCGAATCAGCACTGTACTCGTGGGTAAGCATTGTCGGGACCCAGTGGAGAGTTGTTGGAGCGACTCTTTCTAAGGTACGTACAAGACACTTTTTAGAAAGATCACTCAGAAAAAATAGTAAGACTATAAAAATAAAATAAGACAGCTTATGGCTGCTAAAAACCAGCAGCCCTCTGACCATGGTCCGGCTCCTGCCGCACCAAACAAAAAACTGATTTGCCTGAGCCAGTAGGCGGGATATATGGACAGCCCTGTTGCATGCTGGGAGGTCGGAAAAGCTTTGACCGTTTGGTGCAAATCCGCAGTCGCTCCACAATATCCCAATGTATCCTGTGGATACCCTAGACCCTGCAGGAGAAATCTCATAATAACCAGTAGCGATGCTTGAAAATTTTAAATCAGTGCAAACATCAATTGAATTTCAGTGGTTTGATGGTCACCAATATGTTTCCAGTACAATTCCATGATTCCATTCAGGATAACGGCGTTCAGCATCCCGGCAGTCGGAATGTTCGATGCTGCAAATCCCAACACTGCTCAGAATGCCGACGCTGGCATCCTGACATGGATAGAAATGCCAGGATCCCGAACGCCGGAATCCCATTCAACCTCTGCTGGAGCTCCATACTGCTAAGCCGTGGAGGGGGGAGTTAGGTTTAGGCTGCAGGGGGAGGGTTAGGGTTAGGCTGCGGAGAAGGGGTTGGTAGTGTTAGGTTGCGGGAAGGGGGCAGGTTAGGTTTAGGCACCACCGATGAGGGTTAGGGTTAGGCTTATGGGGCGGAAGGTAAGGGGGGCAAGGGGGAGGGTAACCATACTTACCCAACCCCTGTCTGGATTTTCTACTTTGGAATGCTAGCTTCAGTCATCGAATGTATCCCCAGTTGTATATTGAACCCAGCTTAGATTTGTGATTCAAAATTAACTTGCACTTGCTATACATGACCGTTTTCAAGGTTCTCTTTTATCATTTGAGATTTGCTTTCACCATTGAATTTGAAATAATTTGCCCTGTTGTTAATGTGTGAACCAGACTGAACACAGTCAAACCTGTTTCAGAAACTCTGCCAGCTTTTTTTATTTCGGTACTATTCTATGAACTGTGACGAGAAACAATATTCTGTTGAGAAAAAGAGCATCTCTGTCAATATGGTTTTTTTTTGTTGTTGTTTTTTTAATGAACACTATTTCAATTGCTGCCTTAGGCAGAACAATGGCTAAGCTGAGGATCTAAAAGACCTGTCAGCTGTGGAACTTATGAGCCGATTCCCTGCAGTTAACAGAAGAAAAAAAAGTCTGTATCTTAGCTGAAAACTGAAAATGTTTCTCTACATGCTGCTAAATACTTTTCCACAATGCAAAATTCACAGTCATTTGATGGTCTACACAATGGTCAGGTCACACATAGCAACAAAAAACATATCACCCATACTGCAATGTCCTCATACACTATTGCCGCAGTCTCACCAAATGGCCTTTCTTGGCGCACCAGGTCCTGTGCAACTCGGCTTACATTGAAAGTCTTTTTTGCATCTTTTTGTGCTTGAATATGCATCTATGGGCCTAATTCAGACCGGATCGTAACAGCACATTTCTTAGCAGATGGGCAAAACCATGTGCACTACAGGAGGTGGCAGATATAACGTGCAGACAGAGTTAGATTTTGGTGGGGTGTGTTCAAACTGAAATCTAAATTGCAGTGTAAGAATAAAGCAGCCAGTATTTACCCTGCACAGAAACAATATAACTCACCAAAATCTAAATCTCTCTGCAAATGTTATATCTGCCACACCTGCAGTGCACATAGGCCCTCATTCCGAGTTGTTCGCTCGTTCTTTTTCATCGCATCGCAGTGAAAATCCGCTTAGTACGCATGCGCAAAGTTCGCACTGCGACTGCGCCAAGTAACTTTACTATGAAGAAAGTATTTTTACTCACGGCTTTTTCTTCGCTCCGGCGATCGTAATGTGATTGACAGGAAATGGGTGTTACTGGGCGGAAACACGGCGTTTCAGGGGCGTGTGGCTGAAAACGCTACCGTTTCCGGAAAAAACGCAGGAGTGGCCGGGGAAACGGTGGGAGTGCCTGGGCGAACGCTGGGTGTGTTTGTGACGTCAACCAGGAACGACAAGCACTGAACTGATCGCACAGGCAGAGTAAGTCTGGAGCTACTCTGAAACTGCTAAGTAGTTAGTAATCGCAATATTGCGAATACATCGGTCGCAATTTTAAGAAGCTAAGATACACTCCCAGTAGGCGTAGGCTTAGCGTGTGTAACTCTGCTAAATTCGCCTTGCGACCGATCAACTCGGAATGAGGGCCATAGTTTTGCCCATCTGCTAACAAATTTGCTGCTACGATCAGGTCTGAATTAGGCCCAATGTTGCAATTTGATGCAACAAAACAGCTTCACAAGACTGCACTGATTAATCTGCGCCACTTGTACATCTGTGTGCAAGTGAGTGTGAATCTGCATATGAAGTGCTACGATGCAGCGCCCTCAGGTTTTTTTTCCACACCAGGTTCCACTGTGCTTAATGTACAACTTTGTTAATATTTAAAACTAATTCCTGTATAGTTTCAAGTCACAGCCCAGTGATTCTGGCACAGACTGAGTTGTGAAGTGTTATACTCCCATTATACAAATCCCCAGTGAGGCCACATCTTGAATACTACTGTATGCTCAATTTTGGGCACCATACTACAAAAAGGATATCCAGTGGAATTAGAAAAGGTTCAGAGGCAGGCGACCAAACTAATTAAGGGGATGGAGACGCTGGAATACGAGGAAATGTTTGCAAGGCTTGGCATGTTTACACTGGAAAAGAAGAGACTAAGAGGTGACATTATCAACATTTACAAATATATAAGGGGACAATACACAGAGCTTGTGGGGGATCTGTTTTTGGTAAGATCAACACAGAGGACACGTGGACACCCGCTTAGGTTAGAGGAGAGGAGATTTCGCACACAGAGACGTAAAGGTTTCCTCACAGTAAGGACAATATGTGTTCGGAATTCCCTGCCTGAGAGAGTAGTAATGGTGGACCTGTTCGCACGCAGCGGTTTGTCGATGCGGTGCGAACGGGTCCAGAATGCGCATGTGCGTCATTGCCTGGCGACAGGGGTCATTGGGTTACGATGCGGATTACGTAGAAAGCGGTCACAGCGGCGGCCGCAAGAAGATTGACAGAAAGAAGGCGCTTTTGGGCATCACCAGACCGTTGGTGGCCGTTTTCGGGGAGTGGTGGAGAAAACACAGGTGTGGTCAGAAGAACGGAGGGCAGATGTCTGACGTCAAAGCCGGGACCTGTATCGCTGGAGCCGTCGCACAGGGTAAGTAGGTCTAGGGCTAGTCTTCTTTTACACAAAACTTTTTTAGCTTAGCAGGGCTGCAAAAGTGTTCACAGCCCTGCTAAGCTAAAATACACTCCCCCATAGGCGTGGACTAGTTGATCGCACCAGCACCAAAAAGTTGCTGGCTGCGATCAACTCGGAATGACTCCCATAGTGCGTAGTCATGCACTATAGTTATAAAAAAAAAGGAGGAATAAACACAACGGCCGACATTAGCAAAAGACTTAATTAGTCCTAAAAATAATTCAGCGCAGGAAACCACAAAAAGGTTGAACTTGATGGACAAATTGTCTTTTTTCAACCTGTTTTTATGTTACTATGTTACTATGTGTGTTGCTGCATCTGCGATGAGAATAAGATGTAAGCTTAGAAAAAGTATCTATGCTACGCCACTCAGCACAGCTCCCTCATGCTAGGTGTCTCACACCACATGGCATATTGAGGCTAGTTGTATGAGGACACATCTGTATGTGGGTAACATATACTGTCGGAGGTCAGAACCTGCATTCACAGATACTGGCAATTGCTTTATGTGTTTGTATTATATGTGTGCATCTGCATGCAACTCTTGTACAGTAATAAATGCTAACTCACCATTGCACCATGAGGCTTTCTTCTAGCCTCCAAATTTTCAAGTTCTCCCTGAAAGTGAACCTCTTTAGGCAAGCTTATGAAATTTCTACACCAACTTCTAACAATAGGACTTTTACCTGATTACCTATATTCTGCACAGTTTACACAAAGTTCGCGTGTTCTCGCTCTATGCACAAGAACCATCTGAGCCTCAGGCCAACATTGCTGTGTGACTGGCCCATGGGGTCACACAAGTCAGCCATCGAAGGTCCTCTGACAGAGATCCTGGCTTTTTCCCTCCCCACCCTCAAACGGCATCAGACTGTCAATCACTGACACTCTGATGCCGTACTGTGTCCGCCATCGCAGACCCATACGTTATATGTGCAGTATTAGTCCGGCACCTTATGGATCTGCAACGGCAGACCTTTTATTAAACTGGAGACATATATATGTGTATGTGTGTGTGTAGCTGGGAACATTAGCTACGTAGCTAAGGTGGCCACCACTTCATAAACTTTCGTGCTGCGGTACCATGAAAAGGAAATCAAACATGTAATGATATATATAGTATGTATGTTTTTTGCATCCATGGCATCTGGACAGTGGGCCTGATTCAAGACCCGTTATTCTTGCAGCGCATGCCACAAAGTACTGATGTACGCAGCATTGGGTCCATAATCAGGCCCACTGTCCAGATGCCATGAATGCAAAAAATATACATTCTCCATATTCGGTTTCCCTTTAAGCATGAAAGTCCACCATAGCTGCAAGGCTAATGTTCCAGGCCACACACACACACACACACACACACACACACACACACACACACACACACACACACACACACACACACACACACACACACACACACACATATCCTGACTCTGCTCCTCACCTCTGTGGGGGGAAATTCAAGTGTTTTGCACTTGTAGCCACTAGATGGCGCCTGACAGAGCAATTCAAGCATTGCTCTGCTTAGGTGCGCACAGCCGCTGGCGCTGACATTATTGTTATGTTGTTCCATCATTTTGACAGGTTGGCAAGTATATATCATTTTACAGAAAGACACAAAAATAATTAAGCCAAAGAAAGAGGACAGAAAGGAATGTTTGCCATTGTTGTGGCAAAGTACAGAAAGTAATCACATTTTATAGAATGAACGGTGTGAAAGAAGGAATTGTGCTCTATTTATGACCATTGGACAGATTATTATCCCTTAGATTGGGTCACAGAATGAAGAATAGCTTCCCTAGTGAGGTGACAGAGGCTAATGGAGTAAGGAATGGCAGACGTCCGTGTGACAGACGTACAGCTACGCTCCCTTTCAAGGAAAAAGTCAGGGATCAGCAAATGTATAAATAAGGTGCAACTCAGGCAGTACAAGTCATTCTGAACCTAAAGTCTGCAATGTTCTCAATACATACAGAAAATCCAACACTCAGCTGTATCTCCATACTTTAGCAATTGTGTGCAAAGTGCTTAAGTGATTTACTAAATGCAAAATAGCTACTGCTCACCTGCTTGCATTCAGATAGGAAGGTAGGAAATAAGGGCCTCAGTCGCATGCTGCAGAGTCCTTGTATTCGTCTTTTGCTGGTATTGCTTCTACAATTCTGCAAATACTGCTACAAGTCCATCCCTGGTGAACATTAGTGTGTCTGTTTGTGCAAGGGCTCAAACCCCCACTGTGAGATTCTTCAGGCGCTCATATACCGCTTGGTGCGTTTTAGGTGCTCCACTGAAAGTTGCACCAGCCCTATAGAAGGTACAGATTATCCATCAGAGTATGGCTCCCTACTGTATGTGACCAATTCAGCTTCACTGTGTGCAACCACTATTAGCAACACGCCCACAACATGCCCATAAGACAGACCAACCCTGTCCGTCCACTTAGTGCCACCTCCCTGCCAAACGCATTTTTAAAATATTTTTTGAGACCATGTATCTCCTGTGTTCCTCAATTGCAACTGCGACTGTGTGTGTATGGAATCTCCGTGCATGTGTAGTGTGACACATGCGTAGAAGAATATAATCTCTCCACTGTGTCCAACACGCCGCTACTCAAAATTAGACCCTATGTGTTTATATATACAGACCCATAGGGTGTGGTATATGGTTGACTTTTATCATGTCGACAAGATAAAATGTTGAAAGACTGTCTCTGGTGTTCTAACCGTGACTTATCTGCTCCCGGCAGCAGCGGTGTATCCAGCAGCAGCTTCCAGGTCTGTTGGTAACATACTGAGCAGATCTGGTACATATATCTGTTGAAAAGGCAGTTCTGGTGAGTATTCTCCTATCACTAACCCTAATCCCTAACCCTCCCTTTAGTCTAGTACCTAAGCATAACCTTCCCTCCCCATGGTGCCTAACCATAACACTCCCCCTAGTCTAGTGCCTAAGCCTATCATCCCCTCCCCATGGTGATTGACCATAACACTCCCCCTAGTCTCGTGCCTAAGCCTATACTCCCTTCCCCATGATGCCTAACCATAACACTCCCCCTAGTCTAGTGCCTAAGCCCATCATCCCCTCCCCATGGTGCCTAACCATAACACTCCCCCTAGTCTAGTGCCTAAGCCTATCATCTCCTCCCCATGGTGATTGACCATAACACTCCCCCTAGTCTCGTGCCTAAGCCTATCATCTCCTCCCCATGGTGATTGACCATAACACTCCTCCTAGTCTCGTGCCTAAGCCTATACTCCCTTCCCCATGATGCCTAACCATAACACTCCCCCTAGTCTAGTGCCTAAGCCCATCATCCCCTCCCCATGGTGCCTAACCATAACACTCCCCCTAGTCTAGTGCCTAAGCCCATCATCCCCTCCCCATGGTGCCTAACCATAACACTCCCCCTAGTCTAGTGCCTAAGCCCATCATCCCCTCCCCATGGTGCCTAACCATAACACTTCCCCTAGTCTAGTGCCTAAGCCTATCCTTCCCTCCCCATGGTGCCTAACCATAACATTCCCTGTAGTCTAGTGCCTAACCCTAACCCGCCCATCCCACCACCTATACCTAATGTTGACTCCCTGAGGATGTTGTGATTTCACCTCAGATGTTGTCACTGTGATGAACATGTCGAAATTCTGAGGATGTCAACATGTAGCCTGTGTTGACATTATGATTACTGACATTGGTAATGTCAACCTTACGATTGCATCCGGACCCGTATGTTATACCTCCCTATCCTAATTCAACAGCGGTAAAGAGGCTGCACACTTTTTGCGCTGGCTCCTGTGGAAATGTAACAGCAGGAAATGAGCAGGTGTACTGAGATGAGGCTTCCTGATAGATTGTGATGTACCAGCAATGAGGCAGCTGGATACTGTCCAAGCAGCCGGGCGCATCCCCTCAGCCACCTGGTACAGTACACACCATTAATCTACACTGTTGCCAAGTAACTCCAAGAGTACACAATGGCATGATAATGTGTAGCTCCCCTCCTACTGATTGTCACTGTAATGATGAACATTCAGTCAGTGTAATTGAATTAGATTATTTATCTGTTTAAAATGCTGATTGTATTAGTATTTACAGGAATTATCTGCTATAAATTTCCTTAAGGAAATGTACTATGAAAGTTTAATTAATATGGGTTCAGTGTCTAGTATCATTATCTAGATATCTTTTTAAAGGCCAAAAACATTATATTATGCTCTGGAGGAGAGATTTACTGGCAGAGGAAAAATGTACGAACATTGTGTATAAAATAATTTGAAGTTGTTACAGGTTTATATAACTAAAGTACCATTGCTTGAATATGGCATGTCTACAATTGTGATTGGATTAAGGACTTTCTTGTTTAACTCTTTAAGGAGTCTATTTACTAAGGTTAAGCCTTGGGTGGAGATAAAGTGGACACAGATAAAGTACCAGCCTAATCAGCTCCTGTCATTTTTCAAACCCAGCCTGTGACATGGCAGTTAGGATCTGATTGGCTGGTCTTTTATCTCTGTCCACTTTATTTCCATCCAAGGCTTAGTAAATAGACCCCCATTGGGGATATTTAATAAACATAATTATCTCAAAAAATAAAAAAAATATAAATATCTCTTCTCCAGTGGCAGTTGCAGCACAGTCCAAAATGCAAATAGGGGAGCCACAGCAGCTGCCATCCCAAACACTGCAAAACATTGCCGTCCGGGACTCACTGGCAGTTGCTGTGGCTCCCCTATTTGAATATTGGACTGTGCTGCAACTGCCACTGGAATAAAGATATTTATCCTTTTTTTCTACTTAATTATGTTTATTAATTTTCCTCACAAGTACTTTAAGTCTTTTTGCAATTAGTACATAACATATTCCGATTCAACTCAAGATCAATAAAAGCTAATTCAGGGACTTAAAAATGTACTAAGCCTTAGATAGTGATAAAGTAGAGCTAAACTACCAACCATTGCGCTCCTGTCATTTTTCAAACATAGCCTGTAATATGGCTGGTACTTTGGGGTCTATTCATACTTTGGGGTCTATTCATCAATCAGCCAAAAGAGTGGAGAAACAGACCAGTGGAGAAGTTGCCCATGGCAACCAATCAGCACCTCCCTTACATTTTATAGAATGTACTTTATAAAGGCTTTCTTCAAAGCTGATTGGTTGCCATGGGCAACTTCTCCACTGGTCCTTTTCTCCACTGTTTTCACTGCTTCATAAAAAGACAGCTTTATCTCTCTCCACTTTATCACTCTCCAAAGCTTAGTACATCCCCCACAGAGTCTCAGAAAAAAATATGTTATTTTATGTTAAAATATTTTGTATTTCAAAAGTAAAGTGGGTGTGGCTCCGCACCAGTCAAGAATAGAAATAAGTCAAATAGTGACTAAATCAGTAATAGAGACTAGCATTCGTGAGATATGGTGAGTAACTGTCCCTATTAACACTGCTGGTGGTGCACCATAAAGTCAATAAGTCACTTAGAAGACAAACAAAAAGAGAGGACTTTCTTGTTTGGCGCACTCTTGAGAAGAAATGTAGTAGATTCGTATGAATTGGTAATGTTTGGGAATATAAAACGTAACTTTTATTTGAGCGATTAAAATATAGTCTCCTTGAAAATAGTTTAAAATTAACTGCTGAATATCAGCGTTTGAATTTGTGCAGCAGGGATAGCGGTAATGATGATACTAAATGGTGGGCAAACACCGCCGGCTCGCCCCCTCCCGCCCAGCAACCGCCTCTGCTTGTCAATCAGGCAGAGGTGATCGCAGGGCTGTGCAAAAACGCACAGCACCGATCAGGTTTGAATTAGGCCCGTAGTCCTGAATTGGACTTAGATCAGCGTACCTCTATAATTCTGGTCCTAAATTGGACTACGTTAAACGCACCTATATTCCTGTGAAAAATGCAGTACTCATTCTAAAGAAAAGGTGAGAAAAGTACAATATCTAGGTTGGTTATTTTGTATTTCATCAGATTTATGTTAGTGACTGGCGCTGCCACTTGTCCTAGCAATGCAGATGTCTTAGCAATGAGATTTATTAAAAAGAGAGTAGTCAGAGAGAAGGTGCCATAACTCGCCCCTCCTAACCGTCCAGATTTTAAGCATATCTATGCTTAAACACAGGTGATTTAATTAGTACTGTATATCAGTCAATTTGATTATACCATCTGTGTTCAAGCATGGATATCCTTAAAACCTGGACTGTTAGGGTGCCTTGAGGACCGAGTGTGGGAACCACTGACATTAGATATTCGTCTATACTGTGACAAACAGGGTAGTTTGTCCCAGTCTCTTGTGAAAGAGACTATAGCTTTCTTTGGGAGACTGCAGACTTGGAATACATACGAAATGCTTGTGGATGAGATGCCAGCGGTCATATGACCGACACCAGCATCCCGATACACAGAATCCTGACAGGGGACGGGTAGGTATGTTTACCCTCCTTGAACCTTGAATAACAAGTGCAAGTGAATTTTGAATCACAAATATAAGTTGGGTTCAATATGCAACTGGGGATACATGCAATATCCCTGCGGATGGGATGCTGGTGGTCATACGATACCAGCATTCCGAAGTAATAAATCCCGAGTATGTTTACCCTTACCCCACTAACCCCAACCATTCTTTCCCGCAGCGTAACCCTAACCTCCCCACCCCCCACCACACACAGCCTAACACTCCCCGGTGGTGCCTAAACCTACCCCCACCCCTCCCCATAGCCTAAAGGTAACCATCCCCTCCCTCTAGCCTAACCCTAACCCTTCCCGTGGGTACTTAACTCTATCCCTCCATTCCCGCTGCCCAATCCTAACCCTCCCTTCCCCGCAGCTTAAACCTAGCACCCCCCCCCCCCCTCTCCCTCCCAGTGACTACAATTTAGGAGACCCTGGCATATTTACGCACGGGAATGCTGACGGACGAGATTCTGGCATCGGTGTTCCATCTGTTGTCAGAGTTCCGGCGTTGGGATTTTAGCACAGTGTAGCACAGGCGCATCACATGTGTGTGAATAATTAGCAGGTGAGGAGATAAAAGTAGACTGTTTTGTGTTTAAGTCAGGGCATCCGATGCTGGACAAGTTGGCTGGTGACTAGCTAGGTGACCAATATATAGCCAGTGACAGGGTCTCGTGGGAATACATTGTTGATGCGATTGCTGGAACCACATTTAATCCTGTCTGTGCCATCCGGACATTTGGTGAATATACTACAGCCCAGTGGTTCAGCAAAACCTGTGTGGACATTCAACTATTATTGTGTTTGCCACAATACATATACAGCCTCCGCTAACCATAGACATCAGGGGCATGATGCAGAGTTGAAAGTAAATTGGATGTACACTGATTTAAATAAGCGTGCAAGTAGAAAAAAAAAAAAGCACATATTGGCCCATATGCCAAGTTTTATGCATCGCAAGATGTGACCACATCTGCGCGCTTGCCTGCTTTGCTACTAAACCTCATTGTCCTGTATACTAAGGGCAAAGAGTGCACCTCACAACAGGCATATTTTGGCTTACATCCAGCTCTGTATACACAAAATGTTCTTGTCATTTTCATGCTGGAAACCATCCTTTACAACCCAATTATTTCTCTTTGGCCATAAGTGTAGCTGCATCAAAAGGGCAAGAAACCTGCGTACTGAGTGGTTAGTCTAAATGTTAGGTAAGCTGCTCCACTCAAGGGGACCCAAACCTTATTTAGAACTTAGATATAGGGGCAGATGTAATGAAGTTAGAAGGTGTTTCGTGTGTGGGTATAGATGAGTAGTTAAATCTATCTAGAAATAAATATTAAGATATGTTCATTAATATGTGGTATTTGCGCTGGTAAATACAGTCTGCATGTAGCCAAAAACATTATTCCAAAGAGAATTTACTGACTGTAATTTTGCAATACACACAATATATATTACAAATATTTGCCCTATACATTACACAACTCTGTAAATTGTAAATGGGAGGGTAACAGTGTGTGGTCAGATCACTGTACAATACGAGAGTCATTTATCTAATGTAGGGTAGATCTACTGTCACATTAATCACAGTAGTCAGTCTAAATATTTCAAATAATGAAAAATGTATGGTGTGCTTGCAGTGTAGTGTCCTGCTTCTCTAATGACACCTTCTTTCCCACAGGATAGACCAGGGGTGTCTTAAGAGAGGAGGGGGCCTGTGTGCAATCTTCATTTGGGCCCCCTCCTCTCTAGTCGGCAGGTCAGTGGAGCACCGAGCACTAGGAGACCCTAGCGCTGTACCACAGTCCAGTGTACATGTGCAGGTCTCTGGGAAAATGGTGTGGTGGCCATTTTTCTGGTGATTTTTTTTACTGCGCTTAATCAAAATTCAGGGAAAATGTCTGCCGTGCCATTTTCCCGGTGGTCTGTGCATTGCTGCTGCAACCATGCAGGGCTCCAGTGGGGTAAGTATTCAAGAAATGGGTGCAGGGACTGCAGTTTGGGAGTCCTCCTGGATCCAGAGGGTCCATATGCAGCGCACACCTTGCACCCATTACAGATACAACACTGGGATAGACAGAACTGGTGAGTCACTATGGGTTTGTAGGTCCCAAGAGAGGAGAGTTATTCCTCTCTAGTGGTGAAAGGGTGGATATAATTATTTCTATTATGGTTGAAGATGGAGATGTGGAGTAGTCTTTCAAGGTCCCTTTGTGCCTGCTCCTGACGCTAGTCACTGCTGGTTGTCTTGCCAACACTTATCATGAACAGGGATGTTCCCCTGGAAGGGCTGTAGTGTGTCTCTATGGAACACGGTTACTTCTTGGTTCCTAACGATCTTGTGATTCTGTCTGATCTTCCTGTGTTTGACCTTAGTATCTCCTCTAGCCAGGGAGATATAATTGCAGCAGAGCAAATAGGTTAAAAAGTGTCTGTAGGGTTTAGATCAGAGGTTCTCAAACGCAGTCCTGAAGGCACCCCAACAGTTCAGGTTTTAAGTATATCCATGCTTGGCCACAGGTGACTTAATTAGTACCACAGTCAATTTGATTTAATCATCTGTGCTGAGCCTTGGATATGTGCCTTGGGGTGTATTCAAACTGAAATCTAAATTGCAGTGTAAAAATAAAGCAGTCAGTATTTATCCTGCACATAAACAATATAACCCACCCAAATCTAACTCTCTCTGCACATGTTATATTTGCCTCACCTGCAGTGCACATGGTTTTGCCCAACTGCTAAAAAATTTCCTGCTGCGATCAACTTGGAATTACCCCCCTTGTCTTTATATAACTCCCAAAAAATAATGGAGAACAAAAATTTGAAGGATAAAATAGGGAAAAATAAAAAACCACTTCCTCCTAGTGCTGAAGCTGCTGCCACTAACCATGACATGTTATATCTGCCCCACCTGCAGTGCACATGGCTCTCTCCAGTTGCCAACTTTTTTGGTTTGCTAACTCTGAATAACCCCCATAGAGTACAGAGAATACAGGGAATTTATGAAGGTATCTGGAGATTCACTTACAAAATAAAATAAATTGTATACTACTCCTGTTATCTAAGTCTCGGCCTGATCAAAGGTGGACACAGCGACTATGGTGGTCATTCCGAGTTGATCGCAGCCAGCAACTTTTTGCTGCTGCTGCGATCAACTAGTACACACCTATGGGGAGTGTATTTTATCTTAGCAGGGCTGTGATCGCTTGTGCAGCCCTGCTAAGCTAAATAATTTTCAAGCAGAACAAGACCAGCCCTATACCTACTTACCCTGTGTGACGATCTCTGCGATGCTGGAGCTGGCTTTGACGTCAGACATCCGCCCCCCGTTCTCCTGGACACGTCTGCGTTTTCCTTACCACTCCCCGAAAACGGTCTCCAACAGTCCAGTTCCGCCCAGGTACGCCTTCTTTCTGTCAATCTTCTCTGCGGTCGTCTCTGCGACCGCTTCTATCGTAGGATGTGACGTAACCCGGCGACCCCCGTCACCGGGCAACATCGCGCACGCGCAATGTGGCCGCCGCGCATGCTCATACCGGACCCGTTTGCACCGCAGCGACAAACTGCTGCGTGCGAACGGGTCGGAATGACCCCCTATGTTTGCACAGTTGTGCTGTACATGTGTCACAGCTGCACTGGCGATTGATTAGTGATGGTGGATGCAGTTAGGATTTATTTGTAAAATGAGTGACAGGTAGTGGATGTTTGTGGAGGTAATGGGTGGTGGATTCAAAAAAGCAGGTACTTTGCGGCAATTTCAGAGGCGTGTCTGAGCCTGCAACTGTGAATTTGCATTCAGATGTAAAGCAGGGATGTGCAGTCAGAGGAGGCAGAGCCTCCCCTGTCATATTCTGATCTGATGATTAGTATACTACAAAGTAGATATATAATTAACACAGATTCTGTGTTATAACTACCGGTAACTTCTTTGTATTATTCTACTCGGATGGGAGGCAAGCAAGAGCGCTGCTCCCTCTCACCATTATAAACTGTATAAAGCAGGGGGTGGAGCCAAGGCCAGAGCTAGCCCTAATCAATATGATACCCTAGGCAAGATTTTGGCTGGTGCCCCCTAGCACCGCTGCTAGTTCCGCCTCTGACCCTGCACCCCTTTCCCATCACCATCACCCGTCAACCATAGCAGTCCTCATTTTGGTGCTTCTACCCCTATATTTTAAATAGGAACAGTGCACACATTCTACGTGCAAATGAACAAACGGAGTATCTGGCGCTCGTGCGTGTGGATATTCGGGTGCGTTTGGGCAGCAACTTGTTATTGGAGTACCTCTAGAAACTCCACATAAATAACAGTGATACAAAAAATTTCACAAGTGCGCCCGTTACAATTATATGGTTAATGACTGATAATTAATGCACTCTGAACAGGTGATGTTTTCTATTGTGGTGCTGACAATAAATAAACAATACCAATACACAGTAACTAATAAGAAAAAATGTGTGTATTTATTTTCTGCAGTGACAACGTCTGCTGTATGCAGAGAGGGGGGGGAATCCGGGAAGGGGATGGGAAAGAGTAATATTGTTGCTTTGGATACGGCATGATGGAGCAGCATCATCAAAACAATCACAATAAGCCAAGGACATTCATATCAGAGCCGCACACTAAAGAGTAAGAGGAGGAGGAAAGTACGTGGAGAGAGCCGATAATCATCGAGACCTCACTGCGGTCACGTGATCGGAACAACCCGGAAGTGAGGGAGGACGCCGGACGCAGCTGAAGCAGAGACATCGGAGGAGACCGCGGGCGGAGGGAAAGAAGACAGAGCAGCAGCGATCAGGTAAGGGACTCTGTAGGAGAGGAAAAGGCAAAGCGGATAGCCCTATAGGGCTAGAAGCAGTGTCCTTCTCTCTCTCCAAGACAAACAACTGATCCCCTGTCGTCCAGAGAACGCGGTGCGCTCACTAGAGCGACATCGGGGTAGATCAGGACATAAAGGGGACATGGTTTGTCCGGAGTCCTCATTACCTTGAGCACTAGCTCTGTCCCAGTCCCCGCACTGCAAGTGGTCACTCAGGGGTACCCCACGCCTCATCTACTGGACTCCATTCTTATCAATAAGACATTCTACTTATCATTATTGCTATTGGCTCTGGACTATCCACATTTCAATCAAGGACACTATCCACTACTTAGGTGAGACGCCACCTCTAGAAGTGGAGCACCAGCACACCCATCTGAGGGTGTTCCTATATACTTGATGGTTACTGCCGTATCCAAAGCAACAATATTACTCTTTCCCATCCCCTTCCCGGATCCCCCCCCCCCTCTCTGCATACAGCAGACGTTGTCACTGCAGAAAATAAATACACACATTTTTTCTTATTAGTTACTGTGTATTGGTATTGTTTATTTATTGTCAGCACCACAATAGAAAACATCACCTGTTCAGAGTGCATTAATTATCAGTCATTAACCATATAATTGTAACGGGCGCACTTGTGAAATTTTTGTATCACATTCTACGTGCAGCCCAAAAAGGGGCATGTTCTTTTGGGAAGAGGCATGGCCACACAATAGTACCCCCAATTCAAATTACGCCACACAGCAATGCAACTTTATTCACATTATATCATGCAATAGTGTCCCTTATTCACATTACATCACACAGTGGTACCACTTTATCTTATATACGTAACTCAAGGGCATAGCTACCATAGGTGCAGGCAGTGCTGCTGCTATGGGGCCCAGAGCTGAGAGGGGCCCAGTTACATGTGTTATATACATTTTTCGCCATTGGGTGGTACATAGGGGTCCTTTCAAACCTTTTCCTTGGGGCCTGCAATATATCTAGGTATGCCCCTTAACTTGCTCATTGTAGTGTGGTATAAAATGAACTGGAGGGCATTTTAATGTTATATAATATGAACCGGGGCACTGTAATGGGGCACAATATGAATGGGGAGCACTATATATCATAATGTGAATTGGGGGTACTGTGCGGCATAATGTGTACTGGTAGTTCTGAAATGTGACATGGGGTGAACTTAAGCACTACTGTGATTCATAAAAGAAACTAGGGCACTACTATGGGGCATAACATTAAATAAGGCGCTATTATGGCTCAGAAATGAACTAGGGCACTATTACAGTATAGGACATAAAATTAACAACTGCTGCAGAGAAGTGTCTCTAGAAGCATTGGGATGGGGACTCCTTCAAAATGTTGCTATGGGGCGTACAAAGTTCTGGCTACGCCCCTGACGTAACTCCTCACAATAGTGCCCCTTATTCACATAACATCACACTGAAATTATCTTTATTCACATTACACCACACCATATTACTCTTTATTCACATTAGACCACACAGTGGTGCCTTTCTTATACATTATGCCACACAGTAGAGCACCTTGTACACATAATGCCACACATTAGTAACGGCTTCATACACATAATACCACACAGTAATGCCCCTTAAGGGCCCTACACACTGGTCGATTGGCCGCCGAGGTGCCCGACGGCCGATACAGCCGATGGATGACTCTGCGGTGGGGGGGAGGGTGTGACGGGGGAGTGAAGTTTCTTCACTCCCCCCGTCACTGGGCCCCATAGCCCTGCATGCTAATATGGACAATATTGTCCATATTGGCTTGCTGGCTTAAACGAGCTGGCACCAAGGTTGAACGAGCACGGGGCCACGCATCATTCATTGTTGGGTCATACCCACTGAAACTAATGAACGATATCTCGTTCATTAATGAACGAGATCGTTCATATATTTCATTGTAATCGGTAAATCTGTAGGGCCCATTACACATGACACATTATTAATGTCCTTATAAACATAATGCACCTTACACATTATGCTAACCTTTATTAATCACATAATGACACACATAATGCCCTTACACATTTGCCGCACATTATAAATGCATTTTTTCTGCTGCGGGGTACACTGGGCTCCACAAGGATTGGACAATGGGGTGTAGAGTAGGATCTTGATCCGAGGCACCAACAGGTTCAAAGCTTTGACTGTTCCCAGAATGCACACCGCCTCCTATATCACCCCGCCTCCCAGCTCAGGAGCTCAGTTTTGTAAGTTGGTGCTGCAGTAAGCAGGCACTGAACAGAGGGGCTGCTTCAAGCAGCCCTAAGAAAAGCTTTTTATGAGGTAAAAAGTGAAGACTTCAAGGGCAGCAGCGGTGGTAAATGTCTTGTGACATTCACTGCTGCAGCTCCAGCTCTCCCCAGCGGCGCTGTACACTCCCGAGCCCTGGTTGCCGGGTACCTACAGCGGAGGCTCCGGTTTTCTTCACGTTAGACACACACAGCTGGGGCTCTCCAGGATCGCGTGGCCGCACTTCGGGAGGTGGTAAGTGGGTCCCGCTTGTGGGACCCGGTCTTTATCGCGATCCGGCGCGGTCAGTGGGAGGCGGGCCGCGCGCGCTGGCGGTGGACACTGTGGCAGTACAGGCGATCCCACTAGATCACCAGGGCATGGGCGCAGGTCAGGTTTTCTCTCTAAACCAATTCTTATATCGCCCACAGTACCCAGTGGTTTTGCCAGCAGAGGGGATAAGGCTTAGACCTGAAGCCCCTCCCCCAGCCCCAGGGCGCCATTTCTTGCAAATGTTCCTGCCCTGCAGCTGCATATCTGTCTTTTCCTCACTCCCTGTCAGTGTCTGCGGCGCCATTATCCCTCAGCTCACTGTACCTGGGACTGCTTGGGCAAATCCTCCTATGTAAAGCCGTCTGGTTGTAAGCGCTTTGCCTTTACATGACACTTAAGTATTCTACCTGCCTTTTTAGATAGTGATAGTTAAGAAAGAGTGCACTTAGTCAGGGTTTTATATAAAGATGAGCGGGTTCGGTTCCTCGGAATCCGAACCCCCCCGAACTTCAGCCTTTTTACACGGGTCCGAGGCAGACTCGGATCTTCCCGCCTTGCTCGGCTAACCCGAGCGCGCCCGAACGTCATCATCCCGCTGTCGGATTCTCGCGAGGCTCGTATTCTATCGCGAGACTCGGATTCTATATAAGGAGCCGCGCGTCGCCGCCATTTTCACACATGCATTGAGATTGATAGGGAGAGGACGTGGCTGGCGTCCTCTCCGTTTAGATAGAGAGTGAGACACTTGATTTACTAGTAATTTAATTTTAGTAATTTTGGGGAGCATTAGGAGTACTCAGAGAGTGCAGAGTTTTGCTGATAGTTATACTAGTGACCACCAGTTTTATTTATTATTTAAAATCCGTTCTCTGCCTGAAAAAAAATGATACACAGTCACATACCATATCTGTGCTCAGCCTCAGTGTGCTGCATGATAATATCATCTATGTATATCTGACTGTGCTGAGTGCTCACTGCTCACACAGCTTAATTGTGGGGGAGACTGGGGAGCAGTTATAGCAGGAGTACATAACAGTGCACACTTTTGCTGCCAGTGTGACTGACCAGTGACCACCAGTATATATTGTCTGCCTGAAAAAGTTAAACACTCGTGTGGTGTTTTTTTTTTTAATTCTATAAACGCATTCTGCTGACAGACAGTGTCCAGCAGGTCCGTCATTCATTATATTATAATATATACCTGCAGTAGTGATATATATATTTTTTTTATATCATTATCATCCAGTCTATACTAGCAGACGCAGTACGGTAGTCCACGGCTGTAGCTACCTCTGTGTCGGCAGTGCTCGTCCATAATTGTATACCTACCTGTGGTGGGTTTTTTTTTTCTATCTTCTTCATACTAGTAGTTTAGGAGTCTGCTGCTGACAGTGTCCAGCAGGTCCGTCATTATATAATATATACCTGTCCTGCAGTAGTGATATATATATTTTATATCATTATCATCCAGTCTATACTAGCAGACGCAGTATGGTAGTCCACGGCTGTAGCTACCTCTGTGTCGGCAGTGCTCGTCCATAATTGTATACCTACCTGTGGTGGTTTTTTTTTTTTCTATCTTCTTCATACTAGTAGTTTAGGAGTCTGCTGCTGACAGTGTCCAGCAGGTCCGTCATTATATAATATATACCTGTCCTGCAGTAGTGATATATATATATTTTTTATATCATTATCATCCAGTCTATACTAGCAGACGCAGTACGGTAGTCCACGGCTGTAGCTACCTCTGTGTCGGCAGTGCTCGTCCATAATTGTATACCTACCTGTGGTGGGTTTTTTTTTCTATCTTCTTCATACTAGTAGTTTAGGAGTCTGCTGCTGACAGTGTCCAGCAGGTCCGTCATTATATAATATATACCTGTCCTGCAGTAGTGATATATATATATTTTTTATATCATTATCATCCAGTCTATACTAGCAGACGCAGTACGGTAGTCCACGGCTGTAGCTACCTCTGTGTCGGCAGTGCTCGTCCATAATTGTATACCTACCTGTGGTGGGTTTTTTTTTTCTATCTTCTTCATACTAGTAGTTTAGGAGTCTGCTGCTGACAGTGTCCAGCAGGTCCGTCATTATATAATATATACCTGTCCTGCAGTAGTGATATATATATATTTTTTATATCATTATCATCCAGTCTATACTAGCAGACGCAGTACGGTAGTCCACGGCTGTAGCTACCTCTGTGTCGGCAGTGCTCGTCCATAATTGTATACCTACCTGTGGTGGGTTTTTTTTTTCTATCTTCTTCATACTAGTAGTTTAGGAGTCTGCTGCTGACAGTGTCCAGCAGGTCCGTCATTATATAATATATACCTGTCCTGCAGTAGTGATATATATATTTTTTTATATCATTATCATCCAGTCTATACTAGCAGACGCAGTACGGTAGTCCACGGCTGTAGCTACCTCTGTGTCGGCAGTGCTCGTCCATAATTGTATACCTACCTGTGGTGGGTTTTTTTTTCTATCTTCTTCATACTAGTAGTTTAGGAGTCTGCTGCTGACAGTGTCCAGCAGGTCCGTCATTATATAATATATACCTGTCCTGCAGTAGTGATATATATATATTTTTTATATCATTATCATCCAGTCTATACTAGCAGACGCAGTACGGTAGTCCACGGCTGTAGCTACCTCTGTGTCGGCAGTGCTCGTCCATAATTGTATACCTACCTGTGGTGGTTTTTTTTTCTATCTTCTTCATACTAGTAGTTTAGGAGTCTGCTGCTGACAGTGTCCAGCAGGTCCGTCATTATATAATATATACCTGTCCTGCAGTAGTGATATATATATTTTTTTTATATCATTATCATCCAGTCTATACTAGCAGACGCAGTACGGTAGTCCACGGCTGTAGCTACCTCTGTGTCGGCAGTGCTCGTCCATAATTGTATACCTACCTGTGGTGGGTTTTTTTTTCTATCTTCTTCATACTAGTAGTTTAGGAGTCTGCTGCTGACAGTGTCCAGCAGGTCCGTCATTATATAATATATACCTGTCCTGCAGTAGTGATATATATATATTTTTTATATCATTATCATCCAGTCTATACTAGCAGACGCAGTACGGTAGTCCACGGCTGTAGCTACCTCTGTGTCGGCAGTGCTCGTCCATAATTGTATACCTACCTGTGGTGGTTTTTTTTTTTCTATCTTCTTCATACTAGTAGTTTAGGAGTCTGCTGCTGACAGTGTCCAGCAGGTCCGTCATTATATAATATATACCTGTCCTGCAGTAGTGATATATATATTTTTTTTATATCATTATCATCCAGTCTATACTAGCAGACGCAGTACGGTAGTCCACGGCTGTAGCTACCTCTGTGTCGGCAGTCACTCGTCATCCATAAGTATACTAGTATCCATCCATCTCCATTGTTTACCTGAGGTGCCTTTTAGTTGTGCCTATTAAAATATGGAGAACAAAAATGTTGAGGTTCCAAAAATAGGGAAAGATCAAGATCGACTTCCACCTCGTGCTGAAGCTGCTGCCACTATGTCACAACTGAGGGCCTGAGCTGACAGGAGGCAGCCTCAGTTGTAGGGGCTGAGATGTACCGGAACCTGGGAGGTTGTATCAGACCCCTGGACATGTAAGTAACATGAATAATAACTGCCCGAAGGCGTGACCACGACAACTTGGATAAAAGTCAATGATGTTTATTATGACAACTCCGCAACACAGCAGCAGTAAAAGAAAACATAAAAGTCAGCAAAGAATAAATACAGTTCCTGGGTACTACAGGGTGGCAGGAACCACAGGGCACTGGTAGTGTGAGATAGTTCTTATAATCTTCTAGATGGAAAGTCCTTACCAGGCCCGACTGTAGCAATGGAGATAACCCAGGATTGTACCAGCTGGTGTTCCAGGAAAAGCTGGGTTGCTGAAGATAAAACGGCTGCTGTGGATACTGGCTGGAACCAGACTGTTGTTAGCACGGAGTGGATACTGGCTGGAACCAGTTAAATAATAAATGAAGCTTGAGAGCGATGCAATATAAATGAAATGTAGAACTGGAGAGCGGAGAAATAATAATACCGGTGGAGAGTGGTAAAGTGTAGAAAGGACACCGGCCCTTTAAGAGAAGCTGTACTCTGCTGGAAGCTGGGCTGGAAGCAGGTGATGTTGTAGCTGGAAACAGATGAATCCACAATGGATCGGAGAGTCAGGCTACACTGCAGGTGGAATGCTGGTGCGGGTCTCTATGGTGGAAGTCTTGAGACAGGAGCTGGAACCTGGAAGACAATCACAGGAGAGAGACAAACAGGAACTAGGTTTGACAACCAAAGCACTGACGCCTTCCTTGCTCAGGCACAGTGTATTTATACCTGCAGCAAGGAAGGGATTGGCTAGGCAATTATGCAGATATACAATACTGACAACAGATTGGAGGAAATGATCAGCTGACAGAATCCAAGATGGCTGCGCCCATGCAGACACTTGGAGGGAAGTTTGGTTTGTAATCCATGTGGTAATGAAAACAGTAATGGCGGCGCCGGCCACTGGAGACAGGAGACGCCAGGCTGACAAGTGCGCATCCAACCACGCGGACACAGCGGAGGCCGCGGCTGACGTAATCGCCACTCTGACACTCTGCATGCAGAAGCTCAGGGACGGCGGCGGAGGCCGCGGGAGACGCCATGCCAGATGTAATATGGCGTTACTGTGACAGCGTCTCAGAGAGACAGGAGAGGATGCAGGAATGTGAACATTAGGATAACAGATGGGATCCGGTCCTGGAGCGCTGAGCCAGCCTTAGGAGGCATCTGATGGGTAAGAAATGGCGTCCAGATACCCGGATCGTGACAGCACCCCCCCCTTTAGGAGTGGCCCCAGGACACTTCTTTGGCTTTTGAGGAAACTTGGAATGGAATCTCCGGACCAAGGCAGGAGCATGGACATCAGAAGCATTGGTCCATGAACGTTCCTCAGGGCCATAACCCTTCCAGTCAATAAGATATTGTAGTTGACCGTAACGGTGACGTGAGTCCAGGATCTTGGCTACTTCATACTCAACGCCTCGTTGAGTTTGGACTTTCGGAGTTGGAGGAAGTGAGGAATGAAACCGATTCAAGATCAGCGGTTTCAACAGGGAAACATGGAATGTCCTGGGTATTTTTAAGAAGGGAGGCAACTGAAGTCTGTAAGCAACAGGATTGATGACTTGTTCAATCTTGAAAGGACCGATATAGCGAGGTGCAAACTTCATACTGGGAACTCTTAACCTCAAATTCTTCGTGGATAACCATACCCGATCACCCACCTTGAGAGCAGGAACTGCTCGACGCTTCTTATCCGCAAACTTCTTGTACCTGAACGATGCCTTGAGCAGAGCTGATCGTACGCTCTTCCAGATATTGGCAAACTGATGCAAGGTGATATCCACTGCGGGAACAGAAGTTGCTGGAAGCGGTTGGAACTCAGGGACTTTAGGGTGGAATCCAAAGTTAGTGAAGAATGGTGTTGAAGCAGATGAAGAATGATACTGGTTGTTATGACAGAACTCGGCCCAGGGAAGTAATTAAACCCAGTCATCTTGAGAGGAGGACACATAGATGCGGAGGAAGGCCTCCAAGTCCTGATTCACCCTCTCGGATTGACCATTGGTCTGAGGATGGTAAGCCGTGGAAAACTTTAGCTTGACTTGGAGGACTTGACATAAACTTCGCCAGAATTTGGCTGTGAATTGAACTCCTCGATCTGAGATAATTTCTTCAGGAAGACCGTGGAGTCGGAAGATCTCTTGTATGAATACTTGAGCCAACTTGGGAGCTGACGGAAGACCGGTGAGAGGAATGAAGTGTGCCATCTTGGTGAACCGGTCAACTACCACCCAGATGGTATTGAACTTGTTGCACATGGGTAAATCTGTAATAAAATCCATCGACAAATGGGTCCAAGGTCGACGGGGAACAGATAGTGGAACCAGTTGCCCTGCAGGCGACTGGCGGGATACCTTATGTTGAGCACACTTTGGACAAGATGCAATAAACTCCAAGACGTCCTTTTTCAGAGTTGGCCACCAATAGGACCTAGAGATAAACTCCAGGGTTTTTTGGATACCTGTATGTCCGGCAAAACGGGAAGCATGGGCCCAATGCATGAGCTTCTTCCTTAGCATCGGTTTCACAAAACTTTTCCCTGATGGGGGCGTAGAGTCCATCCCTACCGTGGAGAATGCCAACGGATTTATAATAGGATGCTTGTCTGAAGACTCTGACTCATTTTCTTGCTCCCATGAGCGGGAAAGGGCATCGGCCTTGCGATTCTGAGAGCCCGGACAGAACTGGAGTTTAAAGTCGAACCTGGAAAAGAAAAGTGCCCATCTGGCCTGACGAGGGTTGAGACATTGTGCGCCTTTCAGATATAAAAGGTTCTTGTGGTCTGTAAGTATGGTGATTGAATGAGAAGCTCCCTCCAACAGATACCTCCACTCTTCTAGAGCGAGCTTGATGGCTAGCAACTCCTGGTCGCCAATGGCATAGTTGCGCTCAGCTGGGGAGAACTTCCGGGAGAAGAAACTGCAAGGGTGTAAATGGCCATCTTTAGCCCTCTGAGATAACACCGCTCCTACTCCAACGGAGGAGGCATCCACCTCTAAGATGAAAGGAGAGTCGATGTCAGGCTGTTTCAGAACAGGCGCAGAGATGAACCTTTGTTTTAAAAGATGAAATGCTTGCATGGCTTCTTCAGACCACTTGGACGGGTTAGCACCCTTCTTAGTGAAAGCAGTAATGGGCGCCACAATGGTGGAAAAGTCTCGTATAAACTTTCGGTAATAGTTGGCGAACCCCAAGAACCTCTGGACCCCTTTGAGGGTTAAGGGTATCGGCCAATTTTGGATTGCTTGTAGTTTCTCAGGATCCATCTCTAGTCCGGAACCGGACACAATGTACCCTAGAAACGGAATGGACTTGACTTCAAAGACGCATTTCTCTAATTTGCAATAGAGATGATTGACACGGAGACGGGACAGAACCTCTTTAACCCAAAAACGATGTTCCTCTAAATCGTTGGCAAAAATGAGGATATCGTCTAGATAGACCACGACATGACGGTATAGAATGTCTCTGAAGATCTCATTGACAAAATGCTGGAAGACAGCTGGAGCATTGCTCAATCCAAAGGGCATGACGAGGTACTCATAATGTCCATCACGGGTGTTAAAGGCGGTCTTCCACTCGTCACCCTCACGGATCCGGATGAGATTGTATGCACCTCTCAAGTCCAGCTTTGTAAAGATGGTAGCTCCGCTAACTCTGTCAAAGAGCTCAGTAATCAGGGGTAAAGGATAATGGTTCTTGATGGTAATGTCGTTCAAACCTCTGTAGTCGATGCACGGCCGCAGACCACCATCTTTCTTTTTTACAAAAAAGAAGCCTGCGCCGGCTGGGGAAGAAGAAGGTCGAATGAACCCCTTTGCTAGGTTCTCTTTAATGTATTCCTCCATAGAATGCGTCTCAGGCAGAGACAACGGATAAGTTCGGCCTCGAGGTGGAACCTTCCCTGGAACGAGATCAATCGGGCAGTCCCATTCTCTATGAGGAGGAAGGATATCAGCAGAAGCTTTACTGAACACATCCGTGAAATCTTGATATGGAGGAGGTGGAACATCAGACGACCTGGGGGAGGAAGAACAGACAGGCAATACTTTAAACAAACATGTCTCAGCACAGGAGGAACCCCATGCCAGGATTTGCGTAGTCGTCCAATCAATTGTAGGATTGTGAAGACGGAGCCATGGAAGGCCCAGGACCACAGGATGTGTGGCTCTTGGAATCACTAAAAAAGAAATAAATTCGGAATGAAGAACTCCCACTCTCAGACGAACTGGTAGAGTCCTTAGGGAAATAACTGCATCAAAAATCTTGCTGCCATCCACGGCAGTTAAGGAGATGGACGAAGGAAGTCTCTCGGTGGGTAGGGACCACCGTTTAACATAGGCTTCGGTAATAAAGTTCCCAGCTGCTCCGGAATCAAGGAGGGCAATGACGTTCCGATAACGTTGAGCAATTTGGAGCGACACTGGGAGATTACAATCATGAGGAGATGGAGAGGAGATCATTACTCCTAGCCGGCCCTCTCCTGGGCGAGCTAGGGTTTGGAGTTTTCCCGGACGTTCGGGACAGGCATTGATGGTGTGAGACGGAGCAGCACAGTAAAGACAAAGAGACTCAGAGAGACGTCTTCGGCGCTCAGCAGGAGTTAAACGGGAACGGCCAATTTGCATGGGCTCGTCTTTAGATGATGACAGTTGGCGAGGAGGAGGAGCAGAAGATTTTGGAGCAGATGATCTTCCACGCTCAGTTGCTCTCTCTCTGAAACGTAAATCAACTTTCGTGCAGAGTGAGATTAGCTCATCTAACTTAGATGGTAAGTCTCTGGTAGCTAACTCATCTTTAATACGCTCAGATAAGCCATGCCAGAATGCAGCATACAGGGCCTCGTCGTTCCATGCCAGTTCGGATGCCAGGATCTGGAACTGTATCAGATATTGTCCTACAGTACATGACCCCTGGCGTAAACGGAGAATCTCGGATGAAGCTGAGGTTACCCGGCCTGGCTCGTCGAAGATGCGCCTGAATGTTGAGACGAATGCAGTGTAAGAAGATAGCAGGGTGTCGGACCTCTCCCATAATGGTGATGCCCAATCAAGGGCTGAGCCACTGAGAAGAGAAATAATGTAGGCAATTTTTGTACGGTCACTGGGAAAATTGCCAGGTTGTAGCTCAAACTGAATCTCACACTGGTTGAGAAATCCCCTGCAGAATCTTGGAGATCCGTCAAATTTTGCTGGCGTTGGAAGATGAAGACGTGGAGCAGAAATGGGTAAGGTGGGTGGGGTTATAACTGGAGTCACTGTGGTTGACGCACCAGACGTGCCTGATCCACGGAGAGTTGTCTGAATCCCATCCAGCCGAGTAGAGAAATCCTGGAGACAGCGGATGATGTGGCCCTGTGCAGCCTCCTGATGTTCTAGTCGGGCTGCCAGTTCTCGCATCGGCCTGGCCGCTTGATCCTGGTCTCCGGCTGGATTCATTAGGTCAGTGCTTACTGTCACAACTGAGGGCCTGAGCTGACGGGAGGCAGCCTCAGTTGTAGGGGCTGAGATGTACCGGAACCTGGGAGGTTGTATCAGACCCCTGGACATGTAAGTAACATGAATAATAACTGCCCGAAGGCGTGACCACGACAACTTGGATAAAAGTCAATGATGTTTATTATGACAACTCCGCAACACAGCAGCAGTAAAAGAAAACATAAAAGTCAGCAAAGAATAAATACAGTTCCTGGGTACTACAGGGTGGCAGGAACCACAGGGCACTGGTAGTGTGAGATAGTTCTTATAATCTTCTAGATGGAAAGTCCTTACCAGGCCCGACTGTAGCAATGGAGATAACCCAGGATTGTACCAGCTGGTGTTCCAGGAAAAGCTGGGTTGCTGAAGATAAAACGGCTGCTGTGGATACTGGCTGGAACCAGACTGTTGTTAGCACGGAGTGGATACTTGCTGGAACCAGTTAAATATTAAATGAAGCTTGAGAGCGATGCAATATGAATGAAATGTAGAACTTGAGAGCGGAGAAATAATAATACCGGTGGAGAGTGGTAAAGTGTAGAAAGGACACCGGCCCTTTAAGAGAAGCTGTACTCTGCTGGAAGCTGGGCTGGAAGCAGGTGATGTTGTAGCTGGAAACAGATGAATCCACAATGGATCGGAGAGTCAGGCTACACCGCAGGTGGAATGCTGGTGCGGGTCTCTATGGTGGAAGTCTTGAGACAGGAGCTGGAACCTGGAAGACAATCACAGGAGAGAGACAAACAGGAACTAGGTTTGACAACCAAAGCACTGACGCCTTCCTTGCTCAGGCACAGTGTATTTATACCTGCAGCAAGGAAGGGATTGGCTAGGCAATTATGCAGATATACAATACTGACAACAGATTGGAGGAAATGATCAGCTGACAGAATCCAAGATGGCTGCGCCCATGCAGACACTTGGAGGGAAGTTTGGTTTGTAATCCATGTGGTAATGAAAACAGTAATGGCGGCGCCGGCCACTGGAGACAGGAGACGCCAGGCTGACAAGTGCGCATCCAACCACACGGACACAGCGGAGGCCGCGGCTGACGTAATCGCCACTCTGACACTCTGCATGCAGAAGCTCAGGGACGGCGGCGGAGGCCGCGGGAGACGCCATGCCAGATGTAATATGGCGTTACTGTGACAGCGTCTCAGAGAGACAGGAGAGGATGCAGGAATGTGAACATTAGGATAACAGATGGGATCCGGTCCTGGAGCGCTGAGCCAGCCTTAGGAGGCATCTGATGGGTAAGAAATGGCGTCCAGATACCCGGATCGTGACACACTAGTCATGGCCGAGACGATGAAATGCCATCAACATCGTCTGCCAAGGCCGATGCCCAATGTCATAGTACAGAGCATGTAAAATCCAAAACACCAAATATCAGTAAAAAAAGGACTCAAAAATCTAAAATAAAATCGTCGGAGGAGAAGCGTAAACTTGCCAATATGCCATTTACCACACGGAGTGGCAAGGAACGGCTGAGGCCCTGGCCTATGTTCATGGCTAGTGGTTCAGCTTCACATGAGGATGGAAGCACTCAGCCTCTCGCTAGAAAAATGAAAAGACTTAAGCTGGCAAAAGCACAGCAAAGAACTGTGCGTTCTTCGAAATCACAAATCCACAAGGAGAGTCCAATTGTGTCGGTTGCGATGCCTGACCTTCCCAACACTGGACGTGAAGAGCATGCGCCTTCCACCATTTGCAAGCCCCCTGCAAGTGCTGGAAGGAGCACCAGCAGTCCAGTTCCTGATAGTCAGATTGAAGATGTCAGTGTTGAAGTACACCAGGATGAGGAGGATATGGGTGTTGCTGGCACTGGGGAGGAAATTGACCAGGAGGATTCTGATGGTGAGGTGGTTTGTTTAAGTCAGGCACCCGGGGAGACACCTGTTGTCCGTGGGAGGAATATGACCATTGACATGCCTGGTGAAAATACCATAAAAATCAGCTCTTCGGTGTGGAAGTATTTCAACAGAAATGCGGACAACATTTGTCAAGCCGTGTGTTGCCTTTGTCAAGCTGTAATAAGTAGGGGTAAGGACGTTAACCACCTCGGAACATCCTCCCTTATACGTCACCTGCAGCGCATTCATCATAAGTCAGTGACAAGTTCAAAAACTTTGGGCGACAGCGGAAGCAGTCCACTGACCAGTAAATCCCTTCCTCTAGTAACCAAGCTCACGCAAACCACCCCACCAACTCCCTCAGTGTCAATTTCCTCCTTCCCCAGGAATGCCAATAGTCCTGCAGGCCATGTCACTGGCAATTCTGACGAGTCCTCTCCTGCCTGGGATTCCTCCGATGCATCCTTGCGTGTAACGCCTACTGCTGCTGGCGCTGCTGTTGTTGCTGCTGGGAGTCGATGGTCATCCCAGAGGGGAAGTCGTAAGACCACTTTTACTACTTCCACCAAGCAATTGACTGTCCAACAGTCCTTTGCGAGGAAGATGAAATATCACAGCAGTCATCCTGCTGCAAAGCGGATAACTGAGGCCTTGGCATCCTGGGCGGTGAGAAACGTGGTTCCGGTATCCATCATTACTGCAGAGCCAACTATAGACTTGTTTGAGGTACTGTGTCCCCGGTACCAAATACCATCTAGGTTCCATTTCTCTAGGCAGGCGATACCGAAAATATACACAGACCTCAGAAAAAGAGTCACCAGTGTCCTAAAAAATGCAGTTGTACCCAATGTCCACTTAACCATGACTGTGACAGCCCACTGGGTAGATGTATGGACTCCCGCCGCAAGAACAGCAGTGGCGGCACCAGTAGCAGCATCTCGCAAACGCCAACTCTTTCCTAGGCAGGCTACGCTTTGTATCACCGCTTTCCAGAATACGCACACAGCTAAAAACCTCTTACGGCAACTGAGGAAGATCATCGCAGAATGGCTTACCCCAATTGGACTCTCCTGTGGATTTGTGGCATTGGACAACGCCAGCAATATTGTGTGTGCATTAAATATGGGCAAATTCCAGCATGTCCCATGTTCTGCACATACCTTGAATTTGGTGGTGCAGAATTATTTAAAAAACGAGAGGGGCGTGCAAGAGATGCTGTCGGTGGCCAGAAGAATTGCGGGACACTTTCGGCGTACAGGCACCACGTACAGAAGACTGGAGCACCACCAAAAGCGCCTGAACCTGCCCTGCCATCATCTGAAGCAAGAAGTGGTAACGAGGTGGAATTCAACCCTCTATATGCTTCAGAGGTTGGAGGAGCAGCAAAAGGCCATTCAAGCCTATACAACTGAGCACGATATAGGAGGTGGAATGCACCTGTCTCAAGCGCAGTGGAGAATGATTTCAACGTTGTGCAAGGTTCTGCAACCTTTTGAACTTGCCACACGTGAAGTCAGTTCAGACACTGCCAGCCTGAGTCAGGTCATTCCCCTCATCAGGCTTTTGCAGAAGAAGCTGGACACATTGAAGGAGGAGCTAACACAGAGCGATTCCGCTAGGCATGTGGGACTTGTGGATGGAGCCCTTAATTCGCTTAACAAGGATTCACGGGTGGTCAATCTGTTGAAATCAGAGCACTACATTTTGGCCACCGTGCTCGATTCTAGATTTAAAACCTACCTTGGATCTCCCTTTCCGGCAGACACAAGTCTGCAGGGGTTCAAAGAACTGCTGGTGAGAAAATTGTCAAGTCAAGCGGAACGCGACCTGTCAACATCTCCTCCTTCACATTCTCCCGCAACTGGGGGTGCGAGGAAAAGGCTCAGAATTCCGAGCCCACCCGCTGGCGGTGATGCAGGGCAGTCTGGAGTGACTGCTGATGCTGACATCTGGTCCGGACTGAAGGACCTGCCAACGATTACGGACATGTCGTCTACTGTCACTGCATATGATTCTCTCCCCATTGAAAGAATGGTGGAGGATTATATGAGTGACCGCATCCAAGTAGGCACGTCAGAGAGTCCGTACGTATACTGGCAGGAAAAAGAGGCAATTTGGAGGTCCTTGCACAAACTGGCTTTATTCTACCTAAGTTGCCCTCCCACAAGTGTGTACTCCGAAAGAGTGTTTAGTGCCGCCGCTCTGTGGAGAAGATGATGTTCATTAAAATGAATTATAATCAATTCCTCCATGGAGACATTCACCAGCAGCAATTGCCTCCACAAAGTACACAGGGAGCTGTGATGGTGGATTCCAGTGGGGACGAATTGATAATCTGTGAGGAGGGGGATGTACACGGTGATGAATCGGAGGATGATGATGAGGTGGACATCTTGCCTCTGTAGAGCCAGTTTGTGCAAGGAGAGATTAATTGCTTCTTCTTTGGTGGGGGTCCAAACCAACCCGTCATTTCAGTCACAGTCGTGTGGCAGACCCTGTCACTGAAATGATGGGTTGGTTAAAGTGTGCATGTCCTGTTTATACAACATAAGGGTGGGTGGGAGGGCCCAAGGACAATTCCATCTTGCACCTCTTTTTTCTTTCATTTTTCTTTGCGTCATGTGCTGTTTGGGGAGTGTTTTTTGGAAGGGCCAGCCTGCGTGACACTGCAGTGCCACTCCTAGATGGGCCAGGTGTTTGTGTCGGCCACTAGGGTCGCTTAGCTTACTCACACAGCTACCTCAATGCGCCTCTTTTTTTCTTTGCGTCATGTGCTGTTTGGGGAGTGTTTTTTTGAAGGGCCATCCTGCGTGACACTGCAGTGCCACTCCTAGATGGGCCAGGTGTTTGTGTCGGCCACTAGGGTCGCTGAGCTTACTCACACAGCTACCTCATTGCGCCTCTTTTTTTCTTTGCGTCATGTGCTGTTTGGGGAGTGTTTTTTGGAAGGGCCATCCTGCCTGACACTGCAGTGCCACTCCTAGATGGGCCAGGTGTTTGTGTCGGCCACTAGGGTCGCTGAGCTTAGTCACACAGCTACCTCATTGCGCCTCTTTTTTTTCTTCTTTGCGTCATGTGCTGTTTGGGGAGTATTTTTTGGAAGGGCCATCCTCCTGACACTGCAGTGCCACTCCTAGATGGGCCAGGTGTTTGTGTCGGCCACTTGGGTCGCTGAGCTTAGTCACACAGCTACCTCATTGCGCCTCTTTTTTTCTTTGCGTCATGTGCTGTTTGGGGAGTGTTTTTTGGAAGGTCCATCCTGCGTGACACTGCAGTGCCACTCCTAGATGGGCCAGGTGTTTGTGTCGGCCATTTGGGTCGCTGAGCTTAGTCATCCAGCGTCCTCGGTGCAAATTTTAGGACTAAAAATAATATTGTGAGGTGTGAGGTGTTCAGAATAGACTGAAAATGAGTGGAAATTATGGTTATTGAGGTTAATAATACTTTGGGATCAAAATGACCCCCAAATTCTATGATTTAAGCTGTTTTTTAGGGTTTTTTTTAAAAAACACCCGAATCCAAAACACACCCGAATCCGACAAAAAAAATTTGGTGAGGTTTTTCCAAAACGCGTTCGAACCCAAAACACGGCCGCGGAACCGAACCCAAAACCAAAACACAAAACCCGAAAAATTTCTGGTGCACATCTCTAGTTTTATAGTACAATTACCCTGTGATATACATCCAGTTCTTACTGTGTACTGTTATATCTATTGTTATATAGCTGAGTAAACTAGTCCAGTGCAGTATTATTGTCAGTATTAGCCTCTGCATTGTACAAACTGTGACTTTCTGTGTGTGCATTTGATAGCTGAGTGGTGTCCATTTCGTGTCTTTCACTCAACCTGCTATCCCTATATTCTATAACCTGAGGGGGCTTGGTGCGTCAGGTGTTATCTAATATAGGATTTTCACAAAGATATACTGTATTACGTATTTTTCTCTGTGATTTAGTCACCATATCTCTCCTTTATCTCTGCTAGTGCTGACTACACTGTGCAGGGTTTAGAGGTATAATGCTGCTGATAATTGTACTGTGTTAACCTCATACTGCAAGTTATATCATGTCTGCTTCTGAGGGTAACGGTTCTGGGGCTGAACACACTGCTGGTGTTGCTGAAGCCACAGGCACATATGGGGAGAATATAGCAGCTGTGGGCTCTGGTTCTGGGGGCTCCTTGCCCCCCAGTGGGACTGTGGCAACGGAGGCACATACTGACCCACCGTGGGCCGCTTTTTCCACGCTTCTGCATACGCTAGTTCATAAACTAACTCCCCCTGTGGGACCCTCAATGCCGGTACAACCATATGTGGTCCCTGTAGCTAACCCGCCATGGGCGGACGATTTATCTGCTCAATTAAAGAAGTTGAACCAGTCCTTGACTACTAAAAAGTCTGACCAACGCTCGCCTAAGTCCAAGAGGTGCTCTAAGCGAGCGCTTATCTCCTCACAATCCACTGCTGTCACTGACACCTCGTCTGATGAAGACGGCACATATACTGATCCCTCAGGTTCTGACTCAGATACGGCTGATGGGGAGGGTAGTTGACATGTGGATGTTCCTGATCTTGTGGAGGCTATTAAGTTAATTCTGCAGATTACGGATGATCCCGAGCCATCAGTCCCTCCTAAGAAACCAGATAGGTTCAGCGTCAGAAGGTGGTTAAGCAAGTTTTAGCTCACTCTGACCACCTAGTGGATATACGTCAGGAACCCTGGGAAAACCCAGGTACGAAGTTTGTGCTTCAAAAGAAGATGCTGGCTCGCTATCCCCTCGCGCCAGAGCTGTCTAAAAATTGGGAAACGCCTCCTCCAGTGGACTCACATGTGGCTAGGATGGTGGTTTCCTCAGCTCTACCTGTCACTACCGTCACGTCTCTAAAAGAGCCTACGGATAAACGTGTGGAGGGTTGTCTGAAAGCGATTTCCACCCTCATGGGTGCTGTACAAAGGCCCACTATTGCAGCTACATGGGCTGCAGAGGCTATTGAAGCATGGGCCTTGTAGGCCCTACACACTTGGCGATATTCTGAAAGATATGAACGATCTCGTTCATAAATGAACGAGAACTCGTTCATATCTTTCAGTGTGGAGACTTAAGCGATGAACGATGCGCGTCCCCGCGCTCGTTCATCGCTGGTCTCCCGTCGGCTGTGCATGCAGGCCAATATGGACGATCTCGTCCATATTTGCCTGCACTTCAATGCAGCCGGGTGACGGGGGGAGTGAAGAAACTTCACTCCCCCCGTCACTGCCCCCCCGCCGCCGGGTCGCTCGTCGGCCGTATCGGCCGTCGGGCACCTCGGCGGCACATCGCCAAGTGAGTAGGGCCCCTTGGAGTTAGAAGCTGAAATCTCTTCTGACCATGCTAGACAATGCTTGTCATATATTGTCACAGCTTCTCGATATATTAAAGAGGCGGCTTCTGATGCCGGTATCCTAGCAGCCAAGGCCTCTACTACGTCAGTCCTTGCTCGCCGGATATTGTGGCTGAGATCCTGGTCTGTGGATCTGGACTCTAGAAAAACCCTGGAGGTACTTCCTTTCAAGGGAGATATTCTGTTTGGGGAGGACTTAAAAATAAGATTGTGGCTGACTTCGCTACTGCCAAAACTGCCTGTCTGCCTAATACCGCTCCTTCTGTGTCGAAGGCTAAAGGTACGTCCTTTCGCCCCTTTCGTCCTTCAGGTAAAGCAAAAGGTCAGGCGTACCATAAGCAGGCCCGCACTTCCAAGCCTGGTAAGCCGAAGCCCAAAAGAGCCTGGGCTGCCCATCAGCCAGCTGCCAAGACCGATAAGCCTGCTGCATGACGGGGCGGGCCTCCCCCTGGGGGATCCCAGGGTGGGGGGCCGGCTTCTAGGGTATATCCAGGAATGGTTGAAGACCACTTCAGATGCCTGGGTACGGGAAGTCGTCACTCGAGGTTACGCCATAGCCTTCAAAAACCGACCCCCTCATCGATTTTGCCAGACAGACGTACCTTTGGACCAGACAAAGGCAAAAACTCTAAACTCGGTGGTACAGACCCTCCTGGATACAGGAGTCGTCGTACAGGTGCCTCTTGCTCAGAGGGGCCGGGGGTACTATTCTCCGCTGTTTCTAGTCCAGAAACCGAATGGGTCCTCCCGGCCCATTCTCAACCTCAAGGCATTGAACAGGTTTGTGAAGGTTTCCAAGTTCCGTATGGAAACCCTTCGCTCTATAGTTCTGGCCTTGGAACCTGGGGACTACATGGTCTCCCTGGACATACAGGATGCTTACCTGCATATTCCTATAGCAGTGTCACATCAACAATACCTGAGGTTCGCTATTGGCAACCTACATTACCAGTTACGGGCGTTACCTTTTGGTTTAATAACGGCTCCGCGAGTCTTCACCAAAGTTATGGCGGTGATGACGGTGGTACTCCGCCGTCAAGGGGTCAGGATACTACAGTATCTGGATGACTTGTTAATCCTGGCAAATTCCCCAGATCTTCTCCTGCGTCATATGGATATGACAGTCCGGTTTCTACAAGCCCACAGGTGGCTCGTCAACTGGAAGAAATCCTCCCTGGTCCCTGCTTAGAGCATGGTGCACCTGGGAGCGTTGTTGGACACTCACAACCAGAGGTTGTTCTTATCTCAGGAAAAAGTCCTGAAGATTCAGGACAGGATTCGTTGCTTCCTTTCTCGTCCGCAAGTGTCGATACATTCGGCAATGCAGGTGCTGGGCCTAATGGTATCAGCATTCGACATGGTGGAGTATGCTCAATTCCATTCTCGCCCCCTCCAGAGGCTGATTCTTGCCAAGTGGGACGGCCTGCCTCACCGGATCAGATTTCAAATGATCTTCTTGACTCCGGAGGTCCATCTGTCGCTTCACTGGTGGCTCCGGGACCAACAATTGTGCAGGGGTCATCCCTTCTGGATATTCAACTGGATCCTGTTGATGACAGATGCCAGTCTAAGAGGTTGGGGCGCAGTGCTGGAGCAACATTCCCTTCAGGGGCAGTGGACCAAGGAGGAATCTCTCCTCTCGATCAACATTCTGGAATTGCGGGCGGTCTTCAATGCGTTGAACCTGGCCCAGCATTTAATTCAGAACCGTCCTGTTCAAGTACAGTCGGACAACGCCACCACAGTGGCTTACATAAATCATCAAGGCGGCACTTGAAGCCGTTTGGCAATGAAGGAAGTCTCACGGATTCTACGTTGGACGGAACGCCATCTACCTGCTATATTGGCAATATTCATCCCGGGAGTCCTGAATTGGGAAGCGGACTTTCTCAGTCGTCAGGACGTGCATGCCGGCGAGTGGGGCCTCCATCCAGAAGTGTTTCAACTCCTCGTGGAAAATTGGGGTATTCCAGACGTGTATCTGATGGCGTCTCGACACAATCACAAGGTTCCGGTCTTCAGAGTAAAGACAAGGGATCCTCAAGCAGCATTCGTGGATGTGCCGGCGGTACCGTGGAGGTTTTGGCTGCCGTATGTGTTCCCTCCAGTGTCACTCCTGCCCAGGGTAATTCGGAAGTTCAAGCAAGAAAAAGGAAATCTGCTTCTCATAGCTCCAGCGTGGCCCAGACGGCACTGGTTCTCAGACCTGCAGAGCCTATCGTCAGAGCGTCCAATTCTACTTTTACAACGCCCAGACCTCCTCGTTCAGGGCCCCTGTGTCTACCAGGTCTACCACGTCTTTGACGGCGTGGCTCTTGAAGCTTCCGTCTTAAGGGCTAAGGGTTTTTCTGAGAGGTCATTAAAACTATGTTGCGGGCCTGGAAACCGGCTTCTGCTTGGATTTACCATAGGGTCTGACATTCCTACTTTTTTGGTGCGCATCTAACAATTATGACGCTTCCAAGTTTAGTACAGCCAAGCTTTTGGCTTTTCTGCAGCATGGACTAGAGTTGGGCCTGCGTCTGGCCTCCCTAAACGTTCATATTTCTGCCTTGCCGGTGTGGTTTCAGAGAAAAATTGCGACTTTGCCTGATGTTCATACTTTCACTCAGGGTGTGTTGCGTATCCAACCTCCCTATGTCCCGCCTGTGGCTCCTTAGGACCTGTCGGTGGTTTTGGAAGCGTTGCAAGAGCCTCCGTTTGAACCCCTTGGTTCAGCTGACCTTAAGTGGCTTTCCCTTAAGGTGGTGTTTTTGCTGGCTATTGCCTCTGCTAGAAGAGTGTCGGATCTGGGTGCCTTGTCTTGTAGTTCCTCATATCTGATTTTTCACCATGATCGGGCGGTTCTTAGGACTCGTCCCGGATATTTACCTAAGGTGGTTTCTTCGTTTCACCTTAATCAGGAGATTGTGGTTCCGGCCTTTGTCTCTCCTGATTTGTCTCCCAAAGAGCGGTCTTTGGATATGGTACGGACTCTCCGTATCTATGTGAATAGAACTGCTTCTATCCGAAAATCTGATTTTCTCTTTGTTTTGTTTGGATTTCACAGACGTGGCTGGCCTGCTCACAAGCAGACCCTGGCCAGATGGATTAGAATGGTGATTGCACATGCTTATGTGAAGGTTGGTCTCTCTGCTCCTGTTCACATTAAGGCCCATTCTAATCGGTCTGTTGGACCTTCTTGGGCGGCCCAACGTGGGGGGAAATTTACTAAAATTTAAATTTTTCAGAATGAGCTTAAAGTACAAACACGAATGACATCGAATGTGTAAAAGTGCAACTTTTTGAATGGATTACGACTCATTTACTAAGCTGTCGTATTTGTAATTTTCGTGTTTTCCGATGTTGATGTCATTCGTGTTTTTCAAAGGTAGAATGCGGCCGATTTTGTTGAATTGCGGCCGTGTTATGTGTTTTTTTTACCGACTGCGTCATTTTTCGGTTACGGCAGTGTTTATCCGTTCCCGGCCGCGTTTTTTTTCTAAGTTTCGTTTTTGTCACTCATCCGTGATTGGTTTGTTTCGTGATGGAGGAGTGTCTGTGCTCATTACTATAAATCCGCCCCAAACCGGCCGCACCTCGTGGGTTTAGTTAGTGGAGAGGTGAGAGGAAGGTGTGTTAGGAGTTGGTGAGTTGTTTGGAGTTTTTGGCGGTTTGGAGGAGGTTATTTGCGATTGTTGAGTGCTGTACTGTGTGTGTAAGTAGTCTAGTGATGTGCACCGGAAATTTTTCGGGTTTTGTGATTTGGTTTTGGGTTCGGTTCCGCGGCCGTGTTTTGGGTTCGGACGCGTTTTGGCAAAACCTCACCGAAATTTTTTTGTCGGATTCGGGTGTGTTTTGGATTCAGGTGTTTTTTTAAAAAAACCCTAAAAAACAGCTTAAATCATAGAATTTGGGGGTCATTTTGATCCCATAGTATTATTAACCTCAATAACCATAATTTCCACTCATTTTCAGTCTATTCTGAACACCTCACATCTCACAATATTATTTTTAGTCCTAAAATTTGCACGGAGGTCGCTGGATGGCTAAGCTAAGTGACCCAAGTGGCCGACACAAACACCTGGCCCATCTAGGAGTGGCACTGCAGTGTCAGACAGGATGGCCATTCAAAAAAATTGTCCCCAAACAGCACATGATGCAAAGAAAAAAAGAGGCGCAATGAGGTAGCTGTGTGACTAAGATAAGCGACCCAAGTGGCCGACACAAACATCTGGCCCATCTAGGAGTGGCACTGCAGTGTCACGCAGGATGGACCTTCAAAAAAATACTCCCCAAACAGCACATGACGCAAAGAAAAAAAGAGGCGCAATGAGGTAGCTGTGTGACTAAGCTAAGCGACCCTAGTGGCCGACACAAACACCTGGCCCATCTAGGAGTGGCACTGCAGTGTCACGCAGGATGGCCCTTCAAAAAAATACTCCCCAAACAGCACATGATGCAAAGAAAAAAAGAGGCGCAATGAGGTAGCTGTGTGACTAAGATAAGCGACCCAAGTGGCCGACACAAACATCTGGCCCATCTAGGAGTGGCACTGCAGTGTCACGCAGGATGGCCCTTCAAAAAAATACTCCCCAAACAGCACATGACGCAAAGAAAAAAAGAGGCGCAATGAGGTAGCTGTGTGACTAAGCTAAGCGACCCTAGTGGCCGACACAAACACCTGGCCCATCTAGGAGTGGCACTGCAGTGTCACGCAGGATGGCCCTTCAAAAAAATACTCCCCAAACAGCACATGATGCAAAGAAAAATGAAAGAAAAAAGAGGAAGGTCAGGCATCGCAACCGACACAATTGGACTCTCCTTGGGGATTTGTGATTTTGAAGAACGCACAGTTCTTTGCTGTGCTTTTGCCAGCTTAAGTCTTTTCTTTTTTCTAGCGAGAGGATGAGTGCTTCCATCCTCATGTGAAGCTGAACCACTAGCCATGAACATAGGCCAGGGCCTCAGCCGTTCCTTGCCACTCCGTGTCGTAAATGGCATATTGGCAAGTTTACGCTTCTCCTCAGACGCTTTTAATTTTGATTTTTGGGTCATTTTACTTATCTTTTGTGTTTTGGATTTTACATGATCTGTACTATGACATTGGGCATCGGCCTTGGCAGACGACGTTGATGGCATTTCATCGTCTCGGCCATGACTAGTGGCAGCAGCTTCAGCACGAGGTGGAAGTGGATCTTGATCTTTCCCTATTTTTTTAACCTCCACATTTTTGTTCTCCATATTTTAATGCGCACAACTAAAAGGCACCACAGGTATACAATGTAGATGGATGGATAGTATACTTATGGACGACGAGTGACGACACAGAGGTAGGTACAGCAGTGGCCTACCGTACTGCTATATACAGTATAATAAATGGACCTGGTGGACACTGTCAGCAAACTGCTAAACTAGTATAAAGAAAAAAAGCCACCACAGGTATACAATGTAGATGGATGGATAGTATACTTATGGACGAGTGACTGACGACACAGAGGTAGGTACAGCAGTGGCCTACCGTACTGCTATATACAGTATAATGGACCTGGTGGACACTGTCAGCAGACTGCTAAACTAGTACTACTAGTATAAAAAAAAAGCCACCACAGGTATACAATGTAGATGGATGGATAGTATACTTATGGACGAGTGACTGACGACACAGAGGTGGGTACAGCAGTGGCCTACCGTACTGCTATATACAGTATAATGGACCTGGTGGACACTGTCAGCATACTGCTAAACTAGTACTACTAGTATAAAGAAAAAAAGCCACCACAGGTATACAATGTAGATGGATGGATGGATAGTATACTTATTATTATTAATGGATGACGAGTGACTGACGACACAGAGGTAGGTACAGCAGTGGCCTACCGTACTGCTATATACAGTATAATGGACCTGGTGGACACTGTCAGCAGACTGCTAAACTAGTACTACTAGTATAAAAAAAAAAGCCACCACAGGTATACAATGTAGATGGATGGTAGTATACTTATGGACGACGAGTGACGACACAGAGGTAGGTACAGCAGTGGCCTACCGTACTGCTATATACAGTATAATGGACCTGGTGGACACTGTCAGCAGACTGCTAAACTAATACTACTAGTATAAAAAAAAAAGCCACCACAGGTATACAATGTAGATGGATGGTAGTATACTTATGGACGACGAGTGACGACACAGAGGTAGGTACAGCAGTGGCCTACCGTACTGCTATATACAGTATAATGGACCTGGTGGACACTGTCAGCAGACTGCTAAACTAGTACTACTAGTATAAAAAAAAGCCACCACAGGTATACAATGTAGATGGATGGATAGTATACTTATTATTATTAATGGATGACGAGTGACTGACGACACAGAGGTAGGTACAGCAGTGGCCTACCGTACTGCTATATACAGTATAATGGACCTGGTGGACACTGTCAGCAGACTGCTAAACTAGTACTACTAGTATAAAAAAAAAGTCACCACAGGTATACAATGTAGATGGATGGATAGTATACTTATGGATGACGAGTGACGACACAGAGGTAGGTACAGCAGTGGCCTACCGTACTGCTATATACAGTATAATGGACTTGGTGGACACTGTCAGCAGACTGCTAAACTAGTACTACTAGTATAAAGAAAAAAAGCCACCACAGGTATACAATGTAGATGGATGGATAGTATACTTATGGACGACGAGTGACGACACAGAGGTAGGTACAGCAGTGTCCTACCATACTGCTATATACAGTATAATAAATGGACCTGGTGGACACTGTCAGCAAACTGCTAAACTAGTATAAAGAAAAAAAGCCACCACAGGTATACAATGTAGATGGATGGATAGTATACTTATTATTATTAATGGATGACGAGTGACTGACGACACAGAGGTAGGTACAGCAGTGGCCTACTGTACTGCTATATACAGTATAATGGACCTGGTGGACACTGTCAGCAGACTGCTAAACTAGTATAAAAAAAAGCCACCACAGGAGTGTTTTTCAGGCAGACAAATGTATACTGGTGGTCACTGTCAGCAAAACTGTGCACTGTATTCCTGCTATAGCTGCTCCCCAGTCCCCACAATTAAGCAGTGTGAGCACTCAGCACAGATATATCATGCAGCACACTGAGCACAGATATGGTATGGAGCGTTTTTTTCAGGCAGAGAACGGATGAAAAAAAACTGGTGGTCACTATCAGCAAAACTCTGCACTCTACTCCGAGTCCTAACAGCTGCTCCCCAATCCTCCCCACAATTAGTAATAAAACAAGCAATCAACTGTCTCTTCTACAATTATAAACGGAGAGGACGCCAGCCACGTCCTCTCCCTATCAATCTCAATGCACGTGTGAAAATGGCGGCGACGCGCGGCTGCTTATATATAATTCGAATCTCGCGAGAACCTGACAGCGGGATGATGACATTCGGGTGCGCTCGGGTTAGCCGAGCAAGGCGGGAGGATCCGAGTCTGCTCGGACCCGTGTAAAAAAAGGTAAAGCTCGGGTGGGTTCGGTTTCTCGGAAACCGAACCCGCTCATCACTAAAGTAGTCTTGTCATACTTGTTGTGTAGTTTTTTAAAGTCTGTCTAGTTTTTTGTCTTGGTTTTTTTTTTAACGTCTATTGTCATTGTTTGTGAGTGAGTGAGTGAGTGAGTGAGCGTGTGTGTGTGTGTGTGTGTTTGGTGTGTGGTGTGTAGTGGTAGTGGAGGAGTGTATTTACTGTTTTTTTTTCTCAGTGTTATTTGTTGTTTGTCCTGATTATGTCCCAGTCAGAGGTGAGTGAGAGGGAGGAGGTAAGTGAGAGGGAGGAGGTGAGTGAGAGGGAGGAGGTGAGTGAGGTGGAGGAGGTGAGTGAGGTGGAGGTGAGTGAGAGGGAGGAGGTTAGTGAGGCAGAGGAGGAGGGTGAGGTTGCTGCTGCGGCTTCCAGTGATAGTGAGAGTGATGCTGATGGCGCTCCGCAGCCACGCACCACTACGAAAACAGGCAAAAATGTAAAATTTAGTCACGCAGAAAATGTGGCATTGGTGAATGAATTAATGCGTCATCATCGGCACCTGTTTGGCCCTCAGGCCTCCAAGGTGACATCTCGCAGAAAGGCTGTGCTGTGGGGTCAAGTAGTTTCGGCAGTGAACTGCGAGGGTGTGGTGAGGCGGACTGAGGACACTTGCCGAAAGCGATTTTATGACATAAAGCGCAGGGTAAAGGCAAAGATGGCCAAGGAGGCAAAGTCAGCCCGACAAACTGGGGGTGGCCATCCTTTCATTGCCACATATGCTGAGTGGGAGGAGCCCGTGCGTCGCATTATTCCACACGAAGTTGTCCGTGCCACTTATGTCAGAGATTCTGATCGGCCCAGGCAGGATTGTGAGTATTGTTTTGTTTTTTCTTATCAGTGTAATTGTTTTAAAAATGTGTTTTAATGTGGGCAAAACTGTTTATAGTGTTTGGCATATTTGTTGCATTGAGGATGTGTTGTTTTAATGTGGTTGTGTGTGAGAGATCTGTATTATGACATATGAATTGGTTTTTTTTTTTGTTTTTTTTTGGGGGGGATTTTCACCATCATTTACGTGATGTAAAAGGAACGATTATGTGTGCCATATGGGGCTCAGACCATACTGTATTTTTTGCAATTTGTATGTTCCCAGTTTGATAGTTTAATGTTTAAAACTATTAATATTGGCTTAAGTTGTCTGGTACAAATTGTTGAAGTAGTGAAGTGATGTGTGTAAAACGTGTTCCTAGTTGTAACCATTACCTTTATCCATTTATGTTGAATGTGCTTAGCATGGTTTTTTGTTTTCAGTATCAGATGGTATATTTGCAAATGGAGATCCTCTTCCAGATAGAGAACCCAGCGGTTAAACCACAAGAGCAGGTGGCTGGGAGCAAAGGACTGCAATAACAGAACTGACCACCAGGCGGCCACAACAGAACCAGGATACCAGCGGTTAACCTGGGAGCACAGAGCTTGAGCACCTTATATCAGCAAGTAACTTGAAGCACTGGCACCATGACTAAGCACCAACCCCTTTTTATAAGGGAAGACTGCAACGGATTGGCTGGATGCAGAGGACACATGTGGAACCAGCACACAGCCACTGCCTAAGGCCTCAGCCTCCCAGAGGTCGCACTCCAGCAACAGAACACTTGGAAACAGACACCTCCGGCTGCCATGCTCCGCTCCCCTGGACCCGGCCCCTGGCCTCCAGACACCCAGCAGCCGCACCAGAGCACCTAGCTGCCACAGCTCCTATCCGCTGCAGCCATACCAGCTGGCTAACAGGAAGGCCGCAGGGACCAGAACCGGAGGTAAGACTCAGGATGCTGACACTCAGGTGATCATTGATGAGAGCGATGGTGTGTGTTTGTACACAACTGGCAGATTAGAGGTGCCCGTCAGTGGGTGTCTCTGTGCACAAAGCAGTGGCTGCAGCATTAGCATATGTACGCAGGCTGCTACATGTGCCCACCTCTGAATCAGGACCTCTGTGTGGTTAAAATGACAGCAAGGAAGATATGCGTAAAAAACAAAAACAAATAAAGTTTATGAGACAACAGAGGAATAACCAGAGCTGAGGGGGAGGGGATGAGACGCTGCTAATGACTAAGTTATTAAATGGCCCAATGCCAGTAGTCATTAAGACAGCTTCATTACTTCCCAATGTGTTACTCTACAAACATGGTGACATGCTCTATTTTGAAGAGTGATAATAATGTATAAATCCCAATCTCCCACTGAAGCAATAGGGATAAACTTGCTGCAGATCAGTATAGTAAAGGGAAGACCGATCTGTCTATTATAAGAAAAAAGTGCTTTTATCAAAAGAAGGCGCCAGCATTGAAACCATCTAGATTCACCAACAGCATAGTAGGTGGTCTGCAGAACTCATGTGAATATCATAAGGCCATTAAAGTCATTTGTTCTCTGTATTAACTTCAGTATGCTACATTATGGAAAACTTGATTAACGAATATGAGTATTAAAAGAAAGCCCTTATTACAACCATTTCGTGTTATGAATATGCTGTACTTAATATACTAATGATAACTAGTTTATTAAATAATAAATACACTTTTAATTTGTTTGATCTACTGTATGGAGCTAGTTGTTCTTTTCTTACAGACTTGCTGTCTGCAACAAAGTATCTCCTACATGTAAGGATGTGGCTCCCCCTAAAGGTGGAAAGTGAATGCAACAGATGAAAGGTGCTTAGCCAAACTGTAAGCGGATACTGATAGGGTCAGATTCTATTAGTCCCATGCAGGGGCGTCGGAATGAGGGGGGCAAGGGGGCAGCTCGCCCCCCGCAAAAATGAGAGAGGCGCCTATTAACTGAAGTAGAGGAGCGGAAATACCGCTGCTGCACTTTACAGCTGACGTGCGTGCAGCAGCAGCAGCACCTCCTCCTGATTCCTCATCTGACTGTGTGGTCCCGGACTCCTCCATGGCGCCACCTCCTCCCTCGTAATGGCTCCACCCCCTCCTCCATAGTGGCTCCGCCCCCTCCCGCAGTGGCTCTACTTCCTCCTCCCAGCCTGGAAACCCCCCCTGCAGAAACGGAGGATGTAGCAGGTGGGATATATCAAGCCTGACCCGGCCTGCTCTGCCCCTACCCTGCTTGCCCTGGCCGGCTCCCGGTGAAAGTGCCGCGATTTTCGGTTATTTAGGGGGCGGGGCCTAATGCCGTGAAGTGCCCGCCCCCATAAAATACCTCTGCTCTGTTGTACTTTGGAAGTGTGTCTCCGGCTGGCTTAATCTCTCCCTCTCCCCCTCTCTCCCTCTCTCTCTCTCCCCCCTGTCTTTACACTGTCTACCTCCAGGCCCGGTGAGAGGGAGGGGGCAACTATATCAGGCCCCAGGGGCGTATCTACCTATTGGCCAGGATGGCACTCTCCAGGGGTGCCAGCTGTGGAGGGGCGCCGCCTGGCGGTGCCACCCACAGCCAGGGGGTAGATTCACTGTGTCCCCAGACCCCCACCCACAGGGATGCCCGGCAACGACCACAGAAGGCAGTAGCGTCAACCACTATTCTTGTCTCCGGCACCGCTCCGCAGTCCGCACTACAATCAAGTAATTCTGCAAAACTACAGCTCCCAGCAGCCCATTGCTGCTGGGAGCTGTAGTTTTGCAGAATTACTTGATTGTAGTGCGGACTGCGGAGTGGTGCCGGAGACAAGAACAGTGGTTGCCGCTGCTGCCTTCTGTGGTCGTTGCCGGGATGCCTGGTTGGTCCCTCCTTTGCCGGCTCCGAGGTCCCCTCAGTGGCTACTCATCACCCCAATGCTAGGCCGGCAACCGCAATTTGAGATGCACAGTGACGCGGCCGCCTGCTGTCCCGCAAGGCTCCGGGAGTCGGAAGTCTTGCGCAATACGGAGGACTGAAGTACCGCGCCGGAATACTGTTAAGCATGCCACCCTGGATGAAGAACCAAGCCACCTGGGTTATGCGCTTGCTCCTCCACCACCACGCTGCACTACCAACACAGGATTTGTGTATGCTTGGTGATGCATGCAGCTGCTGAGGGAATGCGGCGGATGGTGCTCAAAGCCAGGGAAAGGAGCAGCAGGCGACTCCCAGGAGCAGGTAACCCGAGGGTAGAGCTCGGACTGTGCATGTGTGTGTGGGGAGAAACTGGTGGCAGGTGGGGTCTGGGTCACTATTATACCCGGGATACAGAAAAGATGCACTGAGGAGAGGGCCACTAGAGAGTTAACAAGGGACTAGTGGCACTACATTGCTAAGCATGTCTTCTGTGTGACAGACATCTGGGTACCTGCCCTGTAGACACTGTACTGTTCTCACAGGTAACCACACTATAAAATAGGGTTAGTTTCCTGCTTTGTCTGCTAGTGTGTTATTACATACCTGTAGGAGATAAGTACGAGATCCAGGCGGTCAGGAGCCCGACAGCCGGGATTCCAGCGGCGAGCGCAGCGTGTCCCCTCACGGGCTCGCTGTGTTTGCCACGCTTCGGGCCCGATGGCGATCTTTGGTCGCCACAGGTTTCTATTCCCCTCCAGGTGGTTGAGTGAACCACCATTCAAGAGGTGTAACCAGCCGGCCGCCAGAACTCCGACCGACGGTATTTCAGGTGGTGTCGGGATTCCGGCGTCGGGATCCTGACCGCCGGGATCCCGGCAGGCGGTCAATTGACTGCCTCCCACCTGTAGCTTTAGATGAATTGGAGATATATATTGAATACTATAACCGTGAGTAGTATAATTGTGTTTGGGTTCAGTATGTAATGCTGAGAGACGGGATGCTGATGGTCAGAATACCGACATCGGCATGCCGTCCATTAAAATCCCGACAGCCCAGTAGTTAGCACCCTAAACTACCCCTGTCCCCTACCCTAACCCTCCCCGCTTGGTACCTAACCCGAATCCCCCCTCCCCGGTACCTAACCCTAACCTTTCCTGTCCCTACACCCTAACCCCTCTTCTCCTGTCTAAAGCTAACCTCCCTAATTGGGGTTACTATTGTGTGGTCATGCCCTTTTTTTGGCACACTGGACTTCCATATTTTAAATATGGGGTGGGGGTGCCAGTCCTTTACTTTGCCAGGGGTGCTCGGACCCCTAGATACACCCTTGCCAGGCCCCACAGTTCAGAGGGGCCCTGAGGAATAGGGGAACAAAAAACGGGGGCCCGAGTGCTTAGTCCTACTTTTTTAATTAAGCCAATTAAGTTTAACAAAAAAAAAAATGTAGTTGCGCCTCACCGGCCATTTCTTCCCCGTTACATTGTCACCTGGTCTGGTCCTGCTCCAGCCCTTCCATGCTGTTTCTACGCCACGCAGCAGATCATCCCTGAGCCCAGCAGGAAAATCACCTCCTGACATGACAGCAGTGTGTGTTGATGCTACCTGCATGAGAGGGCACATCACGTCAGGACACTTGCTGGCCACAGCAGCTCGCCCAGCGGCAATGCCGAGACTGGACAGTTTAAATCCATCGCACAAGAGCGATCTGTCTGCTTTCCCGCCACCCTCCCACCACAATTACAGAGATGGGGAGAAGAACAGGAGGAATCCATCCTCCTGCACCAAGGTATAGCCTCAAAGTCACGCTGCCCTGAGACATGACTGACAGCATTCAGCCCACACGCAGCAAGCTGACAGCAGTGACCTTCCCCTACCACTACCACTTCACTAAACGACTTGTCCATGTCTGCTCAACCTCTCGTACCCCCACCCTTTTTGCTCTGTGTGTGGTCTTATGCTGATTGTTACACACAATGTCATCTAGTGCTCGAAGTGGGCCGGTATACACTGGTATGGCATACCGCCACATCAAGCACTGACTGAGACCACCGCCGTCGCAGTATTTAAAATTCAGCGCTATTGAATCAGCCACGACCGGCAGCCAATCAGCCGCGGCCGCTCCTGATTGTCTGCCGGTCCGTGGCAGATTTGATTTAGCCCTCTGTCTGTTTCGCACTCATGACCACAGCCTCCTACTCGGCACCGCCACCTCCCACAGCACAGCCTCCTCCGCACAGCCGCCCACAGCCTCCGCACCACCGACCACAGCCAGCTCTGCACCGCTGCTGACCACAACATCCTCATCCTCCACGCCGCAAATCATAGCCTCCTCCACACCGCCGCTGCTAATTAGGTAATTTTACACTGCTGCCTTTCTCCCTTCTGTATGTCATTGCTGTCCCTCTCTCTGTCACTCTCCATGTCCCTATGTCCCTGCTGTCTCTCTCCCTATCCCTGTGTCCCTGCTGTCAATCACCCTGTCCCTATGTTCCTGCTGCCAATCTCCCTGTCCCTGCTGTCACTCTCCCTGTCCCTATGCCCCTGCTGTCACTCTCCCTGTCCCTATGTTCCTGCTGTCACTCTCCCTGTCCCTATGCCCCTGCTGTCACTCTCCCTGTCCCTATGTTCCTGCTGTCAATCTCCCTGTCCCTAGGTCACTCTCTCTGTCCCTAAATTGCAGCTCATACTGTGTGGCATAATGTGCATTTTGGCTCATTCCGTGTGAATTTTGGTTCATACTGTGTGGAAAAATGTGAAATTTGTCTCATTCCATGAGGCATAATGTGAATTTTGGCTCATTCCGTGTGAATTTTGTCTCATTCCATGTAGCATAATGTGAATTTTGGCTCATTCTGTGTGAATTTTGGCTCATTCCATGTGGCATAATGTGAATTTTGGCTCATTCCATGTGGCATAATGTGTAAGGAGCACCAGTACTAGATAGTATAAGGGGTTCTACTATTGTGGTGAATAATGTGTATAAGGGGTATATGGTGTGGTACACTACACTTAGGGCATGCCCCCTTTTCAGGAGTGCGCGCGCTTAATAACAGCCTTCACTTTTCCATACCCACACTTCAAAATTTCCACTTCGACCACTGGTGTCATAAAGATTTAGTGCAGCTGCAGTTCTATCTTGCCCTGCTGGAAAATGTAGTGCACATAAATTCTATCAGCGGAGACCAACTCTTAGGGGCCCATTTATCATGTATCGCATGTTGAATGCGACCTGGGAGGGATCTTACCTCCCTGAATGTATAATGCAGCATACCTGCGATGTGTTGTGGTGTCTGCCGGGACATCTGCGCATGCACGGTCCGCTTAGACCACACATGCACAGAGGTTGCTTCGGGGGAGGGTTCCAGAGCCAGCAATACGATGTGTAGCCCATAGGCTACAATGGGCTGAATTGCAGTAGCTGCTGGGAATAATATTGGGAATGCTTTGCATTCCGGATATTGGTAAACCAGGCAGCATCGCATTCCCCATAGAAACCTGTAAGGGATGCTTGTGCGGGCGACAATGGAGGGATCGCAGCAGGTATCACTGATAACTGCTGAGATCCCGCCTTCATACATTCAGTAGATCCCTAATATTTGCGAGTAACCCCCGAAAACGTGTGTATATATGTGTGTGTGTGTGTATATATATATATATATATATATATATATATATATATATATATATGTAGCCGTAAATATACTTTGATAGATGGGCCCTTTAACCCCATGCTACACATGGCCATGGACAACTTCCTAACAGATTTATATTTATTAAGTAAGCTAGCCCCTCTCCCCTAACCCCTAACCCTCCCTTTCCGCAGCCTAACCCTAAACTTCCCCTTAGTGCCTAACCCTTACCTCCCCCCGGTTTTACCTAATCCTAACCCCGTGTCCCCACAGTCTAACCCTTCACCCTTAGTGCCTAAACCTAACCGCCTCCCCCGGTGGTGCCTGACTCCATATAGTGTGTATGTGTGTATATATATATATATATATATATATATCCAATGTTTACATATGTGATTGTGACGGTTGTATACTCTGGTCTGGAAGAAGGTCCGGCTAGGACCGAAACGTCGACCAACCATGCATTAATTTTGATGTGAAACTTGATAAACGCCTTTTTGCATTTCAACTACAGTCTGGTGAGTGCCTTCTTTAAACATTGGATATACTATGGGACCTTGTGGAAACAAGTTTCTCTAGAATTTTGGACACCCCAGCAGACAACTTTGTATTTTCAGTGAGTGCCACTTCACCTATTTTGATATATATATATATATATATATATATATATATATATATATACACACACACACACACACACACACACACACACACACACACACACACACACACACACACTATATATATATTTGCGCAAGTGTATTGAGGGGGTTGGTGGGGGCCTCAGAGATATCCATTTACCGGGCCCCCAGATTTATGCTTACAGCCCTGCTCCCTCACTCCCTTCCTTGCTCTCTCTCTCTCTCATGCTGTGTATATCTCTTTCCCTGGCACTGTCTCTCTCTCCCTGGCACTGTCTGTCTCTCTCCCCCTCTCTTTGACACTATCTCTTTCTCCCTCTCTCTCACCCTGACACCATTTCTCTCTTCCCCTGACATTGTCTTTATCTCTCTCTGACACTGTCTCTCCCTCACCCCCTGACACTCACTCTCTCTCTCCCTGAATCTCTATCTTTACCTGACATGCTACCTCTCATCTTTCTCTCTTTCCCTGACCTCCCTCTCTTTCTTGCTTCTCTCTCTCCCCCTGATACTTGCTTTGTCTCTCTCTCTCTCTCCTGCTTCCCTAAGGGGTATTGTAGTGACAACGGTGGGGGTAGGGGGGCCCTTTCAAGATTTTTCTACCACAAAGTTCTACTTACGCCCCTGCCTCACACCATCCTGCATCAGCCGCCTTGTAATTTCCTATCCTCCCATCCATCCCCCCCCAACCTCCCCCACTCACCCAATGGCCACCAAATTTTTGCCGGACCACTGCCCACGGCCTGGGAGCCCACAAGCGCCCCTGCAGAACCGCTGCCTAGCCGAAGAAACAATAGAGCCTCCTCCTGGAGACCTCCATGTAATTGCTCTCCCGGGCATCTCACTTTCTGCTGCTGCTGATATACCCCCCCCTCTCTCTCTGTCTTCATGTTGCTCTACATGTATCTCTCTCTCTCTCCATGTGTCTTTCTCCAGGTCTCTCTCTCCATCTTCTTATCTCTTTCCATGTGTGTCTCTCTCCATCTCTCTCACCATTTTTGTTATGAGGTATAACACAGAGGGGGCGACATTGAGAGATTTAGGGGCGCCAAACTGAAATTATATCTTGCCCCCCCCCACCAAAAAATGTTCTGACACCCCTGGTCCCATGTGATATGTTTCTGTGCACACTTCTGGGTATTACATTGGGTAAAACATTGTTTATGTTGTGCTCACACCTCTATGTGGGACAGACAAGAATAAGCTTTTTACTACCCCAACATCCACTGCAGTGTCTGACAGAACCTTAGTGATTTCTGCCCAATAGAGTTCTAGTCTAAGGGGTCTATGTACTAAGGGCTTACTTCACTATGGATCGCTATTGAGGCTCTCAAAACTGCTCCTGCTAAAAATTGCATGTGAAGAACCACCCAGGAAGCATAAAAGACGCCCACCAATGCAATCGCAAATCTGCGTATGTATTAGCAGAACTGCAATCCATACACAACAACCGAGTACCATCAACAGCTACTGCTGACCCATGCTTACTCAGAATAATGCAATTGCAGTTAGTTGCACTGGGGGCCATGTTTGGCAGTGATTGCAGATGATGCCAGATACACGCCCCGAAAACAGCCATGACACTCCTGCGTCTCCCAACCACTCTCCACAAATGCCATGTTACCACCCACGAATGGTCACTTCCTGTCAATCAAATTGCAATCGCTTTTTACTTAGGTAGCAATGCAGAGCAATCGCATTTTGACTTCGTGCAAGCGCAATGTGTTCACAGCGCATGCACAGTCTGCCAATAATCGCTCAGTGCATGCGTTCTTACATTTGCAAATTATATTAGTGAATCAGGCCCTTAGGGGTCTATTTACTAAGCCCTGGATGGAGATAAAGTGGACAGAGATAAAGTACCAGCCAATCAGCTCACAACTGTCATTTTTGAAGCACAGCCTGTACCATGGCAGTTAGGAGCTGATTGGCTGGTGCGTTATCTCTGTCTACTTTATCGCCATTCAAGGCTTAGTGAATATACCCCAGTTTGTTATATTACTGTATTATCTGTTATAATTTATATACTCTATTTTGGCTGCATACAATTCATCCACTCGGAATTGTGTAAGGTGTATTATATTAATTAGACTTATGGGGCGTAATGTTGGCCATGGATAGAGTTAAAGTGGATGGAGATAAAGTACCAGCCAACCAGTTCCTGTTCTTTTTCAAATACAGGGGTAAATGTAAGAACATTCGGTATGGGGGAGAAGCGGTATAAGTGCACGTTATGTGTGCTATACCACTTCTTCCCCATGTATGATGGTTGCAGAGTGCGCACACTGACAGGGGCGCTATGCACCCCTGTCCATATCGGCGCTGCTGTCTATAAGAGAGCAGGCCGATATGCGCGGGTAATGTATGAACAGTCAGCATCGCTGACCATTCCAACACCTGCAGCTGTCGATTCCGACAACTGCAGCTGGCGATGCCCATAGACCACAGCAGGGACAGAGCTGTCACTGGCTGTGGCCGGCACTGGCTCTGGAGTGCGCAGGGGATCTCGCGTGAGTAGCGCGATTCCGCGCATGTGCACAGGAGCCGCCCAGTACAGGGAGACACAGCGCTTTAGCACTGAGCTGAAGCTCTATGCGCTCGGGGGACAATGCTGGAGGGGGAGTGAAAGCAGTCAAGATGTTAGTACATCTTGTCGATGTCCCTTCCTGCTTTGCCTCGGTAATGAGGCAAAGCAGGGAGTGTTATAGCAGCGAGATCCGTGCCACTATAATACATTTACCCCACAGCCTGTAACATGGCAGTTAGGAGCTGATTGGCTGGTACTTTATCTCCATAAAGTTTATCTCTCTCCAAGGCCTAGTATATAAACCCCTTTGTTACATTTCTTAAGAAGATCAGAATATTTCTGTCTCGTTAGAACATTGTCTCTGTGGTGTACTTTCTCGTTATATTACACAGTATTACAAATTGGCTTAATCATTTAGTCATTTAAAATTCCCATTGTAACATCCAATTTTATAGTACTGTTATTGCATTGCTATGTTGTTGTGTTGTACTTGGTCCACTGAGCTAGTCTCTCACGCACTTCGGTGATAATTACATCAATCTATAATCCGAAAACATCTGTAGAATATTTTGTGCTTTATATGTAAAAAAATAAATAAATCAATTCATTTTGTGTTGCTTTAACTATAGTTGTTAATGTTCCCTGGTTGTCCACGTGTTGAGGCAGCTGTCATAGGGGCTGAACATTGAGCCTATCCTGTCACAAGGAATGACTAAAATTACTGATGCATGAGGCATAAAGTGATGTGTTCTGCTTCTATTACATGAAAAGCATAATGTGTAAGGCAGTAACAACAAGACTGCTGACCGAGGGACTTCGGTATGGGACATACTGTTCTTTACCAGCAATAGGGCTGCATCAATGAGCAACAATTGAACAATTATGAGAGCTGTTCTGGTATTTAAATAAATGAAAGGGAGTAGAGATTGTTCTCATCTATAACCGATCATAGATAATAAAGTAACTATTACTACTGAGAGTGATCAAGAAAAAGAAGGCCTGTAAATAACATTGAGTCCTATTGTCATTGCTTGTAATCAGTGCACTCTGATGCCTGATTTTCTAATCAGCGTAAGTGTTCTTTAGAAAAGCTTGTGTATTTTAATAATAAATGGATGCATTGTGTCTTCCTAACGTCAGTTCTTTTAATAAATTGCTAAGCTGTAGTCTGGGGATGTGGAAATATATGTACATGTAAAGATAACTGGACAAAGGGCTAGTATAAACGAAACCTATTCTGATAAGCCTAAGGTATGCCTCAATGGTCAGTGCTGGGTCCCGTCATTGTCATAATGCAACTGGTCTAGGAAGGGGCTCTTTTGCGCTCACCCCACTGCCTGCATGCCGGCAGTCGGGGTCCTGGCGCCGCTATGCTGGGCGCCAGGATCCCAAGTGCCAGCATACAGTAGTACAACCTGGAGTCACGCCCCTTGCTGTGCAATGCCATAATCTCAGCATTGTACAGCAGGGGCATGGCCACGATGATGCAATTGCTCGTGTGTGTGTGTGTGTGTGTGTGTGTGTGTGTGTGTGTGTGTGTGTGTGTGTGTCATGGGGGTTTACCATTTACATTTTAATTTTATTTGTACACCTTATCCTATGCTGAGCACAAGCTCTATAATAGGTGCAGAAGAATAGAAATGCATTATACAGTATGTGTGATTTAACCATATATCTTTTTTAATGAACATTATGGTTTTCTGTACTATTTTCCTGGTTTCCTGAGTGCCGTCACAGAGAGGCTTTACTTTGCACAACAAGGGAAGTAATTGTTGTGGGCAGAAGGCCAGACATGATAGATACATTTGTGGCGACGCTTCATGTTGCACTGCACCAGTCTGCAACAATATTGTGCATGGAGTCCAAAGCGGGTGCTAGGAACAATTTTTAGTCCCAGTCTGGCCCTGAAGTAATGGTAACATTACCATTACCATTACCATAACATTACCATTACCAATACCATTACCATAATATTACCATTACCATAACATTACCATTACCATAACATTACCAATGCCATTACCATAATATTACCATTACCATAACATTACCATTACCATAACATTACCATAACATTACCATTACCATAACATTACCATTACAATTACCATAACATTACCATTACAATTACCATAACATTACCATTACCATTACCATAACATTACCATTACCATTACCATAACATTACCATTACCATAACATTACCATTACCATAACATTACCATAACATTACCATTACCATAACATTACCATTACAATTACCATAACATTACCATTACCATAATATTACCATTACCATTACATGGCAACATTCGTGCACCCTGTACATATAACGGGATACAGCTGATATGTAAGAAGGAAGCAGATACAGGTTAGCAGTAAACACTCAGTTACGAGTTGTAGCACTCGGTGTCAGGCAGTTACGGCAAGAGCTAATAAAAACCTGATATATACAGTGACGTAGTTGCAGGAGAAAAAAAATAGCTTTTGTGTGACTCCCTTGTGAGAATAAATTTTAATATGGGATACAGGCTACAGGCTAGCTTTGGGTATCTGTAGAAGATGTAACAGAACTTGATTTAACTTTTATGTACCTTACCAGGGGTGCCAGCAGCTCTGCCTCGCCCCAGTAATGGGTGGGGTGTGGCTAACACAGGGAAGTGTGGCCTGATCCCCATCCTTAGAAAATAGGGGGGCGCTGGTCTCAGACCCAGTGGACAGTGGAGGTGGGGGGCATATGCAGTTGCTCCCCCCACACTCCACATAGGGAGAGAGAGAACTGGCTGCTTCTGCAGCTGCCTCTCTCCCCAGCCCAGCACACAGCAGCGTGAGTCTTGTACAGGGCTGGGGAGCGAAGCTGCTGTAGCAGCAGTAAGTCCTCTCTCTCCCTTCCCGAAGTGTCACTGTCTGCAAAGGGGAAGGCAGGGGCTGCAGGACACGGGCCCTCACAGGCCTCGACCCAGGTAAGGGGTACCCCTCCCTTCTCTGTGCCACGGTTCCTTACTAGCAAAAGCAAAGGAGAGATTCAATTATAATGAAAGGCCTTCCAAACTGAGGTTTATGCTGGGTGGGTAAAGAAGACTTATACCCCGTTTAGACCGCCAGCTTTGAACATGGGTTATTGCACATGAGCGCGCATAAACCGTGTTGCTGTGCGGACTGAAAGGGACCATTTAGAATAATCCAGGAACGGCCCCATATTCTTTCCAACTTGGGTAGCTTGCAGGGTTGCACACGTGTTCAACCCGGCTTGCTGTGCTGTGTGAAGAGGAAGCCGGGTTGCATTGACCTGTTTCCCATTCACTCTGTGTTGATGGTTGGCGCTTGGAGATCATGTGATCTCTAAGTGTGCCCACCACCGCATCACCGCTGACATCACCAACCTGGCAATATACCGGGTAAGAAGCAGCGGAGGCGAGGGGCCTGAGGCGGATCGCAGCTCCCTCCTGACCCGCCTCAGGAGGTCTAAAAGAGGTATCGGGTGTATATTTACTTTCGATCTTAATCAATTTTGTGTTTCCAGGGCAAAAACACATTTACTGACAAATATTTTTTTAAATACATTTTTAAATATCAGTAAATATGTGGTTAAGCCCTGGAAACACATAAATTTAGAACCATTTCCATACATTTGAAAGTGGTAAAAATCAATGCAAAACAACCTTTAGTAAATATACCCCTAATGTCTCCAAACAGTGCCCTGTAATGAGGAGTTGAGAGCAGGTAGCTGGGGCATGGATGTGCCATACCGGTGGATTAACTACATCACAGTGGGCCTGGCAATGCCCCAAGTCAGACCTTTTTCCAGGTTTGTATGCAGTGGGGCAGCTGGTTTATGCAGTGGAATACCTCATAACACCTGCTCAGGATGGCGGGACAATATTCTGAAATTTCACCTGAAATTGGAATGGAATGGCTGAGAGGTATGCAATGCTTTCAATCCCAGCATTGGCAAGAGTGTCTATGAGAGTAGTGGCACGCACTGCGGAAGGAGCTGAACAATCAGTAGCTCAATTTGAAAAAGTATTTGATGCCTTTCATACAAGAATAGTTATAATGAGCAAGTGAAGCAGTTGGGATGTTTGATCCAGGGAATTAACTTGATTGTCATGTTGTGATGTATGTGTCAGGAAGTCATGTGTCTCATCCCCACCATGAGGATACAGTGACAGTTTTTTCTTGTGCCTTTATTTAGATTTCCACCTTGTCATTACATGAAAATTTTATTGGAGGTTGGATTTGATTGACTTGTGTCTTTTATCAGCCTCACTAATGATGTATGTTATGTACATTATAAAGAGGATTACACTGGGAAACAAAACAGGCTGCATTTGTGTGTAAGTGATGTATGCAATTTAAGCTATTCCTTATAGTTGCCTGGAGATTGCCTTGTTACATGAATTGTACTATATAAAGGGCACCCGAATACAAAACGTTTGTAAAAAAAAATCATTTTATAAATACACAATAAATGTATGAGAGAACAATTAAAATCAGATCTATATGTTTTTAGCGACTTGCACTCAGAAGCTACATGAATTACCGTCGTCAGTCGTCAGGGTGTCTGTGCATTAGTCATGTGAGTAAGATGCATATTGTGTCTAAAAGTCTCTGGCGCAAAGTCTATGGTGTGCTAAGCGGGGATATTTGGCACAATTCAAGGATAGGTCTCTGTTGACATATCTGCACAGTGTGCTTTATAAAGACTTCTTATGGATGTCAATGAATGTGACAGTCTATATTTGGACCCTAACAAAGGTGATTTAATGTTATAGTCAGTGGCTCTCAAACTTTCTTGAATTGTAGCACCCAAGAATCTAAGAATTATTTTCATGGCATGGGAGAAAAAGGAAGTGAAACAGATAGAATGGAAGGGGGGTGGTCTATGTACTAAGACTTGGAGAGAGATAAAATGGGCAGAGATAAAGTACCAGCCAATCAGCTCCTGACTGTCATTTTTCAAACACAGCCTGCTACATGGCAGTTAGGAGCTGAGTGACTGGTACTTTAGCTCCATCCAGTTTATCTCTCTCCAAGGATTAGTACATAGACCCCCCCCCCCTTCCATTCTATGTACTAATCCTTGGAGAGAGATAAACTGGATGGAGCTAAAGTACCAGTCACTCAGCTCCTAACTGCCATGTAGCAGGCTGTGTTTGAAAAATGACAGTCAGGAGCTGATTGGCTGGTACTTTATCTCTGCCCATTTTATCTCTCTCCAAGTCTTAGTACATAGACCAATTAGTCACAAATGAGGAAATAGAGAGGCCTATATACTGTAGCTTGACAGAGAGACAGCTACACATACTGTTAATAGAGACAGGTTGGAAACAAAGAGACTAATGTAAAGATTCTGACAGACATGTAGAGAGGCAGAGGCGTAACTAAGGGGGGTCGAGCAGGGCACGTGCCCTAGGCGCCGTTGCAGGCCCAGCAGAGGGGGGCGCTGCTGGCCAGGGCATCATGCCCGCCCCCGTTATTGCCGCCTGTTACCATAGCGCTGCTGTCGCACGTTACCATTGCACTATGCAGCTCCCTGCCTCCATCCTATGTGTGCTGCTGCTGGGAGCCGGGAGCGTGACCGCAGAGAAAGCGTCATGCTCCCGGAGCTGTACAGGCAAGCGGGCTCGGCTCCTCTTCACTTCACGGGGATAGGCAGAGAGAAAGGGAGATTGACGGGGATAGGCAGAGTTGCGCAGCGGCTGATCCAGGAGTCCCGCGTCTCCTCCTCCCGCTTATCTTATATCCCCCCCATGGCTGCCTAATGTTTTGCTGGGCTGCGGGGAGAAGCCTTTGAGAGCACTGCAAATACCAGATCGCCCAGCTTGTGACACCACGGTGCTGCCTTCCGGCCTGAAGGTACTGTGTCTGTATGTGTAAATGCTCTTCAGAGCACCTCTCCTCATTGTGCTGCTGCTGAAATCTCTCTCCCCATTGCCTCTCTCCCTTGCACTCTCTCCTCCATATGCCTCTTTCTCCTCATGCCCCTCTCTTCCAAGCCCCTCTCCTCTATCCCTCCTAATGCCCCTTCTCTCTTCATGCCTCCTTTCTCTCTGTATGCCTCTCTCTCTCCATGCCCCCTTGCTATCGCCCCCATGCCCCCACTCTAGAATACAGTGTCCTAGAATGTGAATTTCGGTTCATACCGTGTCCTAGAATGTGAATTTTGGTTCATATCGTGTGCTAGAATGTGAATTTCGGCTCAGTCAGTGTGCTATAAACGTGAATTTCGGCGTATTCAGTGTGCTATAATGTGAATTTCGGCTCATACCGTGTGCTAGAATGTGAATTTCGGCTCATTCAGTGTACTATAATGTGAATTTCAGCTCATTCAGTGTGCTAGAATGTGAATTTCGGCTCATTCAGTGTGCTAGAATGTGAATTTCGGCTTATACCGTGTGCTAAAATTTGAAAGGGACACCAGTACTAGAGAGTATAAGGGGTATTACTACACTGAAGGACATGCCTCCTGTTTTGTGGCCACGCCCACTTTTCAGGAACGCATGATTTCACCCTACACTTTTCCCTACCCCCCTTCAAAAATTACACCTATTTGTGCAGGAGATGATGATGGTAAGGTGCATGTGGAATTGAAAAGAATGTTCCCAGTATGACATGAAACAGCTGGCGTGTCATGTTGACACATTCCATTTTCAGTGTCCACGCCACCCTTCTGGTGTGTGGCCATGGCCATTGTTTTCAGTGTGCGCTGGTGGCGTGTGCACATACTTTCCGTTGTAGGTTTTTTTTTTTTTTGGGGGGGGGGGGGGTGACATTATTGATCTTGCCCTGGGCTCCAAATTCCCTAGTTACGCCTCTGCAGAGAGGGCACACTTGCTGACATTTATAATCTCCTCTCCGGGAGATGCCCGAAAGGAGAAGCAGGAGGGTGGTGATGAGGGTGGGGCTGAGCTAATTGTGTCATTAGGCCCCGCCACCCGAGAAACGTCCGCGATTGCACTGTATTTGCATAGAGGCAGAGCCAAAATGACGCGATTAGCATATAATCACGTCATTAGACTCAATCCCCTCTGCCGGGTCCGCCTTATTTTTCCCATTCTGACAGAGCCGGCCCTAACCAGTATGATGCCCTAGGCAAGATTTTGGTTGGTGCCCCCTAGCACAACCGCTGGTTCCGCTTCTGACCTTGCACCTCTTTCCCAGCACCATCACCCCTCACCCATAGCAGTCCTTATTTTGTGGTTTGTACCCCCTATATTTTAAATAGGAACAGTTCGCACATTTGGCGCACAGCCCAAAAAGGGGTGTGTTTTTGCTGGCAAGGGGAATGGCCACACAATAGTAACCCCAATTCCAATTACGCCACACAGTACTGCAACTTTATTCACATTTGATCATGCGATAGTGTCCATAATTCATATTACATCACACAGTAGTATCACTTTACCTTAAACGTTACTCCTCACAGTAGAGCCCCTTATTCACATGAATTGCTCCTTATTCACATTACACCACACCCTATTGCTCTTTATTCACATTAGACGACAAGTAGTGCCCTTTCTATATGCACGCCACATAGTAGAGCACCTTATACACATAATGCCACATATTAGTAATGCATTTATACACATACTTCCATACAGTAATGCCCCTTACACATATGAGACACATTTATTAATGTCCTTATAAACATAATGCGCCTTACACATTATGACAACCTTTATTAATGCCCTTTTACACATAATGTCCCTTACACATATGCCGCACATTATTAGTGCAATTTTACACTTAATGACACACATAATGCCCCTTACACATATGTTGCACATTATTAATGCATTTATACACATAATAACACACATAGTGCCCCTTACACATATGCTGCACATTATTAATGCCCTTATACACATAATGACACACATAGTGCCCCCTACACATTTGCTGCACATTATTAGTGCCCCTATACACATAATGACACACATACAGTAGTACCCTGTTGCACATATGCCGCACATTATTAATGCCCTTATACACATAATGACACACATAGTGCCCCTTACACATATGTTGCACATTATTAATGCATTTTTACATGACACACATAATGCTCCTTACACATATTCCGAACACTACTGCACAACCAACCCACTCACATGCACACAGCACTCACACTGCCACTAACACTGTGACCTCTGCCTCTGCTTGGATACAGATGTGTCCTCATAAATCTTGCCTCAATGCTAACGTCGGGCACCTTTTTTTATGAAAGTGCATCTTATTTGCATTGCTATGTGGCTGGGATGCACAAGCAGCTTCTGCTGATTAAAATGATATGCAGCATGCCTATATACTGTGTGAGACTGTGGCTGTATCTGCATATGAAATGCTACATACAGAATATAGGCATGCCGCATATCATTTTAATCAGCAGAAGCTGCTAATGCCCCTAGGCATATCAAATGCCCTAGGCAATTGCCTAGTTTGCCTATGCCTATGGCCGGCTCTGCATTCTGCCCACTTCACTAGGAAGTGGGCAGAATGCAGGAGGGGTGTCCACTCTTCCGGGGCTGTGGAGACTACCCGAGAAAACGGGTGTATCCTGCAGAAACCGGGAGAGTAAATAAAATAAGTATGAGAGAGGGTCCTGTGGAAGGAAGGGAATGGAGGTGAAACTGAGTCAGGGGTAGGCAGCTGTGACTTATTCTAAGTTGGAAGCAAAGCAGAAATGAGCAAGTAACTTTGCAGCTTGGTAAATCCATGTTGCACTGCACGTGGGGCAAATTTAAAATGATGTGCAAAAAGTTTTGGATGTAAGAGAGGCATGTCCAAACTCAGATCTAAAAATTGCAGTGTCTAAATAAAGCTGCCCAGTATTTGTGGGCTACATGCAAAAGCAGCCAGTATTTATCCTGAATCCCAAAAAATGTATGTATTTATAATAATACTTGCGTATGGAGGGGGTGGGGATAAATTATGGTAATTTGAGTCATTTAGCCCTGTACCCGCCCATCAGACACACAAATCGCGTAATTTTGGGTTCGAGGGGTCTAGTGATGTTCAGCCTCACCCAGTACTGGTAAACAGCATCTGCTATCCGGACTCCTCCTGGAGTAGAGATTTTAAATGTAGGCAAGTATGATTTACACTCCTTGCATTGCAACATGGTTTGTCCAGCTGCAACAGTTACTTGCTTGTTTGTACTTGGGGCCTGATTCATGTTTGTAATACTCCTTTCATAACTAAAACTGCGGGTCTTACCCAGGAATACGGTCCCGGGATCATGCAGGGACATTCCCGGGTAAGGCGCCTTTCATACCGCAGTCAGCAGCGCGGCATATTGCCGGGTTGCTGATGTCAGCGGTGATGCGGCGGGGGTGGCGCTAGAGATCACATGATCTCAGGATGGCACTTAAAAAAACTAGGTCCCAAACAGCACATCATGCAAAGAAGAAAAAGAGGTGCAATGAGGTAGCTGTATGACTAAGCTAAGCGACACAAGTGTGCGGCACAAACAACATGGGATGTGCTGGAATTTGCCCAGATGTAATACACGCACAATATTGGTGGCACAGGAGAGCATACCCCTAAACAATACATACACGGCAAAGCCTGTAAAATTAATTTGGATAATAATAACCCTTTTATTTGGATCTATTATAATAATATGCAGCACAGGCGAGCGTACCCCTACACCACACAGGGCAAACCCTGTAAACATTATTTGGATAATAATATAACTAAGGTATATACTCCAACCCTTTTATTTGGAGTAAATAATATACAGCAAAGGACACCACCACTGGACTTATGGCAGCACAAGACACCACCACTGGACTGCTGCAGCACAAGACAGCACCACTGAACTGGACTTATACGGCAGTACCCCTGGACTTGTACGGCAGTACCCCATGAGATGTACGGCAATGTCAGACAGGATGGCACTTTAAAAAACTAGTCCCCAAACAGCACATGATGCAAAGAAGAAAAAGAGGTGCAAGATGGAATTGTCCTTATGTTGTATAAACAGGACATGCACACTTTAACAAACCAATCATTTCAGCCACAGGGTCTGCCACACGACTGTGCCTGAATTGACTGGTTTGTTTGGGCCCCCACCAAAAAAGAAGAAATCAATCTCTCTTTGCACAAACTGGCTCTACAGAGGCAAGATGTTGACATCATCCTCATCCTCCGATTCCTCACCCCTTTCAGTGTGTACATCCTCCTCCTCACAGAGTATGAATTCATCCCCACTGGAATCACACCATCAAGTGTGTACTTTCTGGAGGCAATTGCTGGTAAAGGTCTTTCCAGTGGAATTTATAATTCATTTTAATGAACATCGTCTTCTCCACATTTTGTGGAAGTAATCTCCTACGCCGATCGCTGACAAGGTTACCAGCTGCACTAAACACTCTTTCGGAGAACACACTGGAGGGGGGGGGGGGCAACTTAGGTACTGTAAAATAAAGCCAGTTTGTGCAAGGGCCTCCAAATTGCCTCTTTATCCTGCCAGTATACGTACGGACTGTCTGACGTGCCTACTTGGATGCGGTCACTCATATAATCCTCCACCATTCTCTCAATGGTGACAGAATCATATGCAGTGACAGTAGATATGTTAGTAATCATTGGCAGGCCCTTTAGTCCAGACCAGATGTCAGCACTCGCTCCTGACTGCCCTGCATCACCGCCAGAGGGTGGGCTAGGAAATCTTATCCTTTTCCTCGCAAGCCCAAGTTGCGGGAGAAAATGAAGGAGGAGCTGTTGACGGGTCACATTCCACTTGAGTTGACAATTATCTCGCCAGCAGGTCTTTGAACCTCTGCAGACTTGTGTCTGCCGGAAAGAGAGATATAACATAGGCTTTAAACCTAGGATCAAGCACGGTGGCCAAAATGTAGTGCTCTGATTTCAACAGATTGACCACCCTTGAATCCTGGCAAAGCGAATGAAGAGCTCCATCCACAAGTCCCACATACTTTGCGGAATCGCTCCATCTTAGATCCTCCTTCAATTTCTCCAGCTGCTTCTGCAAAATCCCGATGAGGGGAATGACCTGACTCAAGCTGGCAGTGTCTGAACTGACTTCATGTGTGGCAAGTTCGAAGGGTTGGAGAACCTTGCAGAAGACGGAAATCATTCTCCACTGCGCTTGAGTCAGGTGTATTCCCCCTCCTTTGCCTATATCGTAGGTGGATGTATAGGCTTGCATGGCCTTTTGCTGCTCCTCCATCCTCTGAAGCATATAGAGTGTTGAATTCCACCTCGTTACCACCTCTTGCTTCAGGTGATGGCAGGGCAGATTCAGGAGTGTTTGATGGCGATCCAGTCTTTGGCACACGGTAGCTGAATTTCGAAAGTGGGCCGCAATTTTTCGGGCCACCGACAGCATCTCCTGCACACCCCTGTCATTTTTCAAAATATTCTGCACCACCAAATTAATTGTATGGGCAAAACATGGGACGTGCTGGAATTTTCCCAGATGTAATGCACGCACAATATTGGTGGTGTTGTCCGATATCACAAATATCGGAATCCGGAGGACCGCTTCCTGGGAGGCAATCTGGAATTCTGTTTTTCACATCTGTTTGAGAACTTATATTGGTTCTCAAACTTTCTGGTAATTACCCCCTTTATACCTCTTGGGATATCACCAGATGCAAAGTGTACTTTTATATGTATGTGTGTTCTGGATACCACAATTTGTATTGATGTTTTAGAAATTTTATGTCATGTTAGTCTGTATTTATTATTAAAAGGACGTATTACACGAGGTACTACTATTTTCGTCTTTTATGATCACCACGACTGACGCTTTGAGAAAAAGGAAGATTCAGCAGAGTGGGATATCCAAAAGATGGGACTACATGCTGGATACTAATCCTACCACAGGAATGTAAATAAAAGCAGTACTGATATTATTTGGTGTTAGTACTGTGAATTCCTCGTTTGTATAAATAAGAAATTGTATCTTAGAAATATTTGGAGCGACAGTTATTATAATTGCAGTTTTTTTTTTTTAATCTATTACTGTTGGGTGAGGGAGTCACCCCCTTTTAGTGTATTTATTGTAATAGGCATCTCTGCACACTAGAGGGATTTCCCCATTTTTTTTAATTTTCTACTGGCTTGACACCTGTTGTCTGGATTTGTGGAGAAATAATTCCACACCGAAAAGGTTGCTTTTTAGGTATTTTGCCCAGGCATCACAATGGGCTTATTCATCCCACGGACAGCAGGTGTCTCCCCCGATGCCTGATTTAAACAAACCACATCACCATCAGAATCCTCATCGTCAACTTCCTCCTCAGCGCAACACCCATATCTTCATCCTGGTGTACTTCAACAGTGACATCTTCAATTTGAATATCAGAAACTGGACTGTGGGTGCTACTTCCAGCACTTGCAGAGGGTGTGCAAATGGTGGAAGGAGCCACCTCTTCCCGTCCAGTGTTGGGAAGGTCAGGCATCGCAACCGCCGACACACTTGGACTCTCCTTGGGGATTTGTGATACCATCTTAGAACGCACAGTTCTTTGCTGTGCTTTTGCCAGCTTAACTATTATAATTTTTCTAGCGGGAGGATGAGGGCTTCCATCGTCATGTAAAGCTGAACCACTAGTCATGAACATAGGCCAGGGCCTTAGCCGTTCATTGCCACTCTGCGTCGTAAATGGCATATTGGCAAGTTTACGTTTCTCCTCAGACCATTTCAATTACTTTATTTGGTTCTTTTTATTGAACTTTGGCTTTTTGGATTTTACATGACCTCTACTATCACATTGAGCATCAGCCTTGGCAGATGATGTTGATGGCATTTCATCATCTATGTCATGACTAGTGGCAGCAGCTTCAGCACTAGGAGGAAGTGGTTCTTGATCTTTCCCTATTTTATTTTCCAAATTTTTGTTCTCCATTATTTTTCTGGAGTTATATAACAATATGCGGTACAGGAGAGCGTACCTCTACACCACACAGGGCAAACCCTGTGAAAATTATTTGGATTAAATATTACTAACCCTTTTATTTGGAGTAAATAATATACAGCACATGACAGCACCACTGAACTTATATGGCAGCACCACTGGACTGAACTTACACGGCAGTACCACTGGAATTATACGGCAGTACCACTGGAATTATATGGCAGTATCACTGGAATTATATGGCAGTATCACTGGAGTTATACGCCAGTACCACTGGAATTATACGGCAGTACCACTGGATTTATATGGCAGTATCACTGGACTTGATTTATACGGCAGTATCACTCGATTTATACGCGAGTACCACTGGAATTATATGGGAGTATCACTGGAATTATACGGCAGTACCACTGTACTTATACGGCAGTACCACTGGACTGGATTTAGACGGCAGTATCACTGGACTTATACGCCAGTACCACTGGAATTATATGGCAGTATCACTGGAATAATACGGCAGTACCACTGGACTGGATTTATACAGCAGTATCACTGGATTTATACACCAGTTCCACTGGAATTATACGTCAGTATCACTGGAATTATACGTCAATATCACTGTACATATATACGGCAGTATCACTAGACTGGATTTATACGCCAGTACCACTGGATTTATATGGCAGTACCACTGGATATATACGGCAGTATCACTGGATTTATACGGCAGTACCACTGGACATATACGGCAGTATCACTGGACTGGATTTATACGCCAGTACCACTGGATTTATATGGCATGACCACTGGACATATACGGCAGTATCACTGGAATTATATGGCAGTACCCTTTGACATATATGGCAGCATCACTGGACTGAATTTATACGCCGGTACCACTGGCATGACCACTGGACATATATACGGCAGTATCACTGGAATTATATGGCAGTACCACTGGACATATACGGCAGTATCACTGGACTGGATTTATGTATACGCCAGTACCGCTGGAATTATACGCCAGTATTACTGGAATTATACGGCAGCACCACTGGAATTATACTGCAGTACCACTGAAATTATACGGCAGTACCACTGGACATATACGGCAGTATCATTGGACTGGACTTATACACCAGTACCACTGGAATTATATGGCAGTACCACTGGACATATACGGCAGTATCACTGGATGTATACGGCAGTACCGCTGGACATATACGGCAGTATCACTGGACATATATGGCATTACCACTGTGACTGGACATATACAGCAGCACAGGGACACCGCCACTAGACTGATGCAGGATAACACAGCACCACTGCAATGGACTGGACTTATACAGCAGCACTGGACATATGACAGCAGTGGACACCATCACTGTGACTGGACTGATGCAGCACAAGACACTACCACTGTACCAGGGATGTGCAGTCAGGGGAGGCAGGTCATTAATTATTAAAATAATACAAAGAAGATACTTATGACACATATTCTGTGTCATAAGTATCTCCTCTATATTAAACTAATCATTACTACTGTTTAAATGAGTTTGGGAGGCACCGATCCTAGTGCCTCCTGTTGTGAATGGGAACGGGGGGCGGGCAGGGGCGGGCCAAACCTTGTGCTGCAAAAGCCCATTGAAAATATAATGGAAAACGGCACCTACTAAAGTGCCGCTTTCATACAGGGACATGCTTTCAATCCATGAAAGCACGCCCCTGTCAGTGATGCCAGATGTGATTGGCCAGTGGATCCGTTACTGGATCCACTGCCATCACTCACTGGGTGCGGGCGAATGCGGTAGAGTTGCGGGGCGGAGAAGATGTGGGCGGTGGGACACGGCGTGATGCGGTGGCGGTGCGGGCGTCAGTGGGGGCAGGCATGGATCCGAGATCCCTGCCTGCCATTCTGCAGAGTTTGGCAGCGGAGCAGTACCCATTTCAAAAATGGCGCCACAGCATCATTTTTTAAATTAAAGATGGCTGCCGTGAGACAATCACAGCTCGCCGCGTCATCGCCCCGCCCCCTCAGGCTGACTTATTTAAGTGAGCTCGAGGCAGCGGCTGTCAGTCCGATGGGGGAGGAGGAGCAGTGAAGAGCTCCTGAAGATTGAAGATGCCGTGGAAGTCCTGGATGGGCGGCCGCCATGCAAAAGAGCTTAAAGGCCGCCGCCCACCAGGTGAAGACGCCGGAAGCCCTTGGCAGGCGGCGGCCATGCAAAAGAGCTTAAAGCCCGCTGCCTCACAGGTGAAGACGCTGGATGAAGACGTCGGAAGCCCTGGGCAGACGGCGGCCATGCAAGAGAGCTTAAAGGCCGCCGCCCACCAGGTGAAGATGCCGGAAGCCCTTGGCAGGCGGCGGCCATGCAAAAGAGCTTAAAGCCCGCTGCCTCACAGGTGAAGACGCTGGATGAAGACGTCGGAAGCCCTGGGCAGACGGCGGCCATGCAAGAGAGCTTAAAGGCCGCCGCCTCCCAGGTGTAGGCCCTGAATAATACATTTTATTTTAAAACTATGTCTTGTATTTATTTTAATATTTTCATTACAGGTGGACTACAGGTGCCAGCAGGCCCCTTAATGTCCGGGCATGCTGGCACTTGTGGTTCTCCAAGTGCCGGCATGCTGAGGCGGGCATGCTGGGACATGTAGGTCACCTGTAAAGAACAATATTATAGCATGAACCCCTCACCCACCGCCACCAGGGGTGCGGGGCATAGCACTGGGCTATTAGCCCAGTGCTGGTTGTTGCTCAGGAGGGGGGGACCCCTCTTAAATTTTTTGGGTCCCCACTTTCTGAGGAATGCCAAACCTGGGCTGACTGGTTTGGGGGGTGTTAATGTGATGGCAGGGTGACCCCATACAGAGTGTCTCCCCAGCTATGGCATTATCCCCATGGCTGGTTCAGCCTGGTGCTGGTTTTGGTGATGCAAGGGGGACTCTACGCTTTTTTTTTTTTTTTTTTTTTTAGGGGGGGTGGGGCGGTGGTTGGGTAGCAGCTAGTGCCTCCCCAGCCACTGACCTCACCGCACGTCGCTGCACTGTACTGATGCAGGACAACACAGCACCACTGCAATGGACTGAACTTATACAGCAGCAATGGACATATGGCAGCAGTGGACACCACCATTGTGACTGGACAGATGCTCACTGCACGTCCCTGCATTACACCACCACTGAACTGATGCAGCACAACACAGCACCACTGGACTGGACTTATACAGCAGCACTGGACATATGGCAGCAGAGGACACCACCACTGTGACTGGACAGATGCAGCACAAGACAGCACCACTGGACTGGACTTATACAGCAGCACTGGACATATGGCATATGGCAGCAGGGGTGTAGTATTGTATGCCGGCGGCTGGGCTCCCGGCGAACAGCATACCGGCGCCAGAAGCCCGACCGCCGGCATACCGACAGTGTGGCGAGCGCAAATGAGCCCCTTGCGGGCACGGTGGTGCGCTGGGCGCACCACGCTATTTATTCTCCCTCCAGAGGGGTTGTGGACATCCACGAGGGAGAAAAAGTATCAATATGCCGGCTGTCGGGATTCCGGCGCCGGTATACTGTGCGCCGGGATCCCGACAGCCGGCAACCTGAAGACCACCCAGCAGCAGAGGACACCACCACTGTGACTGGACTGATGCAGCACAAGACACTACCACTGTACTGATGCAGGACACTGAGGACGGAGACACGGCCTCTCTCTACACTCTCCAAACCCTGCGAGAATCCGACAGCGGGATGATGACGTTTTGCCTCGTTCTGGTTTCCGAGTCATGCGGGAAAACCCGAACCTGACTCGGATCCGGGCTCGGGTAGTGAAGTCCAGTAGGGTTTGGTTCTCGGGGAACCGAACCCGATCATCTCTACCCAGAACCCCCTCTGACGGACCAAATGTTTTTTTGTTTTTTTGGCAGGGTCCAGCAGCCAGCGATTCACGGGTCGGTGGTGAATGGCGGAGCCAACATGACATGTTTCTCATTAGTAGGGTTTCATATTGGCTCCACCCCTCCCCCCAATGACCCGCATGTCACGGCAAACAGCCACGAGGGGGTGGAGCCATGACGGGGCAGGACTTGGCACCCGCCCACACTGCCAAAAGTACCAAAACCTCGTTCAATGACCGTGGGATCACTGTGCAGGATCGGCCAGAAAACTCGCTTGACCTGAACCCCATAGAGAATCTATGGGGCATTGCCAAGAGAAAGATGAGAGACATGAGACCGAACAATGCAGGAGAGCTGAAGGCCGCTATTGAAGCATCCATAACACCTCAGCAAAGCCACGCCGCATTGAGGCAGTAATTCATGTAAAAGGGGCCCAAATCAAGTACTGCATACATATGCATGATTATACAGTACTTTTCAGAGGGACGACATTTCTGTATTTAAAATCACTTTTTTAAAGATTTTATGTAATATTCTAATTTTCTAAGATTTTGGATTTGGGGTTTTCTTAAGCTGTAAGCCACAATCATCAAAATGATAACAAATAAAGGCTTGAAATATTTCACTTTGCATGTAATGAGTCTACATGTATAAAATAAGATTTTACTTACCGGTAAATCTATTTCTCGTAGTCTGTAGTGGATGCTGGGGACTCCGTAAGGACCATGGGGATAGACGGGCTCCGCAGGAGACATGGGCACTTTAAGAAAGTGCCCATGTCTCCTCCCTCTATGCCCCTCCTCCAGACCTCAGTCAGAGAAACTGTGCCCAGAAGAGCTGACAGTACAAGGAAAGGATTTTGGTAATCCAGGGCAAGATTCATACCAGCCACACCAATCACACCGTATAACTTGTGATAAACTTACCCAGTTAACAGTATGAACAACAACAGAGCATCAGGTCAACCCTGATGCAACCATAACATAACCCTTATTGAAGCAATAACTATCTACAAGTATTGCAGAAGAATTCCGCACTTGGGACGGGCGCCCAGCATCCACTACGGACTACGAGAAATAGATTTACCGGTAAGTAAAATCTTATTTACTCTAACGTCCTAGTGGATGCTGGGGACTCCGTAAGGACCATGGGGATTATACCAAAGCTCCCAAACGGGCGGGAGAGTGCGGATGACTCTGCAGCACCGATTGAGCAAACACAAGGTCAGAGCCGTCTTAACAGCAGTGTAGGCCCCTGGGCACAGAAATGCACTGGGGCCCCTACCCACCCATCAGCGGTAGGGGTGGGGGGTGCTATCAGTGGCAGCTTTGATGTTCCGCGGGGGGTAGGGGGGTTCCATCTTTCGCTCAGCATAAAGGACCTGGAGAAATTATTTCTGCTAATTACTCCTTTACTGCACAAATGGGGCGGGAAGGAGAACACTAAACTGTAGAAGGGGACATTGTGCTGAATGAAGGGGCCCTGGTACATGACTTCCAGGGTGGTAGGGTGTGTTTAATACACAAGAGAGGGGTGAATAGTGGAGTGGTCTTAATATTCATAATTTTCTGGGGTCAGGGCAGCGTGCTTTACTGCAGATATCTCCAGTTCCTGGAAATAGATTTCTTAGCTTTAATGGGATAAAAAAACTAGAGAGTCCCACCTTTCAGGAGTTACTGGGGACTTGGGGATCAGACTTGAGGAACCAGAGCAATCCACCAACAAAAATATAAAACTGCATATTAGGCGTGTGGCGCTGGAGCAGGGACCAGCTGCTTGAAGGCTGATATCTCTAGTTCTGGGCAGGGTAAAGACAATCTGCCAGCGTCAACTGAAAGGAGAGAGTCCCAGCTTTTGATGTATACCCTCAGAAAAACTCTAAGTCAGTCAGAACCCGAGATATCTAGCTGGTAAAAACAATTAACAGGCTTGGATGGGGACCACTGCTTTGAAGTCGGATATCTCCGGTTCCCCTGGTCCGATTTAAAAAAATCTGGTACCCCTGGAAAGAGGGGACCCTCAGCTATCAGCCTAGGGCCCTTTTACTCCTGGGGCCCTTGGGCAAGAGCCCATTGAGCCCATACGAAAAGACGGCCCTGCACAAGGTCCTCCTCAGCCAGGGTATCAAACTTGTAGAACTTTGCAAAAGTGTTTGAACCTGACCAAGTAGCCGCTCGGCAAAGCTGTAATGCCGAGACCCCTCGGGCAGCCGCCCAAGAAGAGCCCACCTTCCTAGTGGAATGGGCCCTAACTGATTTTGGCAGCGGCAATCCAGCCGCAAAATGAGCCTGCTGAATCGTGTTACAGATCCAGCGAGCAATAGTTTGCTTTGAAGCAGGAGCACCAAGCTTGTTGGAAGCATACAGGATAAACAAAGACTCTGTTTTCCTGACCCTAGCCGTTCTGGCTACATAAACCTTCAAAGCCCTGACCACATCAAGCAACTCGGAATCCTCCAAGTCAGTAGTAGCCACAGGCACCACAATAGGTTGGTTTATATGAAAGGATGAAACCACTTTCGGCAGAAATTGTGAACGGGTCCGCAATTCTGCTCTATCCGCATGGAAAACCAGATAGGGGCTTTTATGTGACAAAGCCGCCAACTCTGACACACGCCTAGCCGAAGCCAAGGCTAATAGCATGACCACCTTCCACGTGAGATATTTCAACTCCACCGTTTTGAGTGGTTCAAACCAGCGGGATTTCAGGAAACTCAACACCACGTTAAGATCCCAAGGTGCCACTGGAGGCACAAAAGGGGGCTGAATATGCAGCACTCCCTTTACAAACGTCTGAACTTCAGGTAGAGAAGCCAACTCCTTTTGAAAGAAAATGGATAGGGCCGAAATCTGGACCTTAATGGAACCCAATTTTAGGCCCAAATTCACTCCGGACTGTAGGAAGTGAAGGAAACGGCCCAGCTGGAACTCCTCCGTAGGAGCATTCCTGGCCTCACACCAAGCAAAATATTTTCGCCATATACGGTGATAATGTTGAGCTGTCACGTCCTTCCTAGCCTATATCAGTGTAGGAATGACCTCATCCGGAATGCCTTTCTCTGCTAGGATCCGGCGTTCAACCGCCATGCCGTCAAACGCAGCCGCGGTAAGTCTTGGAACAGACAGGGCCCTTGTTGCAACAAGTCCTGTCTTAGAGGAAGAGGCCACGGGTCCTCTGTGAGCAGTTCTTGCAGATCTGGATACCAAGTCCTTCGTGGCCAACCTGGAACAATGAGTATTGTTCTCACTCCTCTTTTTCTTATTATCCTCAGCACCTTGGGTATGAGAGGAAGAGGAGGAAATACATAGACCGACTGGAACACCCACGGTCACCAGGGCGTCTACAGCTATCGCCTGAGGGTCTCTTCACCTGGCGCAATGCAATACCTCTGTAGCTTTTTGTTGAGTCAGGATGCCATCATGTCCACCTGTGGCTGTTCCCGCCGACTTGTAATCTGCACGAAGACTTCCTGATGAAGTCCCCACTCTCCTGGGTGGAGGTCGTGTCTGCTGAGGAAGTCTGCTTCCCAGTTGTCCACTCCCGGGATGAACACTGCTGACAGTGCGCTTACGTGATTCTCCGCCCAGCGAAGAATTCTGGTGGCTTCCTCCATCGCCACTCAGCTCCTTGTGCCGCCTTGGCGGTTTACATGAGCCACTGCGGTGATGTTGTCTGACTGAATCAGAACCGGTTGGTCGCGAAGCAGGGTCTCTGCTTGACGTAGGGCGTTGTATATGGCCCTTAGTTCCAGGATGTTGATGTGAAGGCAAGTCTCTTGACTTGACCACAGACCTTGGAAATTTCTTCCCTGTGTGACTGCACCCCAACCTCGGAGGCTTGCGTCCATGGTCACCAGGACCCAGTCCTGAATGCCGAATCTGTGGCCCTCGAGAAAGTGAGCGCTCTGCAGCCACCACAGGAGTGACACCCTGGCCCTGGGCGATAGGGTGATTAACCGATGCATCTGAAGATGTGATCCGGACCACTTGTCCAGTAAGTCCCATTGAAAGGTCCTCGCATGGAACCTGCCGAAGGGAATGGCCTCGTATGATGCCACCATCTTTCCCAGGACACGAGTGCAGTGATGCACTGACACCTGTTTTGGTTTTAATAGGTTCCTGACCAGTGTCATGAGTTCCTGAGCTTTCTCCATCGGGAGATAAACCCTTTTCTGGTCTGTATCTAGAATCATGCCCAGGAAAGGCAGACGAGTCGTAGGAACCAACTGCGACTTTGAAATATTTAGAATCCAGCCGTGTTGCCGTAACACTTCCAGAGAAAGTGCTACACTGATCAGCAACTGCTCTCTTGATCTCTCTTTTATGAGGAGATCGTCCAAGTATGGGATAATTGTGACCCCTTGCTTCCGCAGGAGTACCATCATTTCCGCCATTACCTTGGTAAATATTCTCGGTGCCGTGGAGAGACCAAACGGCAACGTCTGAAATTGGTAATGACAATCCTGTACCACAAATCTGAGGTACGCCTGATGAGGTGGATAAATGGGGACATGAAGGTATACATCCTTTATGTCCAGAGACACCATAAAATCCCCCCCTTCCAGGCTTGCGATGACCGCTCTCAGCGATTTCATCTTGAACTTGAACCTTTTCAGGTATATGTTCAGGGATTTTAAATTCAGTATGGGTCTGACCGAACCGTCCGGTTTCGGGACTACAAACACGGTCGAATAATAACTCCTTCCCTGCTGAAGGAGGGGAACCTTGACCACCACCTGTTGAAGATACAATTTGTGAATTGCAGTTAACACTATTTTCCTCTCGTGGGGGGAAGCTGGCAGGGCCAATTTGAGGTATCGGTGAGGGGGCATCTCCTCGAATTCCAGCAATATCTATTGCCCAGGGATCCAACTGGGAGTGAACCCACTTGTGGCTGAAATTTCAAAGACGTGCCCCCACCGGGCCTAGCTCTGCCTGTGGAGCCCCAGCGTCATGCGGTGGATTTTGTAGAGGCCGGGGAGGACTTCTGTTCCTGGGAACTAGCTGTGTTGTGCAGCTTCTTTCCTCTGCCCCTGCCTCTGGCAAGAAAGGACGCACCTCGGACTTTCTTGTTTTTCTGTGATCGAAAGGACTGCATTTGATAATACGGTGCTCTTTTAGGCTGTGAGGAAACATATGGCAAAAAAATTGACTTTCCAGCAGTAGCTGTGGAGACCAGGTCCGAGAGACCCTCCCCAAACAATTCCTCACCCTTGTAAGGTAAAACCTCCATATGCCTTTTTGAGTCGACATCACCTGTCCATTGCCGAGTCCACAGGACCCTTCTGGCAGAAATTGACATAGCATTTATTCTAGAACCCAGCAGACTAATGTCTCTTTGAGCATCTCTCATATAAAGGACAGCGTCTTTAATATGCCCCAAGGTCAACAATACAGTATCCTTGTCTAAGGTCTCAATTTCCTCAGATAAGGTATCCGTCCATGCTGCTACAGCACTACACACCCAGGCCGACGCGATCGCCGGCCTCAGCAAGGTACCCGAATGTGTATAAATGGACTTCAGGGTAACCTCCTGTTTGCGATCCGCAGCATCTTTGAGGGTAGCCGTATCCTGTGACGGCAGGGCTACCTTCTTGGATAAGCGTGTTAAAGCTTTGTCCACCTTAGGGGAGGATTCCCAGCGTAACCTGTCCGTTGGCGGGAAAGGATACGCCATAATAATCCTTTTGTAAATCTGCAGTTTTTTATCTGGAGATTCCCAAGCCTTTTCACATAACTCATTTAGCTCGTGTGAGGGGGGAAAGGTTACCTCCGGTTTCTTTTCCGCATACATATGCACCCTCTTGTCAGGGACTGGGGTTTCCTCTGTGATGTGCAACACATCCTTAATTGCTATAATCATATAACGGATGGATTTTGCCAATTTAGGCTGTAACTTTGCATCATCGTAATCGACACTGGAGTCAGAATCCATGTCGGTATCTGTGTCAACAATTTGGGATAGTGGGCGCTTCTGAGACCCTGATGGCCTCTGCGACATAGGATCAGGCACGGGTTGAGACCCTGACTGTCCTGAGGCTTCAGCTTTTTCTAACCTTTTATGCAAGGAATTAACATTATCATTTAAAACCTTCCACATATATCCATCCAATCAGGTGTCGGCGGAGACACCACATTCATTTGCTCCCGCTCTGCTTCCACATAGCCTTCCTCGTCAAACATGTCGACACAAGCGTACCGACACACCACACACACAGGGAATGCCCTTTTTGAAGACAGTTCCCCCACAAGGCCCTTTGGAGAGACAGAGAGAGAGTATGCCAGCACACACCCCAGCGTTATAAACCCAGGAATAACACAGTAACTTAATGTTAACCCAGTAGCTGCTGTTTATATTGATTTTTGCGCCTAATTATGTGCCCCCCCTCTCTTTTTACCCTCTTCTACCGTGTATCTGCAGGGGAGAGCCTGGGGAGCTTCCTCTCAGCGGAGCTGTGGAGAAAAAATGGCGCTGGTGAGTGCTGAGGAAGAAGCCCCGCCCCCTCAGCGGCGGGCTTCTGTCCCGCTTAATTGTACAATTTTTGGCGGGGGCTCATACATATATACAGTGCCCAACTGTATATATGCTAAACTTTTGCTAAAGAGGTCCCAATTGCTGCCCAGGGCACCCCCCCCCCCCCCCCCGCTGCGCCCTGCACCCTTACAGTGACCGGAGTATGTGAGGTGTGTGGGAGCAATGGCGCACAGCTGCAGTGCTGTGCGTTACCTCAGTGAAGAACGGAGTCTTCTGCCGCCGATTTGAAGTCTTCTTTGCTTCTCATACTCACCCGGCTTCTGTCTTCCGGCTCTGCGAGGGGGACTACTGCGCGGCTCTGGGATCGGACGGCGAGGGTGAGATCCTGCGTACGATCCCTCTATAGCTAATGGTGTCCAGTAGCCTAAGAAGCAGGACCTAGCTTCAGAGAGTAGGGCTGCTTCTCTCCCCTCTGTCCCTCGATGCAGGGAGCCTGTTGCCAGCAGAGCTACCTCAAAATAAAAAACCTAACAAAATACTTTCTCTCAGCAAACTCAGGAGAGCTCACTGAAAAGCACCCAGCTCGTCTGGGCACAGTATCAAACTGAGGTCTGGAGGAGGGGCATAGAGGGAGGAGCCAGAGCACACCAGAACCTAAATTCTTTCTTAAAGTGCCCATGTCTCCTGCGGAGCCCGTCTATCCCCATGGTCCTTACGGAGTCCCCAGCATCCACTAGGACGTTAGAGAAAATATATTAGTTTCACCTTTTAAGTTGAATTACTGAAATAAATAACTTTTGCTCGATTATTCTAATTTTCTGAGTGTCACGCGCGCGCGCGTGTGTGTGTGTGTGTGTGTGTGTGTGTGTGTGTATATATATATATCTCTATGTACTATATACGCACACAAGTGCGCACATAGAAGGAAACTCCCCCCTACAAACCCTGCATTTGTCCCTGTGTATGTGTGTCTCAGCATTGCCTGTAGATGAATACGCTTGGTTTCAGGTTTCAACACTGCATTATCCCACAGTATCAATGGGTATCTTTACATATGGGGAGTAACACATATTATCATTATTTAAACTCTAAGGATTTTAAAATATAAGTAACTATAATATGCTGCCCCTGAGTCATACTTAACTACATTTCATTTTTCCTGGAGAGGAGAAACTTCTGGGGTCGGGGCTGGGCTCTGACATCATCGATTCAAGTCATTTTAGCCCCTCCCTATGCACACGTGGATGCTAGTAATTATCCCTCCATCCTGCCTACTTAACTAGGGTGCACGCTGGATGCAGGAGATCTTCCTGCTCTTCCGGGGGTGCAGGAGGTTACCCAAAAAATCTGAAGCCTACCGCAACATCCAAGAGAGTAAGCAAGTATGCCCTGAGCAGTGCTTCAATATGGTAAATACAGCTTATACAATTCTATGACTAGTAAAGCTTGCTGGCAAATGTAACTCATTAAGAGCAGTATACAGTCTGAATCTAAATAAAGCCAAAATGTATGTATGAATGTATAGATTATGTTAGATATCTCTCACATGCGATCTAGAACATTATACAGCAATGAGATACAGGCAAATAAAGTAATAATTAGTGATGTGCACCGGACATTTTTCGGGTTTTGTGTTTTGGTTTTGGATTCGGCTCCACGGCCGTGTTTTGGATTCGGACGCGTTTTGTCAAAACCTCCCTGAAAATGTTTTGTCGGATTCGGGTGTGTTTTGGATTTGGGTGTTTTTTTACAAAACCCCCTCAAAAACAGCTTGAATCATAGAATTTGGGGGTCATTTTGATCCCATAGTATTATTAACCTCAATAACCATAATTTACACTCTTTTAAAGTCTATTTTAAACACCTCACACCTCACATTATTATTTTTAGTCCTAAAATTTGCACTGAGGTCACTGGATGACTAAGCTAATCGACCCAAGTGGCCAACAGAAACACCTGGCCCATCTAGGAGTGGCACTGCAGTGTCAGACAGGATAGCACTTAAAAAAAATAGTCCCCAAACAGCACATGATGCAAAGAAAAAAAGAGGTGCACCAAGGTCGCTGTGTGACTAAGCTAAGCAACTCAAGTGGCCGACACAAACACCTGGCCCATCTAGGAGTGGCACTGCAGTGTCAGACAGGATGGCCGATTTAAAAAATAGTCCCCAAACAGCACATGATGCAAAGAAAAAAAGAGGTGCAATGAGGTAGCTGTGTGACTAAGCTAAGCGACCCAAGTGGCCGACACAAACACCTGGCCCATCTAGAGTGGCACTGCAGTGTCAGACAGGATGGCACTTCAAAAATAGTCCCCAAACAGTACATGATGCAAAGAAAAAAAGAGGTGCAATGAGGTAGCTTTGTGACTAAGCTAAGCAACACAAGTGGCCGACACAAACACCTGGCCCATCTAGGAGTAGCACTGCAGTTTTCTAGCGAGAGGATGAGTGCTTCCATTCTCATGTGAATCTGAACCACTAGCCATGAACATAGGCCAGGGCCCCAGCCGTTCCTTGTCACTCCGTGTCGTAAATGGCATATTGGCAAGTTTACACTTCTCATCAGACGCTTTTAATTTTGATTTTTGGGTCATTTTACTGAACTTTTGTTTTTTGGATTTTACATGCTCTCTACTATGACATTGGGCATCGACCTTGGCAGACGACGTTGATGGCATTTCATCGTCTCGGCCATGACTAGTGGCAGCAGCTTCAGCATGAGGTGGAAGTGGATCTTGATCTTTCCCTATTTTACCCTCCACATTTTTGTTCTCCATTTTTTTAATGTGTGGAATTATATGCCAGTAATATATCAATAGCAATGGCCTACTACTATATATACTGCGCACAAAAACTGAAATGCACCACAGGTATAGATGGATAGTATACTTGACGACACAGAGGTAGGTAGAGCAGTGGACTACTGTACCGTACTGCTATATATTATATACTGGTGGTCAGCAAAATTATGCACTGTCCTACTACTATATATATACTGCGCACAAAAACTTAAATGCACCACAGGTATGGATGGATAGTATACTTGACGACACAGAGGTAAGTAGAGCAGTGGACTACTGTACCGTACTGCTATATATTAAATACTGGTGGTCAGCAAAATTATGCACTGTCCTCCTACTATATATACTGCGCAAAACTTAAATGCACCACAGGTATGGATGGGATAGTATACTTGACGACACAGAGGTAGGTAGAGCAGTGGACTACTGTACCGTACTGATATAATTCTGGTGGTCAATGGTCATCAGAATTCTGCACTGTCCTCCTACTATATACTACAATGCAGCACAGATATGGAGCGTTTTTCAGGCAGAGAACGTATAATACTGGTGGTCACTGGTCAGCAAAACTCTGCACTGTCTCCTACTATATAATACTGGTGGTCCCCAGTCCCCACACAGATATTTGCAGCACACTGAGCACAGATATGGAGCGTTTTTCAGGCAGAGAACGTAGATAATTGCAGCACACTGAGCACAGATATTTGCAGCACACTGAGCACAGATATTTGCAGCACACTGAACACAGAAACTGAGAGAACGCCAGCCACGTCCTCTAACTATCATCTCCAATGCACGAGTGAAAAATGGCGGCGACGCGCGGCTCCTTATATAGAATACGAATCTCGCGAGAATCCAACAGCGGGATGATGACGTTCGGGCGCGCTCGGGTTAACCGAGCAAGGCGGGAAGATTCGAGTCCGCCTCGGAACCGTGTAAAATGGGTGAAGTTCGGGGGGTTTGGATTCCGAGGAACCGAACCCGCTCATCACTAGTAATAATATGGCGTTCAAGTAGCAGTTGCAAGATGTAATGACATTTCCATGTGTGAAAGAGCTGACACTATACTGTAGATGCTGTATTTATAAAACATGACACTCACTAGAAAAACAGGTCATTCAGTTCTAATTAGTCAGTGTAAAGTCTCTCAGGATTTGATACTTCAGCTGGACCTCAAAGGAGGGAACTGAAATTGCCAGGTGCATCTTCAGCGGGAACACATTCCACACGCAACGAGAAATGAAAGATGGGATGGGGTAGAGAGATACTACGGAAAGGTGCGGACAGGCTTGGACTGGCCCACAGGGGTACAGGGGAAATCACCGGCGGGCCCCACTGCCTGGGCCCCACCTCCTGCTCTAAGGATAAGGTTCTAGACTGTGAACTTGAATTATACATTATACATATGTTACCTTATTCTGGACTATGGTGTATTTTCTACAATGCAGTGCTGTTATTAATTCGTTATTAATCTGGTACATTATCATGCATGCAGCAGCTGAATTTACTGTATATATTTATGAAGGGGCCCAGACATTGCATTCTCTAATGGTTAGTCAAACCAATGAGGTAGCAGACCCGCCCCTGCCTCAGACTGGCCACACCCCTAAACCATACCTCCCAACTTTCGTCTTGATGAAGTCGGGACTCTCCCAACTGCCCCCCCCCCCCCGCCCGCGGGACACTGCTGCCCACGGGTGGGACAGCGGGACAGGGTCGGAATAGCGGGACTGTCCCGCTGAAAGCGGGACAGTTGGGAGGTATGCCTAAACATGGGCCCCTACCACTGCATTCCCCCGGTGGGCCCTACATGCCCCAGTCCGACACTGGGTGCGGATAGGAGACATCCCTGAATGGAGTATGTACACAAGTTCAGGGGCGGATTGGGAACAAAAAGCGGCCCTGGAAAAATTTGTACTAATGGCCCCACATGGGCAGCACCAGAGGTGTAAGGTCTAGCCATGGGCCATGGCAGCAGCACCCTCCCCCCAAGACTTTCCAGATAGTGGGCATGTCCAGCATCAAGGGGGAAGTTAAAAAGAAATACAATTAAATATTATGAGCACATTATATGATACACCTTCAGAATTTAGGAAACTATATCATTCTTTAGAAAGATATATTTTTTTGCTTATTACACCAACCGTATCCCAATTACTATTCACTCAATCTTATATGTCAGCCAAGCAGGCAGACAGAGCATACACTAGATCAGTGATTCTCAAACTCGGTCCTCAGGACCCCACACAGTGCATGTTTTGCAGCAAGTGCACAGGTGTATTAATTACTCACTGACACATTTTAAAAGGTCTGCAGGTGGAGCTAATTATGTCACTTGTGATTCTGTGAGGAGACCTGCAAAACATGCACCGTGTGGGGTCCTGAGGACCGAGTTTGAGAACCTGTGCACTAGATCATCTGCAATCACAGGCTAAGTGGCAAAATCATTTTCATATATGCAAATTATTTGCATCTTATTCATTATGTCTATAAAAGAACCACATGTCCACAAACAAAACAGGCCCCACAGGTGCGTCGGCCCATCGGGAATCTTCCCTGTAAACCCTATGGCCATTCCGCCTCTGCACAAGTTTATACTTAAAATGCCTATTCACGTTGCAAATGTCACAGTCATTAAAGAGATAGTCACTCACAAAATAACCCTGATCCCTGTCAATATCTGATTGGGACTTTATCAGAGGCAAATACAGGATTCACAGGGAGGGTATAAATATATATTTATATATCTATATGTATATATCTTTTCACTGGGTGCCTAATTATAGAAGATACATTTGTATATCTCACCTACAGTGTGTGTGTGTGTGTGTATATATATATATATATACATATATATATATATATATATATACAAAAAGTACACACACACACACACTATATATATATATATATATATATATATATATATATATACACGTAAGCACACATGTCTATACATTGATTAGGTTCGGGATCCCGGCGGTCAGCATACTGACGCCGTGATCCCAGCCACCAAAATGCCGGCAGGAGGGGCGAGCGCAATGTAGCTGGCACCTACGAGTGGGAATAGCCCTTGGCCTCCTGCCGGCATTCTGACCACATCGTGACTACATCCCATATACATACATATACACAGGGCCGATTCTAGCCCTTATGGTGCCCCGGGCGAAAATAGGGACGTGGCTTCATAAAGGGGCATGCTCAGTTATGCCCCCTGTAAAGTTGTGCCCCCATTTGTGCCCTCAGTAGAGTTGTGCCCCTGTTTATGCCCCCAGTAGAGTTGTGCCCCCGTTTGTGCCCCCAGTAGAGATGTGCCGCTAATAAAAAAAAATAAAAAAAATAAATAAATAAATATTTACCATCCTGATTCCTGACTGCTGCTGACCTCCGTCTCCAGCCGCCGGTGCCGCTCCTCTGATCTATGCCCATAGCACAGCATAGACACTGGTGGTCAATTTTGACCCCTAGCGTGTATGTGCCGATCCTACAATGCTGTGCGGTGCGCGATGATGTCATTGCGCACCGCACAGCAGTGACAGCACAGTACTACACAGCACCGGGGGGCACCACCAGTAGCGGATCTTGCCACGGCGGCGGCGCCCTCTGGATGACGGCAGCGCCCTCCGGAAGGTGGTGCTCCAGGCAAAAATCCTGTGTGCCCGTAGCAAGATCCGCTGCTGCATATACACATACCTGTAGCTAGCTAAGAAGGGGAGGGGGCTGTAGGTCACAGACTGTGGTGAGACAGAGACAAAGCTTTCTCTACCTTAGGGAAAAAAATTGGTCCATCAGGGGGTGTTTTGGGTATTCAGAAACCCACCCTTAATGCACCACTGGCTGGTCAGACAATTTTTGCAACAGCTTCAAAACTGCAAGTTAACAAATCGCAGGCCAACCTAGTGTCTATTCATCATAACTAAAAATTATAATGAGTTAATTAAGTTCCAAACTCACATTGAGTTCTACTTAATTAATGGAGATACCTTTCTCTGCTTTCTGTGACTTAACACACCTGTAATTAGTGCTGCTCATGTGTCGGTTCCGCTCACAGATTCGGCACATGTGCAGCACTGATTACAGTTGTTAAGTGTAAGTTATACAGCATAAAAATATTTTTGAATATACTTTTTCCGCTGCTGCACAAGTAGTACGCCATCTGAAAATCGTGTAGTTACACTGTCAATTTCTGAAAATATATGATTTTCTGAAATTGATGAATACCCTAATTTCGACATCTCCATACTAAAGTATATAGAGTATGGAAATTAACGTGGCAGAACTGTAAGCAGTTAGTTAGCTAGCATATTAGTGATATCTCCTGAGTTAGAGCTACATGAATGGGGCAGAAACTTAAAATCTACAAAAATACAGAAAATAGGGGGCAAAAAATGAAAATTAGAGGATGATGAATGGACCCCTAAAAGAGCTTATAGCAGTGCTGGTTATGTAACTGATTTATGCAAATAGTCATTAACGTGAGTAGCCCTATAGGAATGGAAAAACGCAGGTTGTAGGAAACTACAGACCAGTAAGTCAACATCAGTAGTGAGGAAATGAATGGAAACTATTCTAAAAGAAAGTTATCTGCAATGAGATTGTATGATTCTATAATGAAGATGAGAAACAATCTAAGTAGAAGATTACAAGAGTCAAAGCAACAAATAGGACATGTATTACTATTAAATCATGTTGTTGAATGATATGCCAGCAATGTTTGTGCTTTGTTAAGCTTCTCACTCACATCCAGAGGCGTAACAAGGGTAGGGCGAGTGGGGCACGTGCCCTGGGCGCCTTGGCAGGCCCAGGAGACGGGGGCGCCGCCGGCGGCCAGGGCATCATGCCCCACTCGCCCCCATCACGCCAAAATGTGAGGGGAGGAGAGCGCAGCGTCTCTCCCTCCCCTCACCGCCGCCAGCACTAGCAGCGCTGCCAGCAGCGCTGCGAGTGTCCGGTCTCCGGCGTTAGCCAATCAGAGCTTGCGGACCGGCTCGTGATTGGCTGCCGGTCCGCGAGCTGTGATTGGCTGGCGAACCGGCGCCACACAGCCGCCGGAGACCTGGAGCGGTGAGGGGAAGGAGAGGCGCTGCGCTGCGCTCTCCTCCCCTCACAGACACAACAGGGGGTGAGTGACGGGGGGGGGGGGGGATTTGGATGACTCGGGGGAGCACAGTGGGGCAATGTATTTGGCACAGTGGGGCAATGTATCTGGCACAGTGGGACATGTATCTGGCACTGTGGGGCATGTATTTGGCACTGTGGGGCATCCTACTGGCACAGTGGGGCATGTATCCGGCACAGTGGGGCATGTATCTGGCACAGTGGGGCAATGTATCTGGCACTGTGGGGCATGTAACTGGCACAGTGGGGCATGTATCTGGCACAGTGGGGCAATGTATCTGGCACTGTGAGGCAATGTAACTGGCACTGTGGGGCAATGTAACTGGCACTGTGGGGCAATGTATCTGGCACAGTGGGGCAATGTAACTGGCACAGTGGGGCATGTATCTGGCACAGTGGGGCAATGTAACTAACTGGCACTGTGGGGCAATGTATCTGGCAATGTAACTGGCACAGTGGGGCAATGTAACTGGCACAGTGGGGCATGTATCTGGCACAGTGCGGCAATGTAACTGGCACTGTGGGGCAATGTATCTGGCAATGTAACTGGCACTGTGGGGCAATGTAACTGGCACTGTGGGGCAATGTATCTGGCAATGTAACTGGCACTGTGGGGCATGTATCTGGCACAGTGGGGCATGTATCTGGCACAGTGGGGCAATGTATCTGGCACTGTGGGGCATGTAACTGGCACAGTGGGGCATGTATCTGGCACAGTGGGGCATGTATCTGGCACAGTGGGGCAATGTATCTGGCACTGTGAGGCAATGTAACTGGCACTGTGGGGCAATGTAACTGGCACTGTGGGGCAATGTATCTGGCACAGTGGGGCAATGTAACTGGCACTGTGGGGCAATGTAACTGGCAATGTAACTGGCACTGTGGGGCAATGTAACTGGCACTGTGGGGCAATGTATCTGGCACTGTGGGGCATGTATCTGGCACAGTGGGGCATGTATCTGGCACAGTGGGGCAATGTATCTGGCACTGTGGGGCATGTAACTGGCACAGTGGGGCATGTATCTGGCACAGTGGGGCATGTATCTGGCACAGTGGGGCAATGTATCTGGCACTGTGAGGCAATGTAACTGGCACTGTGGGGCAATGTAACTGGCACTGTGGGGCAATGTATCTGGCACTGTGGGGCAATGTAACTGGCACTGTGGGGCAATGTATCTGGCAATGTAACTGGCACAGTGGGGCAATGTAACTGGCACAGTGGGGCATGTATCTGGCACAGTGGGGCAATGTAACTGGCACTGTGGGGCAATGTATCTGGCAATGTAACTGGCACTGTGGGGCAATGTAACTGGCACTGTGGGGCAATGTATCTGGCAATGTAACTGGCACTGTGGGGCAATGTATCTGGCAATGTAACTGGCACTGTGGGGCAATGTATCTGGCACTGTGGGGCATGTATCTGGCACTGTGGGGCATGTATCTGGCACGGTGGGGCATGTATCTGGCACTGTGGGGCATGTATCTGGCACGGTGGGGCATGTATCCGGCACTGTGGGGCATTGTATCTGGCACTGTGGGGCAATGTAACTGGCACTGTGGTCCATTTTCAGTGGAAACACCCCTTCTGGTGCGTGGTCACGCCCCTTCTGGTGTGTGGCCACGCCCATTTTTTCGTCACACGCGCCTTCGGCGCGCGTGCATGCTTCTTTTACTGTTTTGTTATTTTTTATTTATTTTATTTTATTTTATTTTTGGGGGGGGTGGGGGCATTTTCCATCTTGCCCTGGGCTCCAAAAACCCTAGCTACGCCTCTGCTCACATCATCATAGACAGGAAGTAACTGAATTTGAAGCAATTGGTGATACTGCGAAGAGACTGCACTTACAGTGCACTAGTCATGGGCAAAGAGATACATTGAACTGAGTTGAGACACATGACTCAGCTCAGTGTAGTGTCCCGAGACAGGGTCTCAGTACATGGCTCTTTTGTAATGCATTGCAGACTGTGCACATGCAGTGAGTGCAGACAATGCAGGCAGTGCTGGGACTTGTGGAGGGAGGGTATCCAGTCTTTAGGTCGACCACTAAAGGTCGACAGTGAGTAGGCCGACACTGATTAAAGGTCGACACACGACTAGGTCGACATGCATGCAAGGTCGGCATGGTCATTAGGTCGACATAGGCAAGGTCGACACACAAAAGGTTGACAGGTTTTTTTTTGGTTTTAGTACCTTTTCATACCTCCTCTATCCAAGTGGGCATAAAGTTGGTTATAAACCTTGTGGCGAGCGTAGCTGGCCACCGTGCCCAAAGCATGGTGAGCGAATGCGTTTCAACTGTCAGTGGTCCCAGATGGAAATTTGGGTCAAGGCTCCCCCAGAAGAAACAAAAAACAAAAACAAAAAAAAACCAGACAAAAAAAACTGTGTCGACCTAATGACCATATCGACCTACTGTAGTCTTGTGTCAACCTTCAGTGGTTTACCTAGTGACTGTCAACCTAGACAGGGTCGACCCAATGATCGGCACCCCGACTCAGACATCTGGGAGTGGGTCAGCTATTCAGCTCCACTGAATGAATCAATGAATCCGATTTGTCTCCACTGAGTCTGCAGCAGTCTCACAGGCAGTCAGTGCTCAGTAACTCATACTGTACCTCTGGGAGTGTGTCAGCTATTCAGCTGCACTGAATGAATCAATGAATCCGATTTGTCTCCACTGAGTCTGCAGCAGTCTCACAGGCAGTCAGTGCTCAGTAACTCATACTGTACCTCTGGGAGTGTGTCAGCTATTCAGCTGCACTGAATGAATCATTAATGCATCCTATGAGTCTCCACTGAGTTGTTCACTGTCTTAAAAGTGTCACAGGAAGTCAGGAACAGCAGCAGCAGCCTTGACACTGAGCAGCATCACACTGCTCCCTCCCAGTGGGTGTCAGCCAGGAGTGCTGCCACCCACTCACTGCATACTTATTGGCAGGTACAGTACCGTTTTTCTATGGTCTGTAACGATTTTTTACTTCATTTTTCCATTGAAAGTATAGGAAAAGAGACATGACCATGCCCCTTTACCAGTGGCCACGCCCCTTTCCTAATTTATACCGATTTGTGTGTGTAAAATGTTGGAGGATATGTCACTGTGACTGACTGCGAGAGGCTGCTGGGGGCTGTCTCAACACACCAAACTGTGAGTGACTCGAATCATACGAACTTCTAAATGATTTGAGGCATCGGTAGAGATAGCTACTAAGACAGCAACTTAGTGCTTAAAGTGGTCCTAGAGAGGTGGTGGAACTACCCCCCCCCCCCTACTCGTCGGTGTGGTCTCAAAAAGAAAGGGCATGGCACACAATAGTAATATTGCCCACAGTAGTAGCACCCCTAATACACATAATGCCGACAGTAGTAGCACCCCGTAATACACAATGCCCACAGCAGTAGCGCCCCTTTTACAATGCCCACAGTAGTAATGTTCCTTATGCAATGTCTACTGTACTGGTAGTGCCCACAGTGGTAGTGCCCCTTATACAGGGCCCATAGTAGTGGTGCCCCTTATGCAATGCCCCCAGCAGTAGTGCCCCTTATATGCCCAGGAGTGATGCCCTTTATGAAGTGCCCCCTTTACAATGCCCTCATTAGTAATGCCCCCATTAGTAATGCACTTTATGGTAATGCCCCTGTGTAGTATTGCCCCCAGTAGTAATGTCGCCTGCAGTAATGCCCCCAGTCGTTTAGCCCCATTGTTTAGCCCCATGTAGTTTGCCCCAAGTAGTAATGCCCCTAGTAGTTATGCCCCCAGTAGTAATGCCCCTGTAGTTATGCCCCCAGTAGTAATGTTCCCCTGTAGTTTAGTCCCATGTAGTTTGCCCCCAGTAGTTTGCCACAAGTAATAGTGCCCCCAGTAGCTTGCCCCCTTGTAGTTAGCCTCCAGTAGTTAGCCCCTGTAGTTTAGCCCCATATAGTTTGCCCCCCAGTAGTTTTGCCCCCTTGTAGCTTAGCCCCCAGTAGTAATGCCTCCCTGTAGTTTGCCCCCTTGTTGTTTAGCCCCCTTGTAGTTTAGCCCCTCTGTAGTTTAGCCCCCTGTAGTAGTCACACATGTTTAAAAAAACAAACAAAAAAACCCCCACCATACTTACCAAGCCCTGCTCCCGCGTCCGATCGCTGTGATCCTCCTGGCGTCCGGCTCCCCAACACTGTGAGAGAGACGTCATGACATCTCTCTCATAGTGCGCGCTAACAGAGCCGGGAGCCAGAAGCCGGAGCTCAGTAGTGAGCTCCTGCCGCCGGCTTACGCTGTGCAGGGAGAGCCGGGCACCGCTGGTAACACAATCTCAGTGGGCGCCCGGCATCTCCCTGCGTCGCCGGCACACGTCGGGTGAGGTGAGCCGGACGAGGCGGAACTGCGTTCCGTCTCCAAGTGGAACTGATGGAACGCAGTTCCGCCCTGTTCCGGCTCACTTTAACCCCTGATCTCTACAGTGCACTGACAGAGTGCTCAGCCCCCAACATTTTCTGCAGACTGAACAATTTCCCAGCATGGAATATCACAGAATTACTCTTGAAATATCTATACTTAGGAAGCCATTTAACTCCAGTGAATGTAAGCTGCAAGATATTTCTGAGCCTCACAGTATTATTGATCCAACCCGCCACCCAAGCTTATTGTCTGAAAGCAAGACTTGCTGAAATACACTATAGAGCTGCATCCCAGGGTACAGCATGACAGAGCTGCTGGAAGCAGCTATAAAAGGTCCCTTCTCCTGTGCTACCAACATAGCACTAACAACTAACAGCAAAGTATCCGGCAGGACTACGGTACACAGAGTGGCTTACTGGAACAAGTATTTTTCTGGAACTAGTCCATGGTTCTGAGCATGTATCCTTGGATTATGTATGAAGTGGGATTTTTATATTAACCAATTGTTCAGTAGTCTGTATCGGTTCTTCTCCTGTATGCTGTTATTTTATCAACATCCAGGGAAAACATTATAAATCAGGATTAGTTTAGTTATAAAGATTTCCAGAATACCCAGATTAATGGTGTGTACATACGGTGAGATATTTTCTTAGATTTTGACTATATAGTCAAAATCGTCAGAAAAGTTAGTGCAGATCGCAAGCTGAAAGTCACCTTGCGATCCCGATGCGATGCCGATGCACAGTCCCGCACGGTCGGCATCGCAAGCCTACATAGACTGTGCAGGCAAGTCAATTTTGACTATCTCGTAGAACTGATAGTCAAAATTGACACAGGCAAAATCGCACATAGTCAGTATCGCAAGCACAGTCATTATATGCTTGCAATACTGACCTAGTTCCTATCGCACAGTGAGAATCGGGGTTAGCCCGAATCTCACCGTGTGTATGCACCTTTAGAGATATGTAAGTTAAGCATTTCAAAGTTATTTCTGTAATGCTTGAAAGATCACTTCTACACCACCCAATTAGTAACTTAATTGTTTAAATAATGTCTACTATTAGCTCCATGTACAGAACTATAATGAAAACAGTCCTTAGAAACGTTGACACTACAGAGAGTGCAGCAACATAACCCTAGAGAACACAGATACCAGCAGAATAGACCTATGAGCCTGAACAGACACTGTATACTACTTATGTTCCAATGCTCCAACCAGCCATGTAGTCCTGGGGGAATTCTTATCAGGTACTGTATCACAATAAGGTAAGTCGAGGCTGCACTGTGACAGGGAGTCAGCAACAGTTACATATCATTCCATGGCCATGCTATCCAGCCATCACTATGGCTGCCATACCTCAGACCAATCATTGCTCACAACCAGGGGCGGCTCCAGAGGTTGGGCTGCAGCTCAGTTCCAAATTCAAAAAGGGGAGTCGCACCAACTGACAGTGAGTCAGTTTGAAATGGCAGTTGGAGACGGTGTGTCTCCCCTATTTGAAATTTGAAGAGACCTGCAGCCCCACCTTTGGAACTGCCATTGCAGTCACAATGAAAAAAGCTATTTTGGTGCACTAGAAACTCAGTGATAAGACTTTTTAACTAATATATTTGCTATCTTGTGCTAATGCTGCATTGCGGCAAGTTTTCATTACGTAATGCCTGTGATTCTGAAAAAATAAATACATACAGTACAGTAGTTCTGACTAACTCCAGAAATTACATAGCCACATTAGCCATATTGCTGTACCATCATTTTTGTATTGCTGCAGGATTACATATAACTCAATACATTTCCCATATCTACATTGTACACAGTACTTTGGGATCAGTATAAAAATTGCCGCCTCAAATCATTCAAAATTCAAAATCAGCAGCAAAAGAGTGCAAAAAATGTGTTAGGGACGGATTACGTTTGCATGGCATAGAATAGTGCAGGGAAACCAGCTACTGCCGTTCCCTGAGGTATACCAACTGGCATAATCATATTAGCCTGCGAAGAGTTGCCAACAGAGACACTTAATGCAAGGTATGAATGACATCCAAAGAAGGAGCAGTGCCATGGAGATCAAATATATGAACAATTGTAAATGGCAACCTTTGTGAAATGCCACCAAAAGGTTTTAATGGAATAGGGACTTTTGGATTGGCCAATAAATAGATCATTGACAATCTTTCTGAGATAGGTTAAGCATTGAGAGCAATATTCACAGCGTGAGGTTCTTTAGTCATGATAATGGGCAAAAACAAGACCTAGAAGTTATTTCTGGGGAGTTATCAAATAGGAGAACAAAGTGAATTCTACATAATATACGGTAAAAACAAATATACGAAAATAAATGAATTGTTCAATCACACAGGAAGATGATGAGATACTAAGAACAGAGATCAAAAGGCCAGGGGACAGCGCTCTACAGACAGAGATAAGCATGCTGATGAAAGGGAAGAATGAACAGCAGATGAGTGTTCACCCCTGGAAGGGGAGGGTTAATGAATATCCAGAGTGAAGGAGGAGATCTGTAGATGTATAGCAAGCAGACTTGTCATTTTATTTGCTTTGCATGAGCAGCTGGCTGTGACATGGGAGTGCGACTGCATTACATACAGTATACTGCCAGGGTAAAGTCTGTGCACCTAATTAATTCTGAAGGATTCTTTGGATTACTGACAAATTAATTGACAACAGGGAGATAGAACAAAGCCCAGTTTACACACGTCCATGATGTCATGCACAGGACAAAGGTCATACTAGTGATTGTGAAGTGCAGGCAACATACATGGGTTCTTATCACTACTTATCAGTCTGTAACATAGGCATTCAAGCTGTTCTAGAACTAAAAGTCCCAGTATATCTTTCCTGCCATACATAGACATGTAATGGGTGGACTACAGTGGCTAAATAATCAGGATGTCTATATCTAATCTATAATAGCATACATAAATATGCACGTAGTCATTTTATGCCGTATATACATGACAAAGCTATAACCTAGGAGTTCTAACTAGGGTTCCATATAATCTGTTCCATATAGGGTTCCATATAACTAGGGTTCCATCAAATCTGTGTGACAAGAAGTTTAAGCAGTTTACAGTTGTGCCTTTTGGGCAGCACTAGCAGTAAAACAGTTTAAGGAAAGTAGTCATGATAATTCTATGAAACAATGTGTATCAGGAGTCTGAATTCTTTAATATTTCCTCAACCAAATATTTCCAATGGCAAAGAATCAGGATAGTCCCATAAAAACCATGACACATGGTAGTTCTATTTTCAGGATGTTGGTCACCAGCTTTGGCCTACAGACCCCACGGGGAGTCTCTTACAACCCCCACTGGGAGTTTTGGTTAAATAATACACTGGGGGGATTTCAACTGTTTGAAAAGTCAGTTGGGTGTCTGTTTTTTCCTATCTAATAGACAGGAAATAACAGACACCCAACCGACTTTTCAAACATTTGAATCCCCCCCCCACTGAGTATACTATAAGTTTTATAAGACCACACACGCAAACACACATACATATACATACTCACAAACATTTCTCATATACTGATCAAATGATCAGATATTATGTTGCTCAAAAGATTTGCTAGACAAGCAAGAGGTTTTGCAGCAGCTGATGTTTTAACTGTCTTTTAAAAATAGTCTCACTGCAGACAGAAAGAATATCTACGTAACACATAATAACTGCTATTAAATGCTTATCTGAAGTGTCTCTGCATTCTGTCTCTTGGTCTCTTTGTTCAAATGTCACAGTGACGTTGGAATATAAAAATTGATCTGCAGATATGGGGCACTTATACTTTAAATGCATCTTACATGGACAGGACAGGTTTATATTAATGCTATTAAAAAACAATTGTCCTTTCCACTCAAGTTCCTTAATGGTCATGGTTTATTTTTAAATAATTGCACAACATCAATCTCTGAAATTAAACATGAGACAGCTGCAAGCGTCAGTGGTTTATACCGCATATGCCCGCCAAAGCTTTACATTGTGTCTGTAACTATAGAAGGTGTGCTAGAGGGAGATGATAGATTGCATGGAATAAATGCTGCTAGCAACAATTTCAGACACGTATACTATGCATGTTTAACTCTTCTCCTACTGGGTTCCCGAACAAGATGTTACTGAAAACTAACTGTAGATTTAGACAAGGTGAGTAGTTTATATATGGCATAAAAATTGCATAGAATCTTACCTCCCAACCACTCGGATGAAATGTTCTGCAGAAGAGTGAAAGGTATACAGAAGAAAGTTACCAGTAAGTCACTACAAGCCAGAGAACATATAAAGATATTGGTGGCTGTCCTCATCGCCTTCTTCCTGATAATAATGTAAACCACAAGGCTGTTGCCAAACAAGGCTAGGATGAAGATGATAATGTATAGCACCAAGAATATGACCTTGGCATTTAGGGGTAGCTCTGGGATATAAACCAAAGGCTTTAGACCATAAGCTGCAATGAACTCTAGTCTACTCATGTTGTGTTCTTTCAACAATTGGTTGAAGGCTTCTGGGGTGATATTGAGTCTCCTGTCCATGGTGCTGAAGTTCCTTGATGAAGCCAACTCTGAACAAAGAGAGGAGCCCACCTGCTCAACACAACAGTCTCACGTGGCTGTTCTAGAACCCATGTGATCAGAGTATAGATGAAGAGCAGTAAAGGCTTCAAAAGTTTAAATGGCATAGTAATGCAGTACCTCCATCCAACAATCCCTTGACTGATAGTAGACCAAATGTTCATTGAAGAAGACACTTTCCTTACAGAAATCTTTCACTGGTATACTGTAACATATATCACACTTTTCCAGAGCGATATCCAGAAAGTGATGGATTGCATGTCTTCTCTTTCCACAGGGCATCTCTACACATGTTCCTCCTCCTCCTCCTGCTTAGGTCTGGGAATTTGTGATCCCCCTCCTTCTTTCTCTCTCTCTCTCTCTCTCTCTCTCTCTGCTAATGCTTAGCAGCAGCCCATGAAATGATGTCTACGTTGTGGTGCACACCAGCTTTGTTGGCAAAAGAAAACACTGTCTGGTTACTGCAATGCTGCTTATATTAGAAGATACAATGCTTTTGTGTCCAGAAATATTGTGCACACACTGATCATTAAATGTGTGACTGACAGAGCTGGAAACAGCTTAGCACGGATGTGCAGTCAGTGAGATGAGAGTATTAGAATGTGTTCGGACTTCATATTCTATTTCAAGAAGCACGATTGCTGGATACAAACACAATTTTCCACAGAATGACATCATAAGATCACAGTTTCAAACAGTATGGGAACATGACTAACATGTTAACCCTTCTACAGCTGGAATGCAGCAAAAGCATTGAAAAGTTACACTGATATATAACCTGTATATAACAAACTTAAGGATGATCATTCATTAATATTGCATTTGTGTGCACATTTCCCAATAAACCTTAACAGCCAAATAGGCAATTTGTTTTTATTTATATTTTAATATTGCTTTTTGCATATAGTGACACCAATTAAGCATTTAACAGTGAATATTTGCCATTCACAGCGGTCCCTGCCCAGTGGAGCTTACAATCTAAGGAGTCTATAGTATGTAGTAAGCCTTGAGAGAGATAGTACCAGCCAATCAGCTCCTAAATGCCATGTTACAGGATGTGTTTGAAAAACGACACTGTTAGGAGCTGATTTGCTGGTATTTTAATCTGTACACTTTATCTCCCTGCAAGGCAGCCAGTTGACCTACCAGCATGTTTTTGGAGTGTGGGAGGAAACCAGAGCATATGGAAGAAACCAATACAAATGCAGGGACAACATATAAACTTCACACAGAATGAGCCCTGCTAGGGAGTTAAGATGTTGACCTCATTTCTGTGAGGCAGCAGTGCTAGCAACTGTGCCACCATGCTGTTAGTCATTAAGTTTGTTTAATTGCTTTAGTTGACAAGGCTGCTGCCCTAATATTAAAATGCTGATTTTCAGGCACAGCACAAAAGGATGACATTTCCTTGAAATTAATAAAGAGCACTCATGTAAGATGGCAGCCGAGAGAACATTTTACTTGACAAAAATTCATTTTTTTAAATGCCCAAAAACCTGTCAAGTCCAACACGTACAGTATAACGCGTAAATACTGTATAAGCTGTTAGAGATAAGAAAAACATTCACATTTATAAGTGGTATGTGGTCAAAATCCCAACAATCGGGATTAGTCAGGGTTAGGCTGCAGGAGGGAAAGGTTAAGGTTAGACTGCGGAAAGGGCAGGTTAGGCTAGGCTTAGGCTGTCGAAGAGCCATTTAGGGTTAGGCTGCGGGGGCAAGGGGGTTTGGGGTTAGGCTGCAGGGGTGGGGGAGGTTAGGGTTAGGATGTGGGTGGTGGTTAGGGTTAGGCTGCAGCAGGGGACCATTAGGGTTAAGCTTCAGGAGGGAGAGCTTAGGGTTAGGCTGTGACAGGGGAGTTAGGGTTTGGCTGCTGGAGGGGCAATCGCTCACCCCCTGCACATCAAGCATGGAGAGTGTCCTCTCTCTTCCAGCTCCATGCAGGCACTGACAAACAGGGCCGGTCCCAGAGTACCAGTCTGTCCCCCCCTCTCCCCCTCAGCACCACTGAGGGTAGGGTAGGGAGAAGTAACACTTCAAGCCAGGGTGAGTTTACATACTGTAGGTGCAAAGAATGTCATTGTGTATCTTTTCACAGTCATGTTTCTTATAGCTGGCATTGGTGTTTGCTTTACTAATTAGGTAGAACAACGTGTTCTGATAGTTAGGGACAATCAAGCAGAGTGCTTTCTGTAGTTCAGAGCAAATTTGGAACCTAAATGTAGTTTTTATAAACAAAGTATTCAATGTGATGTCTGCAAAATAATAGAAGACTAACAGCAGTGAAAGAACACTCAGTTGGCATACTGGTTAGCATTATTGACTTACAGCTTTGAGTCCATGCATTCAATTCCTGCCATCTGTGGGGAGTTTGTATGTTCTAATCATGTTTTCATGGGTTTCCTGCAGCATTCCAAAAGATACTAGGTTCTGCCAAAATAATAAATGACTAGTGTGTATGTTTGTCCACATGATAAGGAATATTGGGCCTAATTCAGACACTATCGCACCTCTGCGAATTTGCAGAGGTCTGTGGTCAGATAGTCGCCGTCCACAGTGAAAAAACCCTGTTCAAGTCTGCGTACGCCTTGTGAAAAGCTTTGCAAACGCCGGCCAGCTGCAAATCCATTTGCAATTCACTCACCATCTAATGATTTTTCCAGTCTGTGCGTAGTCCAGGACCTACGCCTACAGGCTGATTGGGGCCGGAGCTGACGTCACACACTCTCCCTGAAAACGCTTGGGAACGCCTGCATTTTTCCTGGCACTCCCAGATAATTCCACACCCAAACATCTGCTTCCTGCAAATCAACCAGGGTTCGCCAAGCGATAAAATAAAACGCATGATTTTTTTCGCAGTTTGGCCTCACGCCTTCACATTACGATCCATACGCATGCGCAGTCGTTCGATAATCGGTCGCTGTGCGATTTCGCACAATAGCGATCAGGTCTGAATTAGGCCCATAGACTATTAGCTCTGCTGGGCAGGAACTAGAGATGCGCACCGGACACTTTTCGGGTTTTGGATCTGTATTTTTAAAAACAAAACAAAACATAAAAACAGCTAAAATCACAGAATTTGTTTGTTCCTACAGTATTATTAACCTCAATAATATTCATTTCCACTCAATTCCAGTCTATTCTGAACACCTCACAATATTGTTTTTAGGCCAAAAGGTTGCACCGAGGTAGCTGGATGACTAAACTAAGTGACACAAGTGGCCCATCTAGGAGTGGCACTGCAGTGGCAGACAGGATGGCAGTTTTAAAAACTAGGCCCCCAAAAGCACATAATGCAAAGGAAAAAAAGAGGAGCAAGATGGAATTGTCCTTGGGACCTCCCACCCACCCTTATGTTGTTTAAACAGGACATGCACAGTTTAATAAACACATCATTTCAGCGACAGGTGGTCCCCCTGGAAAAAGCTTGCCAAGTTCTCTGAATCATAGCTAGCTACAAACATACCACCTCCATATCTGATAACTTTTCACATTATGAGAAGAGGCAAGAGGAAAAGGACAGTGTCAAGAAGGTGATTAAAAATTAGAGAGGCACACGCAATCAGGAACAACACACAGGCTTTCACCTACACTCCTATCTCGGTGTGGAACAGAAAGGACTTTAACCAAGCAAATGTATAATTACCACATTACTGGACAAACTGAAAAACTAGGGGACAAAGCCTCCGTATTTGTACCCTCTTCTCCATTTTCAGGGATTACGATAATCTCGGATTTAATGCTGGGATGCAAATAAACTGGTTTATACCACAGGATCAAGACTGGATCATACTTGCCGACATTCTGGCTGCTCTCTGCGGGAGAGAGCAGCCAGGTCGGCTCAGCAGGGGGGCAGGGGAGGGCTATGACGTGGGGAGGAGGTGGCCCGGAGGCGGGATGGGGGTGGGGCAGGGGTGGGATGGGGCAGAGTTACCGTGTCACATCCTTTAAGCCACGCCCCCGCTCTGTAATGCTGCAATCACCGGCATTACACTGCAGGGGGCGTGGCTATGATGACGCGATTCAGCAAGAATCGCGTCATCAACTGCCCAGACCACCCACTTTACACACTAAGTGGCGGACGGGCAGGGGGACCCCTGATTCCGGGACACTTGCCTGCTCTTCCTGGGGGCCGGGAGGGTCAACTGATTTTCGGGAGCCTTCCGGCCATTCCGGGAGAGTAGGCAAGTATGGATTGGATATTTTCCCCTCCATGGAGTCTGGAGACTTATTTTGTGAAAATCTCGTGGGTTTCTTTTTTTCCATTTTTTTATTGCATTTTTATTAACATACAGTATTTTGTGGCAGATGCCTTATTTTCGTTTTCCACAGCTCCCAGTTACGGGCATGTGAGCATACCTGTGTGTCTTGTTTATTTTATTCATATTTTATTTTTAAATAAAGCAGCCCCTTAGATGTTTTAGCAGCCCCTCGTGAGCCCCCACAGCAGGCCCGAATCAGGCAAGTTTAATTTGGGTGGGTTCGGTACAGTGCTAAGCATGACTGTGCAGTGAATCTTTTGTTATTCAGCCCCTGCCCTAGTGGAACTTACCACTCTACAGTCCAAACTCATTTCATACTACAAGTAGGACTGTGGGAGGAAGTAATGCTAACCTGCAATGCTAACAGGTTGAACGCTATGGGCATTTTGCCTCTTTTCAACCTCAATAACTATGTTATTAACCCCTGTGCCATTAACATGTCTCAGCCTGGCAAGCCAGACAGATTCCTGGCTGTAAACCACCATGAGACTCCATACTGGGCCCTTATTCAGTAACTGTGCCTCATAGGAGCTCCTGGCCTATCTAGTGCAGCAGGGCAATGTTAAGCTGAGATTTCATTTTGCAAATCAAGATCACGAAACTCTGTTCTTCTCACACCGCAAGGTCTTGAGATAACTCTACGCAGCCCTTACATTGTACAATTATTAAGGAGAAAACATTTACAAAATAAAGGAAAAGAACCCTATACAAAAAATGCGCATCTTGTAAATAATCCCAAAATGTGGAACATTAATAAAATCAAAATTAAGGTTGACTAATTGGAGCCATTAATTTGAGACCCTAACATGAAATAATTGAGAAGAACCTCTCTCTAATGCTGGGTACACAGTGCACACTAGAAGTTATATCTACTAAAGATGAGTGGGTTCAGGCAGGGCACCCCTAGAATTATATGGCAGACATACAGTATAGACATAGGTGTGTTTGGAAAATCTAGTTAGTTTCTCCTGCATTTGTCAAAGAAAATGAAGTAGGAGATGTTGCCATGCCACGTTCCACTGGATTATAATTCTGTCTCTTCTGAGTTTGACTGACTTTGGCCAAAAATGTGGTCTGTCCCCACTCTATTGGAAAACAATTTGTCAAACTTGGAATTTTTAATTAGACCTTTGCGGCTATATGTTTTCACAAATCTAATTGTGATGTTGAAGCTTGTTTCATATTCTGCTCTAGGCTTTCGTTTAAACCTAGGATCAAGTACAGCAGCGCTGCTGGACTTATACAGCAGATAGGCAGCACCCTTGGACTTATACAGTATAGGCAGCACCCCTGGAGAATTACAAAGCACAGCAGACAGGCAGCAGCACCCCTGGACATAAACAGCAGTGGGGCAGCACCCCTGGACTGATAGGGCAGAGCGGCACACCCTATATAGGGCAGCACCCCTGAAATGATATGGCAGACAAAGAAAAGATGTTCACAATGAAATTGTTCTTGGGCCCTCCCACCCTTATATTGTATAAACCGGAAATGCACACTTTAACAAACCAATCATTTCAGTGACAGGGTCTGCCACACGACTGTGGCTGAAATTATTGGTTTGTTTGGGCTCCCACAAAAAAAAGAAGCAATTAATCTCTCCTTGCACAAACTGTTTCTACAGAGGGAAGATGTTGTCCTCATACTTATCCTCCTTTATGTTTACATCCCCATCCTCACAGAGAAATAAATCCACACTGAAGAGGTGGATTTTTTTGGTATTTTGCCCAGGCATAACAATGGGCTTTTTCATCCCATGGCCAATAACTGTCTCCACTGGTGCCTTATTCAAACAAACCACATCACCATCAGAATCCTCATCGTCAACTTCCTCCTCAGCGCCAACTACACCAATATCCTCTTCATCCTGGTGTACTTCTACAGTGACATCTTCAATCTCAATATCAGCAACCACTCTGCACTTGCAGAGGGCGTGCAAATGGTGGTAGGAGCCTCCTCTTCCCATACAGTGTTGTGAAAGTCAGGCCTAGACATCGCAACCGCGGACACACTTGGACTCTCCTTGGGGATTTGTGATATCTCTGAATGCACAGTTGTTTCCTGTGCTTTGACAAGCTTTATTCTTTTTTATTTTTCGAGAGGGAGGATGGCTTCCATCTTCATGAGAAGCTGAACCACCAGTCATAAACATAAGCCTAGGCCTTAGCTTTTCCTTGCTACTCTGTGTCGTGAATGGCATACTGCCAGTTTTTCATTTCTCATCAGATAATTTATTTTTTTTGGTTATTAATTTTTGCTTCTTGAATTTTACATGCCTTCTATGACATTAAGCAATGGCCTTAGCAGACGACGTTGATAGAATTGCATCGTCAATGTCATGACTGGTGGCAGCAGCTTCAGCACTAGTACTAGGAAGTGGTTCCTGATCTATCACTATTTTTTCCTTCAAATTTTTGTTCTCCATTTCACAGGACAGTGCCCCTTTATTTTTACAGCACACAGGACAGTGCCCCTTTACTTTTACAGAACACAGGAGAGGGCCACAGCACCCCTTTGTTTTTACAGCACACAGAACAGTACCCCTTTATTTTTACAGAACCCCTTTATTTTTACAGGACAGGGTCACAGTGCACCTTTATTATTACCGCACACAGGACAAGGCCACAGTGCCCCTTTATTTTTACAGCACACAGGACAGTGCCCCTTTATTTTTACAGCACACAGGACAGTGCCCCTTTATTTTTACAGAACACAGAACAGTGCCCCTTTATTTTTACAGCACACTGAAAAGTGCCCATTTATTTTTACAGCACCCCTTTATTTTTACAGTACAGGGTCACAGTGCCCCTTTATTTTTACAGCACACAGGACAAGGCCACAGCGCCCCTTTAATTTTACAGCACACAGAACAGTGCCCCTTTATTTTTACAGCACCCAGGACAGCACCCCTGTACAGCACAGAACTGCAGCACCCCTGTACAGCACAGGACAGCAGCACCCCTAACAACATAGGACACCACAGGACAGCACCCCAGGACATCACAAAACAGCAGCACCCCTGTACGCCACCACCCACAGAGAGACAGAGGTCTGTCTTCCTCAGTCTCTGAGTCCGGAGTGAAAATGGCGGCGACATGTGGCTCCTTATAAGGAATCCAAAACCCATGAGAATCTGACAGCAGGATAATTACGTTTTGCCTTGATCTGGCAGGAAGTCCTGAGCCGGACTCGGATTGTGAAGTCTGGGGGGGAACGTTCGGATCTCTGAGATTCGAACCCACTCATCCCTAGCAGGAACTGATTTGAATGTCTGAAATATTTGCTGTAAAGCGCTGCAGAACTTGTGTAGAATAAGAAAGAAGTACAATCCAGAATGATTCATGTGACACAGTGAATAAAATAAAGCTGAATTCATCACTCAAAACATGCACAGTAACGTCAATGTAGAAACATGCACAGTAACGTCAATGCAGAAACATGCACAGTAACGTCAATGCAGAAACATGCACAGTAACGTCATCGCAGAAACATGCACAGTAACGTCATCGCAGAAACATGCACAGTAACGTCAATGCAGAAACATGCACAGTAACGTCAATGCAGAAACATGCACAGTAACGTCAATGCAGAAACATGCACAGTAACGTCAATGCAGAAACATGCACAGTAACGTCATCGCAGAAACATGCACAGTAACGTCAATGCAGAAACATGCACAGTAACGTCATCGCAGAAACATGCACAGTAACGTCATCGCAGAAACATGCACAGTAACGTCATCGCAGAAACATGCACAGTAACGTCAATGCAGAAACATGCACAGTAACGTCATCGCAGAAACATGCACAGTAACGTCATCGCAGAAACATGCACAGTAACGTCATCGCAGAAACATGCACAGTAACGTCAATGCAGAAACATGCACAGTAACGTCAATGCAGAAACATGCACAGTAACGTCATCGCAGAAACATGCACAGTAATGTCATCGCAGAAACATGCACAGTAACGTCATCGCAGAAACATGCACAGTAACGTCATCGCAGAAACATGCACAGTAACGTCAATGCAGAAACATGCACAGTAACGTCAATGCAGAAACATGCACAGTAACGTCATCGCAGAAACATGCACAGTAACGTCATCGCAGAAACATGCACAGTAACGTCATCGCAGAAACATGCACAGTAACGTCAATGCAGAAACATGCACAGTAACGTCAATGCAGAAACATGCACAGTAACGTCATCGCAGAAACATGCACAGTAACGTCATCGCAGAAACATGCACAGTAACGTCAATGCAGAAACATGCACAGTAACGTCAATGCAGAAACATGCACAGTAACGTCAATGCAGAAACATGCACAGTAACGTCATCGCAGAAACATGCACAGTAACGTCATCGCAGAAACATGCACAGTAACGTCATCGCAGAAACATGCACAGTAACGTCATCGCAGAAACATGCACAGTAACGTCATCGCAGAAACATGCACAGTAATGTCATCGCAGAAACATGCACAGTAACGTCATCGCAGAAACATGCACAGTAATGTCATCGCAGAAACATGCACAGTAACGTCATCGCAGAAACATGCACAGTAATGTCAATGTAGAAACATGCACAGTAACGTCAATGCAGAAACATGCACAGTAACATCATCGCAGAAACATGCACAGTAACGTCATCGCAGAAACATGCACAGTAATGTCATCGCAGAAACATGCACAGTAACGTCATCGCAGAAACATGCACAGTAATGTCATCGCAGAAACATGCACAGTAATGTCATCGCAGAAACATGCACAGTAACGTCATCGCAGAAACATGCACAGTAACGTCATCGCAGAAACATGCACAGTAACGTCATCGCAGAAACATGCACAGTAATGTCATCGCAGAAACATGCACAGTAACGTCAATGTAGAAACATGCACAGTAACGTCATCGCAGAAACATGCACAGTAATGTCATCGCAGAAACATGCACAGTAATGTCATCGCAGAAACATGCACAGTAACGTCAATGCAGAAACATGCACAGTAACGTCAATGCAGAAACATGCACAGTAACGTCATCGCAGAAACATGCACAGTAACGTCATCGCAGAAACATGCACAGTAATGTCATCGCAGAAACATGCACAGTAACGTCAATGCAGAAACATGCACAGTAATGTCATCGCAGAAACATGCACAGTAATGTCATCGCAGAAACATGCACAGTAACGTCAATGCAGAAACATGCACAGTAACGTCAATGCAGAAACATGCACAGTAACGTCAATGCAGAAACATGCACAGTAACGTCATCGCAGAAACATGCACAGTAATGTCATCGCAGAAACATGCACAGTAACGTCAATGCAGAAACATGCACAGTAACGTCAATGCAGAAACATGCACAGTAACGTCATCGCAGAAACATGCACAGTAATGTCATCGCAGAAACATGCACAGTAACGTCAATGCAGAAACATGCACAGTAACGTCATCGCAGAAACATGCACAGTAACGTCAATGCAGAAACATGCACAGTAACGTCATCGCAGAAACATGCACAGTAATGTCATCGCAGAAACATGCACAGTAACGTCATCGCAGAAACATGCACAGTAACGTCATCGCAGAAACATGCACAGTAACGTCATCGCAGAAACATGCACAGTAATGTCATCGCAGAAACATGCACAGTAACGTCATCGCAGAAACATGCACAGTAACGTCAATGCAGAAACATGCACAGTAACATCATCGCAGAAACATGCACAGTAACGTCATCGCAGAAACATGCACAGTAATGTCATCGCAGAAACATGCACAGTAACGTCAATGTAGAAACATGCACAGTAACGTCAATGCAGAAACATGCACAGTAACGTCATCGCAGAAACATGCACAGTAACGTCATCGCAGAAACATGCACAGTAACGTCATCGCAGAAACATGCACAGTAACGTCATCGCAGAAACATGCACAGTAACGTCAATGCAGAAACATGCACAGTAACGTCATCGCAGAAACATGCACAGTAACGTCATCGCAGAAACATGCACAGTAACGTCAATGCAGAAACATGCACAGTAATGTCATCGCAGAAACATGCACAGTAATGTCAATGCAGAAACATGCACAGTAACGTCATCGCAGAAACATGCACAGTAACGTCATCGCAGAAACATGCACAGTAACGTCAATGCAGAAACATGCACAGTAACGTCATCGCAGAAACATGCACAGTAACGTCAATGCAGAAACATGCACAGTAACGTCATCGCAGAAACATGCACAGTAACGTCATCGCAGAAACATGCACAGTAATGTCATCGCAGAAACATGCACAGTAACGTCAATGTAGAAACATGCACAGTAACGTCAATGCAGAAACATGCACAGTAACATCATCGCAGAAACATGCACAGTAACGTCATCGCAGAAACATGCACAGTAATGTCATCGCAGAAACATGCACAGTAACGTCAATGTAGAAACATGCACAGTAACGTCAATGCAGAAACATGCACAGTAACGTCATCGCAGAAACATGCACAGTAACGTCATCGCAGAAACATGCACAGTAACGTCAATGCAGAAACATGCACAGTAACGTCAATGCAGAAACATGCACAGTAACGTCATCGCAGAAACATGCACAGTAACGTCATCGCAGAAACATGCACAGTAATGTCATCGCAGAAACATGCACAGTAACGTCATCGCAGAAACATGCACAGTAACGTCAATGCAGAAACATGCACAGTAACGTCATCGCAGAAACATGCACAGTAACGTCAATGCAGAAACATGCACAGTAACGTCATCGCAGAAACATGCACAGTAATGTCATCGCAGAAACATGCACAGTAACGTCATCGCAGAAACATGCACAGTAACGTCATCGCAGAAACATGCACAGTAATGTCATCGCAGAAACATGCACAGTAACGTCATCGCAGAAACATGCACAGTAACGTCATCGCAGAAACATGCACAGTAACGTCAATGCAGAAACATGCACAGTAACGTCAATGCAGAAACATGCACAGTAACGTCATCGCAGAAACATGCACAGTAACGTCAATGCAGAAACATGCACAGTAATGTCATCGCAGAAACATGCACAGTAACGTCATCGCAGAAACATGCACAGTAACGTCAATGCAGAAACATGCACAGTAACGTCATCGCAGAAACATGCACAGTAACGTCATCGCAGAAACATGCACAGTAACGTCATCGCAGAAACATGCACAGTAACGTCATCGCAGAAACATGCACAGTAACGTCATCGCAGAAACATGCACAGTAACGTCAATGCAGAAACATGCACAGTAACGTCATCGCAGAAACATGCACAGTAACGTCATCGCAGAAACATGCACAGTAATGTCATCGCAGAAACATGCACAGTAACGTCATCGCAGAAACATGCACAGTAACGTCATCGCAGAAACATGCACAGTAACGTCAATGCAGAAACATGCACAGTAACGTCATCGCAGAAACATGCACAGTAACGTCATCGCAGAAACATGCACAGTAATGTCATCGCAGAAACATGCACAGTAACGTCATCGCAGAAACATGCACAGTAACGTCATCGCAGAAACATGCACAGTAATGTCATCGCAGAAACATGCACAGTAACGTCATCGCAGAAACATGCACAGTAACGTCATCGCAGAAACATGCACAGTAATGTCAATGCAGAAACATGCACAGTAACGTCATCGCAGAAACATGCACAGTAATGTCATCGCAGAAACATGCACAGTAATGTCAATGCAGAAACATGCACAGTAACGTCATCGCAGAAACATGCACAGTAATGTCATCGCAGAAACATGCACAGTAACGTCATCGCAGAAACATGCACAGTAATGTCATCGCAGAAACATGCACAGTAATGTCAATGCAGAAACATGCACAGTAACGTCATCGCAGAAACATGCACAGTAACGTCATCGCAGAAACATGCACAGTAACGTCAATGCAGAAACATGCACAGTAACGTCATCGCAGAAACATGCACAGTAATGTCATCGCAGAAACATGCACAGTAACGTCATCGCAGAAACATGCACAGTAATGTCATCGCAGAAACATGCACAGTAACGTCATCGCAGAAACATGCACAGTAACGTCATCGCAGAAACATGCACAGTAACGTCAATGCAGAAACATGCACAGTAACGTCATCGCAGAAACATGCACACTAACGTCATCGCAGAAACATGCACAGTAACGTCATCGCAGAAACATGCACAGTAACGTCAATGCAGAAACATGCACAGTAACGTCAATGCAGAAACATGCACAGTAACGTCAATGCAGAAACATGCACAGTAACGTCATCGCAGAAACATGCACAGTAACGTCATCGCAGAAACATGCACAGTAACGTCATCGCAGAAACATGCACAGTAACGTCATCGCAGAAACATGCACAGTAACGTCAATGCAGAAACATGCACAGTAACGTCATCGCAGAAACATGCACAGTAACGTCATCGCAGAAACATGCACAGTAACGTCATCGCAGAAACATGCACAGTAACGTCATCGCAGAAACATGCACAGTAACGTCATCGCTGAAACATGCACAGTAACGTCATCGCTGAAACATGCACAGTAACGTCAATGCAGAAACATGCACAGTAACGTCAATGCAGAAACATGCACAGTAACGTCAATGCAGAAACATGCACAGTAACGTCAATGCAGAAACATGCACAGTAACGTCAATGCAGAAACATGCACAGTAACGTCATCGCAGAAACATGCACAGTAACGTCATCGCAGAAACATGCACAGTAACGTCATCGCAGAAACATGCACAGTAACGTCAATGCAGAAATAGACAAGATTTTAAAAGCATTTGGGAAAGTGGATTTTTTTTCTAGCAGCCTCCTCATTAGTAATGAAAAAACAGAGAAGTCTGAGAAACTCTTTAAGTGTAAGTCTGCATAGCAACAAAATATATATCCTACTGTATTAATTAAAAGCAATTTGATCACGTTATACCCATAGTTGCCGATTTTCAAATCCAAGATATGCTGTTAGTAACTCTGTGAAGTAGTGGGTGGACAGGACATAACAACAGAACTTGCATAATAAACCCTCATCCACCGCAGCGCAATGATGCAAATCGAGTCATTAGGCTACAACGTATGGTACTTGATGACATAGATCACAGCATTACATTGGTTTCTGTACATGCTTGCCATTCTGACCCCACATCAGGGGGGTGGCTAGACTCTCTTGGGAGTCTGGAAGATGTCCCACTATACCAGAGTCTCCTAGACCATCCTGAAAGATCCAGCTAGCATTGTTTTCCTATTTATAAAGCACTACCTAAAAGTGAAAATAAACACAGCAGGCGAGTCCTCCCTTCCAAACTACATAGGTTTACAGAGATAGATGACTAATTTAACACTTGATGTAAAAGCATCTAATCATACATGTCATAATACCATTAAGCATCTGAAAATAATATTACCAGAAAAAATAAGCTCCACCCACATGTCTCCATTCCACCCAAACTCTGGCCAGATTTCCCAGCATGTGCTCATTCATGTAAAGCCACATCTACTTTCCATTAGACCACATCTCTTCCATAGTCCAACAATTGGGAACGTCTTTTTAAAATGGGACCACTGTATGGTGTTTGAAAATAATAATCTAATATTATATGAAAATTAAAATTGCATCCCATAATCTAAAACTTGGTTATGTGGTAGCTGCAATAGCGGATCTTGCTACGGGCAAGCAGGATTTTCGCCCAGGGCGCTGCCTTCCGGAGGGCGCTGCTGCTGTGGCAAGATCCGCTACTGGTGCCAGTGCTGTGCGGTACGCGATGAAATCATTGCGCACCGTACGGCATTGTGAGAGTGGCACATGGATGCTAGAGGTCATAATTGACCTCTAGTGTCTATGCGGTGCTATGGGAGAGATGTCATGACGTCTCTCCCATAGATCCGAGGAGTGGTGCCGGCGGCCGGAGATGGAGGGCAGCAGCGGTCGGGAAGCAGGAGCGGGGACTGGGGGCAATTCTACAGGGGGCACAGTACTGGGGGCAATTCTACAGGGGCACAGTACTGGGGGCAATTCTACAGGGGGCACAGTACTGGGGGCAATACTACTGTGGGCACAGCTACAGGGGCATAACTGACCCCGCCCCTTCTCCATGAAACCACGCCCTTATTTTTCACCCGGGGTGCTGCAAGGTCTAGATCCGGACCTGGGTAGCTGCCATAATAATTTATTTTATTTATACTCAGCGGGAGAGGCAAGAGGGCAGGCCTAGGCAATCCAAATGAAATAACTAATTGTTCCCCTTGTAGTGGCCATATAATTTACTGCTGCAGCGCCCAGTCATTTTCTCATCTCTTGGACACTCTCTGTACTGATTAAGGTAAGTAAGGTCACTGTGTCATTTGGTGGTCACCGAGGCTCATCTTTGAAGTTGTGGATTGCACTGATTGCTGCAATCAGTTTGCAATAAAAAGATCTATAGAAGGTTTCAAGTTGCTGAATATGAATGTAAAAATTTTGGGACATGCAACATGTGTTTTAGCCTTGGGAGGCCAGAACCCTTAATCATGCCCTGCAACAGATTGGCCATCTACTAGTATTTGTGTCTTTCCCTAGGTAAAGATGGTAATTTGCTTTTGATAATACAAGAGGAGGAGGAGGAGGTTGACGCTGTGTACCAGAACCAGTTCACAGCTGTGAACTGGAAGTGGTCTGATGCGTGTGCGGAGGTACCGTAGAGGGGGACTGGATCGGGTGCCGGAAAAGGGACCAGAGTAGGTACCGAAGGGGGGACAGAGCGGACGCCGGTGGGGGGGCGCCGGTGGGGGGGCGCGGAGCTGAGCGAAGTGTGCAGCAAGGGTAACAGCTGCCGCTGCCGCTCTTTGTGGGAGTTTATGCGAGGGGCTGCCTTTTTGTGTGAGTGTGAGGGGCTGCAACTTTGTAAATGAGGGTCTGTGATTTTATGTGACTGTGGGAGGGGCTAAGATTTTGTGTGTGTGTGAGGGGCTGAGATCTTGTGTGTGAGGAGCTGCCTGTTTTGTTTTTGTTTGAGGGGCTGCGATTGTGTGTGTGTGTGTGTGTGTGTGTGTGTGAGAGATGCTGCGTTTTTGTGTTTGAGTGTGTACTAGGTGCTGCCCAGTGACGCTGCTGAGGCCAAGACGCGAATTGCTGCCGCCACTGCCTGCCTGAGGGGTCAGAGCCTGCTGCTGCTGCTGCCGGTAGGAGCTGCACAAGGGGGCCGAAGATTGCTGCTGCAGTTATCAAAGGAGCGTGACGGAGGTGGCCAGAGACTGCTGCCGTTGCTGCTACTGCCACTGGAGGAGCCTGCTACAGGGAGCCGGGGACTACTGCTGAATAAAAGAAAAGGATCAGCGGGCGCACAAGTATAGATAAGTATAAACCTAACTACATTATTGTGTAAGTGAGTGGGTTTTTTCCCCTGTTCTTTCTGTCCTTCTTTATCTCCCATTGTCCTTGATTAGTTTGTGTTATCAATTGCTGTCCTATTGTTGTATATTGTTTCTCGTCACAGCTAGGCTATAGTACTGTATTGCATAACATAGATTGATTTGATTTTTTTTTCTCCTTCTGAAGGTAACAGGGCATTAGACCTTACAAACAATATGGGTGGGGCCTTGATAGAGAATCTCACTCAGTGCATGTCGTGCAAGATGTACGAGCACCTGGAGCAACCGTCCCAGTGTGAATACATCTGCGCGAGGTGTGTGCAAACGGTTTCCCTGGATGCCCAGGTAACTGATCTAGAGCAAACCGTTACGCATCTGTGGGAGATTCACAATCTCGAGCAAGGCTTAGATAGAACATTGAAGGAGTTGCAGGAGGGGTCACCGGTAGATGAGGATGACCAGGTAGCTGGGTCACAGTTAGAAGGAAGAAAAAGAGGGGGAGGCACGACATCTCTGAACTACCAAACCCCAACAAATTTGCCCGATTGGAAGAGGATTCGGTGGATGGTAGTGAGGAAATGACGGTGTCGGAGGAGACTGTTCCTCTAGCAACCAGAGGAGTGGTCCCTCTGGCACAGTTGGGATAAAAGATAGTGAAGTACCCAGGGCCGGATTGGCCATTAGTTCCACCGGGGAAAGTCCCGGGGGGCCAATTGGTGTGTGGGGCCATTTGTCATATGAGGCCCCGCCCCCCGCACAGCACCAATGTGTGTCCTAACAACTGCGCGCTGCGGCCACTGGCCGATATTAGGAGAAAAGGCCCACCCCCACCACCACCTGGCTGTCCGGAAGAGGAGGTCTGCTCGCTAAACATCATTGACGTCATCGGTGTGAACCTCTGCGGAAGAGACAGTGCGGTCGACGGTGCAAGGATTCATGTCGGTGACGGTGAGTATGTATGAGCCTACTGTTGGCAAGTTTGCTCACTAATAATGGGGGTCATTCCGAGTTGTTCACTCGTTGCCGATTTTCGCTATACTGCGATTAGTCGCTTACTGCGCATGCGCAAGGTTCGCAGAGCGCATGCGCTTAGTTATTTTACACAAAAGTTAGGTATTTTACTCACGGCATAACGAAGCTTTTTCATCGCTGTGGTGTTCGTAGTGTGATTGACAGGAAGTGGGTGTTTCTGGGCGGAAACTGGCCGTTTTATGGGAGTGTGCGGAAAAACGCAGGCGTTCGAGTTCCAAAACGCGGGAGTGTCTGGAGAAACGGGGGAGTGGCTGGGCGAACGCTGGGTGTGTTTGTGACATCAAACCAGGAACGAAAAGGACTGAGCTGGTCGCAATGGCTGAGTAAGTCTGGAGCTACTCAGAAACTGTGGGGTAATCGTTACGAGAAAATTAGCGAAGCTTTCGTTCGCAATTCTGCTATGCTAAGATACACTCCCAGTAGGCGGCGGCTTAGCGTGTGCAATGCTGCTAAAAGCAGCTAGCGAGCGAACAACTCGGAATCACCCCCAATATCTGTTGGTAAACTGCACTTGTTTTGTGCATGAGCCTTCATTTCTGTCCAGAATTTCAACAGGATTCTCCAACACTTCAACAGGATTCAGATCTAGGGCAATATTTACTAAGATTCGTGTTTGAGTCGGTTTGTGTAGTGTTTAAACTCGTTTTGTATCGGGTGCATTTTCATGCAACTTTTTGAATCCATATACGCAAAGTTACGAAGCAGTCGACTTTATGGTTGTCGTGTTTTCCGATGTCGATGGCAGTCGTGTTTTTTTGGCACATTTACGGCCGTCATTGTCGTTTGCGTTCGTGTTTTTGTTGTATTTGCTGGGGGGTTTTCTAAGTTAAACGCGGCAGTTTCGATTTTCATCCTCGTTCGTGATTGGTTATGTTTCAGATGGTAGGAGTGTCTGTGCGCAACCATATAAATACGCCCCAAACCGTCCGCACCTCGTGGGTTTAGTTAGTGGTGAGGAGGAGGGAGGTTGTGCTGTGGAGGTAGGTGAATTTGTGGTTTGGTGAGGAGTGTTGGTAGCGATTTCTGAGTGTGGTATTGTGTTTGAAAGTCGTCTTGTCATTCTTGTTGTCTTGTATTTTGTGGTTTTGTCTCATTTTTAGTCCAAGTTATTTTTCTTTAAAGTCCCTTGTCAGTGTTTGTTTGTGTGTGTGTGTGTGTGTGTGTGTGTGTGTGTGTGTGTGAGTTGTGTAGTGGTAGTGGAGGTGTGTGTTGTTTGTCTTTTTTTTCCCCTGTGTTAACTGTTTAGACACACAATTATGTGTGACTCAGAGGTGGAGGGTGTGAGTTAGGGGGAGGAGGTTGGTCAGGTGGAGGAGGTGAGTGTTAGTGAGGTTAGTGAGGTGGAGGAGGTGGGTGAGGTTGCTGCAGCAGCCTCAAGTGATAGTGACAGTCAGAGTGCTCCGCAGCCACGCACCACTACTAAGACTGGGCGGAATGTAAAGTTTAGTTTTGCTGAAAATGTGGCATTGGTGCGTGAGCTGATGAAGTATCAGAGGCAGCTATTTGGCCCTGAGTCCACCAAGGTGCCAACACGGAGGAAGACGGTGTTGTGGACGAAAGTAGTTGCTGCTGTCAATAGTGAGGGGGTGGTCAAGCGGACGGAGGACACGTGCCGCAAACGGTACTATGACATAAAGCGACGTGTCAAGTCCAAAATGGCCAAGGAGGCCAAGTCGGCTTGGAAAACTGGTGGTGGGCAGCCCTATATTGCAAGATATCTGGAGTAGGAGGAGCCCATGCGGAGTGTAATACCTCCAGAAGTTGTCTCTGCAACCCATGTCCGGGATTCAGATAGGCCCAGGAAGAATGGTGAGCATGTGTATCTGCATTTACATTCTATGTTTTTTTTTTTTTTTTTTAATGTGTGTCATGTGACGTTGCATATTACTCCCATCTTCAAGTGTGTGTCAGCAAATACATTGTTTTGGTTAATGTTTTATACAAAAGCCAAGGTAACATCTTACTTTATTGTATGTCATGTGTTTTTCTGACAGATATTTTGCATGTGTAGTTTGGACTTGGTGTGTCTCTGAATTGTCCTGCAATAATGTTTTCCTTTTGTCTGTTTTTTATTTAAAAATTGTAACTATGTTTTATATTTAAGTGATCCATGTGCAATGTTTAAAAAACAGTGGTTGTCATGTTAGAGGCTGGAGTACTGGAAAGTGGTTTGGAAACCACTTACATGTGTAATGTCATTATTAGATAATGTTAATTATTTAATTACAATAACACTATTTTTTAGTTATTTTTTTGCTTGTATTTGTACCGTGACACCACACTGCAGTGTAATTGTGATAAAAATGGCTACATTTTGTTTTGGATCATATAGTGGTAATGTGTCTTTGGAGTGCCACATCACAGAGCAATTTATATATTGCATCTGTAATATTTATCCTTTCAATACAAAATGAAGATGTGTGTGTTTTTTTTTCTTTAACTTGTGGCCTATGTCAGTGTCCTGTACATGTTTTCCTGAGTTGATGTTGCCATAGTGCATATGTGTTTTTGTCAATGTTTTTAGTTTTTGTTTTTTTTTAAAGTATTTCCGGCCCTTATGTTTTTTTTATAAATAAAAACCAAGCATTTCTAAAAGAATAAATGTTTATAAGCATCATGGGTGGATGTATACACAATAGCATGAAATTTTTTATTTTTTTTATTTTTTATACAGTGTTAGAAAAAAGCAGTACTACTCGTCGGACAGTAACTCCTATCACATCTGATGATGATGACGCTGCGGAAGCAGGTAAAGTGTCCATTGTAGTATAGGGTATGCTTGTAAAGGAATGGCCATAACAAAATTGCACTTTCATTAAAAGGTTCATCAAAAGAAGTATGGAGCAGCAGAAGTGGCATTTCTGAAAGACATCACCACAAAAAACCTGTGGCCGAAAAGAAAGCAAGGTCGTATGTCCCGGCCCAAATACAGCAGGCTACCCCGCCACGAAGATTATCGTCCGTATGTTCTGTCCCCCCACTCCAAATTTTGGACACACCTCCAAGACGTCATCCACACTCCCCTCATCTTGATTGTGAGTATCAAACTGAAATAAATGTGAAAAATTTCAGAACGTCATCAAAATATTTCATAACCGCATTAAGTCAAAACACATCAAAAACTTAAATACTTACCGCAGTAAGTAAAAGCTGAAATGGAATCCAAGCTAAATGGCCTTGTCCACATCCAGTAAAGATATGTATGTCCACTTGAGCCATACAGTATGACATTGTGTGTAAGATGCTGCAACAAAAAAGCATGTTGTTTTTATTGCAAAAAGTAGGGTTGTTTTTCCAAATTTCACATGTGTGTTTGAGGTAACATTGCAAAATACATATAAAAACATTACTATGTTTGAACAAAGCTATAAGGTAACACATTATGTATTCCAATGTGTTTTTATGGTGGAGTATGTGTGAGCTACAATAAAACTAAAGTGTTTGCTTTCACAATTAAGTAACCAGACACATTTGCCACAAACAGGCATATGTATGTATTTAAGCTATGAGTGATGATGTTTCTAGGCAGAATAGTTGAAAGCAACAGTGAATGACATGTGTTCCATGTGTAGTGATTTGTTTACATTTCTCAAACATATGGATAGCTAACAGAGATTTGTTTAACATTTCAGCTTCTAGTCCTGGGAACAGCATCCCTCCACAACAACAGCAACACAGTGACATGGAGGAGACAAACATCTTAGAAATGCAGCCATTAATGCAAGGAATGAGCCCCCCAGCACCTGTGAGTACACCACCACAGCAAAGCACACCACCACCACAACACAGACCAACAACACCAGGAACACAAGGCCCTGATCAGGTGTTTTGGTCCATTTGGGCTAGACAGCAGGCCACTAATGAAGATTGCCTGCGTAAGCAGACACAAATGTTTGCAAGCCTACCATCTCACCTCAGAAGAATATCAAGAAATCTGAGTAGACAAAATGAACAAACAACCAGAATAGGCAATACCATGGAACTCATGCGTACAGACATTACACAGGTCATGGGCAACTTACAGTGCATAATGGAAGAACAAGACAGACAACAGCAAAGTTATATGAGCATTTTTCAAAACAATCAAAAGATTAATGAAAGTTTATTCCGAATAGTAGACAATAAAAATGCTGCTACACGTGAACTCAATGCCACCCTCACTAACCTGAATGAAACACTCAGATGCATGCACCAACAGCAAACAAGCAGCAGTTCTGGTACGACTACTCCAAATATCACGCCAGTCTCATCACCACCAAGACGCTCCACCAGAGCACGACAACATGACAGTGCTAAAGGCAAAGGGCAGGACAAGCAGCCACCAAAAAAAAACGTGAAAAAAATACAAGTTAGACATTTGTGATAAGTAACTCAGAATAGTTAGTAAGTGTATTTTTGGCCAAAAATATATAACACTTAGCTCCTTGACACTTTTTTCAACATCATTAATTATAAGTGGTACAAACAAAAACATAAAATTTGTACGCACATTTATTCTTTACCAATTTTTTTTGTATTGTAGGAGGGAAATGTTGATGGTAAACTGACCACTTGATTTTTTTCTAATCATGACTCTTTCTAGAATCCAATCATTATCTTTCCCTGCAGACACAATAATTGCCAGCCAGGCAGAATGTCTTTAGCAGGAAGTAAACTGACCACTTGATTTTTTTCTAATCATTACTCTTTCTAGATTCCAATTATTCTCTTTCCCTGCAGACACAATAATTGCCAGCCAGGCAGAATGTCTTTAGCAGGAAGTACACTGACCACTTGATTTTTTTCTAATCATTACTCTTTCTAGATTCCAATCATTCTCTTTCCCTGCAGACAATCCAAATTACAATGTTATTGATACATATTTTACCTTTCTTCTCTATACAACATTACAAGAAGAACACAATTGAGTTGCGTAAAAAGCTTGTAATATGTTGGCTTTGTTTTGTTGAAAAAACATTCACAAAATGAATGTCAGTATTGTTGGTACATGTTTGTGTGTGTTAAAAATTAGTAAGAATGTTTTTACACATGATGCTGAAACAAACAAATATGTACTTTTACAACAAAAATCAAAGAATGTGTATAATAATGTATATGTGTGGCAAACTGTGTATTTACTTACACATCATCAAGTTTACAGCATCAAACATTAGGAAATAAATTATTCCAGATTACAGTAAGTTTGTGTGTCTTAAATATGATGGTGCAACACACATAGGGACACGTATTCCTCAAGGCTAACATATTATATGTTGAGGAGTGATTTTTGGGAACACAGGTTCTCAAACTCGGCCCTCAGGAACCCACACGGTGCATGTTTTGCAGGTCTCCTCACAGAATCACAAGTGACACAATTAGCTCCACCTGTGAACCTTTTAGATATGTGTGTGAGTAATTCATACACCTGTGCTTCTACTGGGTTACGTGAAAAACATGCACTGTGTGTGGTCCTGAGGGCCGAGTTTGTGAACCTGTGCATTAGGACGTTGCACACAATGATAAAGTGAAATACTAAATGGATTATGTGGCCTTGTAAGAAATTAGCACTGCAAGTTTACGATCACTTATCCAGACTTAATGCATGCCACTCATAATCTGTTGTTTTGAGTTTAAAAATACACATGCGACATTTGTTTTTCATAAAGCGAGGGTATGTTTGTATGTGTCAAGGAGACAGACACATTCTGAGTAATGGTTTTGGGGAAAAAAAGGCAAAACATCTATTTATGATTACACAACAAATAAAATAAGCAAAACAAGCTTACCTTAAGGTGGGTACACACTATTAGATATATCTGCAGATCAATTGATCTGCAGATATATCTATGTACGGATCGGGCAGTGTGCTGTGCATACACACAGCCCGATCCGTCGGGGGACTGACGTCATGAACTGGGCGGGCGCTCGCGCCCGCCCAGTTCACCTGTCAATCACCGCCGGCCGCCGCAGCATGTGTACGGGCGGTCGGACGACCGCCCCGTACACACACAGCGACGGGCCAATATATCGTTAGATATATTGGCTGTCGGCTGTGCTGCGCGGCCGACGCGATACGTCTGTGAACGACGGAGTTCACAGACGTATCGCCCGTACACACTGGCCGACGGTCCCGCGATGTATCGGCCGTTCAAGAGAACGGCCGATACATCGACCAGTGTGTACGGGCCTTTAGAAATAGCGATTGATGATCTCTTGCCTAACCTGTCTCCTTACATCTGTACTCCAAGTATCACCAGATGTCTCTAATTCCTCTGCTTGCTGGCTGCTTTCTTCCTCCTTCTCCTCCTCCTCCTCAACATGTGGCAGATGTTGTTGCAAACACATGTTATGAAGGAAGCAGCAGCAGAACACAATTTGAGTCACCTTGGAGGGACTATACAACAAAAGTCCACCAGACTTATCCAGACACCGAAACCTAGATTTCAGCACACCAAAACATCTTTCTATCACATTCCGCGTGGAATTATGTGCATGATTGTAATTGTGTTCAGCAGGGGTATCAGGTCGGGACAATGGAGTTAGAAGCCAAGAGAAACAGCCATATCCTCCATCACCTAAAAGACAGATATAGTAACGTGATTCATGTTAAGATACAGCAACACATAAGTAACACACTGTGGGGCAGATGTATTCACCTGGAGAAGGCATAAGGAAGTGAAAAACCAGTGATATGTGCAAGGTAATAAAGGCAGCAGACAATCTGTTCCTAAATGTTCATTTACATATTGGAGCTGATTGGCTGGTGCCTTTATCACCTTCCACAGATCACTGGTTTCTCACTTCCTTATGCCTTCTACAGGTTAATACATCTGCACCTGTATTTGGACAAAGTATACACAGGCCTACACATATCAATTTACATACCCAGCAGCCATCCATCTGGCATTTGTCTGTCCTCAAACTTATCAAAGAGGGATGACTGACTGAGGATGAAGGAGTCATGGCAGCCCCCAGGGTAACCAGCAACAACACTCATTATTTTGAGATTTGCATCACAAACCACCTGCACATTTGTGGAGTGTTCGAAATGGCGGTTTGTATATATGTGCTGCCTGCCCCTAGGTGGTCTCAGCTGAATGTGTGTGCAATCTATGGCTCCAAGCACATTGGGCATGCCAGCCAGCTCATAGAAATCTACCCTGACGGCATGCCACTGAGACTCCTGGGTAGGGAAGCAGATTGAGGCCTCGATGTGGGGCTGCAAAACAGCCAACACCTGTGTGTATATTTTAAAGAACAATAAACATGAGATTTTAGGACAGAACTGGCCACCGAGAAATTAAAACAAACAAAAAACAGAAGAGGTAGTTAGGTATACATCACCTGTGTTAAGATTCTGGAAAATGAGGGCTGTGAGATTCCTATGACATCCCCAGACACAGCCTGAAAGCTGCCAGTAGCCATAAAGTGCAACACAGCCAGGAGTTTGTGCAGGCCTGAGACAGAGCGAGAGCGTGCTGTCTCAGGGTCTAGGCCCAGTTTGACAAGGTCATACAGACGGAAAATGTTGTTACGATTTAGACGGAACATCTGTATGACCTTATCATCGGACAATGCGTTCAAGTTTAAACGCCCCCTAAAAAAACGAGGCCTGCGCAGCCTCCGCGGAACCTGTACAACCTGCTGACCATGTTCAGTTTCTTGGCCCTGGTTACTTACAGGCTGATGTCTGAGGAATCCCACAGCACACAAAAGATCACTGGCCCACAGTCCTGCTGCCATTTCTGAGTGTAGGTGTATTGAAATGGGCCTAACATCCTTTTATAGGCATCCTAATTCAGGTGTGAGTGATTTTTTATTTGCAACACATGTAAACACGACTGAAAAAAGCAGGTCTATTTTTTTGCCGCTTTTTTAACGAATCGCAAAAAAATACGACCGCATTTGAGCACTCAGAGACTAACACCCAAATACAAATGAATAGTGAATTCCCATATTCTATGTAATAACAGCCGCATTTGACCGATGGTCTATTCATTCGTATTTGTGAACGTTGTCATTCAAACCATTGCGAATAGTCCAAACACTGCCGAGATTTGTGCTTAGTGAATTCCCGGATTGGGACTTAGAAAAAAAAACACAAATCGGACAAACTCGGATTCTTAGTAAATACTGGCCCTAGACTTTACACTGACCATTCTAAAATCCTTATTTTTATTTATTTTACTGTTAACCTTTCACTTGTATAGGATAATGTGTTTTCCACTAAACGTAAGATCTTGGACAAATGGTCTCACATTTCCCTCTTGTATACTCTGGTATACACAGGGGTTCATAGTGGACTGCTGTGGACAGTTGGTATTGTATATGTTTTTTTTGTTTCTTTCACAAAAGAATCCCACTTTGGTCTTGTCTGTCCAGAGTATATAGTACAATAATTCAAAGGGGTCTTTTCATGAAGCAGTGAAAAGTGTGGAGAAATGAGTCAGTGGAGAAGTTGCCCATGGCAACCAATCAGCATTGAAGTAACATTTATAATTTACATACTATACAATTGTACGGAGCAGCTGATTGGTTGCCATGGGCAACTTCTCCACAGGCTCACTTCTCCACTCTTTTCACTGCTTCATGAATAGACCCCATAGTGATTTGTTTTTCTCCCTACATGAAAGCCATACTTTATTATTCATTTCTGGTGGTAGATTCATGCACATTATAGAGAGTGATTCAAAGTTGGATGCAGCAGCACTAGTGGCTGCAACTTTCGTCTCACCTGCTATTGCGTCTTCATGCTACATTGTGGCCGAAGTGAGTCCAATTGGAATGCTGTGCAAATCCGCCAATGTACGTACAAAGATGCACCATGAGACATGGCACATGCCTATGGCAGGTGACGAGTGTCCAGTATCAATGCAGCTACGTCTTTAGATGCTGTCATTGATGCTGATATGCCCACCTGCAATTTCGATCTGCATCTCCTGACAATCAGGAAGCAGGCACAGGGAGTAATGCTCCTGCATCCAACTCTGAATCACCCCTCAAAAGTTTAGAGTAGATGGAGATCTGGAGATCTCTGGCGTTAGCTTTTTTTTGGTTCTATGCAGTCTCTCTGAATGTAATATGGTCTGATCTTTGGGAGTAACATACTTTTTTTTTTTTTTTGAAAGATTGACAAGTCTTCACTATTTTCCTTATGTGAAAAAATTGACAAAGAAAACATTCTGGTCTGTGCATGAAATTTCTACCAGTACCATTTGAGTGGGGAAAGCTTAAGTACATATGTGGCATGATGGGCTTACTCTACCATCCGGTCTCCTTTGTTTATCAGTGGTATTAACTGGTTGCCTTGGGATTCTCTTACAGGAAGAGTGGTGCTCATTACTCATGTATAGCCCCTAAAAGAACTGTTAGACATCACTGGTATTGATCATTCAGGAATATAAAATGACACCCTTTTTACATAAAAGTGGTAGTGATGAGCGGATTCGGTTTTACTCGGTTCTCAAAACAGAATCTTATTGGCTATCCAAAACACGTGACATCAGTGAGTCAATAAGATTCTGTTTTGAGAACCGAGTAAAACCGAGTAAAACCGAATCCGCTCATCACTAAAAAGTGGAGGGTCTAAATGAATATATTTGCACTCCGGAATGTGCACATTACATAGGATTGCCCTGGGAGGAATAGGTCACATCTAAAGAAATTATACAAAATAGGTGGTTGCAGCATCCTAATGCTAGGAGTAGGGTGACAACATAACCGTGAGATTCATGTATTTTTCATCCCATTACAAGCATACCAGGTGAGTAAGCCATGTTGAGACACTACAAAGGTTACACTATAGGAGATGAGCCACACTGAGTCCCAAGGAGCATATGGAAAATTGACATGTCAAAGTTAGAGATGCACGTTCCGAGCTGGGAACCGAGCCTGGCTCGCGACTTCCCACCAGACTAGGAAACCAGAACGAGGCAAAACTTTATCATCCCACTGTCGGATTCTCGCGGGTTTTGGATTCCATATAAACAGCTACGCATTGCTGCCATTTTCACTCTGGGCTTGGAGAGTGAGGGAGGCAGAGCTCTGTCTCTCTGTAGATGGTGGTGTCGGGTGGGGTCAGTGTGTGCTCTCTAGGGGTGCTGTCCTGTCACTGTGGTGTCCCTGTGATGTTAGGAGTGCTGTCCTGGCTGTCACTGGTGTTTCTCTAACGTCCTAGAGGATGCTGGGACTCCGTAAGGACCATGGGGAATAGACAGGCTCCGCAGGAGGCATGGGCACTTTAAGAAAGACTTTGGACTCTGGGTGTGCACTGACTCCTCCCTCTATGCCCCTCCTCCAGACCCCAGTTTTAGACTGTGCCCAGAGGAGAATGGGTGCACTGCAGGGAGCTCTCCTGAGTTTCCTGCTTAGAAAGCATTTTTGTTAGGATTTTTTCTCTTTTTCAGGGAGCACTGCTGGCAACAGGCTCCCTGCATCGAGGGACTGAGGAGAGAGGAGCAGACCTACTTAAATGATAGGCTCTGCTTCCTCGGCTACTGGACACCATTAGCTCCAGAGGGAGTGAACACAGGTTCGTCCTGGGCGTTCACCCCAGAGCCGCGCCGCCGTTCTCCTCAAAGAGCTAGAAGAAACGAAGACAGAAGACGTCTCAGGCGGCAGAAGCCTTTGGCGCTTCACTGAGTTTACGCACAGCACCGCAGCTGTGCGTCATTGCTCCCATACACCTCACACACTCCGGTCACTGTAAGGGTGCAGGGCGCAGGGGGGGCGCCCTGGGCAGCAATAAAACACCTCTTCTATGGCAAAAGTCTATATACATGTACAGGTGGGCACTGTACATGTGTACAAAAGAGCCCCCGCCATTTTTTAGTAAGTTTGAGCGGGACAGAAGCCCGCCGCCGAGGGGGCGGGGCTTCTCCCTCAGCACTCACCAGCGCCATTTTCTCTCCACAGCACCGCTGAGAGGAAGCTCCCAGGACTCTCCCCTGCTTGACACACGGTGAAAGGGGGTTTTAAAGTAGAGGGGGGGGGGGCACATTATTGGCGTTTATACATTAAGCAGCGCTACTGGGTAAACAATCTGTGTTTTTCTCCAGGGTTATATAGCGCTGGGGTATGTGCTGGCATACTCTCTCTCTGTCTCTCCAAGGGGCCTCAGTGGGAACCTGTCTTCAGAAAAGAGATTCCCTGTGTGCGTGAAGTGTGTCGGTACGTGTGTGTCGACATGTTTGACGAGGAAGGCACACCTAAGGAGGAGGAGAAGGAGTGCATGATGGTCAGGTCGCCGTCGGCAACGCCGACACTGGACTGGGTGGATATGTGGAATGTCTTGAATGCAAATGTAAATTTACTGCACAAACGATTAGACAAGGCTGAAGCTAGGGATCAGTCAGGTAGTCAGACCATGCCTGTCCCTGTGGCACCAGGACCTTCGGGGTCTCAAAAACGCACCATATCCCAGATCACTGACACAGATACCGACACAGATACTGACTCTAGTGTCGACTATGAGGATGCAAAATTACAGCCAAAGGTGGCGAAAGGTATTCGTTACATGATTATTGCCATTAAAGAGGTTTTGCATATCACTGAGGAACCCCCTGTCCCTGACACGAGGGTACACATGTATACAGGGAAAAAGCCTGAGGTCACTTTTCCGTCCTCATTTGAACTAAGCGACTTGTGCGAAAAGGCTTGGGAATCTCCAGATAGGAGACTACAAGTTCCCAAAAGGATTCTTATGGCGTATCCCTTTCCACAAAAGGACAAGATACGATGGGAATCTTCGCCGAAGGTAGACAAGGCGCTGACACGCTTATCCAAGAAGGTGGCACTGCCTTCTCAGGATACAGCTTCCCTCAAGGATCCTGCTGATTGTAAGCAGGAGGTTACCATGAAGCACATTTACACACAATCCGGTACTATCGTTAGACCGGCTATGGCATCGGCCTGGGTGTGTAGTGCTGTCGCAACATGGACAGATTCCTTATCTACGGAACTTGACACCCTAGATAAGGATACCATTCTAATGACCCTAGAGCATATCAAAGATGCTGCTTTATATATGAGGGATGCTCAAAGAGACATTTGTTTACTAAGCTCCAGAATAAATGCTATGTCTATTTCTGCTAGGCGACTCCTGTGGACCCGACAGTGGACGGGGGATGCCGACTCAAAGCGGCATATGGAGTCGTTGCCTTACAAGGGGGAGGAGTTGTTTGGAGAAGGCCTCTCGGACCTTGTCTCTACTGCTACGGCCGGTAAATCTAATTTTTTACCTTATGTCCCCCCGCAGCATACTAAAAAGGCACCTCATTATCAAATGCAGTCCTTTCGTTCCAATAAAAGCAAGTAGGTACGGGGATCGTCCTTCCTTGCCAGAGGAAAAGGCAAGGGAAAAAATCTGCATGCAGCTAGTTCCTAGGAGCAGAAGTCCTCCCCTACATCTGCAAAGTCCACCGCATGACGCTGGGGCTTCCTGGGGGAGTCAGCTCAAGTGGGGGCACGTCTTCGATTTTTCAGCCAGGTCTGGGTTAACTCACAGGTGGATCCCTGGGCTATAGAGATTGTTTCTCAGGGATACAGGCTGGAATTCGAAGACGTGCCTCCTTGCCGGTTTTTATAATCGGCTCTGCCAGCTTCCCCATCAGAGAGGGAGTTAGTGTTGACTGCAATTCAAAAATTGTATCTTCAACAGGGGATAGTCAAAGTTCCTCTTCTCCAGCAAGGAAAGGGGTATTACTCAACCCTGTTTGTGGTCCCGAAACCGGACGGTTCGGTCAGGCCAATTTTGATTCTAAAATCCCTGAACTTGTACTTGAAAAAGTTCAAGTTCAAGATGGAATCGCTCAGAGCGGTCATCGCCAGCCTGGGGGGGGGGGATTCGTTGGTGTCCCTGGACATAAAGGATGCATACCTTCATGTTCTGATTTTCCCTCCTCACCAGGCGTTCCTGAGATTTGCAGTACAGGACTGTCATTACCAATTTCAGACGTTGCCGTTTGGGCTTTCCACAGCCCCGAGAATTTTCACCAAGGTAATGGCGGAAATGATGGTGCTCCTGCGCAAGCAGGGTGTCACAATTATCCCATACTTGGACGATCTCCTCATAAAGGCGAGATCTCGGGAGAAGTTGCTGGACAGCGTGTCGCTGTTGGTGAGGATGTTGCAGGGGCACGGCTGGATTCTCAATATACCGAAGTCCCAGCTAGTCCCTGACCTTTCTGGGTCTGATTCTAGACACAGACCAGAAAAAGGTTTTTCTTCCGATGGAAAAGGCTCAGGAGCTCACAGCCCTGGTCAGGAACCTATTAAAGCTAAAAAAGGTTTCAGTGCATCACTGCACGCGTGTCCTGGGGAAGATGGTGGCATCGTACGAGGCCATCCCCTTCGGAAGGTTCCATGCGAGGACCTTTCAATGGGATCTACTGGACAAATAGTCCGGGTCCCATTTACAAATGCATCAGAGGATCACCCTGTCTCCCAGAGCCAGGGTATCTCTCCTGTGGTGGCTGCACAGTGCTCACCTCCTCGAAGGCCGCAGGTTCGGAATTCAGGACTAGATCCTGGTGACTACGGATGCAAGTCTCCGAGGTTGGGGAGCAGTCACACTGGGGAGAAATTTCCAAGGTCTCTGGTCGAATCTAGAGACTTGTCTCCACATCAACGTCCTGGAGTTGAGGGCCATATACAACGCCCTACGCCAGGCGGAGGCATTGCTTCGGGACAAAACGGTTCTGATTCAGTCAGACAAGGTCACAGCAGTGGCTCATGTAAACCACCAAGGCGGCACAAGGAGCAGAGCGGCCATGGCAGAAGCGACCAGGATTCTTCGCTGGGCGGAATGCCATGTAAACGCCCTATCAGCTGTATTCATCCCGGGGGTGGACAATTGGGAAGCGGACTTCCTCAGCAGGCATGACCTGCATCCGGGAGAGTGGGGACTTCATCAAGAAGTCTTCGCACAGATCGTGGGTCGGTGGGGACTGCCTCAGATAGACATGATGGCGTCCCGTCTCAACAAAAAGCTAAAGCGGTATTGTGCCAGGTCAAGAGACCCTCAGGCGGTAGCGGTGGACGCTCTAGTGACACCTTGGGTGTTCAGCTCGGTCTATGTGTTCCCTCCGCTACCTCTCATACCCAAAGTGTTGAGAATAATAAGACTAAGAAGAGTAAGAACAATCCTCATTGTTCCAGATTGGCCACGAAGGACTTGGTATCCGGATCTGCAAGAGTTGCTCACAGAAGATCCGTGGCCTCTTCCTCTAAGACATGACCTGCTGCAGCAGGGGCCCTGTTTGTTCCAAGACTTACCGCGGCTGCGTTTGCCGGCATGGCGGTTGAACACCGGATCCTAGCGAAAAAAGGTGTTCCGGAGGAGGTCATTCCTACCCTGATCAAGGCTAGGAAGGACGTGACATTGAAACATTATCACTGTATATGGCGAAAATATGTTTCTTGGTGTGAGACCAGGACTGCTCCTACGGAGGAGTTCCATTTGGGTCGTCTGCTTCACTTCCTGCAAACAGGAGTGACTTTGGGCCTAAAATTAGGGTCCATAAAGGTCCAAATTTCGGCCTTATCCATTTTCTTTCAAAAGGAATTGGCTTCTCTTCCTGAAGTACAGACATTCGTGAAGGGGGTGCTGCATATTCAGCCTCCTTTTGTACCTCCGGTGGCGCCGTGGGATCTTAATGTGGTATTAAGTTTCCTCAAGTCACCTTGGTTTGAACCACTCACAACAGTGGAGTTGAAATATCTCACTTGGAAAGTGGTCATGATGTTGGCCTTGGCTTCTGCGAGGCGTGTTTCGGAATTAGCGGCTTTGTCACATAAAAGCCCCTATCTGGTTTTCCACGTGGATAGGGCAGAATTGAGGATTCGTCCTCAATTTCTGCCTAAAGTTGTCTCTTCTTATCTTATGAATCAACCTATTGTCGTGCCTGTGGCTACACGGGACTTGGAGGATTCCGAGTCCCTTGATGTGGTCAGGGCTTTGAAGATTTATGTGGCCAGAACAGCGAGGGTTAGGAAAACTGAAGCGCTGTTTGTTCTGTATGCAGCCAACAAAGTTGGCGCGCCTGCTTCAAAGCAGACTATTGCTCGCTGGATCTGTAACACGATTCAGCAGGCGCATTCTACGGCAGGATTGCCATTGCCTAGATCGGTTAAGGCCCATTCCACTAGGAAGGTGGGCTCGTCTTGGGCGGCTGCCCGAGGGGTCTCGGCATTACAGTTGTGTCTAGCAGCTACTTGGTCGGGGTCAAACACCTTTGCAAAGTTCTATAAATTTGATACCCTGGCTGAGGAGGACCTCCTGTTTGCTCAATCAGTGCTGCAGGGTCATCCGCACTCTCCCGCCCGCTTGGGAGCTTTGGTATAATCCCCATGGTCCTTACGGAGTCCCAGCATCCTCTAGGACGTTAGAGAAAATAAGATTTTACACTTACCGGTAAATCTATTTCTCGTAGTCCGTAGAGGATGCTGGGCGCCTGTCCCTAGTGCGGACTTCTTCTACAAGACTTGTATATAGTTATTGCTTACATAAGGGTTATGTTGTAGTTTCATCGGTTTAGACCGAGACTATGTTGTTTGTTCATACTATTAACTGGGTAGTTATCACAAGTTATACAGTGTGATTGGTGTGGCTGGTATGAATCTTGCCCTGGGATTCCCAAAAATCCTTTCCTCGTACTGTCCATCTCCTCTGGGCACAGTTTCTCTAACTGGGGTCTGGAGGAGGGGCATAGAGGGAGGAGCCAGTGCACACCCAGAGTCCAAAGTCTTTCTTAAAGTGCCCATGCCTCCTGCGGAGCCCGTCTATTCCCCATGGTCCTTACGGAGTCCCAGCATCCTCTACGGACTACGAGAAATAGATTTACCGGTAAGTGTAAAATCTTATTTTAACTTTCATATGCTGTTAGGGGTGCAGCAGCTGTACATGGGTGTTGCTGTCCTGGCTGTCACAGGGAGCAGGGGTACTGTCCTCCTGTATGCTGTATGCTGTCTTGTATGCTGTAAAAATTTGGGGGATGCTGTTGTTAAAATAAATGTAAACTGGCTCTGTCTTGTATGTTGTAAAAATTCAGGGGTGCAGTGAAAATAAGTGTACACTGGCCCTGACTTGTATGCTGTAAAAATACAGGGGTGCTGTTGTTAAAATAGAAGTACACTGACCCTGTATGCTGTAAAAATACAGGGGTGCTGTTGTTAAAATAAAAGTACATTGGCCCTGTCTTGTATACTGTAAAATTCCAGGGGTATTTTTTAATTTCTTAACTACTTCTGCTACAGCACAATACTTTCTAAACTTTTTAATGTGTTATGTCGAATACTGTGACTGAGGCAACCTGCTGAAGGCCTAACAGTTATGTGTGTGCACTACGGGATAGTACGTATATTATGTATACATCCAATAAGCAAAGGGTTCTCATATTCACTAGTATAATATGAAAGCATAACAGAATCCATTTTGATTCTAGCTAGATGATATAGCAAATTCATCTTGAACTTTATACACACCCTGAGAGAAAAACAACTTTGTTGGCTGAGTATTGTTTCCAACTACGCACTTTCTAAAAGCTCATAGAGACCAGATGTAATTCCTAATATGGACACAGTTGAAGCTCACGAGTATCTTTTTAGTATTCTTGACAATTGTCCCAATATTGCATAACTCTATTGCCTAACATTGTATTCCTGAGGTATGAAATCATATGGGAGGGATATACAAAAGGGGCGTAACTGTGTATTATATAAAACTCATTGTTGATACGTGTATGTTGTTGTTAAAATGATTTGACACAGGACGAGAGGATGTCCCTCTCCCCTGTATACGGGCGTGGCCCTTTGAATAAATAATAATTGATTTTTATAAATCCATTTTCAATTCATTCTTTTACCTAACAACCCAAACAGCAACAAGATGGTTAATTTAGTTAACCTCACAAAAAGAGAATTCAATAGATGGGGGCTATGTCCTTGGAACTATAGATCTCGAACTCTTCATCAAATTCTCAAAGGGGTGTGCCAGCCAGCCAGCAGCTGATGATGGAAGGAACATCCCAAGTCATTACAGCACTGGTAAGTATAGAATACCATGGTATGTGCTGTATTACAGTACATGCTGTTTCTATACCTGCCAGCTGTCTGTGTGATTGTATTTTTTATAATATGAGAATAGGAGTGGAGAGATTGACAAAAAACTAGTAAAATAACTCAGGGACCTGTTTGTTGCTGCTTGTTTGTAAAATTAATACCAAAATTATGTCCAAATCGGTTGAAGGACCAAGTAACTCGGAAATGATGATTGACAGATGCTGTTGCATGTAAATAAGAATACCAAAATTAATTCAAAGATTTGAGCAAAGAAACAGTGACCTGTGTTTTTCACTCTATGAATGATTGCGTGAATAAGTACTTTGGACCAAGAGCCAAATAAAGTAAAAAGCACATAGACCACCTCCCCTTGTTAGTCAGCTACACGTGTGTATGAAGAGTACTTTAAATAAATAGAGTGAACAACCCGAGGTTATAGGGATTATATGTATTTGAGTGTAACTATATATTGCAATACTGAGCTGCTAAGAGCTGCTGGTTGTTTTAATCAACCATAACATGGCATGTTGCTTTGTGATAGTAGTCTGTGATAAGAGGATCTACTGCAGCTTCCCAGTTGACAGACGTGTCGCGTGTGTGAAAAATTGCAGGGATTGCGAATTTTTCCAGCGTATGGGAAGGGCAGGGAGGATTAACCCTAAGTGTGCATATCATGTATGGAAGAAATATTCCATAGAAGCACTAATTTTGTATAGTACTGTGACAAAGGGTACAGTCTATGTTTTGCATTTCAATCATGCTGTATAATATTGGCCTGATCAACCAATACTAAGCGTATTTTGAAATCGGCAAAACTGTTGAAATCTGCAAGAGTCATCCTTAGAGTCAGTTGTGTGGTGAGGGATATTTGCTTCTGTTTGGCCACATATTTTATGACTGGCAGCCACCAGCACTGGATAATTTGAATTGGTCCTGTATCATCAACCCAGGGCACCCCTGCAACTGTCCTAGGCACCCCAGGTAGCTACGGCACACAGTTTGGGAACCTCTGCATAAGCAATACTCTAGAAATGTTTGTTATACAAACTATCTACTCTAGTTTTAATATAAAAACTAATATCTTTACCAGATAACCTGTAGAAAATGCTGCCAATTTCTTTCTACAGCATAATTGTTATCAGAAAAAAAATAAAATAAAAATCCCAGCAACAGATATGGGCTAGAGATACGCTAACAGCGTTAAAGCTAACAGATCTGCATCTGGCAGACAGTCAAGAAGACAACGCCCTAACTCTGGTGAGCTATATGGGGGAAAAAGAGTTTTCGAAGCAGCAGCTAAAATCATAGGGAAAGATAAAGGAATACGCATTCTTTAATGTATATGCTGTAAATCAAAGATTGCGACAAGCAATTAATCACTACGATTCCAGTATTAACATACTTTTAGACAATTCTTCAAAGTTATGTGGAAGAAACCTAATGTAAAAGTTACAGTGTAAAATCATACTACATCACAGATTAGGTATTTCTAAAGATTCCAGGAAGAATAAAGTAGGAACAGATTAAGTTGGATGCATAGCATATCTATATATCACTTACCCTGGGTTCGTGAGGTAAAAAAATATGCTTGCTAAAATCCATCTCATTGTATAGGCATCGATATAATACGTTGCAAAAGTTCTTAGTGGACTGCACAATATGCAGTGATGAACCAGGTTCCGTAGCCAGGAAGTGTGGGGATATGATTGTATAGAATAGTTATACAGAAAATAGGAGCGTTGTTAAGTTTGTAAGTGATTTTTCAGTGAATATGTATATGTGCCAAGGCATTCCATAGGATGGACACAGTCCAAGAAAAGTTTGCTTGGAAGCAAATAATGAGTGTGCATGAAAAACGTGGAGTTTGTGTGGACTGGCCAGTCTGAATGATATGTTGAGATAAGTAAAGAAATGTAACCAGTATGTGGATGATATACCTTTGTGCTATAAATTATTTGAAGTATTGGTGTCAGATACTAAACAGTTGTGTTTTCTTACAGAAAAGACCACAAGGTGTCGCAAGACAAAAGTCAACGGTGTGCTGACATAGTTAACTACCTAGATCATTATTTGGCGCTAGGCCAAAGATAGTTAAAACCCTTAGAGGGTGGAGCCTTGGTATACATTTATTGATAGATAGATATGTATGACCAGATGATAAATCTCTAGATACAGTAATTTTTTTTTGGAAATGCTATATGCATACATTCAAGTTCATAACCAAAGAAATTATAGAAGGTAATACAATATTACACTTTATCATGAATAAAACATTATGGATACACAGTCAGAGCCAAACCATCCACTTATGCATAAGCAAGAACATATATGTTTAATACTGAGTATATATGTTTAATACTGAGGTTAAGCAGTAGATTGTATATGATGTGTACATTTTACCTCTGACAGTATACAACTTAGATATAATATAGCAATAGTGTAGCTTACGGAGGGATTTCAGGTTTAAAGATATATCCCTTCATTCAATAGGGGATATATGAACCAACAGGGAAATTGTAACAAATGATTTGTTCCATGAAAAATGTGTTTATTAGGACACATAAACTCACTGACATACTACATACATAAAGTGCATGGGTGAATCTGGACCAGTTAAAGTGACCGTGCAATAGATGTAAATCTCTCACCATATAATGGGATTGCGGTGGGCTAGCTTAAAGAAGCAACAAGGGTCCGAGGCTGAAGATAGCCTAGGCACCACCGCAGATGGTTTATTCAGCGTATCAGTTCTCTATGACTTGCTTCACTGATCCTCGTCACCCGATTCCCCTGTCCAAGAACCTATCCTGGTAGGGTTTCCTCTGGTGGCACAGTGATGCCCAGCTCAGAGTGTTTCCTGCTAATGATTCACAGGATCCACCACAACTTAGATACAGCTGCATACTTGTCTTCCTCACCCCCAAAAGTGGGGAGTATAAGGAATATAATGTGGATGAGTAAGACAATTACAATGATTAAGAAAAAAACTGATTAACAGGAGAATAATTTCTTGCGCATCCATAGGGGATAATGGGATGGTGAATTAGTGAATTAGTATTATTAATAATAAAGTGTTGTTGCCAATTTTCATTAAGGGGAAATGTCATGAGTTATGCAAATCCAAGGGTAACTAACATGAAATAGATTCACAAGCTTTCTATAGTGGGATGAAGTTTAATGAGGAAGTGTACATTGTGTTTTGGCATGGGACCAAAATAACAAATTATGTGATAATAAGAGGGATCGTGATGGTGATAAAGAAAGCTATAGCATGTTTACTGCAGATGATTGGGTTGATTAAAAACAACATTGTTTTAATACAACATAGTTTAATGCTAAAAAAGGAACTATAGTATGTGTAACAGGTGTTAAGGGGGTTTTTGAGAGATGAATAATAAGGCCAGAGGTGTGAGCTATTGTTTCAAAGACAGTAAAGTTTCTTTACTGATAGAGTTTATAGGAGTTTGAAAAATATTTTGTGTTTAATATGTGTAATGTTGAGAATAAAATAAAAAAAAGTCATAATGTGACAAGGAAGGTTTAAAGAATTAAGCATTATTAATCTACAAAAGAGACAGGAAAGGCAGAATTTGAATCATGGCATGGTCCAATCGTTGGTTCAATAGTGGTAGAATTACACCTAAGCCTCTGCTTTGTCTCTCTTCTATATCATTTTTTTTGTTATTCTTTTTGGAATCCAGCAAAGATATGTTATCCAGCAAAGATATATTATCCAGAGACTGATTCAAAACTACAAAATGATTTGACGGTTCAAATGTGTCACACAAATTATTTAAACAGTTACAAGAATATCAAAAGCTGCAAGAACCTTGGAAAGATATTTAACCAACACGAAAACGCACAGTCCGGCACAGGACAATCACTAAAGAGAGTGAAGACGGTGTTATGGTGAGAAGTTGCTTATGTTTTGGTTCCATTACAGATCGCATAGGATGGTCCTTGGCAAGTACCGCTGACTCTGATACAGCCGTTGCAAAGGCTGCAGAAGAAGGACACCTAGATCCATGAGCTTGCAATGAAATGAAAAGGTCAGAGACCAGAGCTTAAAGGAACCTAACACTAAAAACAATTGTATGGAGATACAATACAGAGACTGTTACTACTGTTACTACCACAGAGTTGTATTTGAATGAACCCTTCAATCAAGATAGAGATGATTATGATCATTGATAATAGACTATGTGCTTATAAGCTAATATCCTACAGAACTTTTAACTTTTCTGAAAGTATACGGGAGCGACGTTATTTATAACGGCATTAGGACTTAATTTATTTATTTTTCTTTGAAGAGAGAGCGAGCAAACGTGTGGTGTAGGTATGAGTACTCATCCATTATTGTGGATGGGAATTATTTCAATAAGACCCTTCCTTCCTCTTTTCTTTTCTAAGCAGGAAATCCAGAGGGATTTATGACTGGTGTAACGAACACACACTTTGAAAAACGTGGTTGTGAGTATTATACTCCACTTGAAGACAGATGTATAGATTAATGCATGGATAATTTAAATAATTTAGGATATTATTCTGAGGAGTATCCAGTCCAGCAATACCATTAATTGTTGGAAAGATTTTAAGTACTGCAGCTATATAAATTGTATTGCTAATCATTATTTAAGACTATAATAGCAGGCCAAAGTTCTCTATGCAATTTACATTTGATGTGATTACCAAAACTTTATAGAGTCGTGATAATAGTGAAACACGGTACATGTGTATAGATACAACAGTATCTCAAGAAAGAACCACTGGTGATAATATTAGCTACACATATCGGGTGTATTTCAGTTAGTGGAAATAAAATAGGTCAATAATACACGAAAAAAAAAAAAATTATCTTATGTAGATAGAAAAGGTTGATTTAAGGGAATGTGAAAGGATTGTTACAATATACTAACCTAAGGTTTCTAGATGTGCTAGATATAATGAGTTAGGTATATAAATAGTAATGGTTACATAGGATGTTCATTAAAGTTTATGATTTAATAAATGTATTTTACCAGGAGTAGATGCAAAGGTTAAAAGAAGATATCATACATAACGGGGAATGGTAGTTGTCACCATGTCCTTAGGATATGATATATAATTGATTACCTATTAATTCTAAAAATGTTTGTTATTTAAGAAGATTGATTTAGCAATTTTATACAAAAACATATATTAACTTGAGAAAAGTTTTCTTGCAGGATGAACTATTCCTAAAAAAGAGTAATTGACTCAGTAATCAGGAAACATGTTCCTGCCACCAGAGTATCAATAAAACCTCGAAGTGGTAAAGGTGGCTAATAAGTTCTCCTATGGCTAATGAAGTCGTATGATTAATCAACTGGAAGTTGACGTTTTATTTCAATTAAATTATTGATAACATGATTGAACTTTATGATAGGATATTCCAGAACTGTGGACATTTATGATGATTCCAGGACATTGGACATGAACTATTACGATACCATATTGTTCTACATTTTTTTTAATACCACAAATTGGAGGATATTGTTGATTTCCGGAAACAGCACTTTGAGCTCACTGCTGTGCTTATTTGACCAAAGACATTACGGATCCTGATACGTGTAATGCCAAGTATATAAAGGAGGTCCATGATATAAAAGAACTTTAACCAAGGCATTATGATATGGACTGGAAAAGATAAATGTTTAAATCCTAGTATTCAATTTTCAGGATTAGGAAAATGTTTTTTAAGTATATTGTATGTGATTGTATGTGATGATGTATTCTGTGACGAGGTTTATTCTTTGGCAACCCCGATGTGATTATAGACATTCATTTGATGTTCACTGTCTACAGGTGCGGCCTATGTTGTATTTAGAAGGCTACTGTCAAACGCAGAATAGCAATATTACATGAAATGATTATTAGTGAACTATACGTTCCCAGAAATTCTCCTGAGATGACAGGGCACATGGATAATGTCCCTGATCAAAGGGTGGAGCTGTCGAATACTGTGACTGAGGCAACCTGCTGAAGGCCTAACAGTTATGTGTGTGCACTACGGGATAGTACGTATATTATGTATACATCCAATAAGCAAAGGGTTCTCATATTCACTAGTATAATATGAAAGCATAACAGAATCCATTTTGATTCTAGCTAGATGATATAGCAAATTCATCTTGAACTTTATACACACCCTGAGAGAAAAACAACTTTGTTGGCTGAGTATTGTTTCCAACTACGCACTTTCTAAAAGCTCGTAGAGACCAGATGTAATCCCTAATATGGACACAGTTGAAGCTCACGAGTATCTTTTTAGTATTCTTGACAATTGTCCCAATATTGCATAACTCTATTGCCTAACATTGTATTCCTGAGGTATGAAATCATATGGGAGGGATATACAAAAGGGGCGTAACTGTGTATTATATAAAACTCATTGTTGATACGTGTATGTTGTTGTTAAAATGATTTGACACAGGACGAGAGGATGTCCCTCTCCCCTGTATACGGGCGTGGCCCTTTGAATAAATAATAATTGATTTTTATAAATCCATTTTCAATTCATTCTTTTACCTAACAACCCAAACAGCAACAAGATGGTTAATTTAGTTAACCTCACAAAAAGAGAATTCAATAGTTACATCCGGCTAATATAACATGCTCTGCCTTTTGTTGGTGTAACTCCATGTACATTACATTTTGAAGTATTAATCCCACCTACTTTGGTATTAGCTCCACCCACAGTTCATTTGGTGCCGCCCACATGAGGCCACTTTTAGAAAATTTTCCATGGCCACTTTTGTTTCCCAATCCGCCCCTGGGGGAACCTAGTCAGATTGTGGTGGTAGGGGATTCTATTATCAGGAGGACAGACAGGGCAATCTGCTACCGGGACCGTGATCGCCGTACAGTCTATGTCTCCCGGGTGCTCGGGTGTGGCACATCGTGGTCCAAGTAGATAGATTGTTGGGAGGGGCTGGGAAATACCCAGCGGTCTTGGTGCATGTTGGCAGCAACGACAAAGTTAGTGGAAGGTGGGATTTCCTAAAGAAAGATTATAGGGACTTAGGCAAGAAACTTAAGGCAAGGACATCTAAGGTAATATTCTCGAAATATTACCTGTGCCACACGCTAACCCAGGAAGGCAGAGGGAGATTAGCGAGGTAAATGTGTGGCTTAGGGACTGGTGTAGGAAAGGGGGGTTTGTGTTCCTGGAACACTGGGTGGACTTCTCAGTCAGGCGCCATCTTTTTTGTCATGATGGATTGCACCTGAATGAGGAGGGGGCAGCGGTGTTGGGGGGATGGATGGTTAGAAGGTTGGAGATTTTAAACTAGGTGCCTAGGGGGAGGGTTTAGTTAGAAACTACTGGTCATACAGTGAGAATAGTAAGGATGGTGGTTGTGAGCCAAATGGGGGTGGAGAAGGGGGGAGGGAAAGAGCAGACTCCATTGCCATTAACATGGGTACTAATAAGGGTATTACCAAGGGTATTGCCAAAACACTGACTGGTGACGATTATGGGTCATCGTTACTGCATACAAAAAATGATGTCACTTGCGCAAGGGGAAATACTTATCTTAATTGTATGTATGTAAATGCTAGAAGCCTAATAGGTAAAAAGGCAAAACTAGAAGTCCTTGCCGCAACCAAACAGTATGATATTATAGGCATTACTGAAATCTGGTGGGATGAATTTCATGATTGGTCAGTTAATATGGAGGGTTATACACTGTTCAGGAGAAATAGCTCAAACAAACGGGGTGGAGGGGTATGTCTTTACGTAAAGCCATTTTTAAAACCTGATGTACGGTAAGATATTCATGAGGAAACTGTAAACACTGTTGAGATGTTGCATGTGGGGGGAAAGAGAAAGAACAAGTTAATATTGGGTTATGATACAAGCCCCCTTGTATTAATGTGTCTGACGAGGAAATGTTGCTGAAGCAAATTGATAAAGCGGCGGGAGTAGGTGACGTAATAGTGATGGGAGATTTCAACTATCCGGAGATAAATTGGACAAACGATTCATGTGATACTGATAGGGGTAATATGTTTTTAAACACACTAAATGATAACTACTTACTTCAACTAATAGAGGAACCAACTAGGTACAATGCAATCTTAGACCTGTTCTTGACAAACAATGGGGATTTGATATCAAATATTATAGTAGGGGAGCCCATAGGAAACAGCAACCACATTATGGTCACATTCAATATCAATTTTCATAAGCAGTCCTATATAGGTTCAACTAGGACTCTAAACTTTGGCAAAGCCAATTTTGACATGATGAGGGAAGCTTTAAGTGACACTGAATGGGAATTTATATTTCAAGAAAAAACACTATGGAGAAATGGGAGGTGTTAAAATCACTGCTCGATGAGGTTACTCGTAAATGTATTCCCATGGGCAGCAAACAAAGGACTAAAAACTCCAAACCAATGTGGCTTAACAAACATATTAAGGAACTAATGGGCAAAAAAAGGCGAGCATTCAAAAAATACAAATCAGGCAGGAAGGCGGAGTAATTCCAGTACGATAAGGTTTGCAACAAAATATGCAAAAAATAAATAAGAGCGGCTAAAGTAGAAACTGAAAAGCTAGTAGCAAAGGAAAGTAAATCAAACCCCAATTTTTTTTTTAAATATATCAACAACAAAAGATTAAAGAAGGAGAGTATAGGCCCTTTAAAGGACAAACTGGGAGTCTTAATAAAAAACGATAACGACATAGCGGATAAATGAAATGAGTTTTTCTCATCGGTATTTACAATAGAGGACCAGATACATGAACTAACACCCAACTTCAATAAGGATAATGTCCCACTGCTAAGTGCTTATTTAAGTGAGGAGGAAGTCTGTGACTGACTGAAAAAAAACTAAGATTAATAAGTCACATGGTCCAGACGTTATTCACCCAAGGGTTCTCATGGAGCTACACTCCGAATCAGCAAGACCTCTATTTTTAATCTTCAATGATTCACTTACATCAGGAATGATTCCCAAAAACTGGCGTATAGCATAAGTAGTACCGATCTTCAAAAAGGGTAGTAAAGCTGAACCAGGCAATTATAGACCAGTTAGTCTTACATCTATAGTGGGGAAAGTACTAGAAAGCATTCTAAGGGATAGTGTACAGAAGATCCTTGAAGCCAAAAAGATTATTATTAGGAACCAACATGGATTTGTGAAGGATAGATCATGTCAAACAAACTTACTAGGCTTTTATGAAACAGTTAGTGCGAACCTTGATCAGGGTAAGGTGGAGGATGTAATCTCTTTAGACTTTGCTAAAGCTTTCGACACAGTGCCACACATGAGACTTACTAATTGGTTAGATAATAGGGAGCAGCGCGTTGTGGTAAATGTAACTTGTTCAAATTGGACTGAAGTACTAAGTAAGTGGTGTGCCACAAAGGTCTGTACTTTGACCACTATTGTTCAACATTTTCATTAATGATCTAGCAGAAGGTCTAGAGAGCATGGTGTAAATTTTTGCAGACGATACCAAACTATGTAAGGTTATAAATTCGAAGGGAGATGCTGAGTCTCCCCAGAACAATTTATTTTAACTGGAATCATGGACAGCAAAATGGAGAATGAGTTTCAATACAGACAAGTGTAAGGTAATGCACCTTCATAGCAAAAACAAAAATAACACCTACATACTAAATGGGGTGGTGTTAGGGGCAGGGCCGTCTTAACAGCAGTGTATGCCCCTGGGCACAGCAATGCACTGGGCCCCCTACCCACTCTCCAGCGGTAGGGTTGGGGGGTGCTATCAGGGGCAGCTTTGATGTCCCGCGGCTGGTATGGGGTGTTCTATCTTCCGCTGAGCATGTAGGATCTGGAGCAGTAATTTCTGCTAATTACTCCATTACTGCACACATGGGGCTAAACTGTAGAAGGGGGCATTGGGCTGAATGAAGAAGCCCAGGTACATGACTTCCAGGGTGGTATGGGGTGTTTAATACGTAGGGGAGGATGGATAGTGGAGTGGGCTTAATATTAATCATTTTCCGATGGGAGGGCAGTCGCTTGACTGCAGATATCTCCAGATCCTGAAAATATATTTCTTAGCTTTGAATGGGATAAAAAAACTAGAGAGTCCCACCTTTCAGGAGGTACTGGGGACTTGGGGATCAGAGTTCAGGAGCCAGAGCAATTCACCAACGAAAATAAAAAACTGCATATTAGGCTTGTGGAGTTGGAGCAGGGACCAGCTGTTTGAAGGCTAATATCTCTGGTTCTGGGCATAGTAAAGACACGCTGCCAGTGTCCAGCGAAAGGAGAGAGTCACAGATTTTGGGTTGTACCCTCAGAAAAACTCTAAGTTAGACAGAACCTGAGATATGTGGCTGGGAAGTGCAATTAACAGGCTCAGATGGGGACCACTGCTTTCACGTTGAATATCTCCGGTTCCCCGGGGCCGATTTTCAAAAATCTGGTACCCCTGGAAAGAGGGGACCCTCAGCTATCATCCTAGGGGGGCCTTATACTCCTGGGGCCCTTGGGCAAGAGCCCATTGAGCCCATACAAAAAAAGACGGCCCTGGTTAGGGGACTGCGTATTGGAAAAAGACTTAGATGTTCACATATATAACAAACTTAGCAACAGCACGCAATGTAGGATAGTAGCAAAAAAGGCAAACAAAGTACTAGCATGCATAAAGAGGGGTATTGATGCAAGGGATGAGGGTGTTATACTACCACTATATAAAGCCCTAGTGAGGCCCCATCTGGAATACTGCGCACAATTTTGGGCACCTTACTACAAAAAGGATATCCTGGAACTAGAAAAGGTTCAGAGGCGGGTGACCAAACTAATTAAGGGGATGGAAATGCTGGAATACCAGGAAAGACTTGCAAAGCTTGACATGTTCACACTGAAAAAGAGGAGATTAAGAGGGAACATGATCAACATTTATAAATATATAATGGGACAATACACAGAGCTTGCGGGGATCTGCTTTTGGTAAGATCAACACAGAAGACACGTGGACACCCACTTAGATTAGAGGAGAGGAGATTCCACACACAGAGGCCAAAACGTTTTTTCACAGTAAGGACAATACAAGTTTGGAATTCCCTGCCTGAGGGAGTAGTAATGGCAGACTCGGTCAATACTTTTAAGAATGGGCTAGATAAATTCCTAATGGATAAGAATATACAGGGTTATGGAGGATAGATCACATACTATAGTTATAATAAAATCAGGAAATACAACACAACGACCAACAGATAAAACTAGTACTGAAAATAATACAGAGTAGGAGAACACAAATAGGTTGAACTCGATGGACAAATTGTCTTTTTTCAACCTCATAAAATATGTAACTATGTAACTCTGCTTTATAATAAATATAGGTATATTATTGCACAATGGCACAATATGGGTCTATCAGTGTTGCTCTGCTCCTAAAACTGATAGATTCCTTCTTACTGTGTATGGCCCATTTTACGCCTGTGGACATATATCTTGTGCTGACTGTTAGAATCCGCGGGAGGCACCGCATTGTTCAGGACAATATGACCCAAGGTTAGTGATTAAGTTTTTCTCACATGCAGTTCTGTTTGCATTGCATTTCAGTTGTGCAAACATGGGTTATTGATGGGTTAACCACAGGTTGTGGTTCAATGTGAAATGGTTAAGCCGGGTCCAGTGACCAGGGTCTCCAACTCAGGAAGCTACCTTGGTTGGTCTGGGAAGGACCCAGGTTACATGGCACTGTGAACGGGTAACTCGGGGTCATCTGACCCAGGTCTCATTCAAACCTTATTGGGAACCCGGTCACAGGCGCTTGGAGATGATGTAATCTCCAAGCACTGACAGGAGAAGCCCTATACAATATTCTGGGTCCAGCCTTTGGTGTGTACAGGTCCCAAGCCGCGGTGACACTGCTTGAAACCCGTGTTCAGTGACTCGGGCTGGACCCAGGGTTTTGGTTTGAATGGGGTATTACTGTGGTTACTGTGAGCTTTTGCCATGGTCATCACCATTTTGAAACATTCAATGCAGGGGCTGGCTGTCAACCTTTAGCCTGGGGGGCAAGTCCAGAGCACTGGCCCATAAGTAATGGTGCCATCTTTAATGGAGTTTTCTTTGTTTAAAAAATATTTATTAATAAAAAAAATTAGGCCTGGTGTAAATTATCCCAAAGATACTTTATTATATATTTGTCAGTGTGGCCGCGGCTTCAGCAGAGCTGTGTAGTGCAGGGGTGGCCAACCAGTAAGTGGCAAAGAACCAGAAAAGATCTGTAGTCAAGGGTAAGAGCCATATCATGCTCGCACCGAAGGCGCACAAGCAAAAATGGGGGCGTGGCATAGTTGTCACAAAGCCACACCCCATTTTTATGCGCACACCTTCGGTTTGACGTTTGTAGGAGTATGATCTTGAGTCATAACCCCATTTTTAGTCATGTTGTACAGTGCCACATACAAATAAAACCCCTGTACAGTGTCACATACATATAAAGACACCAAAAAATGGGTGCCTCCACAGTGCAAATACATATATGCCCCCACAGTGCCAGATACATATATGTCCCCACAGTGCCAGATACATATATTCCTCCACAGTGCCAGATACATATAGTCCTCCACAGCGCCAGATACATATATGCCCCACAGTGGCAGATACATATAGTCCTCCACAGCAGCAGATACAGATATGCCCCACAGTGGCAGATACATATATGTCCCCAAAGTGCCAGATACATATATTCCTCCACAGTGCCAGACACACATATTCCTCCAGAGTGCCAGATACATATATGCCCCACAGTGCCAGATACATATATGTCCCCACAGTGCCAGATACATATATGTCTCCATAGTGTCAGATACATATATGTCCCCACAGTGCCAGATACATATATTCCTCCACAGTGCCAGATACATATATGCCCCACAGTGCCAGATACATATATGTCCCCATAGTGCCAGATATGCCCCCACTGCCAGATACAGATCTCTCCAGTGCCAGATATGTCCCCATTGCCAGATACACATCTACCCAGTGCCAGATATGCCCCCAGTGTAAAATACACATGTCCCCCCAGTGCCAGATATGCCTCCAGTGCCAGATATGCCCCCAGTGCCAGATACACATGTCCCCCAGTGCCTGATATGCCCACAGTGCCAGATATACCCACAGTACCAGATACACATGTCCCCCCAGTGCCAGATATACCCCCACTGCTAGCTACACATCTCCTCAGTGCCAGATATGCCCCAGTGCCAAAAACACATGTCCCCCCAGTGCCAGATATGGCCCCATTGCCAGACACATGTCCCCCAGTGCCAGATATGCCCCCAGTGTAAGATACACATGTCCCCACACCGCGCGCCCCCCCCCCCCAAGTGCTGCTCACCGCCACGCTGCTACTCTGCTCAGTTTGCTGCTTGTGAGGGGAGGGGAGCGCAGCGTGCGCCTCGCCTGCCCCTCAGTCTCCATTCTCCGGCGGCATTGATTCTCTCTAGTTAGGCGCCGGTCCGTGAGCCAATCAGAGTTCGTGGACGGGCAGCTAAGGCTCCTGATTGGCTGCCGGTCTGCGAGCTCTGATTGGCTCACGGACCGGCATTGGGCACTGCAGACTAGGGCAGCGGGAGTCGCCATGGGAGCTTACGAGCCACATGCGGAGATAGAAAGAGCCGCATGTGGCTCAAGAGCTGCGGGTTGGCCACCGCTGATGTAGTGGAAAGTGGTGGCCGGCCAGTGACCCTTGGCAGTAGCGTGGTACGGGGGGCACATGGCACCCAGCCTAACTCTGATTCAATGTGTGCAGCTGATTATGTGAGTCATGGGAGTGAGGCAGGTGATTCCGCATAAGTGCTCATTGACACAAACAGACACGGAAACCAGGAGCTGATATCAGCATGCTGCTTCAACTTTACTTAACTGCTTAATGAACATAAAGCAACAGACTTTTGCAGCAAGCAGCAAAATAGCACTGAAACAACAGACAGTGGTTAAACATGGAACTGCAAGTGTAAAACAAATGTACAGCAATGTGAATCTAACATAGGCCCTCATTCCAAGTTGTTCGCTTGCTAGCTGCTTTTAGCAGCAGTGCAAACGCTAAGCCGCCACCCTCTGGGAGTGTATGTTATCTTAGCAGAAGTGTGAACGAAAGGATCGCAGCGCTGCTACAAAAAAAATGTGCAGTTTCAGAGTAGCTGCAGACCTACTCCTACCTTGCGATCACTTCAGACTATTTAGTTCCTGTTTTGACGTCACAAACACGCCCTGCATTCGGCCAGCGACTTCCCCGTTTCCCCAGCCACTCCTGCGTTTTTATCTGGCACGCCTGTGTTTTTACACACACTCCCTGAAAACGGTCAGTTACCACCCAGAAACACCCGCTTCCTGTCAATCACTCATAGAAACATAGAAACATAGAATTTGACGGCAGATAAGAACCACTTGGCCCATCTAGTCTGCCCCTTTTTTTTTATCCTTTAGGTAATCTCAACCCTTTTTGAACCTTAATTCTTTGTAAGGATATTCATATGCCTATCCCATGCATGTTTAAATTGCTCTACAGTCTTAGCCTCTACCACGTCTGATGGGAGACTATTCCACTTATCCACTACCCTTTCTGTGAAGTAATTTTTCCTTAAATTTCCCCTGAACCTGCCTCCCCCCAGTTTCAGTGTATGTCCTCGAGTTCTAATACTTCTCTTCCTTTGAGGAATGTTTCCCTCCTGAACTTTGTTAAAACCTTTGGTATATTTGAAGAGTTTCTATCATGTCTCCCCTTTCCCTTCTCTCCTCCATACTATACATGTTAAGATCTTTTATCCTTTCCGGGTAAGTTTTGTGATGTAGGCCATGCACCATTTTAGTTGCCCTTCTTTGTACACTATCTAATGTATTTATATCCTTCTGGAGATATGGTCTCCAGAACTGGATACAGTATTCCAGATGAGGCCGCACCAATGACCGATAAACTCAACGATCAGCAGTGCGACTGAAAAGTGTCGCAAGAGCTTGTGTAAAACTACATCGGCTTTTGTGAAAGTACGACGCGCGTGCGCATTGCGCCCCATACGTATGCGCAGAATTTCCGTTTTTTTACCTAATCGCTGCGCTGCAAACGAAAGCAGCTAGCGATCAACTCAGAATGACCCCCATAGCCAGATTCCAATATCTAACAGTTCCCTTCCCATGTAGATAAATGGCTCTTAACTCATCTTACAAGTCCAGTCTTTGTGGCGCATGTCTTAAAAGATAAGGATAGCGGCGGTCCTCATGAATGACCTGTGAACTTGGAGCAGGAGCACTTAAGATGTCTGTAGACTTTACTGTGTCAGTGTTCACTTCAACATTATCATTAGGCTGGAACAATTGTGCAACTCCAGACAGGTCATCTGAACAATCTGCTGTGTCTACTGGTGCGGGTGTTGATGACACCGGAGCTTCTGTAGAAGGTTTTTCTCCATAGCATAAGTGATCCATTATGGTCACGCAGTTGATCCAGGTGTCTGTGTCACAGTACTCCTGGCTCAATTTCCACTATATATGGCAGTGGGCCTTTACACTGTTTAACTGTTGCAATTACCCACTTCTGTTCCCAACGATAGTTAACCGCCCACACAGTCTGGCCTACAGACAAAACTTGCATTTTGGTACCACCTGAACTTAGAGACTGCTTCAGTTGCCAATTACGAATCTGTCCACGAATATCCGGCTAGATCAAATCCAGTCGAGATCTGAGATTCCTGCCCAGGAGCATCATAGCTGGGGTTTGATTTGTTGTGGCATGAACTGAATTCCTGTAGGCAAACAAGAAATTGTAGAGCTTGTGTTGTAAAGTGCCCCGTCTGTGCACATGGTGCAGCAAGCTTATTTTAAAGATTGTATGAAGTGTTCAGCCAGTCTATTTGTAGCCGGGTGATATGACGAAATCCGTTTTTCTTCAGGAAAGTCTGGAACTCTCCAGCGGTAAACTGAGGGCCATTGTCACTGACCAACTGCTCTGGTACCCCTGTACTGGCAAAAAGATTCCTCAACACTGCAGTAGAAGTAACTGTAAAAACTTCAGGCCATTTGGAACAGGCATCCACCACCACCAGGAACATGGACCCTAGAAATGATCCCACAAAGTCCCCATGTATCCACTGCTATGGAGTGGATGGCCACTCCCATGGATGCAGTGGTGTTGGAACAGGCATATTTTGAACAGATTGGCATCCGGAACATTCTCTAGTCAGATCGTCCAACTGTTGAGCCAAGCCTGGCCACCATACAAAACTTCTGGCAAGTGCCTTCATTTTGACCACGCCCAAATGACCCACATGGAGCTCCTCTAAAACTCTTCTACGCAGCTTGACAGGCACGATGATCCGCAACTCCCAGAGGAGGCAGCCAGTATCAACTGTCAACTCACACCTCCGATGAAAGTAAGGGGCTAGCTGTTGATGCACAGGTGCAACCCACTCTTTTTGTGTGGCTGTGAGAACTTGAGACAGGATAGGGTCCCAAGCAGTCCCACATCTGATCATACTGGCAGTTATGGGAAGACATTCCACTTGTGTCATTGTGAAAACATTCCACAAATCATCGGTTGCAGTAACATGTTGTGCAGTCCACTTGAATTCTATTGTATAGCAATGTCCACCTAAGAACAGGGCCCAGCGCTGCATCCTTGCCACCGCCATGACAGGAATACCCTTCTGAGGGTTAAAGATGGACAAAAGTGGCTGATGGTTGAATCATTTAACTCCCCAAACCAGGCTTAAGGCTTCTCTGTCAATCTGTGCATAGTTTCATTCAGCCTTGGATAATGCCCGAGATGCAAAAGCTATTGGACGCTCCTGTCCATCTGGCATAGTATGTGACATGACAGCTCCAATACTGTAAGATGAGGCATCACATGCCACTCTAACAGGAAGCGAAGGGTCATAGTGGGTTAACACCGTGTCTGATGTTATCAAGTCCTTTGCCTTTGTGAAAGCATGCTCACATTCTGTAGACCATAGCCATTTCTGACCCTACTGGAGCAACTGATGTAATGGATGCAGAACTGTGGCTAAATTAGGCAAGAATATGTGGTAACAGTTAATGAACCCTAATAAGGAGCGAAGCTGGGACACGTCTTTTGGCGGGGGAACCTTTAACACAGCTTCCACTTTTTCTTGACATTTGTGTAGTCCTTTGCATCAATCATGTGACCACAGTATGTGACAGAGGCCATGAAGAAATCACAATTGTCTCTTTTGACTATGAGCCCATATTGTTCAAGCTGCTGCAACACCAGTTTAAGATTTTGGAGGTGTTCTGCATCAGAGGAACCTGTCACAATAATGTAATCCAGATAGCACTGGGTACCAAGAACCCCTTGTAACACTTGATCCATGGCTTGTTGCCAAATTGCAGGGTCAGAAGCAATGCCAAATATCAATCAAAGGTACCTGTAAATTCCTTTGTGTGTGTTAATGGTGAGGAACACCTTTGAATTGTCCTCTATCTCCATTTGTAGATACACATCAGCTAGGTCAGTCTTGCTAAACTTCTGTCCTCCAGCCAGATTTGCAAAGATATCTTAAATTTTTGGTAACAGGTAGTGATCTGTTTGCAATACTGGATTTATGGTGACCTTGAAATCCCTGCACAGCCGTACTGTGACATTTTTTTTACAATTGCAACTGCTGGAGTTGCCGAAAGGCTCCAATCCACCTTGAATATGATTTTCTCACTTTCCAGTAGTGATAACTCCAGCTCCACCTTCTGTCTGATAGCGTACGGTACTGGCTGCGCTTCATGGAACCTGGAAACAGCTCCATCTTTTATGTGTTGCAAAGTCCCAATGCCTGGTTGAAAAACAGCTGTAGCTTGGCTAAGGACTGTTTTAAGGGACAAAGGCAGAAGTGTGTGTGACGCTCAGGCTTTTGATGACTACCCAGTCTAATTAAAGTTTTCGTAGCCATTCCTGACCCCACAATGCTGGGCTGCCTTTTTGAACGATGTACAAGTCCAGAGTCTCCTGCTGGCCATTATACTGCACAAGTATAGGCAACACCCCGCATGGAATAATTTTCTCCCCAATATATGTTTCAAGAAGCACCAAAGTTTTGTTTAATTTAACATGTTTAAAATGGCGTTTGTACACTTGCTGTGACATTACAGAAACTGATGATCCTGTGTCCAGTTCCATTTTAATTGGGTGGCCATTGATTTGTGGAGTGACCCAAATTGCTTGCTTGTCATCCCCTTCAACTGCAAATACTTCCAAACTGCCCAGATCATTGCTGCTGTCTAAGTCCACCTTGTGGTCTTTCAAAACATATGTATTTCTTAATCTACTGTTATTCTTTCTCCCGCCAGTGGCCTCAGCCTGATATGCCTGCGACCGGCAAACATGTTTAATATGCTCCTTTTTGTTACATTTCCTACACAGTTCATGTTTGAACCTACAGTCCATAGATGAATGTGTATCTGCGCCACAGCGGTAGCATACTTCTAATGGAGGACCATGTGCATGCAAGGGCGTTGTTTTTGTTGTTGTTGTTGTTGTTGTTGTTGTTACTACAATTTTGTGAACTTGTGATGCAGACTTGCCAGCTATTTGGAGCTCTATCACATCCTTTAGCTGCAGTTTCCATTGATAGTGCCACCTGTACTTTATACACTACAATTTAGATTTCAGATTGAACATACCCCACCAAATTCTAACTCTCTCTGCACATGTTACATCTGCCCCACCTGCAGTGCAACATGGTATTGCACATTAGTGTGCTTTTTGTGGTTTGCTAACAAACCTGAATAACCCCCATACTGTATGTCTTCTGGTTCTGAGAAACATGATTGCCACTTCTCCAGTCACAGACCACTGCTGGTAAAATGGATTGTTTCCTCTTCAGGCACAGATATCTGCTGATAAATGGACTGCCTTGCTTTCTCCCTGCCACTGGCCTCAGCTGGTCTAACTGGCATGTGACAGTGGAGAAAATTTACTCAGAGGTGTAGCTAGCACCTTTTCATGGTGTCCGGAACAAAGGTATGTTTTGGCATCCCGTGCCCTGTACGGAATTGGGGGCCTGGCCAACATGTGGTGGCATGTTATATTTGAAAATAAAAAATATTTAAAAATTCTAAATTGCTGACAGGGCCGGTTCTAGACCTTGTAGAGCTCAGGGTGAAAGTTTCCTCTGGGCACCCCAAGTTTAAAACAGGGACAATGCATGCCCCAGGCACGCAATAAATATATAGGGTTGTGGCTTCATGGGGTAGGGGTTTAACCACAGAATAGTACCAATTCACATTACACTGCACAGTAGTTTCCCTTAGTCACGTTACACCACACAGTAGAGACCGTTATTCAGGTTATGCCACTCAGTAGAGACGCTTATACATGTTACACCACAGAAGAGCTGTTTATACACATTATGCTACAGTAGAGCCAGTTATACACGTTACGCCACACAGTAGAGTAGAGCCACTTATATACTTTACACTACAGTAGAGCCCCTTATACATGTTACGCCACACAGAGTTGATTATATATGTTACACCACAGTAGAGCCGCCTATACATGTTACACCACAGTAGAGTCGCTTATACATGTTACACCACAGAAGAGCCATTTATACATGTTATGTTGCAGCTTCTAATGCAGAGAGAGGTGCTGCAGGCATAGTGAGGTGCTGCAGCATCAATGTAGAGAGAGGTGCTGTAGCATCCGGGGCAGAGAGGGGTGTTGCAACAGCTGGGGCAGAGAGAGGTCTGCAGCAGCCGAGGCAGAAAGTGGTGCTGTAGCAGCCGGGGCAGACTGAGGTGCTGCAGCAGCCAGGACAGAGAGAGGTGCTACAACATTCAGGGCAGAGAGAGGTGCTGCAGCAGCCAGGGCAGAAAGAGGTGCTGTAGCAGTGAGGGCTGCAGGACAAAAGTAACCCGACTGCACAGCTACAAGCAGACAGTGAGACATATAAAGAGCTCCGGCATGTGCTGGATGTCAGTGTCTCCTGCTGTCACCATTGGCCTGACCTGTTCCCCACCTAGTCTTTGAGTCCGAGTCAGTGTTTGCCCCATGTGCGCCCTCTAACTTTTTGGCTCCCGGTGCTCGTGCTCCACTGGAGCCACCCTCGCTAAACCCCTGCATTTACTAAGCAGTGAGAAGAGCGGAGAAGTGAGCCAGTGGAGAAGTTGCCCATGGCAACCAATCAGCATGGACGTAACATTTATAATTTGCATACTAAAAAGTATACAGAGCAGCTGATTGGTTGCCATGGGCAACTTCTCCACTGGCACACTTCTGCGCTTTTATCACTGCTTAGTAAATATCCCCCAGTATATGATTTTTCTATAAGCAGCAGCAAATTGGTGAGTCACTGTTTATTTTTAAGTTATTTTCATTATAGTGTGTCCTGTCCATCAAATAAACTGAGGACAAGTGGCGGCTCATGGTTGCATTGTTGGTTCCTCAATCAGGGGTAGATGTACGAAGTCTTGGAGAGTGATAAAATCATACTTGACGACTTTATGGCTGCTCTCTCCACGAAAGAGCAGCCAGGTCGGCTCAGCAGGGGGGCAGACAGTGATGTGACGTGCAGAGGGGGGCGGGTCAGAGGTGGAACGGGGGCGTGGCTGATGGATCGTGGCATGTAAACCACGCCCTCTGCTGTGTAATGCCGCTATTACCGGCATTATACAGAAGGGGGCATGGCTATGATGACGCGATTCAACAAGAATCACGTCATCGCATGCCCGGACCGCCCACTTTACTCGCTAAGTGGGCGGCCAGGCAGGGGGGACTCCTGAAATCGGGAGACTTGCCTGCTTTTCCGGGGGGCCGGGAGGGTCACCTGATTTTCTGGAGCCTCCCGGCCATTCCGGGAGAGTTGAAGTATGAATAAAATGGAGAGAGGGATAAAGTACAAACCAATCAACTACTAACTACAGGTTGAGTATCCCATATCCAAATATTCCGAAATACGGAATATTCCGAAATACGGACTTTTTTGAGTGAGAGTGAGATAGTGAAACATTTGTTTTTTGATGGCTCAATGTACACAAACTTTGTTTAATACACAATGTTATAAAAAATATTGTATTAAATGACCTTCAGGCTGTGTGTATAAGGTGTATATGAAACATAAATGAATTGTGTGTATGTACACACACTTTGTTTAATGCACACATTTATGAAAAATATTGGCTAAAATTAACTTCAGAATGTATGTATAAGGTGTATATGAAACATAATTGCATTCTGTGCTTAGATTTAGGTCCCATCACCATGATATCTCATTATGGTATGCAATTATTCCAAAATACGGAAAAATCCCATATCCAAAATACCTCTGGTCCCAAGCATTTTGGATAAGGGATACTCAACCTGTATCATTTTTCAAAAAGCCTTTAACATGGCAGTTAGGAGCTGACTGACTTGTATGGTATGCGGCTAGCATTCCACTCGTCAGGATCCCAAATGTCTTAATACCGACTCTGAGATCCCGACTGGGTTACCATACCACCGCTGGAATACCGACGAGGTAGATGATTCCCCGTCTATGGGTGTCCATAACACCCATAGAGGGAGAATTGAACCTGTGGCGAGCACCGAGCCCACAGCGTGGTGAAAGGGGCTTTATTGCACTTGCCTCCCTGCCGGCATTCTGCCGCACAGGATGCCAGTGTCATCCCGTGCGGTGGGATCCCATACCGATCCTGCTTGTTCTATATCTCTCTCCATTTTTTTTCTTTCCAAGGCCTAGTACTTGTGCCGCCTCAGATAGAGCTTCTGAGTACTGTTACTGTAACTTTTATAGGAGTTCTGAAACCTGATTTAGACTCAGTTCTTAACACTGCCCAGGCTTATTTGCGGATAATGAAGGTTATTACTGTCTTTTGTAGATATAATTTTTTTCACATTATTGCAGAATTTGGATCTATCAGTTCTGCCCATAATTGCAGTTTATATTTAGAGAGAGATTTCTGGCTTTCACACTCTGTGCAATTTGTGAGTGTCAAATGATTTTCCTCCTATCAATCATTCTTAAATAATATAAGATGGTTACAAATTCTAATATTATAATTATTGAGATGAAAATGTATATCGGCTGGATAGAGATAAAGGAAAGAAACCTCCAATTAGTCAAAGGAGTTGATCAATTGGATAACCCCTACCACCCCAAGCCTGACTGACAGTAATTGACAGTCTGATGCTCTTTTGGTGGTGAGGATTGGAAGGGGCAACACTAGTGTCTGTTTGTGATGCATTACCATTAGGGGTGTGCTCTGGGCCATTTTTCATGTTATGTGTTTTGGTTTTGGATCTGGATCTCCTTTATGTTTTGGATCTGTATTTGTTTTGCCAAAACCACCCTTGCAGGTTTTGGTTTTGGATCGGTATTTATTTAAAAAAAAATCATAAAAACAGCTAAAATAACAGAATTTCAAAATCACACATTTTTGGTTCCCTTACTGAGATAATGACATGTGTATATATATATATATACACATAATATATAATATGTATATATTATATCTATATAATATATCTATATATACACATAATATATAATATGTATGTCATTATCTCAGTAAGGGACCTATATTGTTCTTATCCAGTTTAGGCCAAAAGGTTGCCCCAAGGTACCTGGATGACTAAACTAAGAGATAGCAGTGGGAAGCAAACATGTGGCAGTTAACAATATATTTTTAAATGCTGTAATCATCTGTAAAAATTATTTTAAAATTAGGATCAAGTTCTTCTTTCCTCAAAGATATCTTTGATATGGCAGAAGGTTCGCTATACAGGTGTGGAGAAAAAAAGATGATTAAGGCAAAGAAGAATATAAAAAATAAGATTTTAAACCTACCGGTAAATCTTTTTCTCCTAGTCCATAGAGGATGCTGGGGACTCCGTAAGGACCATGGGGTATAGACGGGCTCCGCAGGAGACATGGGCACTATAAAGAACTTTAGAATGGGTGTGCACTGGCTCCTCCCTCTATGCCCCTCCTGAAGACCTCAGTTAGAGAAACTGTGCCCAGAGGAGACTGACAGTACGAGGAAAGGATTTTTGTTAATCCAAGGGCAAGATTCATACCAGCCCACACCATCCACACCGTATAACCTGGAATATACAAACCAGTCAACAGTATGAAACAAAACAGCATCAGCCAAAGACTGATCAAAACTGTAACATAACCCTTATGTAAGCAATAACTATATACAAGTCTTTGCAGAATTCAGTCCGCACTGGGACGGGCGCCCAGCATCCTCTACGGACTAGGAGAAAAAGATTTACCGGTAGGTTTAAAATCTTACTTTCTCTTACGTCCTAGAGGATGCTGGGGACTCCGTAAGGACCATGGGGATTATACCAAAGCTCCAGACCGGGCCGGAGGGTGCGGATGACTCTGCAGCACCGATTGAGCAAACATTAGGTCCTCCTCAGCCAAGGTATCAAACTTGTAGAATTTAGTAAAAGTGTTTGAACCCGACCAAGTCGCCGCTCGGCAAAGCTGTAATGCCGAGACGCCTCGGGCAGCCGCCCAAGAAGAGCCCACCTTCCTAGTGGAATGGGCCTTAACCAAATTTGGTAACGGCAATCCAGCCATAGAATGAGCCTGCTGAATCGTGTTACAGATCCAGCGAGCAATAGTCTGCGTAGAAGCAGGAGCGCCAACCTTGTTGGCTGCATACAGGACAAACAGAGCCTCTGTTTTCCTAACCCAAGCCAACCTGGCTACATAAATTTTCAAGGCCCTGACTACATCAAGGGACTTGGAATCCGCCAAATCCCCCGTAGCCACAGGCACCACAATAGGTTGGTTCATATGAAACGATGAAACCACCAAAGGGAAAAATTGAGTCCGCAATTCTGCTCTATCCACATGGAAAATCAGATAAGGGCTTTTGTGAGACCAAGCCGCCAATTCAGACACCCGCCTTGCAGCTGCCAAGGCCAACAACATGACCACCTTCCAAGTGAGAAATTTAATTCCACCGTTTGAAGAGGCTCAAACCAGTGAGATTTCAGAAACTGTAAAACCACGTTAAGGTCCCATGGTGCCACTGGAGGCACAAAAGGAGGCTGGCTGTGCAGCACTCCCTTCACAAAACATAAACAACTGAATGCTAAAATCTGGCACTACTAGTGCTAAACACACAATATAAAAATTGAGCCTTAATAAGCCACTCTCTGTCAGTGATTTTTCACTTGGGGCAGTCTTTATGCAAAAAATAGCCGATAAACAGCTGTTTGTTGGAGGATGATGTCAAGTCCTGCAACGCATGCGTTGACGTGCAAAAACAGGTATCCAGATGAAGGAGAATATTTACCAAGTCCTTGATGGTAGTTCAGCCGGGTATCCCACCTGGCGGGGTTCTGGAGCAGACTCTCTATCCCTCGCAACGAAGATGGTGGTTCTCCCTTTATTAATGTCCACATCAGAAAAGGACTGGAATCTCCAGATGGTGAACAGCGTCCTGTATGTCACTTGCAGGAGTCCTCAGAGGTGCCCAGGTCAGAGATGTGGCCCCCCTAACGCGTTTCACTGTCACTTGGCAGCTTTTTCAATAAAGGGAGAACCACCATCTTCGTTGCGAGGGATAGAGAGTCTGCTCCAGAACCCCGCCAGGTGAGATACCCGGCTGAACTACCATCAAGGACTTGGTAAATATTCTCCTTCATCTGGATACCTGTTTTTGCACGTCAACGCATGCGTTGCAGGACTTGACATCATCCTCCAACAAACAGCTGTTTATCGGCTATTTTTTGCATAAAGACTGCCCCAAGTGAAAAATCACTGACAGAGAGTGGCTTATTAAGGCTCAATTTTTATATTGTGTGTTTAGCACTAGTAGTGCCAGATTTTAGCATTCAGTTGTTTATGTATATGTGTATTTGTGTTATTGATTTTAATTAATATATAAAAATACATTTGAGCGCAGTTGGTATTTCTTGTTCATCCATATATATGTATTTGGGGTGAACAACTATCATCCCGTTTCCAACAGCGGCTTAGGAAACCAGTCCAGTTACAGCGCCTGTTGTTTCTTCACCATTTATGGTAAAGAGATTTACTTTTTTCTTACTCCCTTCACAAAAGTCTGGACTTCTGGGAGAGAAGCCAATTCCTTCTGAAAGAAAATTGATAGGGCCGAAATCTGTACCTTAATGGAGCCTAATTTTAGGCCCATATCCACTCCTGTCTGTAGAAAGTGGAGAAAACGGCCCAGATGGAAATCTTACGCAGGAGCATTCTTGGCTTCACACGAAGATACATACTTTCTCCAGATACGATTCTCCGCCTGGCCATTGTATATGGCCCTCAATTCCAGTACGTTGATGTGTAGACATGCCTCCTGGCTTGACCATAGTCCCTGGAAGTTTCTTCCTTGTGTGACTGCTCCCCATCCTCGGAGGCTTGCGTCCGTGGTCACCAGAACCCAGTCCTGAATGCCGAACCTGCGACCCTCTAGAAGGTGAGCACTCTGCAGCCACCACAGGAGAGACACCCTGACCCTGGGGGACAGGCTGATTTTTTGATGAATGTGCAGATGGGACCAGGACCACTTGTCCAGAAGGTCTCACTGAAAAGTCCTTGCATGAAACCTGCCGAAGGGAATGGCCTCGTAGGACGCCACCATTTTCCCCAGTACTCGAGTGCATTGATCGACCGACACACTTTTCGGTTTCAACAGGTCTCTGGCCAAGTTCTGGAGTTCCTGGGCTTTTTCCCTCAGGAGAAAAACCCTCTTTTGTTCCGTGTCCAGAATCATGCCCAAGAAAGTCCACCGGGTCGTTGGAACCAACTGTGACTTTGGTAGATTGAGAATCTAGCCGTGTTGCTGCAGCACTCTTAGGGAGAGCGACACGCTTTGCAGCCACTGTTCTCTCAATCTCGCTTTTATCAGGAGATCATCCAAGTACGGGATAACTGTGACTCCCTGCCTGCGCAGGAGCACGATCATTTCCGCCATTATCTTGGTGAAAATCCTCGGGGCCGTGGAAAGCCCAAACGGCAACGTCTGAAACTGGTAATGACAGTCCTGTACCGTGAATCTCAGGTACGCCTGATGAGGAGGATATATGGGGACATGAAGGTATGCATCTTTTATGTCTAGTGACACCATAAAATCCCCCCCTTCCAGGCTGGCGATAACCGCCCTGAGCGATTCCATCTTGAATTTTAACCTTTTCAAGTACAGGTTTAGGGATTTTAAATTCAGAATGGGTCTGACCAAGCCAACCGGCTTCGGAACCACAAACAGGGTTGAATAGTACCCCTTCCCCTGTTGAAGTAGGGGAACCTTGACAACCACTTGTTGATGACACAGTTTTTGAATTGCAGCTAAAACTATCTCCCTTTCTGGGGAGGAAGCTGGTAAGGCCGATTTGAAAAACCGGCGAGGAGGCACGTCTTCGAATTCCAGCTTGTAACCCTGGGATACAATTTCCATTGCCCAGGGATCCACCTCTGATTGAACCCAGACGTGTCTGAAAAGTCGAAGACGTGCCCCCACCGGGGCGGGCTCCCTCAGCGGAGCCCCAGCGTCATGCGGTGGATTTAGTAGAAGCTGGGGAGGACTCCTGCTCCTGGGAACTAGCCGTAGCCGGCAGTTTTTTCCCTCTACCCTTACCTCTGGCAAGGAAGGAAGAGCCCCGACCTCTTCTGGACTTATTCGACCGAAAGGACTGCATCTGATATTGTGGCGTTTTCTTTTGCTGTGAGGAAACATAAGGTAAAAAAGTAGATTTACCTGCAGTAGCTGTGGAAACCAGGGCCGTGAGACCGTCCCCAAATAAGTCCTCACCTTTGTAAGGCAAAACCTCCATATGCCTCTTTGAGTCGGCATCACCCGTCCATTGGCAGGTCCACAGGGCTCACCTAGCAGAAATCGCCATGGCATTGGCTCTCGAACCCAGCAGGCCAACGTCTCTCTGAGCATCTGTCATATATAGGACTGCGTCTTCAATGTGACCCAAGGTCAATAAAATGGTATCCCTATCCAGGGTATCAATGTCAGCTGACAAGGTATCCGTCCAAGCTGCCACAGCGCTACAAACCCAAGCCGACACTATTGTTGGTCTGAGCAAGGCACCCGTATGTGTATAAATTGACTTCAAGGTAGTTTCCTGCCTGCGATCAGCAGGATCCCTGAGGGCTGCCGTATCTGGAGACGGCAGCACCACCTTTTTGGACAAGCGCGTTAACGCCTTGTCCACCCTGGGCGAGGATTCCCACCGTACCCTGTCCTTTGCCGGTAAAGTATACGCCATAAGAATTCTCTTGGGAATCTGCAGTTTCTTGTCTGGAGTTTCCCAAGCTTTTTCAAATAACTCATTCAGCTCATGAGATGGGGGAAAAGTTACCTCAGGCTTCTTTTCCTTAAACATGTGTACCCTCGTGTCAGGGACAGAGGGGTCATCTGTGATATGCAAAACATCTTTTATTGCAATAATCATGTAATGAATACTTTTGGCCACCCTTGGGTGTAACCTCGCATCATCGTAGTCGACACTGGAGTCAGAATCAGTGTCGGTATCAGTGTCTGCTACTTGGGACAGTGGGCATTTCTGAGACCCAGAAGGGCCCTGTGACACAGTTAAAGCCATGGATTGACTCCCTGCTTTATCCCTGGACTCTGCTTTGCCCAATCTCTTATGTAATAAAGCCACATTTGCATTTAAAACATTCCACATATCCAACCAGTCAGGTGTCGGCTTTGCCGACGGAGACACCACAATCATCTGCTCCACCTCCCTCCTAGAAGAGCCTTCCGCTTCAGACATGCCGACACACACGTACCGACACCTCCACACACTCAGGGAAATAACTATATGGAGACAGTTCCCCAATAAGGCCCTTTGGAGAGACAGAGAGAGAGTATGCCAGCACACACCCAGCGCCACCAGACCCTGGAATAAAATCCCAGTTAGGACAGCGCTTTTATATAAAAATATATATATAACACTCACTGCGCCAATTACATGTGCCCCCCTCTTTTTTGCCCTCTGTGACCGTGTTCAGGTGGGAGAGTCCAGGGAGCCAGCTTCTCTGCATGTGCTGTGGAGAAAATGGCGCTGGTTAGTGCTGGAGGATCAAGCCACGCCCCCTCAGTGGCGGGTTTCGGTCCCGCTCAAATAATATAAAAACTGGCGGGGGTTAATAATATACTTCCTCCGCAGTATCTGTACATCTGCCAGTGTCCCTTGAGGCTATTAATTGCTGCCCAGGGCGCCCCCCCTGTGCCCTGCACCGTTACAGTGCCCGCTGTTGTGTGTGTGTGTGTGTGTGTGTGTGTGTGTGTGGGAGCAATGGTGCACAGCGTTACCGCTGCGCGTTACCTCGCTGAAGAACTGAAGTCTTCTGCCGCCTTTGAAGTCTTCTTTCTTCTTCTACTCACCCGGCTTCTATCTTCCGGCTCTGTGAGGAGGACGGCGGCGCGGCTCCGGGACGAACGGCGAGGGTGAGACCTGCGTTCCGACCCTCTGGAGCTAATGGTGTCCACTAGCCTAAGAAGCAGAGCCTATCACTTAAGTAGGTCTGCTTCTCTCCCCTCAGTCCCACGATGCAGGGAGCCTGTTGCCAGCAAGTGCTCCCTGAAAATAAAAAACCTAACAAAATTATTTTTTCAGAGAAACTCAGGAGAGCTCCCCTGTAATGCACCCAGTCTCCACTGGGCACAGGATCTAACAGAGGTCTGGAGGAGGGGCATAGAGGGAGGAGCCAGTGCACACCCATTCTAAAGTTCTTTATAGTGCCCATGTCTCCTGCGGAGCCCGTCTATACCCCATGGTCCTTACAGAGTCCCCAGCATCCTCTAGGATGTAAGAGAATGTCAGTATTTTAGATGCTGTAATCATGACTTGAATTTATTTTTGGTCAAGTTCTTCTGCTCCTCAAAGATATCTTTGATATGCAGAAGGTTCGCTCTACAAGTGTGGAAAAAAAAGATGATTAAGGCAAAGAAGAATAAAAAATAATATTTTAGATGCTGTAATCATGACTTGAATTTATTTTTGGTCAAGTTCTTCTGCTCCTCAAAGATATCTTTGATATGCAGAGGGTACGCTCTACAAGTGTGGAAAAAAAAGATGATTAAGGCAAAGAAGAATAAAAAAGACAATATTTTTGATGCTGTAATCATGATTTTAATTTATTTTTGATCAAGTTCTTCTGTTCCTTAAAGATATATTTGATATTCAGAAGGTTTGCTTTACAAGTGTGGAGAGTTTAGTTATATTAATTTAATTTATATTTAGTTAATTTATAATTATTATTAATAATATAAATTTTAATTAATCACAATGTGGTGATAAGAAGAATTATAAAAATATGACAATAAGTTATAACATAAGAATATGAGCTACGGACACAGTACTCTGAAATGGACGGAGCAACCCTGGATGTATACTGGGAGGATACAGTACAAAATATTTTTAAAAGATGTCTTTTAGTTTGGGTAGACTGACAGAACACTGCTTGATGGACGGAACAGCTGCAGTCCCTGGATGTATACTGGCATGACACAAAATATTAATTTAAATTTAATATATACATATATATATATATATATATATATATTTATATCACACACTGCGGTTACATTGTCGCACAAATGCTTCAAAAATATGTATTTTTTATATCACACACCAGCGGTTACAGTGTCACACAAATGAGCCATAAATATATATAATTACACATTGCAGTTGACCTTCACCGACAGCATTGCACAAATGAGTCAGAAATTTGTAGATTTTTTTTTATATCACACACCGGTGGTTAGTGTCACACAAATGAGTCAGAAATATATATACAGTAATCACGCACTGCGGTTGACCTTCACCGACAGCGTCACACATACGAGTCAAGAATACTGTATGTAGAATTATTTTTTATATCACACACTGGCGGTTACAGTGTCACACAAATGAGTCAGAAATATATATAATCACACACTGCGGTTGACCTTCACCGACAGTGTTGCACATTACGCGTATGAGTGAGAAATAATATACTGAGGTCTGACTGGCAGTGTAACAGTACTTATGAAAATAAAATAAAAATCGCATAGTACACTGGGGTACAGCACAAACCCAAAAATATAAATTTTAGTCTTTTTGTTTTTAGATTTTATTATTTTAATTTTACACTGAGGTGGAGCCCCTGGATGGACGCACAGATCACCCCTTTCAGATTCAGCAGACAGAGCACCTCTTTTTCAGATACAGCAGGCAGAGAGAGCACCCCTTTTTCAGATACAGCAGAGAGAGCACCCCTTTCAGATACAGCAGACCGAGAGAAAGCACCCCTTTACAGAAACAGCAGAGAGAGCATCCCTTTTTCAGATACAGCAGACAAAGAGAGCAACCGTTTTTCAGATAGAGCAGACAGAGAGAGCACCACCTTCAGATTCAGCAGACAGAGAGTGAACACCTTTTTCAGATACAGCAGACAAAGAGAGCAACGCTTTCAGATACAGTAAATGGAGAAAAGCAGTCCTTTTTTAGATACAGCAGAGAGAGTACTCCTTTTTCAGATACAGCAGAGAAAGCACCCCTTTTCAGATACTGCAGACACAGCACCCCTTTTTCAGATACAGCAGACAGATAGAGCACCCCTTTTAGATACAGCAGACAGAGCACCCACCCCACGCCATGCCAGACAACACAGTACTGCACAGGGACTTATACAAAATCCAAAACCCGCGAGAATCCAACAGCGGAAAGATGACATTCGGCCTCGCTTTGAGGCAGTGGCGGATCTAGACTTAACTTTTAGGGGGGGGCGGTTTAAGAATTATGACTCCTCCCCCTAATCATAGCCCCTCCCACTTAGTAATGCCCTTCCCGTTTGCGTCTAAAATTTCCTATTGTTGCCATTACTAATAAAATGTTGCCAGTTAGTGGAGAGAACCCTGCGCACTGGTGATACAGACTGGCGAATCGCCATTCCTTCCATCAGAGGTGGTAGAGGCTAAGACAGTAGGGCAATTTAAACATGCATGGGATAGACATAAGGATATTCTTACAAAGAAATAAGGATCAGATAAGGTTAGAGATAAAAATAATGTAAAAAAAAAAAAAAGGGGCAGACTAGATGGGCCAAGTGGTTCTTATCTGCCGACAACTTCTGTTTCTACAGCACACAGAATGAGCCGAAATTCACATTATAGCACACTGTATGAGCTGAAATTCACATTATAGCACACAGAATGAGCCGAAATTCACATTATAGCACACAGAATGAGCCGAAATTCACATTGTAGCACACAGAATGAGCCGAAATTCACATTGTAGCACACTGAATGAGCTGAAATTCACCTTGTGGCACACTGAATGAGCCAAAATTCACATTGTAGCACACAGAATGATCCGAAATTCACATTGTAGCACACTGAATGAGCTGAAATTCACCTTGTGGCACACTGAATGAGCCGAAATTCACCTTATAGCACGCTGAATGAGCCGAAATTCACATTGTAGCACAGTGAATGATCCGAAATTCACCTTATAGCACGCAGAATGAGCCGAAATTCACATTACAGCACGCGGAATGAGCCAAAATTCACATTATAGCACGCGGAATGAGCCAAAATTCACATTATAGCACGCTGAATGAGCCAAAATTCACATTATAGCACGTGGAATGAGGCAAAATTCACATTATAGCACACTGAATGATCCGAAACTCACACTGTAGCACACACTGAATGAGGCAAAAATCAAATTGTAGCACAATGAATGATCCGAAATTCACCTTGTAGCACACTGACTGAGGCAAAATTCACATTATAGTACACTGTATGAGGCAAAATTAACGTTATAGCACACTGAATGAGGCAAAATTAACGTTATAGCACACTGTATGAGGCAAAATTAACGTTATAGCACAATGTATGAGGCAAAATTAACGTTATAGCACAATGTATGAGACGAATGATGCAAAATGCACACTGAATGAGGCAAAATAATGCAGGGAGAAGAGAGAAACACACACACACACCTCTACACACACACACACACCTCTACACACACACACACCTCTACACACCTCCTCATAGGTAGAGGCCTGGCCGGGTCCCGCCGCGGTATTGGGAACGGGTGGAGAGCGGTGCAGTGCGGCAGGGAACGTAGACAGAGAGAGAGCGTCTTGATGCGCGTACAGGGAGGAGGGGGCGTGCTCAGAACAGAGGCCGCTGTACGCACGTCAGGACGCTCCTCTCTCTCCTCCTCCGCCGCCGCGCTGCACCGCTCGTCAGACTCCAACCCGTTCCCAATACCGCGGCGGGACCCGGCCTCCATCCCGCTGCCGGTATATGTAGGGGGGGCGTTCGCCCTAATCGCCCCCCGCTAAATCCGCCACTGCTTTGAGATCCGAGTTAGGCGAGAAGTCCCAATCCAAACTCGTATCCCACCTTGGATTGCACTGTTTGGGTGGGTTTGGTTCAACAAGAACCGAACCCACTCATCCCTAATTATCATACAGAGCTATCGCTGCTGCTCCCAAAGAAGTAGCAGTTATAGCTACTCCAACCACATATAGCCCCACAGACAACAGAGCCAGCATTTTAAAAATTAATGCCAAAGAAAAAGGGGGAGGATTCCGCACAGAGCCTGTCTGAAAGTTCACAATAGGTGTCGTGCAACAATCAGTCTTTTTGTGTAAAATCACATAGTTGGTGGTGCTCCCAAGAGTCATATGGTAACATGGAAAAAAGGGGGTGTTGTAGGCGTACTGTCTCTAGCATTACTGATATCATACAGCTTAGTATATAATAAATAGTGGAGTTTAGTTATGTATTGATCAATGCATGTAGCCGCAGCCCCACGGCAAGGGACTCCACTCTGCTGCCATACCTAACACTATAGGGGTTCAAACCTAGGGCATGGGACCCCCCAAACCACCAGAGCCAAGCGACCCCAGGACATCACAGGGAATGATTATGTGTAGTGAGAAGGATTAAGGAATAGGTGAAAAAAAGGTGTTATGGGGTGAATTAATATAAATGAAATAGGTGTGACATGTACAATAAACAAACAGTGAAAGTGCCAAATTAAATGTAATGCTGCGATGCCCTGTTGTCGCCCAGCCACGGGAGTCCAGGAGGCCCCGCACCCCAGAAGCCACCCCATTGCTGACCTATTGTACAGAATGATTGGACTTACCTAGAATTGTGCCATATCCACAAGTGCAGTCATGCTAGGTACCCTGGTTAAAATAAATGAGGGTCAGGTGTGGGCTGGTGCAATTCTAAGAATGAAGGCGTCTCACTCCTTGAAGTGAGTCTATATAAAACACTTTTAGTTAGCTAGGCAACATGTAGCAAAATACGAGAGGAAAGAGGACTCTTTTGTTGGGGCACTCTTATTTAAAAGAAAAACATAATAAAATGTAACTTTAATTATATTCATTTATCAAACATCCTGATTGCCAGTATAAAGTCACAAAGATAAACACACAGAAAAATATAAAATTTGTGGAATGTTACAGTCAGTGTCTAAAGACCCTATTTATTACCATTATTTTTAGCATCACTCAAAAAAAAAAAAAAAAAGAAAAACTGCTCCAAACCCTTTCATTGTCATTTTTTTGGTAAACCACATTGGATTTCCCATAATTAGAATGGAAATGCAATATGGTCGAAATTACTAATAAAAACACAAAAAACAAAACAAAACACTGCAGTGTGCCCTATGATAATAACGCTACCTCCAGCTGGCGTAATCACAGGGCAGCACTGCGATATGCACCCTTTTGCACAGCTTTCTCTGTCCCCGGCAGAGAAAGCTGTGCGGGGACCGGGCTCTGGTGATCAACATTGTGTGTCCGATGGATCACCGATGGATCACTCTGTGGGTCCGATCACTTTTAATAAAAAAAAAAAAAAACATACTTACCAGTGCCATGAACCTAGGATCAGTGCTTCGGTGAGTGCTGCCAGGCACTGGGTCCTCCATGTGCTGCGCCGTGACCCCTTTGCAGTAAAGTGACGCTGCAAAGTGGCAGCTCACTTGACAGCACCGAGGGTCATAGCACAGAAGCAGGATCCAGCACCCGGCAGCCTCCTGGAAGCAGCGGACGCCGGCTCCTGGGACTGGCAAGTATAAATCCGGGGGGAGGGGGGTTTACTGCACAGGGATAGTCGCGGTGGTGGCGGTAGCGAAGGCGGTGCATGCGCAGCAGGTCATTGGGGTATTTTTTATGAAAAATACCCCGATGATGCTGTGGAGAGGCATCGCAGGGAGAGTGCTTCTCGCAAGCTCTATTCCTCTTTCTCGCAAGCTCTATTCCTGCATGCGATAACTGATACATCCATGCAATGTACTAAATTATCGCATTGCTAATTTGGCTGATATTATAACCTGTCAGTCACATCATCAGAGGCGGATGGTGATAAATCGGCCACTACGTGATTACAATACTTGTGATAGGGGACCAGCCTGTGAACCACTGTGACTGTATTTACGTTACACCCCAGGGGATTGAATGAAGCAATGAGTCTCAAATGTTTTTTGTAAGCTTACAGTATGATGTGTCCTTTATTGTTATTAAACATGTTTAGCCTTATATCAATCTGATATGGGGCTTTTGTGATATTTTCTCCACAGTGCCTATTTAGTCATGGTATTATCAGATTAGTAGAAGAAGCCTTTGAGAGCAGTTGGACTAGATAGCATTTAAAGCATATCTATGTACATTTACACTGTATTTGCTTGACGAGTCCGGCAGTATTTTAATGTGGTATGTTTTAGTATTATTTCACTGTTATATGCTAGATGGATAGTTGTAGTAATGTGTTGATGTCATTGAGCTAGCACTTCACATTTTGGAGGTATTATGTTTCATTATAAGTCATTTTACTGTTAGTTCACGTTACTATGGTTACCTATCCCACCAGCCCCAGAGCGCCGGCTAGACGGACCGGATCCGCAGCATTTCCTGTGGGCGGAGTGACATCAGGACCGGGACCCGGACAGCGCGGCTGGCGGCGGTGGTGTGAACCTCTTCATGCACAGGTATATAAACACTGTTTGTTGTAATGTCTAGTATCCTGACAAAGGGCTGTGACCCCGAAACGTTGAATATAGCACCTTTTCTTCACTTTATTTGACAAGTCTCCCAGTGCCGCTCTTATTGCTGCTGTTATATATATATATATATACATACATACATACACATACAGGAATCCACCCCACTTGCCATTCCCAGGAAAGGGGTGCACTCCTGTACCCCCCACCCCCAGGTTGGGGTGCAGTGGCCTGTGACCACCTGCTCAAATATACATATACGGAGAACCACGCACTCTCCTTAGTAATTTCATTCACCTTAATACTTTAATACATAACTGGATAAATAGTTATGTATTGAAGTTTTAAGGTCAATGAAATTACTATAGACAGTGCAGGGTTCTCGGTATATGTATATTTGAACAGGTGGTCACATCCCACTGCACCGCAACTTGAGGGTGGGGAGTACATAAGTGAACACCTTTCCTAGGAATGGCAAGTGCGGTGGATTCCTGCATGTGTATTATAGGGTTAAGTTCTAATTGGCCCATTTGTGATCATAGCTCCCTCATGCACCCCTTTCTTAGCTAATTTTCTTTAAACCTGTGTCAGCTGCTCCTTTGGTGTGTTGGTGACTGTCTCACTTTATAAAGCCATAAGTTACAGTAGTTGGCAGGTGAGCTTTAACCCAAGTACAGTAAGTACATTTGCGGAGTTGTGTTGGTGACTGTCTTACCTTTAAAAGCCATAAATTTGGCAGGTGAGCTTTAAGCCAGGTAAGCATATTTTCTCCTATAAGATAGCAGTTGCCAGGTTTCCAAAAATCTATGTGAAATGTATGTGGTATAGTAGAACTTGCAATGAAATTGGGTCATGTGGAGTGGGCTGCAAGCTTAAATACATTGTACAATTCATGAACTAAAACCCCATTATTTATCCAGTCATGTATTAAAGTATTAAGGTGAATGAAATCACTAAGGAGAGTGTGGGGTTCTCGGTATATATACACACATGACATGGAGATAAATTCGGCACTCTTTGTGGTAAAATGCATTGTTGCCTTCCTCGGATGCATATGCAGAAAACCAGAATATCCACAGGAGCAGGCAGCAGTCGAAGACTTGAGATAAGCAGTTTATTATACTCTACGTTTCAGGGGACGAACCCCATTCGTCAGGAGATAAAGACAAAAGTATACAAGACATGTTTACATAGGTTACCACGTAGACGTCACACCTGTGGCTGGTAACTAATTAGATACATTTAAACATACAATGATTCAAATAAAGTGCACACACAAATACAAAAAAGAGCATCAACGACGAAAATACTAGTAGTGAAACCATGAAGATATATTGTACACACAGTAATGCAATATTACAAAAAAAATTGTAGTCCTAAGGATTCATTTAACCCCCTTGGGGAACCTGTGTCAAGCAAAAAAAATCCATTTGGATTCTCATTGCAAAAGGCATCTGTTGCGGTCACCACCGCGTACAGAGGCAGGAATACAGTCTATCATTCTATAACAAATAGATGATAAATTATGTTTATCAGAAACAAAGTGACGAGCTACAGCTTGTTCACCGGAACCAGAGGCCAGAGCAGCTCAAATGGCAGAATGGTGTAAATTCATTCTTTCCTTAAATTGACAACTAAGTTTCCCTATGTAATAGAGACAACATGGATGAATAATTATGTAGATGACATGAGTTGAAGTGCAGGTTAAGCTATGTTTGATTTTTAATTACTTCCCTGAGTGTGGATGACAGAATTTATCACCAGTCAATAAATAACCACATGTTGTACAGCCCAAACATTTAAAGAAGCCAGGTTTCCTAATCAAAAAATGAGGGGATGGAACAACACCCAAGCTGGAAACATCTAATTTGATAACAGCGTCACCTGTAAATTATTATCAGAGTTCACAATGGGCCGTAATTTTCTGGTATTATGTACCAGTGAAGGAGTCTTGGTGTTAAAATATTTTAACCCATACCATTATGTTTATGGTGGTAGTTTTGGATTGTGGAGCTAGAAGTATATTGTGAGGTAAACGCAGTGCCTTGTTTTTAGCTGCTTCCAAGTCCTTGTGTTTAGAGCCTCTGTCAAGACATTTCTGAAACACAGGAGGATATCCTATTAGACCCAGTAAAACATTTGGGTGTGAAAAACGTATGTTTTTTGCGATTTTTCCCAATGTTTCACTGATTTTTATTTTTAATTTTATCCAGATTGATCGTTTGATCAAAAAGTTGGGGTAGATCTATTTCAGGCGCTCCCAGCTGCTGAAAATGTGTAGCTCCAGAGATAATACACCACTCTCTAAATCAAACTAGAAATATGCACAATTTGAGCAGACACATATAATCAAGCGCTTAAAAAAAAAGAAAAATCAAACCTTCCCTTATATGTGTGGATGTTCTTATGGAGGATGGTTTTTCATGTGTCTCAGCCATTCATTTCCACTCACATATAGGACGGTATATAAAAAATAGAACAACAATACAATAGTGTAGTATGTCAAACAAAAATTTACAATACACCTAGGTGATCTGGGATATTTCCCGTATGTTTTGGGGTTAAGTTCGTGATTGACCTCCACCGTCTTCCTAATGGGGTTATAGACGTGAACAAGGGGTCCATATAGGATAAGGCTGTGCTTTACTCCTCCCTTGTAGTATACCGTGACTCAGAATATGTTCAAATTCATAATATATGAAGGTATCTTTATCATGGTATGGATACAGATGAGCGTACTCCAACTCACAGTGAATATGTATATTCAAAGTATATCAAGGTTTCTTTAGAGGGTTGTAGGAATAACAGCATACCCCAACTCACAGTTCAGATGGTATTTTCAATCACATAAAGGTATCTTTCAATATCCATAAAGCCAAACGATGTGTAAAACTTGAACGATTTTATTCCATAAAAAGGGATGTCCAAATATTTAAAAAAAAATTCCAAAAGGAATGTACAGTAACAGAAAATAGGAGCATTAATGAACCATCTCACCGAAAGGAGGGAACCACTGGAAACAGACACCTGATAGGTTTGGTTCCAGAAATTCCTTCTCAGTCAGGGTCCCAGAGGTCCAGAGTCCAAGCAAAGAGGCCGTGTATCACAAGTTTCAGATGCTCCTCTCTGCTGCCAACGCATTTCGATCTATAAAAAGATCTTTTTCAAGGCCTGCAGAGTGGGAGCCCATGTGCTACTATTTATACCAGTAAGCACCAAGATACAGGAAGTGAGGTCATGCATGCAATTAGCCTTACATTAGTAATATCCAAATATTTTTCAACTATGCAGCACATCTGAAGGTATAGGTTTTAATCCCTGAAGGTCATAAACATCATATACAGATTCCCGTAGCCTTAGAAACTGTTATTAGATGGTAAAAACTGACTTTGGATCTCTGGGACCCTGACTGAGAAGGAATTTCCGGAACCCAGCCTATCAGGTGTGTTTCCAGTGGTTTCCTCCTTTCGGTGAGTTTGTGTATTACTGCTCCTATTTTATGTTACTGTACATTCCTTTTTGAATTTTTTTAAAAATGTTTGGACATCACTTTTTATGAAATAAAATCATTCAAGTTTTACACATCGTTTGGCCTTGTGGATATTGAAAGATACCTTTATGTGATTGAAAATACCATCTGAACTGTGAGTTGGGGTATGCTGTTATTCCTACAACTCTCTAAAGAAACCTTGATATACTTTGAATATACATATTCACTGTGAGTTGGGGTACACTCATCTGTATCCATACCGTGATAAAGAAACCTTCATATATTATGAATTTGAACATATTGTGAGTCCCGGTATACTACAAGGGAGGAGTAAAGCACAGCCCCATCCTATATGGACCCCTTGTTCACGTCTATAACCCCATTAGGAAGATGGTGGCGGTCCATCACGAACTTAACCCCAAAACATACGGGAAATATCCCAGATCACCTGGGTATATTGTAAATTTTTGTTTGACATACTACACTATTGAATTGTTCTATTTTTTATATATCGTCCTATATGTGAGTGGAAATGAATGGTTGAAACACATGAAGAACCAACCTCCATAAGAACATCCACACATATAAGGGAAGATTTGATTTTAATTTTTTCCAGCGCTTGATTATATGTGTCTGCTCAAATTGTGCATATATCCAGATTGATGGCCTGTAAAAAATGCCATTTCTCCCAAAAACACACACGTTCAGTGAAACCTGTGTGTTTTCGGTAGAAACAGCCCCGGTTTCACACAGAAACGGGGCTGTTTCTGTGGATTTGGTTTCGCCTGCCTGAGGCAGGCAAAACAAACTCCCAGATGAGCGGGACAACCTGCAGCGTCCCATGCCCGCTGCAGCAGCAGGCTGCGACTGCAGGCATCCGGAAGCTGCCCTCAGCGCAGTGTCCCCGATAGAGAAACTGGGGCAGCGCCGTGACCGCATCCCCCCTCTCCTCCTCCCCGGCAGCGGTCACATGACAGGGGAGCGGCCGTGTGACCAGGGGAGCCGGAGGGCTGTATGGGGCACTGTCAGGAGCCGACACCCGGTGCAGCTTCAGGAAACCCCCGATAAGCCACCGTTTATGCTGGCTTATAGGGGGTAATAGGATAGCCTCAGGCAGGACAATTAGCCCTGGTAAATTACTGGGGCTAATTGGATATCCCCCATAATGTCCAAGTGGTCCATAGTACTGTATCATTCATGTCACTACATATACGTCTAACCCTCAGAATCTGAGAGTATGGAAGACCTTGTATAGTAGAAGCAGGGTGATGACTGTCAAACCTGAGCATGGTGTTCCGGTCAGTTGACTTTACATACAGGGAAGTGAACAATTTGCCACCACTTCACATAATACATACATCCAAACAATGTAGAGTATGGGTATGTAAAGTAAAAGTTAACTTGGTATAACACGAAGATGCATTATGTGTTTCAATCAGTTGTACAAATGATTCCTGACTACCAGTCCACACAGAGTCGGCCATAGGCATAGGCAAACTAGGCAATTGCTTAGGGCATTTTATATGCCTAAGGGTATCAGCAGCTTCTGCTGATTAAAATGATATGCGGCATGCCTATATTCTGTGTGTAGCATTTCATATGCAGATACAGCCACAGTCTCACACAGTATATAGGCATGCTGCATATCATTTTAATCGGCAGAAGCGGCTTGTGCATCCTAGCCACATAGCAATGCAAATAAGATGCATTTTCATTAAAAAAAAAGGTGCCCAACGTTAGCATTGAGGCAAGATTTATGAGGACACATCTGTATCCAAGCAGAGGCAGAGATCACAGTGTTAGTGGCAGTGTGAGTGCTATGTGCATGTGAGTGGGTTGGTTGTGCAGTAGTGTATGGAATATGTGTAAGAAGCATTATGTATGTCATGTAAAATGCATTAATAATGTGCAACATATGTGTAAGGGGCACTATGTGTGTCATTTTGTGTATAAGGGCATTACTAATATGCGGCATATGTGTAATAGGGTACTACTGTATGTGTGTCATTATGTGTGTAGGGGCACTAATAATGTGCAGCAAATGTGTAGGGGGCACTGTGTGTGTGTCATTATGTGTATAAGGGCATTAATAATGCGCGGCATATGTTTTAACGGACATTATGTGTAAAAGGGTATTAATAAAGGTTGTCATAATGTGTAAGGTGCATTATGTTTATAAGGACATTAATAATGTGTCTCATGTGTACGGGGAATTACTGTGTGGAATTATGTGTATAAATGCATTACTAATGTGTGGCATTATGTGTATAAGGTGCCTTACTATGTGGCATTGCGTATAGAAAGGGCACTACTGTGTCGTCTAATTTGAATAAAGAGCAATAGGGTGTGGTGTAATGTGAATAAGGAGCAATTCAGTGTGATGTAATGTGAATAAGGGGCTCTACTGTGAGGAGTAATGTTTATAAGGTAAAGTGATACTACTGTGGGATGTAATATGAATTATGGACACTATCGCATGATCAATTGTGAATAAAGTTGCAGTACTGTGTGGCGTAATTGAAATTGGGGTTACTATTGTGTGGCCATGCCCCATGCCAGCAAAA